>NC_046981.1:6801532-8001532 GCF_009769545.1 Cyclopterus lumpus
CAGATTAAGAATTTTAAAACTAGCATATAAAATATAACGTATTGTTACACCGTAACTTAAACCAACCAACAGTATACAAACTGAGTAAACGACATCCAGCTATAACAATAAAATACAGTTTACATGCTGCTGCTGCATCAATAATATTCCAATACAACAATAAATTAGAATAAAGAATAATGCAACACCGACCATGCGATAGATAGATAGATAGATAGACAGAATATGAATTACATAATACAAATGTTTGCATTTGGTGTGAATGCAGCCTATCCTCAGCGTGTTTTGTGAAGATGGCCCCCAGGAATCTCCAGCTGTGTAAATGACATGCATCATAGAGCAGATCAAAGCTGGTGAACAGACGGGCGCTGTTGGACATTTGTAAGCCCTCATATCACTCTCATGTCACAAAGAAATCCACTTGATCCAGTGCTGAATTTTTCATTTTTTCCTGTGGAGTGACATTTTGGAAAAGTCTCTTGCAGGTCCACTTGATCCTCTGATCAATGTTTAATTAGGGTTTGCCCTTCTGATTCACCAGCCTGGGCTGCAACAGAGAGCTTTGTAATCGTTTGAGCAGTAAGCTTTTTAACGTTATGGTTGGTTTTAAAAAGCTTCAGACACTTTTCTGATGATGACAAAGTTGCTGTGCGCTCTGACGACAATGCACGACTGCATGCTCACACTTTCTCATAGGAAGTGTGAGAATTAAGCCAAATGAAAAAAAAAAAGACACAGGGAAATCAAGCGCCCATGGACAATGAATACATTTATGAACAATATGGCAGGAACTCTGGCCGGCACAATAATAATGCTCTCATTGATTACAATAACGTTTGCTAAAGTTGGCAGTGATATACAACAAGGGCCAAGAAAGCTAATTTTAAAGGTTCCCCTAATGCGAAACCTATATAAGAGCGGTCCTGTTTTCTTTTAACGGTCACAAACGCATCATATAGTATCAGTATTAGTAATATTAACCCTCTCTTAAAACCTTTTTTTTCTCCTCCTCCCACCCCACATACACACTCCCTTATCTCTTCCCTCCCCAGCCCCTCACCTCTCTATCTCTAGCAGACTCCAGACTGAAGAGTGATCTGACCATCGTTCTGAACGCCCTCGGCAGCAACTCCTCGCTCACCAGGTTAGACATCAGTGGGAACGCCATGGGAGACATGGGAGCCAAGATGTTGGCCAAAGCGCTACAAATCAACTCCAAACTCAGGTGAGCTCAACGGCTATGTCACATGACTGTCAGTCATAATTAACAATAAGTAACTAAAGAACACGCTACATCTTTGTCCATCATCTCTCCGTGTTACCCTGGGTCACAGTGTGTTTGTCTATGCAGGACTGTGATCTGGGACAGGAACAACACCAGCCCCCAGGGACTTCAGGATGTAGCAGCCGCTCTGGAGAAGTAAGGAGCTCAGTCTGTATCTGTGTGTGTACATGACTGTCTGCTGATGACATGATAATGAAATATTGACAACCTATGGATGTTATATTTTGGACTTTTATACCTTAATTCTAACAGTTTACATATATACTGCTCTACAGTCCATTACATTTGTGCTGAGCAGGGGGGGACACCTTGAGATGTGTTCAGACAGGAAGAGCAGGAGACAGGATGAGAGGAAGGAAACCGGAAAGTGAAATGAAGATAAAGAAGCAATGATTGAGCCATGATTGATTGAATCTGATGTGTGAAATGACTTGCACATCTCACTGAATTTGCTTCTGGGACGCATCTGTAGATCCATTTCTCTCTCGCTCTGTTTATCATATTTTCCCAGGAGCACATCCACCTATTTCCCCTCTGAGTATCTGTATTGCATTGTTGAAATAACAATATATATATATTTTTTTCTTGCTCCTGTTCTCTATTCTGCTGAGCAGTGCAGTGGTTTGCGTATGTGTGCATTTTTGCCACCTCGAGTCAATTTCCTCACGTCTCTTTTTTGTCTGATTTTCTTTCACAATGCTCAATGTTACATTCTTTTGAGGTTTCCCCAGACTTTCAATACTGCTTCAAGATGTGCGTATGTTGTGTTGTATTTAGAAGTGAATAGAGAAAGCATGCAAAGTTTTCTATATTCACCGGTATTAAAAGTTACTGTAGGAATACTTTTCAACCTTTACAAAGGTTTAAAGACAGCATTGTGGTTGTAACGTTAGAGGAATGCTTATTAAGGGTGACGATGGAAGGATTATGTAGGCAATGTTCATAATCAGGGCAGATCTCAGATCTGCGAGTTCAAGAGACGAGGGAAGAGAGCAGACGGGTTCATACAGAAGTCAAATCTTTATTAGTTTTGGGAGGCACGTTGCCTGGCGTGGTGCGTCGCTGTGTCTGTGTTTTTTATGAAGACGTTAAAATCTAAGTAAAGATGAAATCCGTTCACCTTTTAAGTTGAAAACTATCAACTTCTGACTCATCTTCTTGCCTTTCGTTTACCTCCAAACACCCTCATTTGAATCTCTCTGTGCCGTCTGCTTTCCATTCTCCTGTGTCTTCATCTCTTCCTCCTGTCATTCATTCATCTCCATCATAATATGAATATTAATACTGTGTGGTGACCTCTATTTCAAGATCAGTAACCTCTCTAATGGTGCCACCGCATTGCTTGGTAATAGACCAACGTGAGAGGAGCCGAGGGGCCGTGCCACATGTAATGCTGTCTGCATCATACGCACACTCAATATGCTGGTTGCACCATAATTGTAATTACTATATAAGTCATGTTTGTTTTTTTTAAACTGTAGGTTATCCTAAATGAAAATGTACACATATTGACGTCTTACATTATGAATATTTGTATTAAGAAATACCAAATGTGGATGCATTTCTCTGTAGTCTACTGTTGTAATACAGCGAGTGACATTACAAACATAACATATTGCACTATACTATGTGTGAATTCAAATCCATCACTTTTCCTTCATGTTTATACTAACATACCATAAACCTTCTGTCTGAAAATCCCAAGTCACGCCTCTGCCTCTTTCCCTTGATCTGCAATGTGAACCAGCTGTGGAATAATATTGTCCTCTGGCTGTGTCCATCAGGAACTTCACCATTCGTTTCATGCCCATTCCCATCATCGATGCCTCCCAGGCTCTGAAGGCCAGCCCTGAGAAAACTGAAGACGCCTTGCTAAAGGTATGGTAGGAATTCTCCCTGGTTCCCTCAGCTGTCCCGTAATAGTGTGAAAGGATTGTTATAGTGTCGAAAAACACTAAAACAATCATGTGAAAATGAAAACTGAATGACTTACTTGTCATTATCACTTTGTTGACCCTGTGTTTTCCCCCCAGATTGAGAGTTATCTGTACAGGAACCATGAAACAAGGAAATACCTTCAGGAACAGGCCTATCGGCTGCAGCAGGGCATCGTGACCACAACCACACAACAGGTGTGTAACAGAACTGAATAGCACACTCAGTAATTATTTACATTATTTGCGCTAGAATCTGTATGTTTTTGACCAAAGTTAATCTATAATTGTTGTTAAAGTAGATAGGACTGTACCAAATACAACAAATAGGACATTTAATACAGAAATGTAACTTTGCACTTTCTATTAAAATGTCAAAGGCGTTTTGTTCAAGTCTTGATACACGTAGTACATGTATTCACTCACAAAAGAGATTACATTTTTTTCGGGAATAAGTATTTTGTCCTGATTGCACTTCTCCCTCTTAGAATATCACATTTATATCCTGTGAAGACCAAGCTGTGTTTCATCGCCCGGTGTGTCTAGCCACTAGTTATTACTGTTTAGGCTAATCAGCATCACACAGATAGAGGTAGATATTAGGTACTGAAAATAATATAACATTTAACCCTAGATCAAGTGTTACTCATTAACATAACTCGACTCAGAAAACCCAATAAACGTGACAATTCAAACACAAACTTTGATGTCTCGTTTTTGCGTTCCAGATGATTGACAGGATTTGCGTGAAGGTGCAGGACCACCTGAACTCTCTCAGGAACTCTGAGACAGACGCCATCATGGAGGACGTCAGGTCAGCAGAGAACCTCATCAAAGATGCCAGAAACTCTAAAACGGTGAGGAGACGCACATTATACACACGGGCCTCACTGGTGTGTGTGTGAATTAAAAGATTTGATCTAGAAGCTCATTGGGAGATCCGTTTCCTGATTCCTTCATTCGATTCCTTTATTCATCCTATGTCCTCCTCTCTGTCTCCCCAGCTGCTCCCGAACCTCTACCACCTCGGGTCAGCTGCCAGAGAGGAGGTGAACAGCTCGGCAGTGGGACCCATCCAGGAGAAACTGGAGTCTATGGCTGGGGAGGTGACTAACGTCATGGACCAACAACTACAGGTGGGCTTAAAACTTTTACTCCAGCAAGCATAGAACATTGTTTTAAATGATGAATTATAGCCACCAGAACAAAGTACACTTTTAAATAGAAATTATTGTTAAGTGATGTTTTATTTTTGGCCAAAGACCTTCAATTGAATTCTGGCAATGGGTTCAAAGTATATGGTGTCTGTATTTGTGGTTTACAGGGTCTGAATACAGTGAAAACTAGAAAATAGACGCCACCTACAGGCAGAAAACATTAAATCAAATTATTATAATTATATTTATTTATGGAGCACAAGTAGCAATGTGCTTCACTTAAGGCACCAACATGTACAATGTTTTACAATTAAACGAGTTATACCAAGTTTAGCTTAAAAAAAAAAAAAAATTATAAGTCTCTGCCAGCCAGGAGTTGCTTTAATCAAATCCCTCATTATGAACACGCACACGTTCATATCCATCCATCTGTCATTTTCACTCCTTCCAGACTCTGTTGGAGTCGATGGTGGACGCAGCAGAGTCTCTGTGTCCCCACGTGATGAAGAGGAGTAGTCTTCGTCCAGAGCTAATGAAGGCCAGCTCCGCCAAGATGGTCGTACCCAAAAGCTTTGTCACCAAAACCCTCCTGGAGCAGTCGGGGGTGGATATCGTCAACAAGATCAGGTGAGTGTGTGTTGAGGAGTATAATTTATATGTACATGTAACTCTGGATTACACGGGTGAATCCCTGAGATCTTTCTGTGCTTATTTGCGTCTGACCATCACTGTCTTTCTCCCTCTGTGTCAGTGAGGTGAAGCTGAGTCTCGCGTCTTTCCTGTCGGATCGCATTGTTGACGAGATTCTGGAGGCTCTTTCCACCTCACAACTCACTCTGGTAAGATTAAAACAACAAAGCGCTCAACTGGCGCATTGATTCATGAGCCATGGCTGTTAATATGCCCTCTAAATTGCTGTGACGTATGTAAATCTCTATGAAACTCACTTCTATCCTCCATTTCTGTCAATTCCTCACATTCCACCTTTTCTCTCGGTCACCATTCTTCCCAATTCTATCCACATCTCCTCTTCTCCCTCTTGCTCCTGTATGTTCTCTTTACAACACCTGTGCTCCTGGTGTCCTCTCCTCCTCCCAGGCAGACCACCTGGTGCGGCGAGGTCGCCCCTTGGTGCAGCAGGGGTCTGTGGATCTGGACGTCCCAGAGGAAAAGATTCCTAAAAGAGCATCGACCGAGCTTCTGGAGGCTGAGAGGCTGGAGGATCTAGAGACATGCATGGTAGGTTTGGGTGAAACAATTTCATGAATTATAATCTAAGCACCTTGTGTTTTTCATGCTATTTAAATTAATTTACAGTTCAAATATATATATATACATAAATTCAAATGCATATATATATATATATATACATATACAAATATACATTAAAATGCATATATATATAGATTTATATATAAATGCAACCTGTAGCATTTAGTTCTATAACACAAATACAAGCAACTGCAACTTGCTTAATACTCTACCCTCTACTGGAAAAAATAGAACTTGACTACTCTATATTTACCAAAGACATGTGAGAATTGAATTTGGTATTCATTTAAAGAAGTGCCTTGATGTTCAGTAAATATCAGAACAGAACTTTTGGCAAAATGCTTAAACCTGTTTTGCTTTTGTAGTTAGCTTTTTAGGTTGGTTCATTTGTACTGGATGAGTCTTGTTGTTTCCTCATCGCCTACCACTGTTTCAAATGTATTCAACCTTTGGAACGATTGCTTTTTACTACATTTTCATGTCGATCTTTTTGTAGAAAAAGAGTGTTGATGTCATAATGTGTGTGAGTTGTGATGTGCAGTAAATGCAGGCTGCAGTCAACAGGAAGCTGCATGTTCTTCGGTCTCTGGTCCTGTCTGTTTCTCTGGTGTCTTACCATTCTTTTCATCTTGTATCCCTCTCTTTTCTAATGACCTCTACTTTAACATGAACGCCAGCCATCTTTCTCATTTATGTCTTCACTAGGCTTTACTATGTGTTGCCTCTCTTCCTCTTCAATCTTCTTTTCCTCTGTTCTTCCTTCTCCTTCTACCTTTGCTCCATGGAGATTTTGTGCTGCACCAGTGTAAGTAATTCTTCACTGTCCCTCTATACTCTCCTTTCAATTCACTTTCTTTTTTCGTACCGCTCTCTTCCTCCTCCTCCTTCCTCTCGTCGCTGCGCCTGCCTGCTTCACAGTTCTGTGCTGAAGTTCTTTCTACAGCACAAGAGCCTCACGTATCACAGGATTTCATCCTGATTATTTATTTTAAAGATGATTATATGTATCACTTCCTCACTCACTCTTCGAATTATTTAACATAGTTGAGTACTGATATTTGAAAATGTATTTTTTTTTTGTATGCATCCAGCCACATTGCACTGCTTCTCTCCACTCAATGCACTCTGTGTGTCATCACCACCTTGTAAGTCTGGATCACAGCACAATACAATATATGTGTTTCAACATAATAAGTTTATATGCAGATCCAGACATTTGTCTTTCAATAGCTTTCACTGTCTTCATGGCACACATTTTAACCACCAAAGGAAAAATATTATGAAGCGTGTATTAATCAATACCGATTACTACCTCGGCTAATTTATATAAAGACGTTTTTGATTCAATAGGATGATGTCTGGTCTTCGTGCAAACTGGCAAACTATTGTAGATTAAAATAGGATGTAGCCAAACTGGAACCAGAATCCAAAAGCCACAGCTCAACCAGGATCATTTATTTTTTAGGAACATGGCTTATCAAACTGAAAGCTCAATTGGTCTTGAGGTATATACAAAAGGAACAGTTTTGATATTTTGTTAACAATTACCACACATTTTATTTGATCATGTGCGCCTCTTTCAGATGACTCCTAAATCCAAGAGGAAGAGCATCCACAGCAGAATGCTTCGGCCAGTGTCTCGTGCCTTCGGTAAGCAGTTTATTTAATATTTTGTGTATATATTTCATGACATTAGGCTGTATTTAAATCAAATAGTACATTATCTTTCTGCTTGATGGTACAAAAATCGGATGGTTAGGCTGGTTTTAATGACTCTGTATTTGGCCTCTACCTGATGACAGGTGGAAGAACTCTTGAATATTCAATGTATATCTACAACAAACCTTCTAATGACCGTCTAACCCACAGAGATGGAGTTTGACCTGGACAAGGCCCTGGAAGACGTCCCTATCCATGTGGAAGATGCTTCAACTTCATCTCAAACTCCACCTACTCCATCTCAGGTCCTGCCAAAACTGGAGCACCGAACGCCAGCAGGGATGGTGGAGCTGCCGTCTGAGGAGGAGAAAAAGCTGCAGCATTTCACCAAACTGCGGCCGCGACGGAACAAGAAAAAGCATTCCAGCAAAATACCTGTGAGTAAAGCTGAGCAGCTTTTGGATTTTTCAAGTTACTTTCCGGACATGGTACCAGATCCTTCAACTTTCCTCTTTCAGCAAATCAACAGTGCGCCATCTCAGGATGGGGAGCAGAACGGCCTCATGGGAAGGGTGGACGAGGGTGTGGACGAGTTCTTCTCGACAAAAGTCACCAGGATGGACTCCAAGTGAGGATAATGCTCCATTTAGATTTTGCTCATGAAGGACGGTCTGAATATTGTTTCCAGTATACATGTATTGAACTGTACTTGCTCTTAATAGTCATATTTAATAGTTTTTTTCTCTTGTTCGGTCTCCCCTCAGACGTTCCAAGAGTTCAGAATCTCATGATGGAGAGAAGAAGAAGAGTAAAGGAGGATTCCTTAACCTCATCAAACGTTCCTCCAAATCAGAAAAAGCTGATAAATCGGATAAGTCTGAGAAAAATCTGGCAACCCCCCCAGTTTCGGGTAAATCAGAGAAAAACCAGGCAACCAATCCAGCTTCAGGTACATCCTCAGCCACTGTAGCCTCGACGCCGACTTCCATCCCTGAGGAGCCCTCTTCACCAAAGGTGGCAGTAAAGAGCCCAGCCCATGAGCCAAAGTCCAGGTACAGAAGAATATGTTCCTGATATAGGACAACAGATTTCACACTCGCTCTCAATGTACCTGTCAGCCCATGATTCTCTAATAATTGCTGTCCATCCTGCAGAGACAACTCCAGCCGCTCCCAGCCAACAGACTACAGCAGCAGCTCAGACCGGTCAGATGAGCTGAGGACGCCAGACTCCATGGACGAGCCCTGGGAGTGCTCGGACGGCAGGGGCAGCCCTCAGGGAGGCAGGCGGTACCAAGGGATGCAAATGATGGGCAGCGGCCTCCTCGCAGAGATGAAGGCCAAGCAGGAGAGGAGAGCACACAAGGTGAGGTGGTATGACTTCAAAAAGCAAAAGATACAAGAAAAAGGGAAAGTAAGGTACTGATGGCAGATTTTAGTCTCACAGGACAAGATGAATGTGCCCTTCGTAATTAGACACAGAATATCCTTCTCCTACGACATCTGTTTTGGGCCGTAACTTGCGAGTTAGTTACAAAGTGAGATTGTAGTTGCAAAATGAAGTTGATAAATCAAATGACTCAACTCAAACAGGTCGAATTACCTGCTTCTTTTTCTGCTTTTTACTATATCACATGAGCCTTTACATCAGCTTTCAGGCTAGGGGCGCTCAGAATCACATTCAATTTTAACATCTAAAACTCCATAGCAATTAAGCAAACTCAATCTGCAGATGTGGACCATGTGATTTGGTTGGAAGCTTCGAAACAAGTGAGTAGGAGGACCCTGAGTTTAGATTTAGATAGTTTGGTTACAATAACTCAAGCTGCAATAAACTACAATAAAAATGCTAAACCTTACTATAATATGATCAAATTAGTTCAAGCTCAGTCTGGCAAGAGATTAAAATGTTTAGTGTTTATCTTTGAACTCAAGTTTAAACTTTCACTTGACTGTAAAGAAACAGTGTTTTAGTAAAAACTCCATTATTCAAGCTGCATTTAAGTCATTTATTTATTTAATAATCCGTAAAAAAAAAAAAGAAAAACACGTTCCATGACATGTTTCTGTAAAATTGGCAGTAAAAGACTAACTTCAAAGTAAAGTTGATGGTTTTGTGAAAGTGGCATGTAGAAAGATGATTCTTCAAATAAAGTATGGTTTTGGGGACAAAGTGCTGGAGGTGTTCATTCCTCACTTGTCAAGTTCTTTCAACGCCAACTGTGGATGCCAGCTGGAAAAAAACAGAAAATAAGAAGCATCTACACACACACACACACACACACACACACACACACACACACACACACGCACAGAGATGCTGAGACTGTATTTGTGTGTACGTGTATTACTTCAGGCTAGTCAGTGCGCCTGTCAACATACTGACACAAAAACACAAACAAGCCTGATTCTGCCAGAAGACAGAAGGAGGAGGAGGGCGGGGAGTGCAGAGTGGAAAAGATGGAGGCATGAACAGCAAATGGACAGAATGAAGACAAGCAAAATTATATGCAAATGATCTGTCATGACTCACAGCGGGACATAAATGTCAAGACAATATTTGAATATTTCACCTTTTTATTAAATCCCCACATTCACTAAGACGCTCTCTTTTCTACAGTCACTTGTTCATTTTTCTAAAAAGCAGGAACAATCTATAATGCTTTTAATCATTTGAAATAAATACCAGTGTGATCAAAGGGGAGCAGAATGCATGTATATGTTTTATATTATTTGTGTGTGTCTTGGAAATAAGAGTTGGTGTTAGCGCCTGTAAGTGTGTTCACTAGATGTAAAATAATTCCTAACAGTTATAATCACGTCACCACTGCACTGAATAAAAAGGCAGCGTTCCGCTCTGCGCTGTGAGGGCCGTACATACAGGGCCATCCTGCAGACAATTTAGAAATATATGACCGCCAGCTGGGTCGGCTGTTTGTAAGTCTTCCCAAACTTCCTGATGGCCGGTCTGCCTCTGCTAGAGTTCATGTCCTCTTTGTTCAAAAAGAAGAATATGTCTATTTTCACCGTTCTACACTCATGTACAGTATATAGTAATACGATATGTTCTCCACGTGTCTCCTCTAGTCTTCCAGCCCCGACAGACCTGAAAGCAATGCAACGGGTGAGAGTTTTTTTTTTCTGTTGAGATAAACATAGGAAAAAGAAATTATAATTTAATAGTTAATGACTCGTGCAGACCTGCAACTGGTTTTAATGGATTATTTTCATCTTCCTGTTTTAGTGTCTGGTACATAACAATCATTGTGTGCATGGTTTCCATTTCAGTTTTTTTATGTTTTTAATTTTATTTTTTTTGCATGTGCCAGCAGCCAAGCCCCAGCCCATCATTTCAGAAAGCCGCTCTCCCAGTGGCTCAATTAATAAATCCGACCCTCTGACTGGTTCTCCAGAGAAAAGCCCTCCTCGTGGCGAGACGAAGCCTGACCGAACCCCTCGTCTCAGGGCTACTTCCTCCTCGAGTTCTCCTGGGGGGCCAGTAAGTCCCAAACCACCGGTGCCACAGGGAGCAAAGCCTGCCCTGGCTGCCCGACCCACCATCCTACAGAAGCCAAGGACCAGCAGCACCAGCAAGAACATAGGTACACGCGTTGGATCTGATTACCACCCTGAGAGGATTGGTGCTGCAGTGATTCCATTGTTGATCTTCCTGTGAGATTGTTTGACAGAAGAGACCATATCTGTTATACGCTGATACTATTTTTTTCATGACAGATGAGAGCTCAGATTCCCCAAACAGTGGTGGTGGGTCTCCTAAGATCACAGTTCTTCCCCTAACGCTGAAAAGGACGGTGTCAGAGAAAGACAAAGAGGGCCAGACCAGTCTGCAGTCAGGAGGCTCTACGAACAAAACCACTCAGGATGGTAGGTCACAATATCTGTCTGTCAAAGTCTTTGAGTCTCTCCACGTCGCCCTCTTAGCAACATTGGCAGTTGCTTTTGATCCTCCTGAAACATGTCTTTTGGCCAGAGCAGATTTCCCCTTGAATCTAGGGGAATTGTCTTAGGCCTAGATATAGACTGATACTGTATATGTGTGATGTCACTATCAGGTTGTAACAGGCCTTTTTTGTACTGGGTGTTATCAGTGACAGCCAAACTTCTTTTGAAACCGCTGGCTGCTTAGTTTTTTTCTTTTGTTGTATAAAGTCAGTATTTTTCCCATATTCCCATAATATTTCCCATAATATTCCATATTAAATGATTCCAGAGACATACAAGCTAGAGGATGTAGTTGTATGTTTGCTCAGTGGAGCAGGTGCAATGTCAAAACCTCTGCGCCATCAGATTCTTGGAGAACAACACCTTTTTATTAAATAGAAGAAAACCTCTGCGCCTAAGTACTCTATCCCAGCACAATGTCCTCCGTTGTCTGAAAGCATTGTCCATATATGAGCATATTATGGTGTCAGGTGCAGATGAACTTCTTTGGATCGTTTACCTCATTACCAAGTCAATCAAGAGCCATTAGGTGGCGGTATACACAAGGGAATGTTCAGTTGCCTTTTGTATGTCGAAGAAGACCATCAAGAATATTGAAGTGGCAGTGTGGAGCAGAATCCCTTTTAAGTACTCTATCCCAGCATGCATTGGGCAAAGAATAGGTAAATATTATTAAAAGATCACAAGTCAATCACATGGAGAACAATCTGCACATCCTCAAAATTCACTACTTGTGCTGTATATATCTGAGAATCCATTGTTTCTATACATTCGTGCACATTTACTGAGATGTTTTTAGCAGCCGATTGTTCGCAAAGATATGGGTGAATTGTCGTGCTTTACATCACTTCTTGGTTTAGTTTATGTATTTCAACGGGCTGTAAAGCCTCGGTTATATACTCCAAGACGGACACTTCTAGCTGCGGATGCGTAGTAGTTCTGTTTGTCCGCTCGATGCATGCACAGAGGAACGCTACGCTACCACTTGTAACGTACAACCAACAGGCGTTAAGCGGTCACCCTCTGATGAAGAAACTTTATCATCCCACGGAATTCTGCAGACCTTTGTTGACCTCAGCTTAAAGCTGGCGTTGAAAGATGAGCCAACTGTAGCAGTATACCTAATAACAGATACATTTAAACTAAATGTATAATTTCCTCAATGTCCCCCTCTTCCTCACCTTTTGCATTGCTGTCATTTTCATCTCCTCTCTCTCTCTCTCTCTCTTGTTTTCAGTGAGGGCGGGGTTTGTGTCAGACTCTGTTCAGCGACCCAGCCGTCTCCGTACCAACTCTGAGGATCACGGCTTCTTCAAGAACAAGGACCCAAACCCAGACAAGGACAAGGCAGCGGGCAAAAAGTCCTCAGACTCTGGGGAGGAGGCAGACAAAGACTTTATTTTAATATAAGGAAGACAAATTCACAGCAAAAACCTGTTGACAAGTCTCACATGTTTTTTTCCTTTTAGAAAAGCAACTAAAGGGGGGGACTATAATCATGAATTGATATGTTTTCATTGATAATAGCGGTTGTACCTGTAGGTTCTGTCTCAACGCAAAGTACAAATCATCTTTGATTTGCAGGAAGACCTGCTGTAGTATCATGCAATACACTGTTTCAAATTCAAGTTTGGTTGTCTATGATAATATAAAACTAATGATATTAACACACGGGGTAATATCCTCAGTAATATTCTTAGTCACAACTTATCACCTAGTAAACCAAACTGTGCTAAGTCTCCTCGGAGCTTCCTTTTCTCAGACAGCCTTTTCTCCTTTTTTCATTCCTACTCTCTGTCTCTCATAAATAACCTTTTTCAGGATTTGAGGAAACGGTTCCTGGAGTGATCAAGCATCTTCAGCCAATGAATACTGAATCTTGAATGAAATTTGTAAAACACAAAGAAAAAAAAAGATGCTTGAGAGAGAGTGTGAAACTATGAGTGTAAATCAAAAAGAAATCTCTTTCTCCCAGGGACCAAAGTCATGTAACAATAACATCAGGATCACTGTACTGCACTCAAACATACAACCAGACCAGGAACCAATGGCATTCGTTTCCTTCAATATATTTGTATAGATTTTTCTATATGCTATTTTCAGTATGTGCAAGTTACTTTTCTCCGGACTTCAGAGGTGACTGAAACCATTATGCAATTCATCTTTTTCTTTTTTTTCGGGAAAATACAGGTTCAGCTGAGAATCTCAGCCCACCATAAATCAGAAATACACCTTTTGAAGTAACTCACTTAGAGGAGACTACGTCAAACATCCTGTCTGAACTGGTGTTTGTCTCTGGGTTGGAGTGACCATATGAAGTGTTGCTTTGAGTGGACTGTGGTACGCCATAACTATCACTGATAACCAATCAATAAGGCTTCCGCACTGTTAACTAACACTGTTCTCTGTGTTTAGACACTGTGAAAAAAAAACAATGTACTGTATCTATGATACCTTTAAACTGCGGATGAAAGAAGTATGTGTCTGTCATTAAAGAGCAATACAGAGGCTCACCATAAACATAAATAAATAACAGCTTTATGTTTAGCTGGAACGTGTCAAAACAAATGAGAATATTGATCATTACCAAACTCTGAATTGCTCTGAAAACCGACTATTCCTCACTTCTGCCAACAGTCATTCATATTTACCTGGTGTGCCGAGGGTCCATTGAATGCAGATAACTTACTCAGAGAGAAGGATGTTATGTTTAGATAATCTGCTTGAAGGTAACATGGAAACCACTGACATATGCGTCTAATTTCAGAAGCTAATTTGATCCAGATTTTGACAAACCTTTTCCTTCTCAGCCTTGTATACGTACACATCTTGCAGGGGATTTGTTGTGTTTAGTTTTGTCAAAAGAAAGGCCTTTAGAAGTTATACAATCTTTTTTTTTCTTTCTGCAAAATATAGAAACTTACCTGGACCATGGAAGAGTTTTTCAAAAACTAGAATACATTTTAGGTGGGTAATCCATCCCTTTCTGCTGTTTATCTGGACCCAAGTCCCATCAATTTAAATAATTGTATCAGAATTAATTTATACTGCCGAGTATACCATTATACTTAAATAATAGCATTAACCTGTATGTGGGACTGTGAAACAGGTCAATTATATTCTTTGTGGTAATAACAAGTCTTAAATTAAACTTTGTTTACCCTGCAGAAACCCAGCATCAAGGTATATCAACTTATTACCAAACGGATTTCCTCTATGGAAATATGGGTTTGGGACTGACCCAGTGAGGTTAGACAGGCAGTGCTATCGAGGAGCTCTCAGGGCTCATACAGCCGGCTGCAGAAATAATACGTCAAAACTAAGTCGATTATTAAGATTGAACACCAAACTGCTTGTTTTGTCTGTAAGCAATATTAATAATTAATAAATGAATATCAAGGCTGTAGACATATTTTAAGTCATCGAATTTGCTTTTATGTACTCATGAGACTTTTATTAGTTGATATTGTAAGCTATTATATTGAGTACTTAAACGGAAGCAATGTTCGGGGTGTATTTGTCTGGGGCTTTTATTGTGAAGGGAAAAACGAAAAGGAGATGAAGAGCATGTGGAACATGTGGACGCCCATTACCATCAGTAAAAACAGTTATATGGTAGAAATGAACAAATACTCTTGGTAGGTAAAATTAAAAATGAGGAGATAGAACTTCAGTTTATGAAATACAATGATAACGAACTCAAAAGTGTGATTCACTGCAACCATAATGATGATAAATGAATAAATATACAATTCACAATAGATATTGTTTTCTTATGTTTTAGCCTCATTGATTGATTACAACTATTTCCACTATACAAATTCAAACGTATACAATTATTTAGCCTATAGGAAATGATCATGGACGCATTTTATAACATAAAGGTCTAAAGGTTATTTCAAAACCATCTCTGCTTGCCATGAATACAATACAGTGAAATACAGATCGTCTATTCGTGTTGGCCTAAATTAAAATACACGGAGAAAAAAACACTTGAATCAGCCAAAAATAATAAGTTTATTGGAAAATAAATATCCAGGATATGACCAGAGCTAAAGCAGCGTACCCCCTGGGTCACATAGTGCGTGTCTGTTCCTCTCAACAAAGAAACACATCACGGAAACACTCGGTGCTCCTGTGGCTATTATTTATGTATTTTTGGGGACTTTTTGCGGCAGCCGGAACAAACCGGATGCTGATCGGCTGTGGCTTCGCGAGACCTGGCTCACAGGAATCGCGCTATCGGTAACAACGATGCGGGCGCCGCTTGAGGTGTTGTCAGCATCAGCATCTCAGATAACCGGAAGGATGCTGTGGCAGGGAGGAAGCGTGGGGTTTCCATTGAGCTGACGCTCTATGCGACTATAAACAGCCCCGCGTCCTCAAACCGGATTTTATTTTTTAATTTCCTCTCTTTTTGTTGTTGTTGTTGTTGTTGTTGTCCTGGTTTGCTGCTCTTGCATTTGAACAGCTGCCATGCTCCCGTCGTGCCAGCCGAAGCCCGCGGACAGCAGCGGCAACCGGAGCTCCGTCGCGAAGCTGCTGCTCGGGGTCTTCGTGGTGTACATGCTCCACACCGCCTGGCTGCTGTTCGGCTTCCTCAACACCAAACCCTGCGATGGGAGCACGGGAGAGCTCTGCATCACCTCCTACCTGACAGCACGAGCCCGGCTACAGGTTAGCACAGGCCCCTGCTTCTCATCCCTTCATCTTGAGCGCCCATACGGACACGTCGAGGATAGCCTATACCAAAATGTGTCTGTCAGCTGTAACGTTAGCACAGGACATGCATGGGCCTGGTGTCTGTCAGGCTGAAGCATGAAAGGCTTTGGTGATTCACATGAGGGACTAAACTCCATCACGCAGGTCTACATATATGTGGGACGTAGCCAGGTTTTTATTGTTGTTCTCATTTCACATCTCATTTTGGACCCAGTGCTTTTTTCTGAAATGGGGAGTTTGCGTTGAATCTTTTTCTCTTCTTTTTTAAATTTTTTTAAATCCAGATGAGTGTCTTCACCTGCCTCGTGCCAGACAGCAGCCAACTCAACCTTGCTGTAAAAATAGACCCCTTTGACCCGCACTCTACATTTGAGAGGTGGGCTCCTCATCGGAGGACTTTCTGCTCAGTGCTGTTTACGACCACAACAGGAACTGTGTCGTAACCGTGTCCATTGCATGACATTATGTTTTATATTTATTTGTCCATCTGGGCAAGGCTGGCTGTTAATTTATATTCTCTCTCTCTAGGCAGGTGAATGTCTCTCTGCCAGAGCAGACTCGGGCTAATGGCACTCTGTTTGCAGTCGTGTATGTTCACAAAGCCGGTGTTTCCCCTCTGGAGGACAGCAGGGAAGTTCACTACGCAGCTCAGCTCACCACCTACATTACTCCCACATACACAGAGGGGCAGAGAGACATGCAGAAGGTAAGGTAGTCATATTTCAGCCACCGTGTCACCTTTACAGCGGACCTAGACATGCAGCCTTGCTGCAAATAAGTGTGTTTGTGTGGCTCCATTAGAGGTCGAGTCCCAGATCAGAGAATACAGTGTCCCACTGGAGACCTCACCTGTCAATCACTATGATGTCAGAGGACTTCACCTTCAACAAAGCGGGGCTTCCCGGTGATGTGCGGCGCTACATGAGAGTGTAAGTGGCATGAGGCTCTTGGGGTCAAAGCAGGTGATCAGCCTGACTCCTCCTCATCAGTATACTCCAGTGCTGGAGTGAGGAAAGCTTTCATCCAGTGATCTTCTTAAAGCATCTTTTTTTTTATCTGTATAACCAGTACCATATACCCTGTATGCCATACAATATTTCGTATATGTGTCAAATACATTGCAACTTTTCTATCTCAGGTTAATTTATTTTATTTGAATAACTGTTAGAGTCATTAAGAGGTAAACTTACATAGTAATTATCAAGAAGAAGCAACTATTTAGTCTACCCACTTCCATGACAGTTAATACCATCATGATTACTACTCTGTAAAACACTTTTGACTGTAAAATCGAAGAACATCTTGATTGTAAAGCAAGCCACTGTCACTGGCTAAGCTATTTAAATGCACGTATGTGTACATTTGTTCACTCTCTGCTCACAACTCCACCTGGCTATAAATAAGGACATGTTCCCCAGGTCAACGTCTCTAGATCCAACTGTATTCCTTTTTCCTGCTTATATAGCTCTCAGGAAGGCCGACACATGATCTACCTCCCTCTGCTGCTGGTTAACGAGCTCAGCTTCAGAGTCAGAGACCTCCTGGTAGGACAAGTCTACACACAAAGTTTAGACCTTTGTCTAACAAATACTGGGTTGTGAATGAAATCACCGTACGTCTCTCTTTCCATACATTCACAGGAGATCAGCAGCAGCACCGTTCAGCTCCCTCTGACTGTGTCCTACGAGGGAATCTCATTAAGGGGGTTCAGGTTCTGGGTGCATCTACAGGACGTGGTTTATTCCCTGCGACAGTTTGGTGAGCTAATCAGACAACAGATATATAATATAACCCACTACACATTTCATCTTTTTAAAATCCTTTGTTACTGCATCTGGGTGTGTCTCTAGGCTTCACAGAGGAGAACATAGATGAAATTAAAGAAACGTTGGTGGGCTCCAACCTCTACATGTTAGTGTTGACTGCACTCATCACAGCTCTACAAGTAAGATTACACAACACCACAAAGCAATGCCATTCTGTATGAATCCACCTGCTGATACAAATCTCATGATTTATTTAATGAATCCCGGTCTAAATGTAACCGCGTGGCAACTCAGCGATATTGCAAGTTAAACATTGTAAAGTTCCCTCTCCACATCTTTGGTTTTCTACAGCTCATCTGTGAATTCTTGGCTCTTAAAAATGACTTCAGCTCATGGAGAAAAAAGAAGAGCATGGTGGGAATGTCTAGGAAGTCAGGTATGAAAATGACATTAATTTAAGCAAGCGTGACTTTTTTTTTATTTATTAGTTTTTCAAAGGTTTCGTCGGAACAATACAATATAGGAGGACAATTATGAACAACGTTAGATTATATAGTTTTGCAGTAAAAGACATGACTAACTGCCCCGTCGGTCTCTCCCCTCCCTGTTTGTAGTTCTGTGGCGTAGTCTCAGCACGTTGCTGATCTTCCTCCATCTGCTAGAGGAGACCAGTCTCCTGGTGCTGCTTCCTGTCGGCTTGGGAGCATGTGTCGAGGTATTTAGCACAAGCGGCCTCCTCCAACAGAAATGGTAAAGATCACAGCAAAGCGTTTTAACCCACTAACCTGTCATATCTCCAGGTGTGGAAGGTGTTTACAGTGTTCAAGATCCCGTTTCAATGGAAAAGCTCCAAGCTCCATGTGAGTATGGTGCCAGTTAACCATCTTCCATTCACAGTAGATTTGGCATCATTTGTTGTGGTTTAAATAACTTCATGGTCTTTTAGCTTAGCTAGACTTTTACTTCCTGACGCAAATAATCGACACATCTATTTCCAATCTCCTGTTAATGTGCAGGTAAATAAGCTGGATGAGGAAGAAAGAAAGACAGTGGAGTACGACACACAGGTATGATTTTTTTTTTCCTCATATGCTAATGCTCCGCTTTTATACTCTGCTGCCGGCTTCGTTTGATTTTGAATATGTCGCGTGTGTGTTTTTCTCTCCAGGCGTCCAGATACTTGTCCTACTTGGTCTATCCTCTGTGTATCAGTGGAGCTATTTTCTCCCTGGCCTACTTACGCCAAAAGAGGTGAGCTTGGCCACGTAGCTGTAAATGTTGCCACCAGATGTCATACACTCGTTTGTGGAGTCTGCTTGTAACATTTTTAATACAAACTCTTTCCTGGTTACATCTTGGTTCATCTCCACCTACTGTACTGAAGTGTTTTAAGCAGTCAGATTCAGATCAGACCTGAGTATTTCTTGAATAAAAGTAAGATGTTTTTTTGGTTTCAAACAAGTGTCTAAACCTTTCATAATGTACACAGATCTAGTAGCTACTGCATTAGGTATTAACTTTAATTTGTATTATATTGACAGTTACTACTCCTGGTTGGTCAACACCCTAGTGACTGGTGAGTTGACTTCCACCATCTGTCCCAGTGAACAACATTCATATATGTGATTCATTGGTTTATTTATTAACAGCACAGGTTTTCAATGTAATTTCATGATCTTCTTCTTCCTCATTTAATTGAGCTACTTATATATTAACCACCAATGTGCCACATTGACACTTTCCCTCTCCTCTCAGGAGTGTATGCCTTTGGCTTCCTGTCTATGGTCCCACAGCTCTTCATCAACCACAAGGTCTGTCCCATCTAGAAGTGTATCAATTACCAAATGAACTGATCGTAGTGCTGAGTGAAATTAAATGACCCGAGTATCGAAAGCTGCTGTCTGAGCTGTCCTCTCCTCTCTCTGGATCAGCTGAAGTCGGTGTGCCACCTGCAGGGGACAGTGTTGATGTACAGAGTGAGTGTGGCTCATTCACAAACTATAACATTGTGCAGCCAAGAGCGAACAGATTGTCTTTGCATCCCCAAACCTTCTCCTCTCCTCTCTCCAGGGAGTGAACACGCTGATCTCAGACCTGTGCTCCTGCGCCTCCTTTTTCTCCTCGTCTGGATCCTTCTCCTCCTCTCATCAACTTTCCTGCTTCAGAGATGAGCTCCTCTTCTTCCTCTACCTCTACCAGCGAAGGTGGGACAATCCACTCACAATGCTACAAAACATACTCCAGTGTTTGACCCAATGTATCTTTTTAAAGGCCCGACCTGGTGTCGCCACAAAACACACACGTGTGTCAAGTAGAATTTGCTTTACTTCCTCACAGGGATGTGTTACTTGAGTCCAATCTCAATACCACTTTGTCTTGGTCTCATGCCTTGTTGGACTCAAAATTGTTGGTCTCAGGCTTTTCCTCAAACCTAAATATTATGTAATGATTAGTTTGATGTTAGAATATCGATCGCTATGGTTTATAGATAGATTATTACTGTCCATCCTCACTCCTTAATCCCGATATTAGCATTGGAAAGACACCATCTTGACTGCAGCCCTGCTCGTTCATCTTCAAATATACTGTATATAAGGATGTTTGGGAAACACAATAACCTTCTTTGCTGGCTGCTGACAGTTTCCCGTAGATCCTCCAGGGTTTTTTCGGTTCAGCACCCAATGGCCTTTTGTCTGAACTTGTGTGATGTAACCCTGCTTTCATCGCATATCTCCAACAGGCGCTACGCCCACAAGGCCAGGAGGCGACGAGAGTCTGGGACCCACAGCAAGAAACTAAAGACTCAATGAGGAGAAGACGCGTTCCTCTCCTTCCCTTTTTTCAGACATGAATGCACAAACACACAAAAACAACGTTGAAGATAAGAAATGGCGGCTCAGGCAGGACACTCGGCCCACGTGTGCCATTCAAACTGATCCAAGATGAGCTGTTCTGCCTCCGACTCATCACCGCTGTACACTCTTGGGTGCTGCTGCTTTTCACTTGGCATCGATAAAGCGTCCCCCCTTTATTCTACGGACACTCTCTGCTGCACATGAAGAATGTCGACGGCATCATATCAGCAGTCGTAATGTGCATTTGCTCGATTCTCCTCTTTATGGACCACGATTTGTCATTTTAAATTTGAGTTTAAAGAGGTTTTCATTCATGGATTTATACACATACAATGTGTGTTTGTTCCAGCACTTAAACGAAGCTGGCCCGGCCTTCTAATAATGGCACAAAAAGGCTATGTGACACTTTACGCTTGTTATGGTTGTGCACTATTACACCGAATGAAAATTATTTTTGCACAATTATCCCAACATATTTTGTTTTATTTGAAGAATGTGATCCTGACTAGTAGTCAAAATGATGTCCTCTGGTTTGAACATTGCATGGCTTTGTGTGTAACGAGAGACATACAGGTGCAACATGGCCGCAGACAGTTACGAGAAGGACAGAGCAGCAACATAAAGCACTCGTTACTCTTCATCGAGAACACACAATAACACATAAATGACTTGTGTGGCTTCGGTACTCGTCCGATCAGGTTGTACTGCAGGTCGAAGGTCCATGTCACCTGTTGTCTACATTTAATGTTAGTCATATCCAGAATATCATTAGACAACGTAACGTTGGGATTTTGTCATCCTTAATGTTCACCCCTGTGTATGACATCTAGAGTTCCACTGTACTGTACAATTATTTTCACCTTGCAATGTTAACACATAAAAAGAGACCGCACTGTTGTGAGCACACATCCTGATGCCATGTGTCTATGAAGTCCCCGCAATGTATTTTGACCTACAACATACGATATAGCTGCTTAATGGAAGCACCGGTTTGTTCCCTTTCATTCAGCATCACATAGTATGAGAAACAGGTATAAACACAGCACTGTAAATTAACTATTTTATTAAGCTGTTTATTGTGATCATATTACACCGATCTCTGCGCTAATGCTTTCATTATTTGCTGACTGAACTGCTTGAGCTGTAGAATGATTTATGAACCTCAAAGGATTTTTAAAATGTATTTTTACTTTTCATTGTTTGGGCAATGCAACCTGCTTGTTTTTTTGTATTAATATGAAATACAAATAAAAATGTAACTGGTGTTAAGGTGTCAGCAAATTTGAAGAAGGGAACAAAAAAAAGGTGTCTGGATTGGTGTGTGCGTGCCAGCGTGCCCATCAAAACATACAATCAGGAGTCAACACAGACAGCAGACTGGTATTTATGGCATTCCTGGTCTGGCTTCTGTTAAGCGCGTTCCATGTGTGCAGTGTGCTTGTCTTATTACGTAAGATTAAGACGTAATAAATATCCTCAATGTGCCCCATTAAGATTCAGGATTGGTGTCCGGAAACATATAATTGATATAATCGTTACTTTTGTACTCTCTCTACTCGCTTGTTAGAAATGGGAGGTCACCTCTTAACAAAAGAAAAAAATAAGTCAACATGACTCAAAGAAGTTTGACCTATATATAATGAGTCATGACAGTCGCACGCCGTTGCAGTGAACTGAGGGCCTAACTCAAGAAGCCACACGGTGTTTGTGATTGGCGGAAGATACATAAAAGATGAGTATCTGTGAAACCATAGCGAGATCTATGAATGCCGTTCCCTCGCAGGAGAGGGCACACCGGTTTCCACAGCAGGTGGAGAACAGACATGAAGATGCTGCTCGTTGTCGTGCTCCTCTCGCTCGTCTCACCGGGTATGTATATTAAACTCAGACTCAGAAGTCAAAGAATGGGATGAGAGGGGATTTATTATCAGAGTTGCTTGGTTGCTAAGGGAGATGTGTGTGTCAGTGCATGTTTTGCGCTGTGATAGTGCAGATTTTTCTTCATTTTTCTATTTAACAATTGATTATTAATTAACTGGCAGATGGTTAGCATGTTTTTAAGACTTCATCATGTGTTTCTGTGGCTGTAGTAGTATTGGAAATATGTAACCAACATAAAAGTTTAATTCTTGATTTGTACATTTGGGCACTACAGAAATAATTAATATTTTAATGATGGTCCGTCTAATTTAAGTCTTTGGGTTTCTAGCCGTCAGAATAAATCTGGGTTTATTTTAAACAGTAGATGTGCATTATATTTATTGTGATGCATGACCTCGGTGACAAAAGGGAGGACAACGAGGGAGGAACAGTATGCATCCTGCGTCACTGTACTTGTTACAGTAAATATAGAAGCAAGCCGAACATGTTTTGACAAGGTTGTCTTTGGGAGTACCCGTCTTTCCAGTTTGGGGAATTTCTATGTATAACTTTATAGTGTATCATAAACCTTTCCGTAGTTGCATAATTTTCTTCCTCTATCATCAGACTGAAAATGTCTAATAATTCCCAGTCTGCCATAGATTTAGCCTTTTAATTTGGGGCTTTAATTCAGGAGCAATCAGGAGCCTCATTTTGACTCTGAATGCTTGTTAGAGAAGGAACAACCCTGTAATGATTTAATTATCAGAAATATCTGCATTTATGTCACAAATACAGCAAAAACAATCCCATTTTAGTCTACTATATGTTGCGTACTGGCTGATCTCATCTTCTCTGTCCCTCATCTCTGCTGCAGGGCTGTCACTGATGTGCTACGTGTGCAGTTCTTCTGCCACCAATGAGGAATGCAACAACAACAACACCACCCAGGTGTGTCAGCCGCCCCAGGACATATGCATGACTATCGTCGACACTTCAGGTATCAATGATAACACAATGTCCTATCATATCCCTGGTCGGCAATGTAAAGAACGGCTACATTTTTTAAAATCCAGTATCTATAAAATGTCTTATCGAATCTAAAAATACCTCTAAAATAGGCCATGTTGTTTTATTGGAGTCATTACAAATTTGGTCCTATAAGTCCTTATAACTCAGTCTAATACCCTGCTGTGTGTGTGTGTGTGTGTGTGTGTGTAGGCAATGCAAAGGTTATTTCAAAGTTGTGTTCCAGTGAGGCCACGTGCTTAGGAGCTGCCTCGAGCTCCTCAGTCGACGCGAACGGAAACGGAAACAGCGTCAACTGCTGCAACTTTAACACGTGCAACTTCAGTGGAGCCGAGTCCATTCACATACACACAGTCCTGCTGCTATTGTCCGGCGGTGTATTATTACTGTTGTCACACTGAGATTCGTGGGATACATCAATCCTGTCAAAAGCTGTGGGAGTGTATAGAAAAAGGTTTTGATAAATGTCTCTAAATCTGTAATATTATGTCATGTCTTCGCTTAAATTCTGTTGGGATTGTGCTTTAAACAAAGCTTATCAAAATCAGACAGTAACATTGACAGGACTCCCTGTGGCGGTTATATGTGGTGATTGTTATATTTAAAATGCCGTCGTAAATAATGTATTACGGCTTTGACTCTCACTGAATGCAGTTTTTCAGTAATGTTTCAATACTTATATTTCCTGAGAAGTCTCAGGGACTTGAACACTATCCAATTCCTTTATCATAATAAAAGCAGCAGTATGCCTTGCTCCTCCTACATCCTCCACCTGCAGACACCATCAGGGGATGAAGTCTCACCTTTGGTTGAAAACATACAACCATGAGACGGTAAAACTTTTAAATCTGTGTAAAGTTGACAGTTTGAAGATGGCATAAATTACTTGATGAAATAACTGCCTGTAGAAATTAAATGTGGTATTTAATGGAATAAAATGTAAACGATATAAACAGCGGGGAGTTTCCCTCCCCACGACAACGTTAAATAAAAACTCTTGGTATTTAAAAACCTGACATTTAATGATTTCAAATAAATCTCAATCAGGGATAAAAAACATGTGGACAGCATGATATTTCATCATTATTTTTATTTCATTTTTTTCCTCCTCCGATTTGACAAGATAGCTGATTTAGCCCAGAAGACAAAATAAAAACCAGTGTTTACTAGTACTAGTTCTGTACAATTCACCAGTGATTCACACCAGTATAGCTTACAATATACCAACATGAGCAGATTTACGCAACGACAAGATAAAATAGATTGTTTTTTAAATTTTTTTAATCCCTATAAAACCCAGATATTTGATAGTTTCATTGCTGGCTAAACCTGGAAATCAAATCTGGGTTAAATAGGGTTAAAAAAAAGTCTGGATTTTTTTTTGGGGTGCTGTGCAAATATGCTCTTCTCCATACCTGTTTATCATGCTATACTAGTACAGTCGCCAGTATATTCCATATAGCGGTATGTCATACTCCATGTGGGGTCACTATTAACAAAGACACGTGTGATCTGCTGCATTTTCAGTTCAGTGTTTTGTGTCTGCAAGACAAGCTCCCGTCATGTGGCGCCACATTTTGTGTGTGTGTGTGTGTGTGTGTGTGTGTGTGTGTGTGTGTGTGTGTGTGTGTGTGTGTGTGTGTGTGGTGTGTGTGTGTCTCTGGGGACTGTTGGTTTGAGGGACATATTTAAAGAGTTACACCTGACAAAAACTGGGACTCAAAGCACAGAGGTTCCAGTTGTGAGGTTTGTTTGTGTCCTCAGTAAATTCACTTTGTGACACCTGGTGGGTGAGGGGACAGGTAAAGGCGTGACACCAGTCTCGTATGACGAACAACTGAATACTATTAGGACTGTAGGTGAGGAGAAAGAAAGGAGACAAGACAATGTCTTCACAGAAAAAGGTTCAGTCGAGCTCAGTGACCAGTCTGAGACATGATGTCCTTCTCTTCCTAATAGGAAATATCCAGTTACACCAAGTAAATCCTCAAAACCCACCTTCGTATTTTGTTTTGTTTTGGCTCATCAGAGTCAGTGCTGGGATTGAATATCTGCTTGTATTCTAAGTGTTCAGTAGAGAGGAAGAAGATTGTGACTGCTGGAACGAAACAAAAAAACATGGAGCCAGCCGATAAAAGGGTTAATTAGACAGAGTGCGAGAAGGAAGTGTCCCGTCTGCACTGTTTACCCAGACAGAGTTGGATTCTTCACATTTGGAGTCTTTAAAACTGGCTCAGAGAGGAGCTGAGGAAGACTTCACAAAGGGGAGGAAGAGTGAACACAAAAAAAGGAAAGAAAAGTGGGTAAAATAGATTTAAAAAAGGCGAGGAGAGTGTGTTCTTCCTTCAGGCAGCAGACCGGCGCTGGACTGTCCTCAAGTTGTAAGACCCGTCTCTCCCTCCGTCACCTCCTCTGCAATTTCTGAGTCTATAAATAAAACCTGGTGAGACGGAGGAAAGATGGGATTGGACGAAGAGGCTGCTTCTTCAAACCAACGGCGTCTTCACTCGATGTCCTCGTTGAAGCGTCCAATCGAAGCGACGCACGTGATCAGAGCTGAATAGATACCATGCGGTTCGATCGGCCCATTCAAAAGAATCCGTGGTAATGTGGAGGTAAAGTTCACAACATCCAGGGGGTCACGACACACGATATCAACAGATGTATTGATGATGGCTGCTGGCTGACGTCTAAGTCCATTTCCACAGTGAAGTTTCATGCAGATATGTTGCAGAGCAAACGCAGCCTGATCAGGTTCTGATGGCTTTGCTTCAGAGCGTTATCCCTCGATGAGACGAATCCACTCGATGTCGACGGTTCCAGATCGAATCACTCCCATGATAGTGTTTCTGTCGGAGGGTTTTAAACCTTTTAAAACCCGGGATCCCAGGAATCCGGATCACCCATATCTTAAAAAATCCCGACACTTCCTTGTTGCTTTTCCTCCTTTCATTATTATATTACAGTCCAAAGTGAGAGAAGCTGCCAGGTCCCTGATTCAGGAAGTGTTTTTGCTCTGTTCTACTATTACGAAAGTCACAGTGGTGGAGAGACGTCCTCAGCTCCCACGGGAGACGACAGGATCAGGATCAGGAGCTGGAGTTGTTCTCCTTTGATGTAAAGCAGTCAGCTAAGACAACTCTCACATATCACGATTCTCACATTGCTAACAGTAACCAAAGGGATGCTGTCTCTCAAATAAAAAGACCAGTTTCCTGTTGTTCAGTCCAGCTGTCGTGGCTAGTGTGGGCGGGACTGGGACATCATCTTGAGCCGCGATTGGTCGATGACATCCAGCAGGTTTTTGGCATCGACTGCAAGAGCGTGAGCCGCTGTCAACATCTGCTTCTTATAGTCCTGCTGGAGACTGGGACAAAGCAAAAAACATACACACAACATCACGCATACGGATTGGCACTAGTGGTAGATGAGCGCGTGAGATGAGCAGCACAATATCAAAGACACTATTTGTACCATTTTGCACCCCTCTGTGACAGCATCAAATAAGACACTGGCAGAGAGCGGTTTGTTACTGTTTTGACATTTTTACAAGCACAGACTACATATTATTTCTCTGTCTCTAAATTAAACTAAATTATTTTAGTTAGTGTCCTTAAAAGGACTAATAATGTGCCCTGTGATTGACTGCCTCCATTGTATAACAAGACACTGTAATACGATAAAATGTTAAGAATGTCATGAAAACGTCACGATGTCTTCCGACATAAGGCACTGTAAGTCAATTAAAACTATTCTTTGTATTTTGTAATTTTAATATACCTGGTCATCACATATTGTTGGGCTAACTTCATCTTCCCAATCAGCTCTGCCAAGTCTGAGTTCAGAAGTTTCTGTGCCATCTCGATCTGTTGAAGAAAACCAGAGTATTATATATCAATCCGGTAGGATAAAATACCAACGTCAACGGATACTAGTGTGAATTCAAATCAACATTTTATCAACATTTACTGAAAATAAGGAAGATTCCACACTCCTCAAAGTAGAGAATAAAAAAAGTGTGTGATTTTACCTCTCTGTGTGTACTGGCTGGAAGTTGTGGGAGAGTCTCATCCACTGTGGCCAATAACGTCCTCAACGCCAGACCCACGTCCTGAAACACGCAGACCCAAAAATCCAAATTATACACAACAAATAGGAAATTAATTAACATTGTGTTGAAATGTGTTAATACTGTAAATACATGAAGACTTGTAAAAAAAATGATTTTAGATTAAAAATTAAGTCATATTCTCCTACACAGATAGACATAATCAATTACAAAATCCCCAGAATTAAAACAACCTCTAGTGAGGATAAAAGGTTATATCTGTCGAGTCTGATTCACAGAAATGATTCATTTGAAAGGAGTATTTAATTTCAGCCCTCTGGAGAGCTGTGCAAAATAGAACAGCACTGATCAGTGGAAGGCTTTCACGTTTGAAGGTCACGCTTTGCAGCTCTGGAGAGGAGAACTGTGTCTCGGTTACCTTGACCATGGGAACGTATTCCTCTGGAGGAGCTGGTTGAATCTTGCTCGACATCTCGATCACAGCTTTGACCAATCCCGTCACATTCTCGTACACCTTGTCGTTGGAGCGGTCCAGATTGGCCGTGGGGGGCGGGCTTATCTCTTGGGGCTGCAGCTGAATGACGAGAGCACCAAAAAAAGCAATGAGTGACAGGCGGGACTGCATGAGACCCGGGTGACACTCGGCACAACACACAGAGAACGAGTTGAGACTGTGTTGATGGGGAATATGAGCCTGTGCAGTTGTAGAAATCCTGCATGATTATAGAGACGTGCATGACCCTCAGCACATCTGGGAGGTAGAAAGTAAAACACAATGCTTTTTAAAAAGCCAAGTTGATGAACAGTTTGAAATGAACAGGAGAGGCCACAACTGCTGAGCGGTCAACTTGCTATGATGTTTGACAAAAAATGTGTAGCTCTCTGTTTTGGCCACTAGATGGCAATAACACACTGGTATGAATTGATTTAGTTAATAATGAATAAAGTCAAACTGAGTTTAAAGTCAAAAATTTGGTTCAAAGGGCTTTACAATCTGTGCAGCATGTGACACCCTCTATCAGTAGGATACAGTAAAATAGTGAGATAGAGGGGTACATACATACTGTTAGTATAAGACACCAGCCACAACTATGTAGATTTAGATGTTACTTTTGGGCGTACAAGACTGTGTAGATACCAGTCAGTTTTCTTGTTTCTACAAAGGGAACAGCAGGTTAAATGTGTTTTTGTTGATATGAAAACATGCCAAATTTGATTGAGAAATAGAAATAGAAGAAGTGATTAGATGACTCAAAAGAATTTGGGTGTGATCAACTAGCAGACACAGGAAACACACACACACAGACAGTGTGCTGCTTACCCGCCAGGGCTAGAGGTCGACAGTAAGGCAGAGTGCAGGAGGAAGAGGAGGAGGATAAGAAGAAGAAAGAAGATAAAAGGAAAATATTAAAGCATTAAAAACATGCAACCTGTACATTTCGTGTTAATATGCATTAGAAGTCTTTCATCTGGGTTTGTGTGTGTTACTGTACGAGTGTGCGTACCTTGACTCCATCGTTGTAACTGTCGACCGTGTTCAGACAGGACAGACTGCCCACTTGGCCCTGGGCACCAGGTCGAGGGGGCTTCTTTGGGGGAGCTGCATGCTCTGCAGGAAACGACAATGTGAAAAGTGAAAATGATTTCTCCTCATAGTTTTACAGTCTCATGCATACAAGTTCTGGACAAATCACACGTGTGCATTCTTCAGCAGCTCTTGAGGGACCAAAGTCCCCGAGCAAATGATGTGGTAGTTCAAATCAATATCAACGTCAGCGTGGATCTCCAGCTAAAGATGATTTGAATTATTGATTAATATATGTCTATGAAAAACAGTCCAACAGTCTAAAATCCCAAATCAAATCAAATCAAAGTGAAATAAAACTTTGAAAAGCCGATTCAACATCTGAAACGACGACGCCATTATTTAATTTATCGATTATCTCTAGATTGACTAATCAACTAATTGTTTCAGCTCAACATGACAATAAATAATTCAATGATGAAAACAGAAGTTTTGAGTACACTGAGAAAAAAAAAAAAAAAAAAACTGTCAACTGTCCCTAAAAATCTCCCAAACTTAAAACTATTTCAAGTCGTTTTTTCTATTCCGTCTGTATTGGCTGCTTGCACGGCGAGCACATTCACACTCGGCGCGCGCAACATATTGCGCTTGACCTGCTGTGAGTCCACATCAACAGTTTAGTTGGCTCACTGGCTGCAGGGTTCATAATCAGATCTGTCTTATTGGGCCATCTGACTGTAAACACAGGCTGACACTCAATCTGCTCGTAGTGGGAGGCACACATAAGCATCACAGAGGCCATGACATCAACCTGAGTTAGAGCGGCGTCATGGCGCATGTGTGAACTGCATACTTTTGGAGATTAAGAGACAAGAAAGAGAAGAGAGATTAAAACATCAGCGGTTGTACGTTATTACAGACGGTTACAGGCCTGTTTATTACCTGCTTTTCCAACGGGCTGGTATATGTGCTGGTTTCCCGTCTGCACAAACAAACAAACACACACAACAACAAAACACGGGGTTAGCAAGTGCTTAATCACACATGTAATCAGAAGTTTCACAGGAAATTTGAACTTGACAGGCAAAAACCACCGTCTGGCTCTGAAAAATCCTATTTAAGCTATTAGTCACAGGACAGGGCGTCCCAATTTGTTTGGACAAGGAGCGGTTTGTGTTCTCAGGTGTGTGATCTAGCACTGTGTTACACTGGGACAACAACAAAGCCCATTTCCTTTGTTAATGCTACCCTTTGAAACCCAGATAAAAACCCTGCAGCATGGTGATCATAAAAGTATGCCGCCAAACTCTCTTGTGGTGCCATGCAATATATTTACTTTGTTGTATTATTACTGAATCTCTGAGGGCTTGTAGTCTGACAACCACCAACACCCAAAAATACTACTGCAATTCTCTCTCTCTCTCTCTTTCACACACACACACACACACACCTACCTACACATACACACACACACACCAATTTTAAAACCACAGACCACAGCCATTCAATGGGAGGAGGAGGACAAGCAGAGAGATGAATTACAGAGACAGAAATGGCCCGTGGCAACTTCAGACTGCTAAAACAACTCCTGCTGCCATCGAGAACGTAACATCATTTAGATTCAGGGGAAGAAACTCAATCGCAGAAACGCTTAGAGAAAAACACAACGACTCCATTTCCTCTTAAAAGAAAAACATTACGGGAGGGAACAAGTGGTGAAGGTACCTTTCAATCCCTCCTGTGTCAAAACTATTTTAGAGGTCTCCGCTGCATGTGACCGCCACTGTGTGGTGCGAGTGGAAATGTGCATCTGCCACTGTAAATCATTTCAGAGTTACACCCCATTGGTCAATTAAAAAAAGGATGCATGTTCACAAAAGTAAAAAGGCAAAGAGATGACGTCTTCTTTCAAAAACACTGATATTGTTGCACGTTTGCACATAATTATTTTCCTTGTTGATAATCAGATTATTAAGTTATTGAGTAAACAATTAATCATTGGGTCTCTAAAATGACAGGAGACTAAAACCCAAGGTGAAGATTCAAGACAAAGAAAGCAGCTATTCCTCACACTTGAGAAAAGCTGAAAACTTTTAGAATTGTTGCTTGAAAAAGACTTTTATGTTTTATGTTATGCACTTTTGACTTCTAGTGTGTGTTATCCAGTGTGTGTAAACTACAAACTACCAGCATGCAGAGTAAGACTGGGACAGACGGATACATTAAGATGGCCGCTTCTTTTCTTGGAACAGTGCTCTATTAATAACTGCCGATGTTATGGGAATCCATCGACCCCTCGTTGCTGACCCAACCCCCCGACAGGTCACTTCCTGTCCCTGGATCAATCCACTCAGCTCTAATGAAAACAAACACATGCTGCACCCAATTGCAGTGAGTCCAACCAGAATGTGAACTTCGTCAACGTTTGTCTTCATCAGACAGCATCCTCTCTTATTAAAAACACAAACGGTTCAGTAACATGACTCCCCTTTCTGATGCGGTGGGAGTGGCAAATGATTATGATTTTGACATTGAAAGTTAATGTATGCATGTATGACTAACACCAACAAACAGTGGAATGGATGGAGACGGAAAACAGCTGCAGAAAGTAACTTACCGGTGGTTGAAGTCCACCGTCTTCTCTGTCCAGACTCCCTCTAGAACTTCTAGAGTCTGGTTTCTAAACACACAAATAAACATAAAAATGATATCTCCATTCATCAACAGTACCTTATAGTCTATAAATATTAATATATATATATATATATATATATATATCTACGGGAGTATAATAGTAAGTTCTGGGCTGGTTTCCCTTTAGTTTGCTGTCAATTACAGATTCACGAAGACAGACAAGTTCTGTATTCACAGTTATGCAATTTCTTTTTCCAATGACCGATAAGCCACATTGCTTTTCTGTTTGTGCCTTTTTACAAGCAGTATTGTATTTTGAATTCTGGGATATTCGCTGAGACAAATACCCTTTCATGGCCCGCCATTAGCTCTGGGTAAATCACATGCTGTCGTAAGACTGGTGCATTGTAAGGTGAAAACTGACCCATTTGAACCAGTAAATTCACTGATTTGCCGTCTTAGAGTTGCACATTTAGAGAAATATGTTTTACCATCAAAGGACTGCTTTATACAGGCATTTCACTGCAGGAATACATGGCACTAAGCACTCAGTAATCAGTAAATAACTGGCAGCTTATACTGTCAAAAGGTGAAAGTGACTCTGACTCCAAAAGATCTTACGATGATTATGTGAATGAGGAAAATGGATGAGTGAATCACAAGATATAAAAAAAAAAAAATCAACACCCAGTGTCCCTGCATGAGACTAAAATAAAAACAGAAACAAGCAACAGGAAAAAAAAAAAAAAGGTGAAGGTTTTCCTAAACACAAACAAACCTTTCTTCCAGGCACAACTTTTCAGATTGACATTTAACCGCCGAAATACACTGCAGCAACACACACACACACACACACACACACACACACCCGTGCCTACCAGTTTTCCAAGACAGGACTTGAAGACCAGCATTGGCATTGAGTTCATCAAAGTTCGAATTCCAAGCAGTTTGAGGTGTTTAGTCTGCGTTGCTATCTGGTTCTGATCTTATTGTATCTCTCTCTATATCTCTTGTCTGTCTCCTGTCCACTACTCTGTGCAGTTTCATCAAGACAACCATTGCAATTCAGATCCAGCTTCCTGCCTTCAGCACACTTATATCTGACTCTGACGCATGGAGAGAGGGAAGGAGGAGGAGGAGGAGGAGGAGGAGGAGGAGGGATGGAGCACGCTGCCAAAGAGCCGTCAGTGTGTGAGCACGTCTACCCTTCTTTCCCAAACCATTCTGTTTTTTCCCTCCCTTTCTGCCCCCTTCGCTCTTTCCCCTCCCTGAAGTGACAGTGTTAAAAAAAAGGAGAAGAAAAACAGCCAGCCTCCAACACACACACACACACACACACACACACACACACATACACACACACCCACACACAGCTTTTCAGCAATCTTGTGTGTTGTCAGTCAGTGATTGTGGGTCAAAGACAGACTGTTCACTGGCTGTCAGATTGTCTAAGCCTATCATTAGCCTGGAATTCGCACAGGCCACACCTGCCTACAACTCTCTCTCTCTCTCACAAATTATTGAGCCAAAACCCCAGACCAGTGTTCCCAGATATATGCGTCCTACATGACACGTTTTGCCTTCTCTTGTCTTTATGTCAGAGTGTCTCCACCAGATATATATATATATATATATATAAAACACTGTGTTCATTTATCTTTCAGTGTAAGATTTTTACTAGAATAGTCCGCCTTATTGAAGTTACTAATAACTCAATCATGATGGCTGTGGGCCATCAAATGAAATGTTGTTGTATAACAACAATGACAATAAAAATCTCTTTATCTTTATCTCTTATCAGTTGTTGCTCAACTGCTAAAATAAGCAGGAGAGGTGAATTTCTCAATAGAAAGTATTAAACCGGAAGTAGAAGATAATATTTTTTTGGAGAGTACGCACCCCAGAAGATCAGTGATTGAGCCACAAAGATGCATTTTTCTTCAGTGCATATTTGTGTCTATGCCCCCCAGAGCTTAAGTCAATCGGGTTGAGAATCACACATCCAACTTTAAACATTTTTTAACAGCGAATCCGACTGTCTTTGCTCTCCGTTCACCAGTTATTGAGATGCTGTGGCTGCAATAGTAATGTAATGCTCCAATTTAGAGACTACGGTCCATGTGCATGTACTCTGATCATATCCAATTCATTGAGCAAAAAAACCCATAAAATAAAACCCAAGGTATTTTTAAACGTTTGTTACCTCTGAGGGAGATAACTAATATCAATATTAAAACTTCCAAATAACGCAAGGTGTCAACATCTACTGCACAGGCTTGAAGGCCGGTTTCAATGATGACATATATTTTAACATACAAACATACTGCAGCTGAGGACAAAGATCTGTATTGCTATGATCGCAATTCTTAAAAAATAACTGACGTGATTTAAAAACTATTAGCCCAAACATCTATTTCACGAGAAATATATATATATTTTTTTTTACATACATTAAATATATCGCTATATGTTGGTTCTTAGTGAGGATGTACTTCAGAAAGTCCTCTAACAAATGTACTAAAACACAATGACATGCATCATGGAACCAAATAAAAATACCTCCACAACACAACTGACAAGTCAATGATGGCAACTACGTAAGCTTTGCATTACGGATAACAATAAAACACCGTACCATGCATACACATACAATAAAGGCACTCGGGTGTCTTAAAATGTAGATCATTTTCTACTTTGTACACTTAATTCTTTAATAATGTTAAGGATGAAAGTAACATAAGAAACTAGCAATGGTAGCAATGTCAAGCCACTAATATGGAACAGTGTATGCAGTTAGATCTGAAGTTATATGCACTGTTATGTTATATATTAGTATATGTGTGTTAACTGTGTCTGTGAGGGTGTTTTCTAATGCGTGTGGGTCAGTGGTTAGCAGCTCTCTCTTTCAATCAGGGGGTTGGTGGTTCAATCCCCGCCCTAGTCGATGTCTCCTTGAGCAAGACACTTAACCCTGAATTTTTCCCTGTAGCTGTGTCTACGGTGTATTAATGTAACATGATTGTAAGTCGCTTTGGATAAAAGCGTCAGCTAAATGTAATGTAATGTAATGTGTGTTACCAGCAGCCTTTCCTCCTGCTCCAGCCACCTCTGGTCCTCCTCCATCTGCTGTTGTTGTATCATCAGCTGTTCCTCCATTAACAGGCACTGTTGGCCTACACACTGCTGCATGTCTACTGCCCTGTCCTACACACACACACACACACACACACACACACACACAAGTACAATCATGCAACAAAAGATAAGCACACCAGCAGACATGCACACAGTCACAGATGAAGAGAAAAGTACACACACACACACACACACACACACACACACACTGTGATGAGAGGCCGAACTGAGACGATGGACACAACTTTCTTTAAGTTTAAAGAGAATTTCGTTTTAAAGAGCTCGAGGAGTAACCTGGTGTCTACATCGGCATACCTGTATGTGTGTACATGTGTGTGTTTGAGTGTAAACTTGGCCTCCTACCTCCATTGCAGAGCCCCATAGAGCCATGTCGTGCCCATGTGGATGGGGAAGGTGCTGTGCGTGCGAGTGTGTGTGGACATGTTGACGGGGGTGTGTGTGCGCATGGTGTGTGTCCAGCATGGCAGCCTGTGGGGGGTACAGGGCGCTGGGCACCGAGGGGAGGGTGTGAGGGCCGGGGTACCCCGCCATCTGATCCAGGGAGGAAGAACAGGGGAAAAAGACATGCTGTTAGTCTGGTATCGGTTCTCTTTTGATTACATCTTTACCCCAAACTGCTGCAGACTGGGAATAAAAACCTATTTGAATGTAACTATACACCAAGCACATCCGTCGCTAAAGAGCAGTCGGTGGAGTGTGTCTGCGTACCTGGTAGTGTCCAGGATGCTGGGGACTGGGATAGAAACCTTCACTCGAGCGAGGACTTGGATAACCGGGTCTACTCGGCTACAGACAGACAGAGAGAGAAGCAGAGGTTGAGAAACAGAAAGACAATTTAAAAAAAAGACGGGACACCGGGTCATTCAGACAATCAACACACAAACCCCTCGCAGCTGTTTGTGTGGCTGGGTTAGCTGTCATTCAAAACAGGAAAACACCCACTGGGCTGCAAGTCCAGCAAGCTGTTAGTTGAACTACTGTCCCAATGATAAGATCATCGAGCTCCATGGAATACCTGTATACACTATGTTATATCGCTTGACTACTGGGATCGCTGGTTAGATGTGATGCAGGTGTGTCATGGTTTGTGTTATGGTTGCACGTTCACCAAATACCTCTCTTTCAAGCACTTTTCTTTTTCTAATTTCGAAAAAAGAATGTACTGTTGTTCTTGTGAGAAACAAGACTTTGTAATCCAAGCTTCTGCTGACTGTTGCTGGCGAAAATAACATAATTTAGTAGAGGAGAGTGAGTCTGCAACTCCTCTCTAATCTTTTCTTTTGCTGGGCACAAGTAGCTAAAAACAGAAGTGCTTGGTGAACCCACATCCTTGTCTCTTCTCTGGGTTTCTAGTGATTTGTTGAGATGAAGCTGTTGAAAGTAGATGAACAGTTTCCCCTGTTAGAACATGATTTGAATCTCTCTAACACAGAGCTCAAGTCTAACACAACAGTGGTGTAACCTCTACCTTCCACAGTCTCTCATAGAAGCTCTGGACCACACCTCCGACAGCAAGACAGACACAAAGACACACAGGGAAGGAAACAGACAGCAAAGAAAGGAGGTGGGGAGACAAGGAAACACAAACACAAAAAGGAAACGCAGTAGGAAGGGAGGACAGAGAGAAGCAGACAAGACAAAGAAACTGAGGACGAGACAAACAGGAGCTTTAAAGGCTCTCAGAGGGAAACGTACAGCATGGTGTAAACATGCTCACACATGGAAGGACACAGGGTTCCTTAACAAGAACAACAAGTTATATCTTGGAAGTTTAAATCTGCCCTAAACAGATTCTCACCCCTGTGGGAGCCAATCCATGGAGGGGGAGGTTTCCCGGGGAATATCCATTTTTAACAATGGAAAGATGAACACAGGGACGACAGACCGACAGACTGGGAGGTGGCATTAACGAGACGGGATAGTCACACCAGTAAGAGAGTTGGTTACTATCTGTAGGCTTTTGGATGAATGACTAAACAAATGCTGCAGTGTCAGCTCGCAACTTATTGGCAAAACAAGTAATAGCAGAAGCAATTTTGGAAACATAGAGCATGACAAAAAAAAAATGGTGTCAATTTGACGCTTATTTTTTTCCTTATTGTTAGCGTTTAAGCAGATTGTGTAATTAAAAAAAAAAAAAAAAGGAAAAGATTTTAGTGCAGTACATTTTGGACACACTGTTGCTTTTAAAATCAACTTGTTGTGAGACATGTACTTCTGTCAGGAAGAATTATTTTAGGAATGCTGAGTGGCACAGTGTAATTAAGATTTTTGTTTTCACTCCATGCATCACTCTGAGGCCCAATCCATCGACTCCCACACAGACTCATCTATCACCAAAAAGGTCACAGCGCAGTCAAGGACTTACAACAGGAATGTATTCTGGCCGCTGTCGTCCAGATGAGGGCCAAACAGAAGGGAAGGGAAGGTTTTTATACGGCTTTTTCTGTCATGTTTCCATCAGGGATTTCTAACTGCCGCAAAGAGTATTTTATTTTATATGTTACTTTATTTACATGAAAGCATGCATTTTCAAGTAACCAATTAATTTGTAAACAGATTCGCAGCATTTAAAGTCATACTTTTTAGCAGAAGCCTACATGTAGGATGTGGGGTGATGTTAAAGCTCAGCAGGTGGACAAAGCGCGGGTTCACCTACCAAAACAAGCTTGTGGTAACACGACTGGCCAGCACTCGGTCAAGGTGACAGAGGGCCAGCTCTGTATACAGGCCTTTTAATTAGCGCTTTATGTATTGTAGTTACTGTCTCAATCCTAGGCGTCACGCATTCTTAGAAGCTTTAGTAGTATATCAATGAATAATTAAATGTGACTGAATTCGGTACAGAATGCAGACCAACAGCATGATATTGAAATACATTATATGTATAACAGTTGACGCTCTCTTTCCTCTTGAACATGGCTGAGTCCCGGACCTGGGGAGTGGAAAAGTTGTTGCATTAAATAACAGCATTAGTTCTGAACTTTGGGTTCCACCTAGTGTAAATAAATAACTTTATTATATATTTGCTTTCTTGCTTATCCTTGATAAACTATATCCCACGTGTGTTGGATGGGTTTGAATGTTAGCCAATGGATTTGGGATTCATAACGGGCATCGTGACCAGGCTAGAAATAGAGTGCAATAATCCGAGGACACATCAACACGATGCCTGAGGCAAACACAAATATCTGAAGCTAAATTCATTCACAACAGAGGACGTTCAACAGCATGTCCAAATAGATTAAGCATGCCAATAACATGCTCATTTACAGTCCCTGGTGGTGGCGAGCATTGTATCAAAATTCACTGCACTCAGTTAAGTAATGAGATAAAGATTGGATCGAGTTTGTGAATCCATTCATCAAAAAATGTTGCAACATTTGTCAAACGGTGTATGACACTGGGCTTTCTGAACTTAGTTTGTCATGTGGTGAAAGTACAAAAGAAAAGGGATAGTGACCAACCAAATGTGGAATGTTAATCAAAGAAAAGAAAACTTCAAAGGATCCTGAAAACATTTGCACAAAGCTCTTATTATTATGAGCAAAGGGCCCAGAGATGAACAGATAGTTGGAATTGTGGCCCAAAGTGTTGGTTATTTCAGGACAATAAGTTATCTTCTATAAACTCTAAATAAATAATACCCAAGAATGTTTTTATTCCGTTATTGGGTGGCATATTTGTTCTTTTCACCATGATTGCCCAAATGCGGACAACATGAGGAGAACATTTAAGTAACCTTTTACATAGAAAGATAAAAACAATGTCATCAGCTCCTTTGAATCAAAAAGTCACTATTTCCAATACTATTTAGTAAGGTGTCATGATCCTGAATGTTGCAACTTTTTTGATAAATACTAACATGTTTGCTTAAGTTAGTTAAAAACAGCTAACGTGCAGTTTAACACCACCTGCCTTCAAGGGTCTGGACATGTGTCTTTCAGAGCAAGAGGCAGGAAAAGATGTAGTGGTCGTTAGGGGAAGGCTTGGCATTCGACCGTGTGAATGGTGAGGGTAGTGAGAGGGGACTGAGAGGGGGGCCGGAGAGACCAGCGTGGGCCTCCCACATGACTGCACAGCAGGGTGTTGGTGCTGGGGGTCAGAGGCTGGTTGTACTGGGGTACTGGGATTAGTTTGGCAGCTCCTGTGATAACTGCGCAACAGCAGGGTTTTAAGATCATTTGACTTGGGCTGAATGCTTTGGAGGGTGTAGGGACACATTTTTGACATGCTGTGGGGGAGAGAGTTAAGGTTAGGACTAGACTGGGAAAGGAGTGGGGAGAAGTGCCAGGGATGGGAGATTGAGTTGTGGCCGTTAGTAGGGGGATTTGTATTGTGGGGGCAGCTGCCATTTGACAGGCTCTCTGAACTGCTGTGAGGACGGTAGAAGTTAGTCTCTGACTGGAGGGACAAGCTGGCTTTGGATTCAGATTTGTATTTGAATTCAGCGCTGTGCTGAGAGAAAGAGATATTGCAGAAAGAGATATTTTGAAGAGGAGGTGATTGAGGCTGAGGATTGGCAGAAGGGGAAAAGCGATGGGGACATTGCAGAGATGATGAGCAGAGTGGAGAAGTGGGAAGGTGAGAAGAGGCGAAGGGAGACGAAGGATGAGGGTTTCCAAAGCAGAGGGAAAGCTGTGAAGCAAAGTGCTGGTTTTGATGGCAATGGTGGTGAGGCGAAGGAGCAGACAGACAATCCAGACTGAAGGTGGGCTGCAGGGAGGGACGACGGCTGGGCTGCAAACAGAAAGACAAAAGTAGAGGACGGACACATGGAAATAATAAAGCTATCCTGGGAGATAGAGATATGTTGTAGACAGGTGAGACCGACAGGGATGAGTCTGTAACCATAACCATGGCGCTACTGTGCCTCTGACGAGCATCACATGTAGTGAAAACACGTTTACCTCCCAGCAAGATGTTTAAATTAATGTTTTTGTCAATTAAATAAAACAAATGCAGCAATCACTAATAGCTGCAACCAAATTGAGATTAGGAATATGTCAACTGCATTACTGGCAGTTTAAAATAACAAACCTCTCAATCGTTTGAACTATACTGTTCAAGACATACAGCTGTATGCCAAAAGAAGCAGTTAGAAGATGCTAACAGCAGGGGCATGGGGGCCAGTAAGGGAGGGCGAAGCAGCCAGCAGCTGGGGCAACACACAGTGAGGTGGGATGGCACTGGAGGAGGTGGGAGTTGGGGTGGAGGTTGTGGAAGTACCGGTAATGTCATGTTTGCAAACATGTGAAAAAGAAACCCAAATGTGGTCAAGGGCGCACACAAATCCAGCAACTCTCTTTTGTTCTAATCTAGAAAACTAATATCAACCATAACCTGTCCCCAAATAATTACACAATTCTCACATCTGCAAAAGCTGAAACGGGTCAGAGGGTCAATGGTCCTACATTTGTACCTTGATATGAGACTTCATGCACCTGTCACTCTTCCTTGAAAAGCCTGGAGTCAAAAGCTCCAACCCATTGACATTTGATGTTCTTAAACCTTCATCATCAGGGTGAAAAAACTTCACGTGACAACAGACATAGACATATTTGTATTTCACCAGTGTCCAGCAGAAACCTTGTATCTTCAGACTGGTACAAACAAGAGGAAACATTAAATCAAATAAGTTACCAGTTGAATAATTTCAATGCTTAAACATTAATGGCGGTTGCTTAGAATCATGTGTGACGCAGCAAAGTAGAGAGCAGAAACATGTCACAAACTCCACATGAAAGTGTATCAGAAGGGCCAACTAAAGAGCACAAAGACAACAGATACTCAAACTCTTTGTTACTGCACCAGACAAACAGGCAGACCGAGACACAAACACATGTGGTGTGGTAGTGCCTTACCTTTGGTGGTGCTTCCTCAGCCCCTCCAGAGTCCCATGAAACAGTGACCTGTCTCCTCATCTCCATCCTGCTCCGTTCTAACTGCTGGAGCTTCTCCTCCTCTAATATAGTGCTGGACACGAGGGAAAAAAACACACCACGATGTAACACAAAAATATCTTTATTTGTTTCTACTGAAATGTCACCTCATTTAAGAAGACATTGTTATCATCTCAAGAACACGATTTAACATATGGCATTAAAACACTTTTGACTATATGTATTTGTATATACAGTGTTGTATGCAGCTATGTTACGCCAGGTATGAAGTGAATTGTGACTTACATTATCAATGTATTGAAAAATACCCCTTAACAAATGAAAAACTAATAAAATGTACTTAACGACATTCGCCACCTGACCCGCACATCTTTTTATTTACTACTTTAACTTTACCTACTACACACACACACACAAACACACACACACACACACACACATAAAACAATTCTTGATCTCAAACTAGGAAAATTAAATTGTTACAATGAAAATACAAAAAATAACAACATAGCAATGTGCATATATACACTATAAACTCATTCACTTATCTGCACTGTGTTGGTGCCGCGATAAAATTGTGTTCAAAGTCTGACTGATACCATCTGTATACAGTGTCAGGCAAAACTGTAACAGCAATATTGCTTGAGATTGAATTAATCACTTAGAGGCTAAGCAACGTCCCACGCCCCAGACCCAACATTGTTTAGGTCTAATGCAGCTAAAGATACCACACTGAATTCACTCGCTAAAATGACCCTGACTGACCTGTTCCCTGGGGAAACCGCTGGTAAACCAAACCCAGATTCCCAGAGGAAGGAGCTGCCGCTGAAGAGTTGATTTGATCCACAAAGCAGAACACTGACTGGTTGAACCATCCAACACACACAGTCACACACTCCTTCGACTCGCCTTCCCTCAACAAGACTGAGAGCTATTTCTAGTAACTGTCCTGTTCTGTTGTTTGCTGCAGGGTGTGTGTGTGTGTGTGTGTGTGTGTGTGTGTGTGTGTGTGTGTCCTTGCACCTGTCAAAGTCAGTCTCCTGTCAGGTCCTTGTCTCCAACACACACCTTCTTTCAACACATTGAATTATTAACAATATTAATTACTAATTACAAATAGTATGTATTAAATGAATTGGTTTGGTTTGGTTTAATAATTTACAGTATCTTTTAGTAGAGTAGGTATTTCTGAACCACTTGACTTATTTTTCAAGTCTTCAAATCAAGTCATTGGCTCTTAATCTTCTCAGTTGTTTTCTGCAGGAAAGCTTTGTGTGTGTTTTCTGATCTAAACAAAGTTAAACAAATAAAGACGACATTAAAACACACAATGGTTTGCATCAAATTAACTAACTGACTGCTTCCAATGTCTTTTCTATCAGAGCAGTGTTTTGTAACTCTCTGGCCTTTTTTATTTGAATATCTATTCAACCAGCAAAGTCATTCACCGGCCATGATAAATCTGCCAACCTTGCCTCACAGTTTAACAGTAAATGGCATCATGCGCAGATACGTGTGACGACAATAACATCAGCACCTGGCAACTTAAACGCTGACCGTCTCCTCCCCCACCAACACCACCCTGCCACCTGGACTAACAAGGCCTGTTTGGATTATTTACTCAGGCTGGACTCACCCTGCTTTACTTTCACACACTTCTCACCTGAGAACTGCCCAGCAGAACTGCTACAGATTGAAACTGAGCAGCACGAGTTAGACATCTGGGCTCAAGCGCATTGGCAGGTTCCCACAACAGAGACTACATGTGTTGTTACCTTAGCTATCAGAAACCCTGACCTGTAGGTGGATCATCGGACTTGTTACTGTCCCACAAGGCCAGCAAGGAAACCAACAGCGGGGTCGTTACGAAGGGATCTCTTTGCAGGAGAGGACGAACAATTATAGCGTCTAATAACGTTTTCAATTGAACCCAACGGTACAGCTGCAGCCACTGAATACAGCACATTGTTTCAAAGGAAAATAAAAGCTGACAGACATGAGAACATTTGAAAAGTCTGATGAGACAGAAAGGCCTGGACTTATAATCAATACTGTACCTTAAGAACGGATCAATCCAATAGCACCAGAGTATATCCAGTCAAGCCCTTTTAGGAGAATAATGCAGCTACTAAAATGGTGATGGGCCAGTGGCACTAAGCAGTAATACACCACTGAAGGTCAACATGAATACCCACAAAAGATCCCAGCAACGCTAGAAGGATGAAATGTCCCACTCCTGGCAGGATGACTCAAATATTCCCTGTTGTAGCTGAACAAAACCCCAGGACACTACGTGCCTCAGTCCTCCCCCACACATAGACCTCACTATCAGCATAATATGATCGGAGAATTAGGAGTCTTGATCCGCCAGCTTTGACGATGAATGTACAGCACTGCGGAACTCCTGCTTGCCTTTTTTTCCCTCCCTCTTTAATTCTCTCTCTCTCTCTCCCTCTCTATCTCTATCTCTATTCTTTGGAAAGCTGGCAGCTACCCACTGTGTAAAAACACACACACACACACACACACACACACACACACACACACACACACATTGGTCCAACGTCTAGGAAAACTGTAGTAGTAGCTGAGAGCTGCATATTTGGCAGGAGAGACCTATAATTGATATTATGCTATAAAAGCCGGCCAGACCGAAAGTAGATCAATTTGTATGACCTTATATGGCATGACTTTCCCCTAATAATAGCAAGTGACCACAGTTAACATGGTCAATATTGACTTGGTTTCCAAGACACTGGATGAGGCACATTACGGGTTCCTCGCTATTTCTTCATGCCGATATATCAAAGTCAATTAAAATAAATGTTCCTCATTTTGTCCGGTTAGCACTCACATGCAATTCATGTGTTCATGTTTTCAGCCCATTAAACCACAAACACACTGCATACGTTTCACTGATGAGCAGAGGACACAATGAAAAGGTGAACGAGTTCAAGAGGAGGAAAAAAAGAGACCAAAAAGGGTTTGAAAATGAGGCAAAGAGAGTGCATGAAGAGTATAATTTTTTTTGGGGGGGGGGGAGAGAAGCTGACATTGAGAACATTGGAAGTGTAATCAAGATGGAATTTAAGGTGTGAGTCATGCTGGTTTTAAGCAAACTCATAAAACCACAGGAGGTAAATATGCACTCTTATTTTCCTGTTTCAGTGTGAGAGAAAGAGAACAAGACGGAGAGAGAGAATGTGCATGTAGCAGGAAACAATGGTGGCATCCTGCTGTGCTACTTGTGTTAAATGTTTCACGCCTCAACATTAACAATATGAACATAAATGAGGTATGTTACATCTACATTTTGATAGCTAAGAAACACAATATGAAAACATGACTAAATATTGCTCACACAAAATTAGATCATTATAGAAACGTTGTGAATTTAAATAAGCAGCTCAAACTACATTAAAACGTCTACAAAAGTAGATGATAATGATAAATGGGGGAACATCTTTGCTGCATGAATCTGTTGTGGTTAATTAGATATTTTGTTAACATTTTAAAAAGGGAAACTGCTCTCTGTGTAAATATAAAGAAGCTAACATCTGGAACATGATCCCAAGAGCCTCATTTCTAACATGGATCAAGGAGGAGATCTGGTGTATCGAGTTAAAACCAAACCTACAGCGCACCATGCTAACGTTGGCAGGATTATTTATATCATTATTTTTAATGTATTCATAAATATATTTGTTGTGAATAAATCCATAAAACACACTGGACTGCCATATTAGATATCTCTGAAGAAAACAATAAAAATCAGAATTGAAAAGAAAAAGAAAAAAATATAAGAAAGGTGGTTGTGTCTCATCTGTGTTACAAATACGCAGCTGTTTCCACTGAGTTTCAGTTTGGACTCTTTCACAGCAGCCCACTAAAACCCAAACTCAAGTTATTTAATTAGCACGACTCTTGTTATTACGGTCTATTGTTCCATCAGCGGAAGCATTACTTCCAGAAAACTGCAGGTCCGATCATGAATCGTTGAGTCATGGCGGCCGGGAAAAGCTCTACTCTACTGCACCCCTATTTATCTCTAATGTTTGAAAATATATAGTACATACACTTGTTCAGTTCTGCCTTTGGAAATGTTACAAATGTGACTAAACTATTAAATATCACCTCACACGTTAGTTCCACTGGTTGTCAGAAGGAGTGTCTTAGATTTAAGCACCTACTGTCTTGACACACAAAGCACATCACAAGTTCTTATCAAGCCTTAAATACATGGACAAGTGTCACATTTACTTAAATGCACCATGTAGCTGGGGGAGTCACTGTGGCTGTTATCATTCTGATCAGCATCAATTATAATCACAAGCTGTAACCCCACACTGCTTACATAAATCATCAAGATTTATGGAGTGTTTTGTGCCTTCACACCTGATGATGAATGACACCCAATGTTTTTGGTATTTAAAAGCTTTTGCTTGATAAAGTATTTCTCAAATAACAAACTTGTCTGGCCCAATTAAAAGTATGACACAATATGACTCATGAATAGGTCTGACCCTTCCCGTTTAAAGGATAATACCAGTGATGATATACTTACACAACCGTGTATAAAGCGTGTACAGTCTTGCTCAGTCTTATCTGATCACAACATGCAGGACGTTATCTCTCGATAGATAAGATCTCTCTCTTTGCAAATCTGTCTCCAGGCAAAGCCAGTAACAAGGCAGTTATGTATCATTTAACAAGGAGACCGAGATATCTCATTTGATCTATCTCTGTCATCCTCACACGTCACATCATGTCTGTTACCATGCCAACTATGCTGTCCTCAACCCAAACAGGAAGTGCAGTCTCTATCTAAACAATTACTATAATAGTTTAATTTTCAGAGAGTTGAACCATGTTTATGATCAAACAAGTGCAGAAATGTACTTGGAATCCTATATAATATGACCAGTATAGATGTGACAATGCCAAACACCCTTAAAGGTGAAAGCGACTTACAATCTAATGGAATCGAGCAAAACCATGAATAACTCAGCCCAAGTAGTTCAAAGCTGCACTGTTTATGAATATGGCTGCAGAGAAGGTGTGCTCACAATGTAATCTCAAGCAATAGCTGCTGACATAAAACATATATGGTATGTATCCTCTCACCACACAGGTTCTACACAAGAAAGAACTTCCCACTACGTCCACGTCCGTTATTAAAGATGATTCAAAATCAATGGAGTATTTAAAACTGGATAAAATCAGAGCAGATTAAGAAATTAAAATGGTCCAGTCTGCCATGTCATTGAACACAAGAAGGCATGTACAGTGAATAAGTCCATCCATCATCAACATTCTGGTCTGTTGTCTGACCAGAAGCCAGAGACAAAGGCCCAAATATGTTGCTTGATTTTAAATGTATAATATCTACCTTTTTATATTCATCTTGTTAGATTACTAGTACCGACAGTGACACCTGCTGTTAGGAAGGCATAAGGAAACATACAATCTGGAAAATATAATTCACTTTAGCACATTCCTTTATCTTGACTACATCTGGGGAAATCACAAAGAATAACATGCAGTGGGATTCACATTGATTGACTGAATATCCCAACTTTACTTGTAAAAGATGTAAGATTGAAAGTCCATCCATCCATCCATCCATTTTCAATACCGCTTATCCTCATTAGGGTCGCGACGGCGCTGGAGCCTATCCCAGCTGACATAGGGCGAAGGCAGGGGACACCCTGGACAGGCCGCCAGTCCATCGAGGGCACATGTAGGGACATACAACCATTCACTCTCACATTCACACCTATGGGCAATTTAGAGATCAATTAACCTGCAGCATGTCTTTGGACTGTGGGAGGAAGCCGGAGAGCCCGGAGAGAACCCACGCAAAGTGAAAGTAACATTTAGAAAACTGAAAATAGTATTGTTATGCAGAAATCAAGAAAGGCTGTGTTACGGGGGGTGATCTGGGGGAGGCTGCATTTGTGCGAGCTTAATAAAAGAGAAGTAGAACATTTACTTTTTTTCCAATCATTATCATTCTTTGGAGCTTCTGTCTGTGTAACCCAAAGCTTACTATGCGGGACAAACAATGCCCGGTGTACTTGCAAAATATATATTATGCTTCTTCACCTGAGGTAAAGCATGTAGAGATGAAAAAGATAGTTAAACATTCCCACATTGCACTCGAGATAGGAGCGTTGGTGGCTTGTGCAAGAAGACCGAACCCCAAATAGCGCACACGTCCAGAGACACACAAAGAGACACTCAATCCACACTGCATTAAATACCTCAGCTGTGTTTTGAGTTCAGTGAAGCGTGGCCTCTTGCTGGGATCATACGACCAACACTTTGTCATCAAGCTGTAGAGAGTAGGAGGGCATTGGGGGGGCATCGCCAGTCGCTCGCCGTTCTCTATCCTGCCGATGACGTCGTTGTTCTTCACGCCCTGGAAAGGCTTGATGCCGAACATTAGGATCTCCCACATACAGACGCCTAGGGAAAGACAGAAAAACCCACTCACTACGAGACTGACACAGCCACCTGTTGGCTCTTGAATGCCACAAAAGGCAGACAGTAAAGAGTAAAACAGAATCAGACTTAAAATAAACAAAAAACAAAGCATTTGGACAAAACATCCATAGAAATTTAAGAAAGGAAGTAAAAACAAAGACTTAAACTCACCAAACATCCAGACGTCACTGGCTGTGGTAAATCGCCTGAAGTTGATGGATTCTGGAGCCATCCATTTAATAGGGAGTTTACCTTTAGAGGCTGACAAACAGAAACCAGGAGAGCTGTGTTACACTCTAATGATCAGCTCAATTCATGTCAGTCCAATGAATAATAATGGTGATTTTCTTCCATGTGTTATGACAGACCAAAGACAGTTAAAAGACGGTGAAGAGTGCAATTATGGGAACACTGCGTGTGTATAGAGGCGTTAAATGTACCTTTATAATACGAGCTATCTTCCATGTATCGAGACAAACCAAAGTCCCCAAGTTTTACACAGTCGACTGTAGACACCAACACGTTCCGCGCGGCGATGTCCCTGTGGAGGAAAAATCTTTTATTTATCTTTTATAAAATGTATTCTCTGTATCTACACGATTGGACAGTTGACCCATGACCTATTTACATCCATTATGGAGCTTCTGAGAAAGCAGCATGATAACATCACTAGTATTTCTCATTCTTTATGAGACATCCACAAAGAATCAATGACAATGTTTATCACAAAATATCTCCTTTTTTTCTTTTTTTTTTAAATCAGGACATACATAGGTCATTTTTTTATTTCTCCAGTAGGTGGCAACGCTGGGCTGTGGTTTACAAAACATATGTATCTGCCATAAAAAGATATTGGTTCATGTATCGAATGAATCGATCAACAGTTTAATATGTATTGTTATGTGACTCTGGCCACTTTGCACTACTTATCATGTTGTAGTAGAATATGAACTTTTATCATTCTAAAATATTCTGCTGTAATGGAGGTTCGAGCATACCTGTGCACAAAGCGCTTGCTCTCCAGATATGCCAGTGCCGCGCTGAGCTGGTACGAGTACAAGATGAGAGTGGCCAAGTCTAGACTGTACTTCCTCACCTGGAGAAATGAGCGTAACTATGGAGGACGGAGAGAAAAAAACAAAGACAAACAAACGTGAAAGAAAGGCAGAGAGCAACGATATTTGGTGAAAAATAAGAGACAAACGATGAAAGACATCAAGAAAAGTAGAAGAAATAGACAAGAGATATAACGAGTGAGACAGAATGACAAATTGAGATAGAGGGGTAGAAAGAGAGCAAGAGTGAAGACAAATGTGATGGGAGGAGAAATTAACGGGGACATCATCCTTCTTGTCAACAACAACAGAAAACTAAATATGACAAAGAACATGTGGGTGTATTTAACCAAGGCAGTAGATGACTACTTGTCTGCTGCCTACATATGTCATGTGGTGCATCTGGAGCTCAGATGGAAAAGAGTGCTCGAAAATGTGCTTATAAAAAAAAAACAATACCACAAACCCAAAAAATATAAAAGTTAAACAAATCGTTTTTTGAAACCAAAGTAAATGCAATTCATTAATAACTAAGAAACTCTTTTGTTCCGACACTTCCACATTTTGTTGTGTTTCCTGCTTCAAGAAGACACTGTTCACTAAAGTTGACAGTCAACACAGCTCAGAATGATACAGTAAAACAAAGTAAAGAGAAGAAAAGAATGGAAAACAAAAATGAGCTCTTGACTGTGTGACACAGATACTCAAAATAATGTAGAACGCAGCTGTTTCTATTTCTATAATCTGATGTACTTAAAAAACTTAAAAAATAAAAGATATCCTCATTCTTTTTTACTTTTTTCTTTATGACAACAAAAATGAGCCCTTGGTTTACTGTGATTACCTAAATAAGCTTTTTAACATATGCACACATCCATGTAAATTATCAGATACTGTACATACGGATAAAAATTGTTATCAGGGTCATACCTCTCCGAGCGTGCAGAGCTCCATGATGATCCAGACTGGATTATCTGTGATGACACCCATCAGCTTTACAATGTGGGGGTGGTCAAACTGACGCATGGTCACTGTGGAGAAAGATGAGTAGGGGGGGGTCAGTTTTTTTTCTGTACTAATTGGCTATTCTGCAAACTCTTTAAAAATGGAATAACTGTTGAACTTACATGCTTCTTGGAGAAACTTTTCCCTGACGCTGTCGGATGTTGAGTTCTTACACGTCTTCACTGCCACAGACAGGGCTGGGTTCTCCTGCAGGAAGCAGATCCAAGTACGTTAGAGGCATCTATATAAAGCTCATTTTTTAAAAAGCCTATTAAAATACAAAGAGAATACGTATCACCTATTGAAATAATATTATGAAAGTTGGAAGTATAGCATGGTTATTGAGTGGCAAGCCTGTCACATCTAGACTGTGTATGTACATATGCAGTAATTATGATACGAGTTCAAGTTCAGTTGATTCTTTTTGGTATAGCTTCAAAAATTGACTGTCACATGTTTACAGACGTGAGCGAATGATTAAATGCTACAAAATGTGCACTCAACCACTTGTTGAATCTTTACTGGATTGTATTAATTTGATTATTCAGATATATTTAACACAGATATTAAACGATGTGAGAGAAAGAGGCTCCTGTACATACCGGGCTGATGTAGACTCCTTGGTGGACGTCTCCAAACTGACCCTCGCCTATGCAGCGTCCCAACTCAATACAATCTCGCTGAATCTCATAGTCCCGTGCTATATACACACAATATACATGGAAATTGACACACAGATATACACACACACACACACACACACACAGAAAGATACCTCACATCAGTGCCCACAAATACACTTTATAGTCATCCCTTGCATTTACCAAGCTTGGCAGAGTACTTTGCAGTGTGCAGAGTTTGTTTAAATGTTTTGTTTTTTTTAAATGTAAAACTGGTTGTGTCATTTATCAACTTTTGAAACAAATCTTCCAGTAAATCATACAAATGAGACACGGTAACCATTTAAAAGGAGACACAGCTCTGGAAACTATTCTGTCGATATTATGTAGTGCCATCGCTGAATTTCCAGATGAATAATCCCCATTCCTACTCTGACAAGCTTAGTTTTCCAGCAATCAGCACAGCTCAATGTCAACAGCATGCAACAACAGCACCAGTAAAACAACGACCAGACATGCCATGTAACAGACAAACAACAGCCAGTAACACTCAATGTATATATGAATTTAAATGAACATGAAAGTCCACATTAAATCAAATGTATTATGGATAAAGTCAGGTGAATTGTATAGCAGTGAAATGTAATTCAAAGCTCACCGGCTGATTTTGGACCAGCTGTACAATTATTTTGTCCTAAAATAATTTGTAGAATTTGTATCTTGTAATATGTTATTAAAGTCAGTCAAATTCCTTCTGTACTTACTGTCCAGCGAGGCTACTACATATGTTTAGTTTTATTTTAAGTTTAAAAAAAACAAGAATCATAAGGTCTGTGAGCCGCAGGCTGCTGAGAGGCTGGTGGTTTGCCGACAGTGTTGACCTGACTTTGTCCATGTAATCAGCATATGAATATAGCAATCTCTTTAATACCGTTTACAGTTGTGAAATGACCCTTTAGAGACAACTATGCTGTGCAATAAAATTCCAGTGGTGGGAAAGAGACTAAATGAGGTTACAACATAAGGAGTAACAAAAATGTTCAGTTGGCCATAATTAATGCCTCTAAATGTCGTTCATGCAACCTGATCTTAGAGAAGTCGATCATTACGGTTAAACAATGGGACTACCCAGTTTGTAGGTGGTTTTGGTTTATAATGTATCTATGTAAAGTAAACCCTTCCCTCTTCCTGCACGTTCTCTTCCAGGCCAAAGTTGTAAAAAGGAAAATGCTCCGAGTCAACTTGCCTGGTTAATCAAATGTTTTTTTGAACTGTTGCCTTGTAGTTGTTACCCTGAACAGTAAATGGGCTTCAGCACCTTGCATTATTCTGAAAGTCAAGTGATGACAGTTTGTTTGACCTTATTAAATTCCTAAATCTTAAAAATACACAACAAGATCCTTGTCCAACAACTTGGGTTCTGCTCTGAAGCTACCACCAATTCAGCCCAAAACTGAAAGCACATCAAACATCCACAGAGGAGGGGCGGGGGGGGTCAAATCAACAGGGTGCAAGTACCGAAATGCATTCAGTTTCATTTTACAATTACAAGCATAGAATAAACAAAACATAAAAACAAACATAAAATAAAGATCACGACAACCACAAAATCAAAGTGCCATCACAATACAACCAGACTTATGTAACGTTCCAATCATTACCTTGATCTAGTCCATAGTATTCTGGGAAAATGGGTTAGTGATAGGAGACAGAAATAAGCTAGCTGTGAGTACAGAGATATATAATTGTGACTGCAGCTTTTAACAATTGCCATGAGGTCGGTGTGACAGTGTAGCAGTTCAGTTTCTGCATGCTTTTACACGCGCTTGCTCTCTCGGCTTGTGCTTGTGATACGCAAGGAAACATTTTGAGGCAGTTTAAATGGGGAATTTTGTCAGTAAAAATCGGTCACTTAACGCCCCAACTTCTTTCCCCATCATGCATTACGGTGATCTTGCTCATCTCCACCGCCTCTACATGTTGTCTGTTTAGCTTAATATGAACAGCCCGAAACCTGGCCAACAGGCATTACTCTGCAGCACAGCAGGCCCTTCCCCATATGTCTTAAGATAATAATGCAGTTGCAGCTACAGGAGCCAAATGAACCTCTACATTCATGTAATTGTCACGATGAACACTTATCATAATAGTAATTAGCAGTCGATAGAGCCATTTGTCAAATGTCTACTGGAACGTAAACATTGTGTCTCAAAGCAATCTGAGGGAGCTTAAAGAAATACAGACTGCAGACCTTTTAATATAGAGGCAGTATGTGGTTCAAGTGGTTTCCCCCTTTTATACGATTGCTGCATGCAACTACGGAAAATGTCATTCATGTCATTACTTTTCCTGCCATCCTTTTGTCCACCAATCTAAAAAGAGTTTAATTCAAAGCAGAAGCCTGAATTGATTTATCATTAGGTCCGATGTATCATTAAATCGTCCTCTATCATGGAGAGTAGTGAAACATTTTAAACAGCTCATTTACAGCCTGTCAAGATACTCTCCATAGTTATCCTACACTTACTGGGACGCGCCACAGTTCACAATGCCAATCCCTTGATACAACAATACATTAGTTATTGTGTACATTCATGGATTCTACAGAACCAAGATAAAGCCTGGGAACGAGCGATAATCCCATATGATCCTTTGCCACAACAAAATCATATGATGCGATATCGTGATACACAATTAATAAGTCTAAATTTATAATAGCATAACTCAAATTTCTCAGAAGGTACCCCTCCCCCCCCCCCCCCCTCCGACAAGCTTTCCACCCGCACACGCATGAACTGACACTAGTTTGCACACACACACCGTATGCTGCACAAGTCTGCAGAGGTCCAATGATCACGAGCGCTCACGCACAGGTGCACAATGATGACCGGTCACTTTTTCCAGTGGTCAAATGACCTCCAATTGTTGTGCGCATGTGTTTGTACTTACTTGAAGGCATCGTGTACGTGTCCTCCTCATCTATGATCTCAGCATAGTCGTCCGTTTCTGCAGAGCCAGAGCAAAGTGGGGAGGGGACAAAGAGCCAAGCAACATTAAGTCTCAGTTAGTGACACACACGATACGGATACAAGTATTAACATGTTCGCATATCAAATGTCTCTTTGATGCAACAGCCTGAGTCGCCTGGACAGTATTCACATTACATCTGACGCAAACCAAAAGTCTAGTTTTTTTTTTATATCAAAATTCTCTGTATCACCTGGATTTTTTTTTTAAATACTGCAATTATAACGCACTCAAGTAGTTGAGTGGACACACCTCAACAGACAAATAAAGAGTGAGATTGGCAACAGTAACAGAAGCACACCATCATCAGACAGACGTACCTTTCCAAAAGACCGTCACCATACCGGATTCCAAACACATGCACAACAATTTAAACCTTAATATACTATAAAACAGCTGCACACAAGGATTGTGTGACAGAATAGTTCAGTAAAGAGAGGGACAGAGACAGCAGAGGATAGGAAAGGGGAGGGATGGAAACGTTCGTTCTTTCCACAGAAACAAGTTGAAGAATAACAGGTTGAGTCATGGATAAGGCTGAATCAGCTACGGGCAGATGCAGAGATACAGCACACACACACACACAGCAATAATTATGTTAAGTTACTAATTTAGGGCAGAAAAAAAAAAGTTGTTTACCATCACCACTAGTGTGACCTGCAAAAGCCCCATGCAGCATGAAACACACACATACACACAGAGGGAAAGAAGCATTAGTTTTACTGTTAAGAGAAAAACAAATACGGTCACAGATGTTAATAATTGACTCAATACTATATGTAAGGTCATTTTCATAAAATTCTGTGTAACTGTGAGTCAGTCTGAGGTCAGTAGACAGGCACGACACAGGAAGAGTGACAGTGACTAAAGCTCTCCATGGGGACATCTGGCGAGACAAGGACTCTTCATTGCAGACACAGATGAGGCTTTATAGAGGGAACGGGGTGCGAACACATATCTATGAACCCTTTATTCAACTGTTTGCAGTCACTGTCACTCATGACATTTAAAGCAGCACACAGACAGGGAAATCAACAGGGGAGAAACAGAGCAACAGGAAAAGAGAAAGTGAGACAGGGACTCATACCTGAGACACAAACAGCTCGGGTCCGTACTCCTTCCATTCGTTTTTCCATCCGCCTCTCATGATTTGATACTCTGGAAAAGAGATGAAAAGAAAATCCTTTTTGGTTCACATTAACCTAAACCTAAAGCATCCAGATGCCGCTATGAAGATAAGCAGAGGAGGAATGGAGAATCCTTCCACATCCTGTCATGTGTGTAGCTTTTTTCCAAGCTGAACATTAAGAAAAAAAAGAACACATATGTCTCTATCTTATGCAGAATATTGTATCCACAGTATGAGCAATTCAAGGACTGATATAACTACTAAGCCAGCCCAGTCACTGAAGACAAAAAACAAAGTTGTGCTGGTTAAAGGAAGAAATTAGATGATGAACATTGACTAAACTTCCTCTACGTATCACAGGAAACAGACACCTTGTTTTTACTTGATAAAGCAGCTAATAAGACCAAATGTGTCTGTTGACTTACTTGGGGATGGACGGCAGAGCTCTGTCCCCCTCTGCAAAATGAACACATGAATTAGACACAGAACAGACTCGCCTCTTGTTCAAACTGCATCCCTGTAACCATTTCTTAGTAGCCATATTTATTTTTTAGAAAAGACAAGCTCAAACATTGTCTAGTTATTCAAAGTGACCAGCTTAAGCCCTCGTCAGCTACAATCAGACTACTATTTATAGTAGAAGCTCATTTTTTTCTTTGCATCATGTTAAACAACATAGAAATGATCACAATAGTCATAAACTGCACACAACTGAACCATTGAAATGCTGCAATAGATCCCAAACTATCTAAATGTGGGTATATCGTAAACACAAAACAAATGTACAAGAGGTAGCGTGCCATACCTTTGTGCACTCTGACAATGAAGGAGTGCGTAGCTGAGGAGACGAGTCGACAGTATCCGTCAATCAAGTCAGCCATGTTTTCTGCCGTAGTTAGCGATGCCGTGGTGACTGTGAGGGGCCACACACACACACACACAAACACACACTCACACACACACACACACACACACACGCGCGCGCAAGTACACGCACGATTTAGTGGGACAGAGCGTTGCTTCACAGTGATACAATGAGAGCTTTATTAGTAACGTCTTCTACCAGTGCACATTCACACACATTCAGTCCTGCACGCACGCGCACACACACACCCCCACACATCCACACACAGATACTCTAGCACTGATGCACACATGCTGTTCCACTAGAAAGGCCTGCTGCAAACACACACACACTCTCGACAGACACACTCACGTCGACACTCAAGTGCAGATGGCAACACCCGCCTTCACCCTCCCCATGGGCTGTTTCCTTCTTTCCCTGTATCGTATTTTACTGCAGATTGGTTGTTACTACAACTTAAAGTACAACGTTTAACAAGCAGAAGCTATTTTATGTGTGTTACACATTTACACTCCTACTTAACATGAGGTATTAATGCAAACAATATCCAAACGACAGGCAGTAATGTTTCACAATGACCCACCCTACAATTGAAAAGCCAAGGATATCGTATGAAAGGTGTGTCTGTGTGTTTTCACCTCTGGAGCTCCTGCTACGTTGAGCTGCAACATGCCTTTCCTGTCCTTCTCTTCCAAAGCGGAGTATTGGATGGACTGAACCTGGTTAAAGTTAGCTAAGTGTGTAGGCTGCAACGACAAACACAGATGCACATAAATATTAAAAAACACTTATAATGTTCGTATACATGAGACATTTTTTTGCCATGGTCCCAGTTAATCATGTATTTCTTTTTTTTTTTTATATAAAGATGCCAACACTGAGCATGAGAAAGCCAACGTCACCGAGAGTGAATTTGAATGTGTGCATAAAAAGCCAAACAGGACACGCTCCACTATCACCTTATTAAATTAGCTGTAGACATTTTGACAGTCTGTCATCATTAAGTCAAATGTAATACCTTCATTTAAAATAAAATAAAATAAAAATAAGGTGTGCAGCTGTTTCCTGCATTTTGAGTTGTTACTGAAGCCAGCACCTCCTAAATACAGCTGTGTGGATCTCCTGATCACTTCACCTGGTGAAACCACACGCTCTTTCTCGCTCACGCCATCTGCTTTGTAACAAAAATGACCTGGCCGCTGGCATTTTAAGACTCATTTTAACTCAGGCAAGTGAAGTCTACTGGAGAGGACAGCCATTAAAAGGACGTATGATAGAGTGCCAATCTGGCCTTCAATTTAAAAGCATGCAGTATATAGTAGTAAGCATTAAACACGACATTAAACAAATATTGAACTGGTTCATGTGTTATGGACTCAAAGTTAGACCTTGTGAGTCGAGTTGTCTCAGTGCATACTCACCATTGAGCCCTTATCTGTGAGGTAGCTGATTCCTTCTTCTGGTCCAATAGCTAACTCTACTGATATTACCCAACTAGACTGGAGAGGGAGACATACAGTATTAAAATAGATGACACGTTTGCATTATTTACATCTCATCTGTTTTTACTACTTTTGATTTTCATTTGTTCTTCTCGTAGAGAGAAAAGTCTGCATTTTGTAGATGATAGTGATAGTAAGAGGAATATAGTGATATGAAGCAGGACTGTGCAAATGCATAAACTGCAATTACTAGCATCATCTTGTCTGGCTCTGACAAGCCATTGAAATTAAAGACATTCTACTTTACATTTTGTGAATAGGTCCAACCTCCTGAATTGGTCTGAATTTTCAGGTATGGAAAATGTATGAATGGATTTCACCGTTCACCGTTAGACGTAACACGTTTTGTCTTTATGAACCGAGTGTTGCCGTACCCCCAAAGCACATTTGAAGCACTCTTTGTCAAAGCGGTAGATGGGAGAGAGTATCTCAAAGAACTTGTGGATGCTCTGCTCATCGTTGAGGTTAGCAAACTGCTTAAAGGTCTGCTGGATCTGCTTACGCAGAGTCTTCGCCTGACAGAGCGGGAGAAAAAACATTTCCACGGGTTAAGTCTTTCTGGGAGAAAGTTGGTTCAGAGCCAAGACATGACAAAGCACAAAGTGGGTGACAACAGGACGTTTAACTTAATTCCAGACAATCAGATTATAAAGACATTCAGCCAGACATCCACTCAGTCATCAAGTTAGTCTCCCTGCCAGTCAGCCGGCACCTCCGTCAAACAGCCATTAGCTCATCCAGCCGCCTAAGTGGGCCTCGGATTCCCGAAGGACTTTCCACCACTGACACTTGACGACTCTGTGATCTTAAATGGGACTTTAATGGGAAACTCAGGGAGCTGAAAGTCACTGATGCCCTTACTACATTAACAGTAGTTTAGCCTCACCTTGAGGGAGTCCAGCAGGCTTTTGGGGAAGAACCTTCTTAAACCAACGTCTTTCCTAAACATGACAGAATGAAAAAAATGTATCTTTAAATACTTGAAATCTACAATCTTAGAATCTAAATTCGAGGCAATGTGGTTCACAGCGTGAACCAGATAAACTCTAATCTCTTACTCTAGTAGTTCATAATTGGATTTCTTATCCAGGGCGTTGCCTGGCATCTCTCTGAAGAACCTCCTATAAAAATCAAAGAGAAAGGCAAAACAATATTAAATGGTGAATAATAAAATTCACATATTCTGGAAAACGTCTTAAAATAAAAGCAGTGACTAATAGTCAAGATACCTGTTTGAGCAAACAGTATATTGTGTTGATTTGTGTCACACTTGTGGCATAAAAACAAATGTGTGTTTTTCTCACCTAATTTCCAAACAGCCCAGTTTCAGAGCAACTTCTTGATCCACCTGATCAGCTATATGCTGCATGTAGTCACTCTTTACCTGTCGATACACAGTGCAACGGAACAACTCATTCACCAACCGTTCTTATATGTGTGCATGTAATAACTCTACAGTCCTACAATCATATTCTCTGACAGACTTATAATTGCAATACTATAATACTACATCATTTACAATTATTTTCATTAATTACAAAAAATGTATAATTTGATTGGGAAACATCCCATCCAATAATTTGTGATTAATCATGCAATTTATAGGCCTAAAATAGCCCTATTTCTGCATCCCGGGACCTTCTTGCACAATGGCATATTTACTGCTGCTGCAGGATGATGCAGATTGTGCCCTGAGGAAGGAACGCATCTGCCAGGACGATGTAGATCTGTTCGCAGAGAGTGACGAGTACCACTTGGGGCGCTTTAGGCTTTGCGGTGACAATGGGATTCGTCAATATAAGAACACAGGTGCGAACAATTCCGCGGTTCAAGAACACGTCATAAATCGGACAGAGACTTCTCTTTTCCTTTCTCATGACCAAATATCAGACGGTTCATAGGAAGATATCAGTGAAAGAGGCACAATGTTTTATAACAACACTGCTCTCAAGATAAAGTAATACTGCAGTCCCATGTAAGAGCTATATTAATTGTATCAGTTAAGTATCTTTTTAGTAATCTGTTTCGAGGTACAGTATGTCTGCATGGTTAGATGAAAAAGCGACAGAGAGCAAGTGACAGAGCAGATCTTGTATGACAGAAGAGAAAATTATAGATACCCTTTTAAAATGTTTTTAATGAATAATATTTCATTAGGACCCCTTTCTGTGTCCTCTTTTTTGTGTGATCCTGCCAAGTTGCCTCACCTGGTGATAGAGGTAGTTAAGAGAGGGTTTGTCCTCAGAGAAATGGCTGAGGTAACCTTTAGGAAGGTACCGCATCCGCAACTCATACCTGAGAATGACAGAGACAATTTGGCTCAATACCCATACTGTCAGCACACACACCCACACATAGAATAAAATAACCTGCAGAATCCAAATTGAATGCCTGTATAGAGACAGAAGGAGCATGCTTACTCATACGTACAGCTGACGCATACACAGACCTCAATACATTTTAAAGCTGGTTATGTGAGTGTATACCAATGAATCTGTGACATGTTCCTGATTGCAAAAAAGAGATAATGAACAAAAAAAAGGCTTTTTTAGAAAGAAGAAGTTCAAGTAGTTTTTGTTGTCATGTGTTGCTGTGTGGAGCTAGAAACTAGTAACTGTCATGCACACACATTGTGGGCCTGTCAAGTTTCTTGTGCCTGTTTCTTGCACAATCTTCTTTATTCCTATTGCTCTTCCTTCAGAGGGGGCTTACATTGCATTAATCGTGCCCATGGAGCAATAGATTCCATGTCGGGCTCAAAGTCACTTCAGCAGAGTGGCTGTTTGCCAACACAGGGGCAAGTGTTGAAGTTGGAAGACGCTCTTTCTACTCACTCTATTAATTTCTGGTGGCACAGGAAGACGCAATTTCATATTTTACTGCCAGTGAACTAACTGAAAGTGATAACCTTGTAATACCATAAAGCATTATGAGATTCCTTCCGTTACACTTGCCAGTTAACTGTGCCACGGAAGTACCCAAATGGGCCATCATCGTTTATAGTGACATATCATTTTATGACTGACACATTGCAGTGACTACAGTGAGAGAGAAATGGGCCAGGAGAGTAGCGAGCTCCAAGCTGCTGTTATGCAACAGGCCTGAAGTTAAATAACAAAGGAAATTAAGGCTAAGGACAAAAGGAATAAAACATCCTCGTTCTATAATGAATGAACCAAAAAGAGATTGGGAGAAGAGAGATGATGCGTGTTGGAGAGAAAATAGAGAGCTGGGTAAGATAGAAAAGCACAGATGTGAGAGATGAAAGAAGGAGGGAGAGAAGGATCAAAGAGACAAGGAGCGACTGCGAGCCGCACGAGACCCAAGAGAAACACGCAGGGGGGCGAGAGAGAGTCAGTCCATCCCCTGGGCGACTTCTGCTGTTCTAACAATAGCTCGGCAGCAGCAGAAACTCCTGTGGGCGTGGAGCTCTGCAAATCGGCAACAACTGGCAGAGCCACTCAGCTACATGTTAGCGGTGTGAACAAGTAGCTAATTTTGAACTCGTTCAAATTGTAAGGATGTTGAGTGTAGTAACAGATCAACTGCAGGACAAAAGATAGAATTGCGAGAAGAGCTGTTAACAATATCCACTGAAGATGCCAAGCACCAGCATAGTTTTAGTGTAGGTTGAAAACAGACAAGCAGCTTCCCTTCATACCCTTCATCAAACAGAGAAGATCATCCTCGCGTGGCATATGAGGAGGCTGCTGCACCAAACAAATGGGAAGAATAAAGCTCTACAGATTGTAGTTTAATAATAGGCAGCAAATGCACCAATTGCATGCGAGTCACGAACCTGTGCAGTGAAGTCACCTTGACCCATTGAATTTAAGTAAACGTCATCCACCATGGATGAATGAGAAAACACATTATGTGAGGACTTTCGAAACCCCAGGAAATTACACACAGGGACCATGGTAAAAAGGAGCAATATTTAATTATTTTTACTGGCTGGGCACAGTGATTCATATTAGTATGTTTCAGGTTTATTGGATGTATACAATGGTTTAATTGGGACCATATGTTATATATAGCTGTAGCTTGTAAGGTAGGTTTATTAAAATACTCTTGTTTTGCATGTCTGGAGCTCAAACAAATGTAGCTCCTGCACCGCCTAATGTAACGTTGCCATGTTTATGGTATAATCGTTCTCTTGTCCGCCTCTTAAGAGAATATATATAATGTAGTATTACTTGGCCAGCTGTTTGATATCATCACGGCATTAAGGAAGAGGTTTCCCTCTTGATTAACAAGAAGATCTAATAACCCTTGTGGAAAAAGTGAACATGGAAAGAAATGGGGAGAGGGAGCAGACAGCATAAACCATTGAACCGTGTTGTAATCTTACCTCCATTCCTCTTGGGGGTGCTGTTTCTCATATTTCTCTCTGATGTGACACACGCCCAAATCAGGGTGTAACCAATGGAGTGCATCAGAGTGCAGATGGGTCAGACGGAGGCCCAGAGAGGACACACAGCGCAATTTGTGGATCTCTGCTATCTTTTGAATAACACCCTTTTGAAATGAGAGGAAGTATGAACAAAGAAAAAAGTGATAATCAGGGAAATTTGGATTATGGAGGGCTAGAAAGGTAAGAAATGTGTGTGCGTCTCGTCTCACCCTGACATCTGTAGCATCTCCATGCCTGATATTACTAGCCCAGGTGCATGGTTCGCTGTTCGTCTCAAAATAATGGAAGATCTTCAGAACCCGGTCCATGGAGCCTGAGGGTCGCTCAAGACCGCCAGTAGAGCCACTGGTACCACCACCGGTACCACCAGGCATCACAGACCGGGATTTAACCCCACAACCACTCGCTGCAGAGTGATTGAGGTTGGGTTCCAAGTAGGACGACGATGCCATGCCTGTTTCAGATCCTCCTGCGGGGGCTAACTGGCCGTCATATTCTGGAAAAGAGAGGCGGCAAAACAGAGAGGACAGAGGTCAAAATGTGATGTTGTATTTTTTTCAACATATCTTTTATCTTCATTGGAAATACGTTCAATTATGTCAAATGAGCATGACACACTCGAGAAGAATAAAAATCAACGGGTTAAAAAAAAAAAAGGTGATTAGGGTACGTAAAGAGAATTACTTTATCAACCCTTTGAAGCCCACCACTGCAAGAATAGCTAACACAGTAAAACACCCACTCAAACAGCCTCTCAGGCACCCCCATCCTGCCATTCATACTGCACTCTATACTTTGGTCATGATACAAAAAACAGGCTACATTAAAAATCATAAAGACATAAAAGAGAACTAGTGCAAATCCACTCTCACTCAAGAAAACAATCCAGGTGGCAAAGAGATAAATAAAACTGCGATAACAGAGCAACATTGAGACAAAAAAGAACTGAAGAAACTCAAGAGAGTTTCAGTCAGTCAGTAACGATTCCATTTCAACCAGCAAATCACTGACACAATGTCCTCTTATTTTTTTTTTTTTTTTCGAAAGACCTCTCATGGACTCAAAGCTCACCATAAATCAGCTTCTATAAATGGATTCCCAGTGGGAAACACTGTGGTCAAACTGGACAGCCTACTGCTAAATCAACCACACAGTGACTCTCGTCGAGCACTCAGCTTAACCGTAAACCACTGCGACACCAGTCAGTCAACTGGTTGTTCAGTCCTACCTGCAGCAGGGAGTGGAAGTGGCCAACATGTCCAAGCCATACCAGAGTCTCTGTGAGGCAGGTTTATACTGTCCTCAACCAGTTGCATGGCTACCAGGCGGCAGTTTCCAATCTGCTGGTTTCTAAATTCTGTCTTGACACGTTAAGGTCTGCTGTGAGAGGATTAGTAGATTGTTCTGGACATTGACTGGTTTAATGTCGGCGTATAGCAGCTTTAATAGTAGTGGCTGCAGGTGGGTAGCAGAACAGCAGGATGAATTACTACTGACAAATTCTACATGATGAACTTACAGATAAACACACAGAGAATCACAAGATGTCTAATTAGGTACAACATTATACTTATTATTAAATTGAAACTAAACAATAGCTTGGCTTCACTTATATTCTTTATCCACAAATAAAGACATTTGTAATCCAGCAAACACAAGCACAAACTATCCATTTCCACAGATTCTTCCTGTTTGTCTTAGACTCTCTCGCGTATTTACCAGACTGTGTGGTATTGGCCCTCTTTAAAGCTTGTTTCTACTATAGGTTCATAATAACACGTCCTTGTGCGAGACACAAGCTCTGCCGCTTCCTGTGTCGTACGGTCACTTCCTGGATATCCCTGCAGGCTTTGTTGAGTCATCATCACTACAGGGGCTGGTTTCAGCTGGCTGTGAACTCTATCTGCGGCTATCTTACAGTGACAAAAGAGAAGTAAACCGACTGATTGACTGACTAATTGCATGGCTCACTTCCACATTTGGGAATGTAATCTACAACTAAATATCTTTCCAAAAGATATCCAAAATTGTGATCTGCGTCATCATCTACCAAGTTATTCAGGTGTTGAAAGATCTACTTTCTTATATTCCATGACTTATTTAATCCACTGAATATGGAGACGATAAAGCCAACTGACAAACTGTTTCTGTTACTGTCGACTCTGGTTGTTTCACTGCCGTTCTTAACAGCCTGTAGCAAGCACAAAAAACACTACTGTTAACATCACATCTCTACATTCAGCATTTTTCCGTGTTGTGTTCAGGTTCACGGTCAGATCACTTCATGCAGAGAAAAAAAGGGAGAAAGAAACAAGAGACAGAAATATGCAGACTGATCCAGGGAAAAGTTGGTTCAGCACTTTGACAGCTTGACCTACAGTTGCCTCGTCAAAGACACACGCTGAAATACATGCCTGTGTGTGTGTGTGTGTGTGTGTGTGTGTGTGCGTACGTGCACACAGTGACTGCATCAGAAGTGTAAAGGAGGACATTATGCATCTAATAATTTGACTCAGCACTCTCTTGTAAGAATCTGCTGTATCAATAGTGTGCGTGTGTGTATGTGCACAAGTCCAACACACATTATTACATCCTGTGTATTCAGCACATTTTGTTATTGTTATATGAAAATCGTTCCCTCGTTTTTTTTCATATTATTCAACCGTATGTTGTTGATTAAGTGTATGACTCAATCATATGTTGTCGCAATTCTACTTCATTTCCAAGTGATTAACTTTCATTTGGATGTAAAGAGCCTGTATCAAAAAAATGTAATTCAAAAAAGTTAAATATTCACTTCCCAAGAAAAGGTTTTATCCATCCAAGTATTTCATCTTGAAGAGAAAGTTGTGTTTTCAAAGCAATTACCTGTACATACGTTCCAGTGACCAAGGAAAATAAGTAATTAAGATATAATAATAAGTGATAAGTATAATATAATATAATAAGTGACGGCGCTGCCTAGGTTATAGTGCATTATACTGTACATTAAAAGCTTTGTTAAGTCTCTGCAGTTTAACAAAGAGCAACAGGACAAGTGTTGGTTATTAACTCAAATGTCCAGGTGTGTTCTGAAAAGGGACAAGAGTGAAAGTTGACGGTGTTTTGGTGAAGCAGATGAAGAAGTACATTACTTACATTTATTAAAAGCGAGCTCATACTGCTTGTAATAAGTGTATAATATCCACGCGCATGGCTTCATACTCAACATACCCTCAAGGCTTTAATACAACAGATTAGTGAAAATTAGATGATAAATGTTCTAACAGTATTACCATCATCATCCAATTAAAGTGATATCACTGTGGCTGTGATGCTACTGGATTATTAGGTGGTTTGTTACAATCCCTAATTATCCAAATATACCATTATATAATGTATTTGTCACAATAGCAATTGACTTGTAATAACTACAGACCCGGTTTACCTGATAAATATATTAAATTTACGGCTAGAGGGGTTGTGCAGTGGACATAATTTATAGTCCTCTGTTCCTTCGATGGCTGCAGAGATTTTTAGCTTTCTAGGCAGGCAGGGACAGACTAGCTCTGTGTATTTCTTGGGAATGCTTCAAATTACAAAAGCTGTGTGAACTACACCTCACATTACATTATAGTTTTTGAACAAGCTTAGTGAAGAAAGACTGTGAAATGCTTTCGCACTCTATTTGCTGAAGAGTTACACTAAAACATACACATTGCAACACTACTAAAATGCCAATGTTTTACTAATGTTTATACTATTATTATTTCTGTAGACTATGCAGAGAAAAAACAACATGGATTACTGATTGATATATCAACAATTATAAATATTTAATTGTTGATATATCATCAATTAAATATATATATAAAATTGTTGATATATCATTGTGTTATTGCTTTACGGTTCATGTCATTTCAGTTTGTGTGGCAGCAGACACCAGGTTTTGTGTGTAGTTAATGTCACAGTAATAACATCAGCATATTCTTTTTGGTTTTTGTACAAAGTGTAGCTGAAAAAAAACAGGTACTAAAAATTATGTTGACACAAAAAAAGAAAATCTTGAACATGCAGTACACCTTTGTTTGCTTACTTTTGAAGGTTAATGATAAAACAATATCAACATGTGCTATCAACACAAAGTCCAGAATGTACACAAGCTGTGATACATACAACAAACCAGCTACTCGGTTAGCCACCAGAGGAGGTAGAGAGTCACAAACCAGCCATCTGCTGCTGCCTCGGCCAGTCAGTAATCAGATTAGAAATTAAGCACTACATTGTTGTAACACCCCAGTGCATACACTGAGACAAAAAACAATAGTGACACAAAATCACACAGACACAACCGTAACCTCATTACTACATACAGCTTGATAAAATCCTATTAGAGAAGCAGGCAACCTACATAACCGCCTTGGTGTATGCATACAACTACGGTATGCTACAATTAAAGCAAACATAACCATAACATGTAGTGTGTTCACCATTTTTTAATCAGAAAAAGGGTTTTGTTAATATATGGTAGCCCTTTAATAATGAAGCTAAAAACCAGTATGTGACTGAATTAATATAAAGTACGAGACACAAAATATTTGAGATTGCAGGTGTCACGGTGAACATAAAGCCTAAGCATCTGTGTGTGGTACAGAACAAATGCTTCTATCAGATGCTTTTAAAATGTGTATATTATCCAGCATGTGAAGACACCTTGGACTTTCAAGTTGGCTGCTACACAGCAGTGTATTATTGGACATTATGCCATTAACTTACATACTGTGTAGACCCTAACAGTTTATATATTATAAAAGGCTGTCCTTTAGTTACCGGAGTCCATGGATACAAATCAGTTTTGGGGAACCACAAAATACTGAAATGAATGCTTTAAAAAAAAAAAAAAGGTGGACTACACAGCACAGGATAAATGAAGCTATTTCTCGTTGCACCAATTTCTACTCAACATAACTATACTAAATCCCCTGCATACATGCCCTCACACATTCAAATAGAGAAAAGAAGAGGAATCAAATCAACTAGGCCATGCAGGCAGGAGGGGTGCAGGCGGCTGCCAGGCCCACCACCCCCTCTCTCAGTGGGGCTCCAGTGACTGACAGTCAGCCTGTTAAACCACAGAAGGTTGAGCTGTCCCGTAGCAGCAGCTGAAGGACGGTTTATCTCCTCGCCTAACTGGTATCTGGGTTACTGGGGTTAGCACAATCCTGGGGGAGCCTAGTTCTCTCTGTATTTGTGTTGCCATCGCTCTCTCTTCATATTTATCCCGGTCATTATGCCTTTATTCTTTCCAAAGCCTTCATCTTTTCCTTTCTTTTGCCTGCCTCACTTGCCAAACTCCCTGCATCCTTCTTTCTCCGTCCTTTACCCCCTTCATCTGCAACTCTTTTCTTCTTCCCTTCTCTTAATCTCCTCCAGTCACTCATCTGACATGCTCAGACCTTTTAGTTCCTGTCTTCACATCTCCATTTGATTCTCTGTCCTATTGAACCACCTCTCTTCCTTCCTCCCTCTCATCTTTCTCTCATCCTCAAACAATTTCCTCTGCCCTCCCCCTTCCCCCCCATGCTACTACACTCTCTCCTCTGCCAAGGATTGGCATTATCCACACAAGGGGATGACACCGAAAAAGTCACAACATTGGTTGTATATCTATATAGATGAATATATATTAAACTCTGGTCGAAACATAGATCGATATCTACAGGTCAAAATGTCACTTCCATATAAATACAATGGTTTTCCATGGTGACCCAAATGGACCCCAAAGAACCAGCACCAAGAGTGTGCGCGTGCATGTATGTGTATGTGTGTGTGTGTGTGTGTGTGTGTATGTGTGTGTGTGTGTGTGTGTGGGTGTATGTATGTGTGTATGTATGAGTGGGTGTTTTCTGAGCTGTTCCATTGACATCAGAGCTACCAGGGAACCTGATAACCACCATCTCCCCACACACTCATATTCACCAACCTAATTACAGCTCAGTACAAATGTAACCCGTGCAAATTACCTGATAAGATACAGTAGTTCAGTTGTTTTTTCCAAACAGGGGGAAGCAAAACGAGATTAATTGTTGCCATTCAGTTCAGTTTTATCTCAAGTGCTGTAATAATTAAGCGATACAAACACGTAACTCATTCATTGGACAGTTTTGGATAAACTGTCATTTAGCATCGCTAACTGACAGCTGGTCCTGCAGGACTTCACTGAGCCTTTTTTCATTATCCAGTGGTAACAAGGAGCTCATGAAGTTAAAGCTGGCTATGGGTTCTTAGTTATGACCCCAACTGGACCTCATCTGTCATAAATCAACCATCAAAATCCCAGGGTGATGAAATACACAAATCGGTCTCATTCAGACTTCATGAAGCTGAAAACATAGCTCAGTTAAAGGAAAAGGCTGATGAAAAACTGCACGTTTAACAGAGTGAGAAGAGGCTTTAAAGGCAGAGAGGAGGTAAACAACACATTACTTTTCTATTTCATTGTAAATAATGATACCACGGTGGAGAAAAGTGCACTGTCTAAAGGAAGACACTACATTTGATTAACAATGATATGGAGCCAATACTTTGCATCTGTGAATCTTAAGTATTTAGTTAAATACACAAGAACTTGTCAAACTACAGGGGGCATTTGTCAGAACACAATATGGTGTGCTGATGAATACACTTATTATTACCTACTTGGTAGGGGGTGCTGTGCGTAGATGCAGGCCCCCTTGCTCCAGCAGAGAGGGATGCAGCCGCTGTCCTCCATTTGTTCTGTAGAGGGGGCTTAACGAGGTCTGGCCACAGGGCCCAGACAAACCTGCTGGGCCCCGATAACAGCATAGAGCCTAGGACTAGGACCAGATCCTAACCTGACTTCCCTTAACTATTTTTAAAAAATCCTAGTATATAAATGTGAATAAGTCAAGAAAACTTGAGCATCCTAAAATGTTCACTAAAACGTTAGAAATTGAGGCTGTCATTGGTCATTGTTGTGATCATATCCACTGCTCACCTCACAAGATAGCCATATAAAACTCAATAGAAAACTATCTATCAAAGCCAGTGTCCCAAGGCTGCAAGTAACTCCAGAAAAGAAAAGAGCCAAGCAAGAGGAAACAGAGGATGTCAAATATCCTTTGTACTGTCAAATCTGATGACACAGCAAGTGTCCCCACAGGAGGTAGAGAATATACCAGTCCGTTACCAGTTATGCTTCAACGACCATAACAGAGTATAACAGAGATAAAAGTCTGGCTCAGCTCCCTATCTGGAAGTTGGTCCTTCTGCACCAAAAGAAACAAATGCTGAAACAACCCAGAGATGATAGAAACTGGACGTACAATGTGTTGTACAGTAATCCAAGCTACTGATCACAAGACTCTTTCTCACACGCATTACTTAAGGACTTGAGGAAGTGGCTCGGGGTCCAGTTTTTAGTAAACAATCCGCCTGATTCATGTCATGACCTTTAACCCCAAAGAAATACCGTCACCATTGTGCAATGTGATATACAATGCTACAAATACAAACGGTATTTTTTTTTTTCCCTCATTCACTTCAGGGAGCTAGAGCCCTTGTAGGTGGAGAGGATTCAGTAAGTTCCTCGAGGACACTTCAACAGGGTTGAAGCTTCCCAAAAAAAGACGTTCAAGTCTGGCTTCGGTGGCTGTGGGATTATTTTTCTACCCATTAGGCCATCCTACGGTCCAATAAATCCTCACGAAATATCCAATTCTGCCCTTCGGGTTTGGAGCTGCTGATCCAATTAATCAAACGTTGATGTGAAATTCAAAGAAGGTGGATTCCAGCAGTCATATATCTTAAAGCACATGGTTTGGCATTGTTTGTCAAAGATCCAGGTTACGAAATAACACCGACAATGCTTGCTGGCAAAGTAAGACGATATGATTGCAGTCAAAATCTTTTTTCCAAGAAGGGAAGTAGTTTTGTTCCGTAAATCCACAATTGTGTCCAAAGGAGATGGTAAGACGAATGAGAGAGGGACAAAAAGAGAAACTGGCTTCGGCAAAGAAAGAGACAAAAATGTAGGGCAAAGAGGGGCGTAGAAAAATGGAGTAGTGAGGGAGAGGAAGGTGGAGTGACCGACGCAGGAGGAAAAAGGGAACGCGAAAGGAAAAATGACGACGTTAGAAGAAGACAGAAGAAAGAAGAGTTGAAGGACAACAGAATTATCAAAAAAAAGAAAGAAGAAAGAAAGAATTAAAAGAAAATGTGCATCAGAACGAGAGCGAAGAATAAATAAATTGAGTGTGATGAAAAGAGAAAGTGGAGAAACCCCAGGGAGAAGCTGAGCCTCGCGTCCTCCAAAGCTTTCCCCACAATGCTCTGAGCCCGCAGGAGTAAACCAGGTCAAAGCAGGTGTCTGATGTCACGGAGAGACAGCGACCTGAAGGGAAAGGTGGAGCCTGGATGCAAAGCCAGGCGGTTACGGGAGAAGGACTACGAAGAGAAATTGATGTTGCAGAAGTGGGTTGGAGAAAGAAAAGAAAAAAAGATTTGATGCAGTAAATCCGTTTCGAAGCCAGTCAGCTGTGTGTGTGGCTTCTTAGGCTTTCTTCTGGAGCAGCTGAAGGGCAACTAGATCAAAACATCATCCCAATTTCTCTCACACACACACACACCCACCCAAGTGAGTGTGTGCATGTGGAAGCCGAGTGTTTCTCCTTTGCTGTTTTTCGGTACATGCTGCTGTGGCCACGCTGCGAAAACGTTAACAGGCTGAAGCAGCGAGGGTGCAAGTGTCTGTGTGTGTGTGTGTGTAGGTGTGTGTGTGTGTGTGAAGGTGTGTGTGTGTGAGAGAGAGAGACACAGGAGGAGAAAATACTGTAAGTGAGACAAGATGCAGAGGAAAGTGCAAATCTTAATACAACTAATACACAAACACACAGTTTGACCAGGATTAACGCTGAAAATGATAATTGCACTGTTTGATCCTACAACACTTGTTCCCCTTTCTCTTTTGCAGATCTCTACTGCCCTCAGCAGAGCTCTACTGCCCTGTCCTCACGCTCTGTTGGCTCTCCTCCTCTCCAAACATATTTCATCTGCTCCTGCAGCGTGCCAGCAGAAATATGACATTCAATTCCTCTGACGTGCGAGAGCACAAGATGAATGTTAACACTTTCAAGCTGAGCATCCAAATGCAAAACACTGACCACAATCATAGTGTGATCCTTTGGTGACAAAAAAAATTATGCAGAGCATAACGGTATGTATTCAATTATGTTATAATAAGTCCTCCAAATGAAAGACAAAATACAATATTTGTATATTTATTACCCCGACATCTAGAAACAGGACAACCCCATTCGTCAGTGCCTCCCAAAATGGTTACAAATCACGGTTAGAGAATAAATGCGTTTCATGATCAGACATCGCTATGGTTGAGGTTTGTTGACCTTTGTCGTCACGGCTACAGTAAGAACCACAAGGTTAAGGTTGGGGAACTAACTATTTATGGTCATAAAAGAAACCAATGTGGTTGGTAATGGGGAAACAAACAGCAGTCTGTCCTGTTTATGTTGCGCCGTTGATCCACACTGACCTCCGCCCTACCTTGACATTGTCACTCTATCATAATGTCAGCCGACTTCCTCCTTTGCTGCGGTCATTACTACCACAGCCACTAAAGGGCTTTGTCACCGGAATGTAAACTTACTGGATGTCGTTTAAAACAACTAGTGCAGTCTCGACATGTGAGGATGAACAATATAAACACAATGAACTGTTCACAATAAGCCATGATTTAATGTTTGTGCCATAAATTGAGCACCAATACACCAGCATGTACACACAAAAAAGAGACGTTGCCCAAGCACAAGCAATATTAAATGATGAAGACTAAATAGCAATAGCCTTTTGTGGGTTTTTTCATACTCATACTGTAATTTTCTTATCTCTATATCAGTTATGTAGCCTTAGTTTGAATTCATTTACTGGATTTAAACCACATGTGGTTCTTAAATGCCGAAGCCAACTTGTGAACCATTTAGATCCGTCTTTGTGATTCTTGATTTGTGAGTCTTATCATCACTTAAAATTATAGCATGATATAATAGAGTAGAGTTATGAAAGGCTCAATGTTATGTTCAGTATGCTCCCCACAAAAAAAAGAAACAATGTTGTGATCATTATCAGCAGTACTGAGTATTCTCAGGGCCGTTATGGGCTGCAGATGTTCAGTATACCCAGTCTGCCCACTGTGCCATGCTACTGCGCCGTGAAGGTCACGAACAGGACCGGTGATAAAGGGCAGCCCTGGCGGAGGCCAACACCCACCGGGAACGTGTCTGACTTACTACCGAGGAGACGAACACAGCTCCTACTGCAGGCGTACAGAGACCGGATGGCCCGTGCCAACGGGTCCGGCACCACATACTCCCGCAACACCCCCCACAAAAACCCCCTTGGGACCCGGTCGAAAGCCTTCTCCAGGTCTACAAAGCACATGTAAACTGGTTGGGCAAACTCCCAGGACCCCTCCAGTAATCTTGCGAGGGTAAAGAGCTGGTCCACTGTTCCACGACCGGGACGGAATCCGCACTGTTCGTCTTGAATCTGAGGTTCGACAAGCGGTCGGAGCCTCCTCTCCAGCACCCTGGCATAAGCTTTTCCCGGGAGGCTGAGCAGTGTGATACCACGATAGTTCGAGCACACTCTCCGGTCCCCCTTCTTGAAGATGGGAACCACCACCCCGGTCTGCCAGTCCATGGGCACTGTTCCCGACCCCCATGCGACACTGAAAAGGCGTGTCAACCAAGACAGCCCAACAATGTCCAGCGCTTTCAGCATCTCAGGGCGGATCTCATCCACCCCTGGCGCCTTGCCACCAAGGAGCTTTTTGACTACTTTAGCGACCTTTGCCAGGGATATGGGTGAATCCACCCCAAAGTCTTCCGGTGCTGCCCCCTCTCCGGGGGACATGTTGGCCGGGTTTAGAAAAATCCTCAAAGTGCTCTTTCGACCGCCCGAAAGAGCACTTTCAGTTGACAGCTCTGCTCCTCTCTTCACCCGAGTGTCCAAGACATACGGCCGCAGATCAGATGATACGATTACAAAGACGATCATTGATTGTTTTTTCGGGCTGAGCCCGACCGGGCCCCATGGGCGAAAGCCCGGCCACCAGACGCTCGCCGACAAGCTCCCCTCCTGGGTCTGGCTCCGGGAGGGTGCCCCGGTTTCCCTTGTCCGGGCAAGGTAGCTTCAGTCCGTGGGCTGCTTATAATCAGGGTTTATTGAACCGCTCTTAGTCTGGGCTCTCCCCCGAGACCTGTTTGCCTTGGGAGACCCTACCAGGGGCTGATGCCCCGGACAACATAGCTCCCAGGATCACTGAGCCACTCAAACTCCTCCACCACGTTAAGGTGGCGATTCATAGGAGGAGAGAGTTAAGGTCAAGAAATGTAAATTATGCTTCTGTCCTTTTCAGGAATGACACGTTCTCAGCTCCAAATATACAACATCCCCCTTGAACGCATAGGATCAACTGTTACCTAGCAACAGCCATGGAGAGAGACTGGCGCTTACGGCCATACAATCTCATCTCTATACATATGAAATTATTTAGCTCTACCTGTTTTCTTCAAGCATGAGTCAAGACTAAGGCCAAAGAACGTTATTCTTTTTGAACGTTAATATCAAAAGATCTCATCAAATTGAAAAGGAAACAGTGATTTCCATTCAGTGGTTTATTTCTGGCACTAAATTCTGACGAAAAACAAAGCTATATTTGGTGCAAAGGAGACCTTTATAATGTAAGTTTGATGTGAGAATTCAGACACACTGCACACACACAAACTGCACACAGGCATTAGTTATCAACTAGGGGTGGATGTTAAACTTCTTTACACAAAAGTAAAAATTTTAAATTTCTCCCATTAGTTGACAGGAAGTTCAACAATACTTTCCCGTATTTGAACAAAAGTAAATAAATACTCACCAGCGTAGTATGTTAGTCTGGAAATATCTAGAACAAAAATGGGCGAGGGGGAAAAGAGAAAAAGAAAACAAGATTTTATATAGTGAATTATTCACAAGTACCTTCATGTAATTTGAATTATGTCATGGCATCAATGAGAGGCCACTGTACAACATTGTGATTGGAAGTCTAACTGGGCTGGAGGAGTTACTGTAAGACTCTTCTGAGGCCAAAAGGCTGAAAGACTGTGGTGTTCATTCCCGACCGTTTAGCGATGAATTGTCAATTCAACTGATCCACTCATTTCAAGAATGAAACACTTGGCACAGATGTGTGCGGCATGCACAGATAGCCCCTGTACGTATGGTAACAAGCTGCTGCTCTTCATAGAAACTGTATTCTACTTCAAGTCCAATTTGATGAGCTTCCCCTTTATACATTAACAGGAAGAAAGTGAATTGATAATGATAATAAGAATCATAACTAATGGCTGTGTTCTGTCTACTGAGTGACACAATATGTTAGCGCAACAATTCACTAACGCATCAAAGAGGAATTTCATTATTTGGAAAATCCATTTGGTTGCAATGCTTAGTTTATTTGACTGACAGGGGTCAATTTCTCATCACACTAAGCACATCCACTGGTTTACATGTCGGCACTGACCAGCCAGTAACCAGTGCAGCAGGAGGATTTAATTCCAGACAGTCGGAGCAAGGTGAGAGTCATGCTGTAATAACTACACCCGTTGGCCTCGTTCCACTCTCAAACCTGCCACCTTCATGTCACGTTTGACTCCCCACTCCTCTGTCCCATCTTTTCACTCGCTCTTTACAATCTCACGTAAAACCTACGACAAAATGAGCAATATGATGAAATGTCCAACACTGATGCAACGCTGATCTGTTACTAAGCAACAGGCACAGCACCGTGGCGCTAATTAGTATGCCAAAGCTTTGTCTTATAAAATATACTGCAAGATCAAATATTATCCATATACTTTTCTTCTTTGTATAAAATAAATGAATGTACTTTTTTACATTTTGTACAGGGATCGCGTCCATAAAATTGCAGCTTGAAAAGCTTTTAAGAGATCTTTTTACATTCATCATTTGTTTCAGTTTTACCTGAAAAAAGCGGTATACTACAGTAATACACAGTATACTATGATAATTTGTATATAGTACATATTGTATACAATTAGCATGTAGTATGGAATAGGACACAGAGTATCTTCTTAAAGGGCCAATGTGTATTAATTGCATCTAGCGGTGTGGTTGCAGATTGAAACCAACTAGTCCTCCGCTTACACAAGAGCAAATCCGTGGTACCTCTATTCGCCTGACTCAGAGGCCATCCTTCCCATAATAACAATACTTAACAAGCAACGGAAGTCAGATGGCAGCTGCCGCTACCACGTTTATTTCTAACATTACCGCAGTTTCACAAGCGTGACGGAAAACTGCGGTGGCCTTCAGGTATTGTAAAAATGTGCAATGGTACTAAGGACACCGTTAAAATGCAGTGGTAGTCGGAGTCGTTTGTATTGCCCGACTACTGTAGAGACATGATGTGCAAGATGTGGGTCTCTGTGAAGAGGAACCGCTCCCTTTGTATACGAAGGGCTCATTCTTAAGTTAACGAAAAAAACAACACTCAAAATCAAAACCAGGTAAAGACGAGAGTGTAGTGAAGCATTGGGAAACAGTTCAGGATCATTGTGAAACAATAAACTACATAACATTTCTACTTGGTTTGATTTACTGCTGCTCAGTGTGCATTCTGACACTTTGCATAATTTCCTTTAATAACATAATCCAATTTGTTCCTGGCAGAGTTGTGTCCAAAACGTTGGCTACAACCATGATGCTATTAACAAAAGCAACACAACGGCAATCTTGGCAATATTCTCCTTCTCACTACGATTAACAAGTGCTGAATGTAACATTAAGGCATTGAGGCTTGTTTGAGCCAGGAGAGGCAGTGCATTTCGGTAGAAAAGGTTTAAGCGTGAATTGTGTTAAAAATATACCTATGAATCTGCCCTTGAAAATTGCCCACGCATTTGCCCGAAACAGCTGTCTGTGCCAGAGTATATTATCAAACAAAAATAAATACCTAACAGAAGTATGACGACATGCGCATCACCACACAAAAAGAGACTTTCTGCTTTCAAACAACCCTCTACGCACAGATATTTTCTCAATGTCACCAGAAATGAGATCGCTTTCAACCCGACTTTAATCTTTCACATCCACAAATAATGACCCAAAACTAGAACCTGTTATCAAAAACGTCACTAAAATTGCTTGAAACCTTTTGCCCTTGCATAAGCACTCCCAAAAGCTTCTCCCTCCTACTCTTTCACACTCTCAGCCTTTTTTCTTTCAGAGTAGACAACTATAGCCCCTGGCTGTAAAATGCAGAGGCTACACTACAGTAGACACCGCCGTGCCAACGGCATTGCACAACTCCGTTCTCATCAAACAAACAACAACTGCCTTTTTGCAGCCCGTCTGCAGTGATCGGCAGTCAGAACGGAATAGTGGCCGAGCCACCGAGTGCAACATCAGTGAGTAGAATAAAGCCACCCCAGTCAAGGATACAGCTTTAATGAGGTAGCTGTCATTGTAAGTAGCAGCTATGAAAACATTGTTTTAGTATTGGAACTACTGCAGAGATTAGGAACCAAGAAGGGTCTGATTCACATCTGTATTTTTGTACGTTTGGCAGAAGAAGCGTTTACATGAGCCGACGTCAGCAAAAAATATTTTTTAAAAACCTTTGCCTTTCATTTATTTCATTTTGCTTACACACAATCAAATGGAGCGGGATGCTAAATTTCATATATCATAGAGTTTACGGATTAAGAGTTCAGCAATACACTGTACAAATCCTTTACAAAGCTTACAAGATCCCTCACTTCTGTTCGTCAACAGCCTATTATTAATTACTGTCTTCAATTATTTTACTCCAAACAACAAGACACTGAACCACATGTTCTTCTTTTAATCAAAGTTGGTTTCTGTTACATCAAACACATGATGCAATTACAATACTTGTATGCAACATAACATGAGATCATTAAACCAACTAAATAGATATTTTTTAAAGCTAAAACTCAGACTGACATCAAAAGAAAGTGATATCATGTTTTGCCATATGGATTACATATTTGCTATTTATCCTAAACTACTACCTGAATGTTGTTCTGTGCAAATGAAAAGTACGAGAAGATCCAAGAGATATTCACTCGATACTAAACTTAACAAATCCAGATATTTACCAACTTGGGACAAGCTATTGGATCCCGAGCCTTATATTGTTCCTATTTAAAGTCATTCTAGGGTTAGTTTGTTCAAATATATGATGATGCTTATCTGTTAATGAAGTGCATCCAATTAATGATGAGACAGAACAACACAATGATTTCTTTGTGAGAGAAGTCATTTGAAGAGTCAATGTTTTTAACTTTATAAACACTTTTACAGGGCAGGACTCCAGCGCGCACTCTCAGATCCCCTTTTACACCTCCCTATTTTCACATAAATTCGCTGATTTACAGGCTTCATTTATACAATTTCTTTGCACAAACTTTTTACACAGTGTTTCATGGCTCTTCCTCAGCAGCAAAGTTAACGTTCAGACATTCGCAAACACATTGATTCAAACTACCGTGTCCCTGCGGTCCCACAGAAGTGTCAGTCAGAGTCTCTGAGTCCTCTCGCTAACTGATTCTTTAAGGATTTGTGTTTGGATTTGCAAAGTGTTGACTATCAACAACTAGACCACCTGACATTCACTCCCATGCTAACTACAGTATGGGTTTTAGTGGCAAGGTGTTCCAATTATTGTGTTGTTGATTTTCTCCATATTGCCCAACCTAAACTTCAAATATAAGGGAGTATTAAATATGTCACCAAAACTTTCTCGGTGTAACCTAGCTCATTGCTTTGAAGATACAGCTCGACATCAGAGCTCTAGCAAAACCTAAAAAAGCAAATGTAAATGTTGACGAGGGGTGTAATGCAAGTTATTAAAGAATCACAGCATCTGTCCACGTGGGATAAGTCAAACAATGCAGCGAACTATAGACACAAAAAGGGGAAGGCTGATGATAAGACAACAGGAACACATGCTTCCAGTCATACTTTCCCTGGTCTTAACAGACAGCCTGCTGTTGTTCTGTCCTGAAAAAAGACAACTATAGCTCCTAAAGACGTATAAATACATCAAAGATCCAGCCTCGCAAGAATATGACACAACCCGGCAGGTATTTTGGCAAGAGCTATTTATGCAATAGCAGAAAACATGGCCAGGGGCACAGGATGGGTGTTGGAGGTAGAACTGTCCTGGAATTCAATACAACACAATAGTAACCACAATACAACACAACTTAACTGAGATCATAAGGCAGAGTTGCACACCCTTCATAGATTAAGAGGGTGTGTGGTGTGATTTATATACTAACAATCAGAAACACAAACACAAGGACCATCTGCATTCAACTGCACAGTCATACATGGGGGTTTGTAAACACTGTGACTAAAGAAAGCTATTTGCTTTTCGACACGTCTTAGACTTCCTCTAAAGCATCAATTGTCAGACATTTCATTTCATTGTTCTTTTTTATTTGTCCACTAACAACTCCACTAACAACAGCTGTCAGCTGCACTACTGTGGCACAGCCATGTGGACAAGAAAAGTGACATTTGATAGCAGTGGCCTGTGGTTGTTCAGATGCATTTATACATAAACAGAAATCTGATGTTTAACTCTTTGTGGTACAGGTCTGACCAGATGTCGTTGCCCCAAAAGTGTCAAGTAGATCGGATTTCAAGCAGTTTCTCTGTAGTTTCTGCAGTTTCTCTGCAGTAAACAATGGAAAAATCGGATGTGAGCCACATACAATTCCTAGTCCTAGACATTTTCTGCTAGAGTGAATGCAGGTTCAGAATCACAGGATGATTTTAACGAAAAGTCAGGGCACCAAAAAGATTAAAAACATGACAGAAGCATATATACATTCAAAGCTCATCTTACCGACAGTTAAAGGGACTCCTTCGAATAAGCTGATTTTTAAATTATAGCTGTCACTCTGTTTAAATTCTCAAAAGGTGCCAGTGCCAAGGAAGACACTGCAGTCGCAGTGGCAGTGATAGCCACAGTAAGAATACCAATGACGATGTAGTAATGTCATAATTGAAGCAATAGTGATATTTGTCGTGAGAGCTGTGGTTGTTGTATTCCATCTTTAGATTTGTGGGAATTTTCAATTGTTCACCAATCGTATAATAAAAAACATGGCATGGGATTTTAACAAGTAAAAGACTAGTCCATATGGACAGCACACATTTCATTTCACACCTTTCATGATGGCAAGCCTGGTGAGCAAAAAAATCCCAAAACGTTCAGGACAACAGAAACAAAACAATTTGTGCAAATGTGTGAATATGTCACATCTGTTGTCAGATGCAACCAACCAGGTTTATCAAAGGAAACAGAGCAGGCTGACACTATATCAGAGCCTTCTGCGTCTTTGTTTGTGCTCCACACTCTACCTGTTTGTGAGCTTTTCACATGCAACTGCTTGCAGCGCGGTGAGCAGCTTAAATTCCTTTCCAGCCCTCAGCACACTCAAGCACAGAGCACCCATACACCAGTCTGATCGCAGCCCAACACATTCCCAGAGCCATCAGTATGACTACAGGCGTTCATACCTCCATTGGTGCAGCCCAGGAAGTCCCAGAAATGCATGTCGGCAGCCGTGTACACAGAGGACCGAACCTCTGCTAACTAACAGACGCCTGGATATGATTCTGTTCGGTCTCGCCACTTCCTAGTTGTACTGTATGCTGTCACTTGTAGGAGAGGGAAAACACCCGCCCACTGATTGGTTCAGAGGAACACACCTGGGGGCTGAGTTTCATTTCCAAACTGCTGCCTCCTTCTCCTGAGCTCTCATTTCTAATCGTCTTCCCACTACCTCTCCCTTCGCTCCCCACCTAATCTAGTACTCTCATCTTTATCTTTTTCTGACCAAAAAGAGACGGCTGTAAAAATTGATCCAACATCCTCAATGTTTCTTTCCACATCCCTGCCTCTTCAGATTAGTGGAAGTAACAAGAGAGGACGCCTGGAGAAACCGACAGAGGCCCTTCTTGATCTACTGTGTGAATAACACGGGTGTAAACATTATTTCTACTAACATATTCCTCACATGCACAAAATAATCTGACATTTTAAATCCAATCACACAGGACACATGGCATAACATTACGTATAAGCACCAGTCAGGTTTTATAATATATCTGACTACAGACCTGTGCTCAACACTGAAAAAAAAAAAAAACATGAATCACAACACTGACTGGACATGCAATCGAGCAAACATTAACTTGACTTTCAATAATATCTACACTGCAGAGGGATTACGTGCATCCGTTGGAAGGGTAGTGACTTCATGAAAATGCCAGGAAGTAAAAATGGCTTAATAATGCACTAAACACTGTCATATACCTCTTACAGAACCTGCAAGCAGATGCTCCATCACTAGTGGAATTTAATCACAGTTTGAGTTTATTAACTGGAAAGTGAGCGGACACTAGCATTGTCACGCTTGTGTTTTTATAAGTATCAAAGACCTGAATATGTTCTGAGCTCATTGCTGTTCAATTATCAAACATCGGAAGACTTCGGGGTCCTGACTCTCCAGTGTGGCTGCATGGGTCACATAAAGGCAGGGACCAAAATAGGAAAAATAATGGATGAAAAGCAGAAACCAGTAGGAGACACAACAGGGCAGCCTTGACTCCCAACTGCCTGAAAGCCAAAAGTAAAACTGACCAATCCTGAGTGATGACTCCTCACTCAGCACCATGTTTAGTTCTGCAAACGTTGCCATTGCACCTGAAACATTACCTGAGCGTGCCAAAGGGATGATCGGTGCCCGGTGGTTCAGAAATCAACACGTTCAACTCGGCCCACCACAGCGATAAGTGGACAGTATTGTGGTTGAGAAGGCAGCACGGGCGACCCAAAACACTTCGAGGGGCTCAGGTTCAGCAGGAACTAACCCGCTCGGTCTCAAACCCCCGTTGCTTGCACCCACACAAAAAAAGTAGCAGTTTGAGCAACACGTAATTCATCAACACGCAGATGTTTCGCTGTGTGTTGCTCTGCATGACAGAAACACTCCTCGGCTTGGACCTTTGCACCTCAGCGGAGGAACAGAGAGGGGTGGTTTCGGCCACTGCACCACTTGTCTGTCTGTTTGGAATACAAATGACTCCGCGGTGTCAGACTGAGCAGTGTTTTCACTTCTTACAGTCCGCGATAATTCACCTTTAATCCCCATTCCAGCTCCTATAAACGCCCCCCCGCCTCTTGCATGCGCGTTAACCCCATTGTCTGTGTGTGTTACCCCCTTTAATGCTAAGCTAGCTCAGCTAACGGTGGGCTATTCCCATTTAATCCCCCCCTCCCCGCCCCACCCAGAGGGATCAATACTCACCCGCTTCAGCTCTGGAGCCCCGGCCGCACCTACTCTCCGTAACCAGCCGGTGAGTTTGGTTTTTTTATATAAATGTATGAACCCGTTGGTACCAGAGCCGGCTTGGTGGCTGTGCCTCTTCGTTATGATCCCCTCTCCCGGTCTGTGTTTGTCCTCAACAGCGCCGTGCCCGGTAGTCGGTGTCCACTGACGCTAGCTGTTAGCACCGCCGCCGCTGCTGCTGCTGCTGCTGCTGGAGCGGAGCTTTTCCAACATGGCTGCAGCTGTCTGGGCTCACTGACAGCAGGAGAGGGGCCCTACGTGTCCAGCACCACACAGCATGGGTCCCCCCCAAAAAATGTTTTTGTATTAACGCCCCGATATTACAATACTCTCTTCAATGTATCTTTCCAAATAAAGTCACCGAGACACAATTCCCAAATTACTCCACATTGTAGGCGTACAGTGTGTGAGCCAATGTATGGCTGTGTTTAGGGGTCCGTGTAGTGGTTGAATAGGGAACAATTCATATTTATTGTTAGTTAGTGCAACATGATAAAATCATCAATTTGTTTATGTGTCCACAACTGTCCAGGATGTCCATAATATCATGGAAAATAGCAGTGCTCACATGATGATAAACTTAATAAGCCAATGCTGATTATAGAAGAAGATAAATAAATGCCCATACAAATATTAAAAAGAGCATGCAACTATTATTCCTGTCTATAATAATCATGTGTTTGCCTCTACAGTGATGGAGTTGATAAGAAGTTGTGGAAACTGAGTAGCAGTCAGTATTGGAAACTGCCTTGCTGTAGTTCAGGAGTAGTGTCTATGAACAAAATAGTCATAATTTCACTGTGTGCGGCGCAGTGAAGCGGAATTGAAATTGCTCTCCACTTTGTCAGCCCCACTTTGGGGCGAGTAATTGCTGTGCTGGTAGGGCAGCCATTAAATCCACCTCGTAGGACAAATCACAAATGTCTATACCAAAGAGGAAGGCCATTTGCAGGATTTAATGTTTTTGAGATGCAGCTACACTTAAGCACATGAAATAATAGGAAGCAGAAGATGTAAGAACCCGCAGTCGTGCTAGAGCTGATGTCTCATGTTTAAATGACCTCTTAAGAGATGTCTGTCATACATTATTCATCATAGGATCATAATATAAGCCAAACAAAAGAAGCTTTGAAATAAAGATGCTCCCCGAACACACACACACACACAAACAAAATTATCGTGACTTTGATGCTGTCTGCCATTATGCTGTGCTGGGTCTGTGTGTCTCCACTGTCTCGCTGTCACAGCCCAAAACAATCCATCTACTGACAGGCCTACACACAGTCCCACCTACACATACAGTACATTCATGCATGCAGCTATTATCCATACACACACAAAGAGACAGACGCATACTCAGTTCAAAGATTATTTTTATGCAAACAGAAGAGTGATGCAAATTATGGCACAAGGGAGGGAGACACTTATGGGGATTAAAACTCACAACGTCATAGTTAGAGGGTGTCTACTGGGCCAGCAATATACTCACACTTCACAGTCACTAAGCTTGGCTGATGTTGGGGAAAGACAGATTATGTTTAGTTTAAAATGAATGTATCCAAACAGTATGAAAGAAAACGGAAAGAGTAAATGAACCACCTCTGCCTCCCACCTTTATTGGCCAAGGTATCTTTGATTTGTTATTTGGTGCATATGTTGTACATAATTAGATAGGTTCTAAACAATGAAAACAAGTTATAGCTTAAATAGGATCAGGATTAGCAAAGAAAACAAAAAAGAATGAATCTCTCATGGCATGTTTGTGTGTTCAGCGATGGAAAAAAAACAGGGATTAGAAACAAACTATTATACAATGCACTTTAATCCAGCCCTCTGGGAAGGAGCACGACTAAATATGAACCACATAACATATTAAAAAGATAAATGTTTGATATAAAAAAAACGAGCAAATGCTTGACATTTGACTTGAATGTTATTTAGCTGCATGACTGCTGGTGGTTCATAGAGAAAGAGAACAGAAGAGGTTGTAGACCGACATCTAGTGGACAGTTTGGAGAGGTACACTATGGTTTTTGTTTTCAACCAGATCAACATCAAATGTGTATATGTCAGGCTATACTATCAGAGCATGTTTATAGAGAGTCAAATCTCTTTGCAAAATAACTTAATGAAAATGTTTTTCTTTAGAATGTAATACAATCCAGTGTGGTTGAGAACTTACACAGACACACCATCAATTGTGAGAACAGCCTCACCATCATGACAGTCTGATGTGGTTTTCTCATCACACCAGCAGTAATTGAATCACAGAAAATAGACAAAAACAATGTTGATGGACAGCAACGACCTTTGGCATGACACGTATAAAGATTGATGTAATTAGATTTCCCTTTTTGTAAAACAAAGCGAACACGTTCCTGGAACATTTACTGATGTTTTGGTCGCTGCTCTCAATTGAAATACTATCAGAAGTACACCAACATCCATCTCAAAGGTATTCTTTTTCACTTGAAAGAGTAGGATTACGTTACTGATTTAGCATTGCACATGAAAACTGCCAGACTCATGATTAAAAATCGAAGAAGCAGAAAAAGAACCAGAACACATATTGTTTTTTTTATTCAAAACAGTCCAATCAAAAGAGCGAGATTGTATGGTGATTCTATGAACAACAATATTGTGTTAGAATGATGTTGTTTGTATTACCGTAACAATCGCAATCCTATTTGATAGCTGTTTTTGTCTTTTAAAACACACATGTTTTAGTTTTAGGTCTACTAAGTTCAAGGTTTCTGAAAGATTGTTCTGTTTTTCATCTGTAGGTAGAATAAATGAGTGTCACTAAGATGACTGATATGATAACAATAAATACTTACATCTGTTTAAGGATCAAATTAAATGTGACATGTCTTTAGACTAACAATATTACTTTGTTTTCACAAAATTGCCAAAGCCAGTCCAATTTAAATCTTAAACTTATATCTGTAACATATAACTGGTGCATTTCGCACAGATGTCACAGCTGCATACATTCAATACACATTAGTTATAAACATCCAGTTTTTACACTAATATCTTTTCATTTTAGCTACATGAATTACGTGAACACACACATCTGCCTTTTGCATAAACACACCATTTTTAAAGAAAACATTTCAGCATTCACAATTTCCTCATGTGGTCTATATTGTGATACATATCAGAGCATGAGGAAGAGTACAAGATCAGTAAGGAGAAGAAAAGAAAGGGAACAGGAACTGTGAGAAACACATGTAGTAACGAAGGAAACAGAGAGAGAGATATACAGTAACAGTTCAGAGAGGAGACCAGTTGGACGGAAACATTGGGAAGTCTGGGAACAATGTCAAGAGAGAGATTAAATGGATCAAGGATGGAGCAAAGTCACATGACGTTCACGACCTTTGACCTTCCAGCTAGAGATAGTGCAGATTAAAGGGCACGACAGAGAGAACCTGCCTGAGTACGATGAGGTATGCTTTGCTTTATGTGCATGCAATTTAGTGCAGAGCGCGTTCCATCATGACACTTGAGTGGACTTTGACGTGATTTGGCTACTGTTGGAAATGCACTCCATGGAGACGTCGGTGTGCGAGCGGCCGCGCTTCTCCTCGGTGCCGCGCGAGTGTGTTCGGGCGCGCTGCAGCTCGTTTGTGTGCGCGCGGCTCCGAGAGCCGTCCATGGACGAGACGCTGGAGCCGGAAGCCGTCCGTGAACGGAGTCTGGTCATGCTGGCACTGGACACTGGAGAGAGAGAGGAGAGATGTTTCTTATATTCTGCATCAGCTTTTAAGGGTTATTCACTTATTGTAATAATAATATAATGTTCCCCTTATTGGCGTTTGAAACAGAGGAAGCATTGAGTAGCTGCCATAACTGACCAGAATACTGTCAGTATTGATGTCTCATTTGTATAACTCTAATTTAAGATGTTGATAGTTTAGGCGAGTGACTTACAGTATCCCATGCCTTGGATGAAATATTTCAAAGCTTCGATCACTTTGGCTGGCTGTGGAGAGAAAGATGAACAGTATTAAATATATTTCCAACCAATCAGGTGCAGATGCATTGCAGACTCTACATTATTGCCAGCGGAGTATAGACAATAAAATGTCACAGCCCACCTGATCCACTTGAGGAAGTCCTCCACAGTCCGCCATCTAGAAGCACAAAGTGCAAAGGTCAGGTGTTAGGTTAATGGACTTTCAGTTGAATTAATTACAAGTTGCTATATGGAAACAACACAATACTCATAGTTCTCAGATTTGACTTTATGTTGTCTGCGTTTTTTTCACTGTAAATAATAATAATAAATAATGAATTGGTTGTTTGCTTCAGCTTTCAGTCAGTCAGTCAGTCCATTAGTTACCTTGAGCAGTGTTGTCTTGGTGGGGTCGAGTTTAGAGTTGCAGTCGACCACGGCCTCCACAGCTGGAGAATTATCTCCTACAACCAGCAGAGTGGAGCACCTGAACAGACAAGAGAAGTAAGACACAGATAGGACAGAGTTTGCTGCAACAATGTAATGATGATGACTTAAACGTTGTCAGATGCTTTCTACCCCCTGACCACTAACAAGGGCATTATAATATTTGAAGAAAAATGTCTCTGTAAAGGTCAATGCTTGTACTAACTTGAGGGTTCTGGCATTGATGTTTCCTCCAGCAACAGGCCTCTCCACCTCCAGAGCGGTGCGGTTGTTGTAGGAGCGGAGGAACTGGGTCACGTTGGACTCATTCATCGTCGCTGTGACGTGGTGACGGTACGTAGCTATGAGGTCATGGTTGGTCTCAATCTCATCCTGAAAAATCAGTCAGACAGGAAGACAGAAATAGTCTGTATTCTATATTGAAGACTGACTTGATGTTTAGAAATCATAGAGTTTTTTAAGCCTGACAACTTACCTTTCCAAACAAGTGTGTGATGACTGTGTCCGGGAGAGTGTGGGTCCAGCCGGTAATCTTGAACACACACACAATTACATTCAGCGACATTCACATAATAGTGGATCATATATCTACGTTGCAGGTTTATCATCAAATGAAAAACCCAAACACTCTCGCTACACTTCTTGTGGCCAAATATGGACAAATACAGGCATCGCGACACACCTCCATTGCAGCTTAGCTTTATTATCAATACAGCAGGTTGTATTGATTGAAGGTAAGTATCTTATTCTACATGCATTGTGGGTGATCACACCACGAATACTGCTCACCTTGCTTGCAACAGAATCCATGAGTCCCTCAGCGCTGGGGTTAATGTTGATCAAAACCAATCCGTCCACTAGATCTGGGTGATTCAGCTACACGCACGCACACACACACACACACACACACACACACACACACACACACACACACACACACACACACACACACACACACACACACACACACACACACACACACACACACACACACACACAGATAACCTGTTAGTAATATGACAACTCATTTATCGTTATAGCACGTTTTTTTTCTGCAGTTCTCTCAGTTAGTTTTTAAGTGTGTAATGTTTTGGGTTACATAATTGGTGTCTACGGTCATAGATTTCAGCTTATACCTTTGATACCATCTTTCTATTACCGCACCAGAGTTTTTTATTGATTGCATGGCTGCTGTTACAGACAGCAAATAATTCAATGATTAGTTTATCAAATTCAGCCAACCTCTGGAACTTATGAAACGTGTATTGTATCTTTATAGCTATGCATAAGAAAGATCAGTAACTCTGACATCTGACTTACGTATATGCCCGTGTACAATAGGGGGAAAGTGAGAATCTGTGCTGACAAGGGTCAAGATTGAAACTTTATATTTAGCAAACCAAGTGTCAAACTGTGTTCTCACTCCGTGTCAAGTTGAAATGGGATTTAGAGACGAGATCTGAACTCACAGCAAATTTAGCCAGGATGTAAGCTCCAGCTCCGACTCCCAGTCCAATCACCCTACACAACCTGCAAAGCACACAATCAGAAGGTCAAACCGAGGTAGATCCGAGTGTGCTGTGTGAAAATATTCTAACCTTTAACGAGAAGACAAGTGAAAAGTGTTGAGTGTCGGATTAACGCACCCAAAGTGTTTGAGGACAGCGGGAAGCGCTTCAGACAGCTGGTCCATGGACGGGTAGGAATATCTGAAGGGTCAAAAGTCAACATAACCATCAGCAGGTGTGGGATCCACTCACCTTTAACTATATTAAATAATGGTGATATGATGACAGCAGGACATGTAAATACATTACATAAACTCATAAAGACGGTGTACTGACTCAGCATGCAGAGTTTTGGCTCCCTCGTGTTGTCCTGGTGCTTCCACGTGACAAACAGGCAAATGACGGATGATTTCCCGCATGTCCTCGTGATTGAACAGTGTGTCAAAACAGGACTTGTCTATGAGAAGAAAACACAGAAATTACATAAATTAGGTTGATGTTAAGTGATAAAAAGTGATAGGAATATCAAATATAATATAAGAAAACATGACAAATATTTATAGAAAATGATATATTTTAGAAATGCACGAGGCGCTAGGATTAATATGTAAAATAAAGTGTTGATTAGAAGGACATGAAATATTAGAAAGAATAGTTTGATGCATCAATGCAAACTAAGATACTTTTTCATCATGAACCAACATTTCTTAAGATACAATAGCAGATAAATCTAGTTTTCAGTTTAGGTGATATCACCAAAGTGATGAGTAGTGATAATGGATTAAAACTTTACAAACACCACGCTATTGGTGGGACTTACGGTTCAGTCCGACATCATGAAATGTCAGGACGACAGGGAGGTTTGCCTTCGGAGTTCCTGTCATGATGCAGTGGACGTTCCCGTAGTGAGTCTCCACATGCTCCTCCTAAAACAAATACATTCAATCACAGTGTCAGATCCTTTATATGTGGCTGAAGATAAACATTTACAAATTGAGTTTATGTTTTAACAGATTAGAGCAGTTTTATTTTCCAATTACTGTTAATATAATATATAATTTCCCATATATATATATATATTTATTATCGCAGCCGAAGGAGTTCACAATATATATATTATTTATATTTAAAGAATATATATAATATAATATAAGAAACCTGTGATATTAAGGAAAAAGTCATGTAACTTTGCACAGGGATTACAGCTGTAAGGTTAACTTAAGCTCTCTGGGATACTTACAGTGATTTGAGACTCAAAGACAGAATCACCCTCATTATCCTCAAGTACCATGGCTGTTGATGAGTAGACCACAACACAGACAAAGGAGATGTGCAGTAGATGCAGAGCAGAAGTCCTGTGTCAACCTTTGCTTCTTAAATTCCTCCTAAATTTTAAAGCAAATAATTGTGGGATCCTTAATTGTATTTCTTGACACTTCCAGTCCTGCAGAAACAGACGACCTGAGAGCAACAGCGCTTTATGTATGTGTGCAGACTATTTGTTTGAGCTGGTTTATATATCCTCCAGCAATTATCTGCCTCTAAGCCTTAACCCCAACCTGGCTCGCACGTGGCCAACTGACCCATGCTGTTTTAATCTGATCTCCGGCTGCTGCATTCCCACAGAAACAGCACTGGAGTCCTAAAAGGAATTAACCAGAACATCTTATACTGTGAGAACACAACTCTTTACTGGGAGGTTTTTATCCATTTTAAGATACTTTGAGCAAAAATATCTAGCCGTAATTACAGATGATTATGACATTTATTTCCAGATATTTATTACACTTTTTTTCTATTAAAATCACCTTTGAATAATGTATCCGTGTGTATCATGCGCAAAACAACTGCAATGTATTGAAAACAACCTAACTACTGTTGTGTAGAAAGTAAAATCATCCTAAATGCATTGATTTCTGGGAGCTTACATTAAAATCACAGGTGAAGCTTGTTATTCGTGCTGTGAGGCGTCAGTGGAATCACAACACGTTCAGCCAAGCCGTGAGCAGGTCAGCTGTCTAATCTCAGTAAACCATCTGTTGCTCACAGCAAAACATTCAGCTCTTTGCAGTTCGGTTAACCTTGGCCCTTCTGCTAACTAGTACACCAAGGTCATTTGGATTTGGTCATCTTGATCTTACACAGCACTAATTAATCCTACATTCTACAAGTACATTAAAAAAACTCTTTGACTTTCCTCTTCGTTTTTAAAGATGGAACTGTACACTGGCAAAGTACTATTACAGATACATCTTCCCAAATCTATTAAATGAAAACAAGATGAGATTCTTCAACGAAATAACTGACTGAGTGCATTATTGAATGTCCTAGTTGATACCTATAAACTATTCTGTAAATATGTTTGATTGTTTATTTTACATGGTTTGAAAATGTGTTTTCAAGATATTCTATACATCACTTTACAGGGTAAGGACATTCTTCAAAAGTTGTTTAATGAATAATAGACAAATACATATTCAGATAAAAAGCAGTTTAATGAGGCTATATATACCAGGGGTCTCATTTCTAAAAGTAGGATCCACACTAAATGTTTGCGTAAGGACGCAAAAAAATTATTCTGATTAGTTAAAACCTTGCATGCCAGTGCTCAATTTCCTTTTATAAATCCCAAATCAACCTTTAAATGTGTGCAGCTGGTTCAACCTCCCATCATGCCCTCTACAAGCCCACGTTCAACCATAAGCGGTCAACGCAAAGCACCTTATGAATGTTGATACATAGACATAAGCTGCTGATCAGTGGGTCTTCAAGGTGAGTCCCGGTAACTACCGAGAGGAGGAACACTTACAAATAACACTGCTGGTTTGTTTATGATAACGAGAATATATAAGCGCTAAGTAACTGTGCTATGAAGTGAAATTCAACGTGCCAAAGGCATCATTAGTGTTATACATGATGCCTCTTACATTTAATTTATACATTTACTTGAGACGCATCATACACTTTGATTTCACTTCATATCACATGTTACTTTGCACTTATATATTGTATTTATCATAAACAGTCAAACCAGAAGTGTTATGTGTGCTTGTACAGTGGAGGAAATAATTATGTAGCTCCTCTGAGAAGGCTTGGGAGAAGGTGATGTGGTCAGATGAGACCAAAATCCAGCTCTTTGGCATCAACTCGACTCGCCGTGTTTGGAGGAAGAGGAATGCTGACTGTAACCCCAAGAACACCATCAACACCGTCAAGCACGGAGGTGGAAACATTATGCTTTGAGGGTGTTTCTCTGCCAAGGGGACAGGACGACTTCACCGCATCAAGGGGGAGGATGGACGTGGCCATGGGCCGTGAAATCTTGGGAGGACAACCTCCTTCCCTCATTCAGGACACTGGAATCGTCTTCCAGCACGACAATGACCCAACAACGCAGCGGCTCAAGAAGAAGCACATTAAGGTCATATGGCCGAGCTAGTCTCCGGACCTTAATCCCGTCGAAAATCTGTGGAGGGAGCTGAAGCTTCGGGTTGCCAAGCAACAGCCTTGAAACCTTAAGGGTTTGGACAGGATCTGCAAAGGGGAGTGGACCAAAATCCTTCCTGAGGTGTGCAAGCCTGGTGACCAACTACAAGAAACATCTGACCTCTGTGCTTGCCAAGTACTCATGAGTCATGTTTTGCTAGGGGATCAACTACTTATTTCACACAATCAAATCAATTTATAACTTATGATGTGATTTTTATCTATGATTTGATATTCTGTATCTAACTGTTTGAAAAAAAAATACCATTACTATTATATTTGTTGTCAGTGGGTAAACTTACAAAATTGGCAAGGGATTAAATACTTATTTTCTCCACTGTACTAGTGAGCCATAACTATAAGCACATTTTAATTGTTAAATTAACCAAATAAAACCTCAATATTTCTTCAGTGCTGCCTGCTCTCCTCAGAGCAGAGGAGAGAGGAACTACTGACTTGTGGTCAGCTGTGGAGCAAATAACTGCAGAACAGAGCATCAGTAGGTTTCAATAATAATAAAGTAATACTGTGCATATGTCACCAAGTACGATTTTAGTTTTCATAAAGTGGTTGTGAGTAAAATCACTGCAGTGACCACGACGTGAACGTACACGCACACATTTAGTTTTTATAAATGAGCCCCCCGATGTTTCATTGAACTGCAATACACTTACATAATGTCACCTTTGCTTTGAACACATGTACACACAGCTATACCGTAGACGAGAGCTGAGTGTGGAGCAAGTTTAATCCATTTAGTGGTGGCTGAAGAGCAGAAGACAACAGATGGGTCTTACTCAGTCTAATGTCAGCCTGAAGCCATTTTAACCCTGACTAAACTTTGGCCTGCTAGCCTAATTCACCCTTGAACACTACTCCATATTTTGTGATCTTTTCACTTGACCATTGTGCCACCTATTGTGCAAAAACAGCAAACAGTGTTTTTCTTACTTAGATTTTTTGTTCTATAGTGTGTCTGAGGTTCAGAATATATATATAATCTCATAGTTGTAGCTGACTGCTCTGATGTAATCCTTCATTGGGAAGCAAATATGAAGTGTAGGGTCAAATAACACAATACACTGATTTAGAATCCAAAGAATAAAGTGATAAAAATGAAGAAGAACGCTTTAAACATGGTATGGGTCATGTGAGCAGTGTGACAACGAGCCAGCATGAACAATGCCAGGACCCATACAGAATTTTTCAGTATTGGTACTCAAAGTTCATTTTTACAAACCCCACAGTCTTAAAATAGTCATATGAAGCTGCAACTGATTCTTGATAACTATTCCTGTGTCAGACTCCAGCGTTGTCCAAGCTTGTAGCAGCACATTCTGCACCTGTGGGTAATTTCCACCAGATGGAGATAGAATGTCAACTTTCTGGATGCAGTGTGAATAAGTTCAAAATGTCAACACCGTACTTTGTTTTTCTTCTGACAAAGCTTATTTTTTTTAATGACTGTTGCTTTATTTTAAAAGTACTTTATACTTGCACTTCCACATAGCTTCAATTTGAACAAATGTGTCATTACATAAGAAATTGAAGTCACATGGGCTTCAAATGTTTTGAAATCCATGTGGGTGTGTCTATTTCAAAACAGAAGGATTGGACGGTGAGATGGAAAGTAAGTTTTGAAAGCCAGAAATCTCAGCATATGGTGAAGTGATCCTTGACTCACAAGTATTCATATGGAACCTTATATAACCTGTTGCACATGTTTTTGGGGCATTATGTGAAACAGGTTGCATGAGGGCATGTATTACACACTCTATTTGCTTTCTTTCTTCATAATCTTCAAGGCTGCAGACTTATACATAAATATATAATGTTGCTTGTACAGTAACTTTGCATTGTCATGCTGACAGCTGGTTGCCATGGTAACTCTTTAGTCTGCAGGTGAAAGTCCTGTTGTCCAACTCTCAGCTTTCAAAAACTCTAATTATACACACAGCACCAGCTGCCGCTTGCCACATGCTTGACCATGTGTTTGTGTGTGTGTGTGTGTGTGTGTGTGTGGGGGGGGGGTTGTTGTGTGTGTGTGTGTGTGTATGTGTGTGAGTGTGTATGTGTGTGTGTGTGTTAAGTTTGTATAGGATTTTTTTTCCTGAACATTAGTGTGCGTGTGTGTGTGTGCACGTTCTCCTGTAAGCATGTTTCCGAGGGGGTGTACGTGTTTGTGTGCACAAACACACAGGCCCTTTCCACACTTCCTTGTATAGTATGATTAGCTAAGGGTACAGTATGACGTGTTATTTTCATGACCTGGCTAGAAAAAGGGATTTAGGGACAGTAGGTGCTTCGCTGTGGAGTTAAGCCTTAAAAGTTTGATCCCTAAAACAGTTTTATTAAAATGAAAAGTAAAGTAAAGGTCCATTAAATCTCCCCAGCAGCTCTCAACCTTTTTTGTTTGTTTTTATTTGATTTAGATTTAGAGGCCTGAAAATGTAGAAAAACTATCCAGTTATTCAAGGGAAAAAAGCAAAGATTAATGAAAGTTTGGATATGTTAATATAATATATTTGTAAGATTAATGTAGGGAGCTGGCCCTTCGGGAAACACTGCTATATAATACAAGTTGTGTATCTATTAGCACTGTATTGCATTGCATTTAATCATAATGTCCTGTATCACATTATTTAGAAATCATTTGTTTCCTGAAGTAATCTAGTTGAACTTTAAAATATTAGCATGGCTCAAAACAGGAAGCCCGTGAAATGTGATCTGATCCAACAAGTAGCATCGTGCTGCTTCTTCACCATGCACTCCTCCATGCACCTCGTGTGGGTGAAACAGGAAATGGCAGCTTACAGTATAAAATATAAAACGGTTGGAAGAAACCCCTTTTCATATCCAGTTTCTTCATAATTGCTCCGGGGATTACATAGTAGTTCACACGGCTGCATGAGTAGTGTGCCTGAGGGACATCATTACAAACTAGTCCAGGGGAGGGGACCCACTGTAATTGTATACATCAACATGGTTCAACACCATTCCAGTCATTCTTTCGGAGTGAATGAAAACATAAACTTATATAGACGTCAGTAGTCAAGACGTGGATTTATAAAAGATTAACCTTAGTTTAAAGATAAAAAAATTGACCATTGATAAGGGATTACCAACTGTATATACATTGTAATATAAAAGCCAATACAAGTAACAGTTGTAATTATTGGAATGTAACAATTTACTCAATGCACATTTGAGGTACTTCTACTTTGAGTATTTCCTTTTTATGCAACTTTATACTTCTCCTCCACACAATCTCCGTCCCCTTCCTCAGTCCTCACAGCCTATCACAACGCAACATCACCTGAAACTGGCCTTGCTCAACACCCGCTCACTCAATAACAAAAGCCTCATTCTGAATGAATTCATAACGGATAGTAATCTTGATTTTCTCTGCCTTACTGAAACATGGCATAAACCCCTGGACTATTTCTCACTAAACCAGACCACCCCCACAGGATTCACATACACAGATGAACCCCGTCCAGAGGGGCAGGGAGGTGGTGTTGCTGCTGTCCACCGGGAGGACATTAAAACAACCACCATTCCCATTCCTGCCATTCATTCTTTTGAACATATTGCCCTCAAACTCTCTGGTCCGACTCCTCTGGTAATTGCTGTTATTTACCGCCCCCCCGAGCCAAACCCCTCCTTCCTCTCTGACTTCTCTGATTTTCTGACCCAGCTCTGTGCAATTTCACCTGCCGTTCTCCTCCTTGGTGATTTTAACATCCATATTGATGACACGGAATGTAAATCTGACATAGAATTCCTGGAACTGCTACAATGCTTCAACTTCACACAACACATCAACTTCCCCACTTACAGCCAAGGTCACATCCTGGATTTGGTCTGCTCCACTGGTCTCACAATACTTCAGCTCTCCAGCCTCAACCTCAATATCTCCGACCACCTGGCTATCACCATGGACATCGGCATCCCTATCCCCATCCCAAGAACCAAGCGCAACATATCCTTCAGAAATCTCAAAACTATTTCCCCCACAACTCTTTCAGCCTCTCTTGCCAGTACCATGTCGGCTTCCCCTTTCCCACTGTCTGATAATCCCTCTGATCTCGTAAATTACTACAATAACACACTCTCCTCCTGTCTTGATCAGCTTGCTCCCATTAAAACCCAAACGGTCTCATTCACTCACTGAGCTCCCTGGTATACTCCTGATCTCCACCAAATGAAATCCCGTAAGTGCCAGCTTGAAAGACTCTGCAGGAAAACTGGTTTAACAGTCCATCTCCAAGCCCACTCTGACTACCTTCAACAATACAAAGATGCTCTCATCTCAGCCCGGACCACCTACTACTCACACCTCATACACGCTGGCTCCTCCAACCCAAAGGCTCTCTTCTCAACAATAAACAAGCTTCTCAAACCCAGGGACAACACCTCCAAATCCTTTACAGTCGACAAGTGCAACTCTTTCCTTTCATTTTTCAATACAAAAATTGACATAATTTACAGCAACCTGAACACCTCACCCGCCCTTTCCATCTCTCCACCCGCCCTCCCCATATTCACCCCTCAGCCCCTTTCTCAGTTCTCCCCTGTGTCCCCTTTGGAGCTCTCTTCATTCACAACAGGAATGAGAAGCTCCACCTGTATCCTGGATCCCATACCATCTACTCTCACCAAGGAATGTCTCCCAGCCATCGCTCCACTCATCATAGCAATAATCAACTCCTCCCTCAACTCCGGCTCAGTCCCCGACTCACTTAAACTGGCTGCTGTCACCCCCATCCTCAAGAAACCTGGACTCGACCCTGAGACCATGAGCAATTTCCGGCCCATCTCAAATCTTCCCTTCCTGTCAAAAATACTGGAACGCGTCATCGCTGCACAACTCAAAACCCACCTCATTTCCAACGATCTGTTCGAGCCATTTCAATCTGGTTTCCGCTCACAGCACAGCACCGAAACAGCCCTTCTCAAAGTCACCAATGACCTCCTCCTCTCCTCAGACTCTGGCCACCTCAACATTCTCCTTCTCCTGGATCTCACTGCAGCCTTCGACACCATCAACCACAACATCCTTTTCTCCCGCCTCGAATCGTCCCTCAACATCACCGGAACTGCTCTCTCCTGGCTCAAATCATATCTAACAAACAGACAACAATTTATCAGCATCAACAACTGCACCTCCTCCACTCCTCTGTCTCAGGGCGTCCCCCAGGGTTCGGTGCTTGGTCCTCTTCTGTTCATCCTCTACCTGCTCCCTCTTGGTAACATCATACATCATCACGGTCTCCTCTTCCACTGCTACGCCGATGATGTCCAGCTCTACATCTCCACAAAATTCATTACCACTACTACTCACTCCACTCTGACCAACTGCCTCACTGACATTAAATCATGGATGCAAACCAATTTTCTCAAACTCAACTGTGATAAATCGGATATGATCATCATCGGCCCAAAATCTCTCACCAAAACCAGTCACAACTTCTGCCTCACCATTGACAACTCCACTCTGTCTCCCTCCCCACACATCCGCAACCTCGGAGTCATGTTTGACAGCAAATTGACAGCTCTCATTTGAACATCACATCAAACAAATCACCAGAACCTCCTTCATCCACCTAAAAAACATTGCCCGTCTCCGCCCATCACTTTCCTCATCTGCTGCTGAAACTTTAATCCACGCCTTCATCACCTCCAGAATTGACTATTGCAATAGTATTCTTTATGGCATATCTTCCAAAATCCTAAACAAACTCCAATACATCCAGAACTCTGCTGCTCGCCTGCTCACCCACTCCCGTTCCCGTGATCACATCACCCCTGTTCTCCAGAGCCTTCACTGGCTCCCCGTCCCACAACGGATCCAATACAAAATTCTTCTACTCACTCACAAAGCCCTCCATAATCAGGCCCCCTCCTACCTCACCGACCTGCTCCACCACCACACTCCATCAGGCCCCCTCCTACCTCACCGACCTGCTCCACCACCACACTCCATCCCGTCAGCTCCGCTCCTCTGATGCCAATCTCCTGTCCATCCCACATAGGACCAAGCTCCGGACGTGGGGTGACAGAGCCTTCTCCATATCTGCCCCCTCCCTCTGGAACTCTCTCCCCAAACTCATCCGAGACTGCACTGATCTTTCCTCATTCAAATCGCAAATCAAAACCCACCTGTTCAGAACTGCTTTTAATGTGTGATTGTTTGTTTTTGTTTTTGTTTTCTTATCAGGGTCCGAGCGACTCAGAAAGTCCCTATTTATTTGTTTTATTTGTTTTACCTGTATTTTAGCTATTCTTATTTATTTATTTTTAGCTTTTATGATGTTTTAATTATGTGAAGTGTCTTTGAGTATTATGAAAAGCGCTATATAAATTAAATGCATTATTATTATTATCATTATATCTTAGAGGAAAATATTATACTTTTTACTCCACTAGATTTGTCTGACAACTTTAGCTAAGTAGCTAAAACCAGTGAGAACAACAAACATGAATTAGATCTCTTTTGATAAAATGAAGAATCAAACATATCCTCATGAGTTAAGAATATTCTCCTACTTCTTTAAGATAAATAAACTATTTAAAGGCCCTCTTGGGTCAACTGGAAAATTAATCATCACAAATCAGAAAACAAGGGTGTTTTTCTGAACCCACAAAAAGTTGTTTATATATACGTGGTTCTCACGGTGAAGCTACAGACATGTGATGAGTTTTTAGAATACGATGCATTACTGTAGATTAAACAGTATATAAAGTAGTTACATTAGCACACTTTTCATAATCTGCAACAGTGCAGTGGTAATCTTAATCCCAAACATCAAAATAAGAAAAACATTGACTGGGTTAATTTTGCAGAAGAGTAACTTCACTTTAGAAACTACACTTTGCCAAAATCCTTTACTTATGTAAAGTTTTCAATGCAGGACTTTGACATTTATTGGAATATTTTCACAGTGTGATATGAGTACTTTTACTGAAGTAAAGAATCTGAATACTTAGTAGTAGTAGTAGTAGTAGTAGTAGTAGTAGTAGTAGTAATAGTAGTAGTATAGTTATCCATAACATTTTAAACTGGTCAGTTATCCACCATGATTAGATCACTGGAGGTCAAGCTGTTTTGTTTTTTTACAGGAGGCTCTGTCTGTATTCAACGGGCACAAATACAACAGAGAGAGACGAAAGACTAAGCCTGATTAGAGTGCTTCTATAAAGGTGATCGGAGGTTTAAATAGCACCAATCATTACATAAAGACAAGAATAGCTTTCCAATGATAATCTAGTAAATCACCAGGTAAACAAAACTTGACTCAAACATATCAACATATGAAGAAGAATTTAAGTAACAAACTTATGTCAAAGTAATGAGATGCTTATGTTCATAGTGTTATTCGTTGAACTTTGGCAGCAACATTGGTTCCATTTTAATCAGCAATTACCCAATATGTCATATTTAAATTAAAAGACGTACTTTGAAAAATACCCCCCCCCCAGACACACACACACACCTTGGCAAGATATGAATTGAAGAACATGTTTGGCATGACTCAAGATCAAGAGACATAAAGGGCCATTGTCAAAGTATTTAGCCATTTTATTATGGATGACTTAAAGAGTTGTTTGATTTAAGAAAACAAGGTAATAAATTATCCCTATACAAAGTTGTTGCTTTAGTCCAACTCTGGCAGGTGAATCTGAGCATAATGATTAATAACTACCATCATGGTCACCATTAGCGATGTTTGGTTTATTTGAATATATAGCTTGAACACTTCCTTGACATTTAGTTGAAGCTGAGGGAATAGGATTGTGGAGCCTTCGCAGGTCAGAGCGTTGCCTTCATGAGTGTCCTTTCGGCTCTATCAAAAGCACAAGACTGCCAGCTGAGAGTTGACCTACAGGGTGTCAGCTCACATTTCCAGAAAACATTGCAGCAACCCTGTTTAGGCCAGTGCAATGCTGCTGGTAGTATCAAAACAGATGGTCCCACTGGAACTGACTGTTCCTCAGGACGGGCACACAAACGAATGCTTGCGAGGAAGAACGTGTGCAGGTACAACAAGTAGACGGATTGTCTCTGGTGTATATTGACGTATTACTCATTCAAAAGTTAAAAAGAAACTGACATCCGTAAAATAGTCCAATTACCATTTAACTTTAAATGGTGCTGAAATTGACTCGCATATTCTGGCAATTTTACGTAAAATGCTGTATACATAACATAATATATTATGAATTGCCAAATGCGTAATCCAATTTCAAGAAATAAATTGACAACATTTCTGTCATTTTATCCAAGTTTGGTATTTTCAAGTTTTCACTACATTACAAGAATTCTCATATTCAAGTGAATTTATAACTCGACCTTTGAAAACAATGGAGACCCAGTTCAGCCTTTCCACACTTACTATGATGTATGATGACTGAATATGAGTTTGTGTGCACGCCTCCGCATGCAGACATCTGCATAGATTCCAGTGAGAGTGTATCTGTTGCGTGAGATGTGTGTGTGTGTGTGGGGGGGTTGTATTCATTTAATTAAACATTACAGTGGTCATTGCAGACACACCTTGTTGCACTGCACTCTGCTGAGGGCACCTCTAGTTTGTTTTATAGATGATTATTAAAGCGCTGCAGTCAGCCATCTTCAATAACCCTGGTTGTATGTATAACGCATGCAATGTTTATTTATGTCACATTTGAACATTTCGTTTCATGCCATGCCCATGTTCCTGTCTCTCTTGACTGCTTACAATCGTAGTGATGACACGTGCTTGAAAAGCTATAACATACACATACTGAACAATGTGTGAGCAAGCCATACTCACCTCTATTCTATGTTTAGATGTTGTCTGCAGTTCTCAGCAAAGGACATTAAGGCAAAGTAGTATCCTCTCTTTTTCCATCTTGTTCTTTTTTTTCTCTGAAGGTTTTTATCTGTCTGACAGTCACTTTGTTTTGGAAACCCAGTGATCACCACTTGTGGCTATATTTACTCAGATTATCCGGAAAAAAAGGTGACAGGTCACCTTAAGGAAAGTAAGAGGTGAGATAACACTGGGCCATGAGCCGAATACTTGTCACCATAATGCATTCAACAAACACAGCTCAAGTTCTGAGAGCACGTTTACGCACAGAAATGTACCGAAGCAATAAGCAGCAGTCATGATTCTGAACGCTCAAATTTCAACGTGATAAACTGCAAAGTCTTCAAGTAGTGTGTTTCAGCTAATTTTAGCTACCAAGAGGTGTTTTTAAAGCTCTGTGCGTGGGAGAACAGTCATGTCAACCGCTACTCAAAGTGATTGATAGTGAGGTGAGGCCCCATCTTGTTCTGCTTTAAGAAGGCACTGTATGACAACCTTGTGACTCTCTGCAGTCACATATTCATACCACAACCTTGTAAACAAATCTGAAAAAAACTAACCTTAAAAAAACTTTAAGGTTAGTTTTTTTAAAAAGTTGCATGGATTTCTTGGAAGCCTGCCACAAAGGACATTGGTGTCGAAAACAAATAACACTTTTTATTCAGCCTACAGACAAACACAGTGATACGCTGAGGCAACAGCAGTAGTAGTTTCACACAGTCTGGAGGAACACAAACAAACTTGAGACTATTGTCAGTTAAGGAGAAAGTTAATTCCATGAACTGGGACTCAAAGGTTTTACTTGTCCTGTCTGTCTGGTAGTAGCTCAAAGGACCGTCTATTTTTAGTTGGTACAGGGAGGGAGAAGGGGGAGAGAGGGAGGAAAGGAAAACAAGAGAAGCTCCAGACAGACGTGTTATGACAAAAACAACCCATCGGACCTCCAGTTCCACACATTATAGATATTATATTATATTTGAGAGAAACATGAACTGAAATCACTGATCTGTAATGATTGTGTTACTCTCTGCACTGCATTGGGTGTGAGACCACACGCCTCCTTGACCGACCCTTGAAAGCATCAGCCTATAGGAAGGGGTGAGGAGAGGAGAGGAGGGGAGGACGGCACCTCTTCTTTACCCTGGAAGAGGGGAGGGAAAAAGGAGTCGAGTGGATGAAGAGCATGAGGAGGAGGGAGTGAGGCTCTTCTGCTCTCCCTCTAAGAGCATTAACTGTAGAGTGTTCTGGTAGTGACAGGTCTGTCAGGGTCAGATGGCTGCTCAGCCTGATTAGACCAGCTCACAGCAGATCCTCAGTCCAGAACGCTGCAATGCTACAGCAAGGTAGAGCCACAAGCCGACACGTACAGTACAGACATCGCAGCGGTTACTGAGAAGCCAGGAGGGACAGGGAGAGTTCAGAGTTAGAGTGGGGCAGCGCAACAGGTTGTTGCACAAAGACTTCATTTTCTGCTAGTTTGACATTTCGGCTTCTAGAGGCAGACAAAAAAAAGCAACCAAAAAAGCAGATTGACTTTTCTGTGCCAAAGAGGGGAGAAGAACTGATATTTAGCCTGGGGGTTGGCGATGACATTGAATAGCAGGTAAGGACAATCACTTTATAGATCTGTTACTAGATACAGTGATCGAGCTAATCACAGTTCTTCACTGGAACAGACTGAGTGAGAAGACAGGGTTGCACTCGCGTTTGCAGACTGTTTGCTTCCACACAAAAAAAAATGGTGGTGTGTCATAGAATGAGCTGCTGGTATAGATACAGCTATAAATACAACTGCAGGTTTTCAGTGTCTACAGGGGTTTACTATAACAGGCAGTCAGCTGGTTGTAGGTCAGCACTCACCCTGTTGAAGGATTACTGCATGCTTTTGCAGGACTAACTGTGGTTTGTGGATTCTCCTGTTCAGCAGCAAATCTGTCGATTGAGGTAAGAGGGACGACTGTATGTTTGCTGTTTCAGAAACAACTCAGTTTAAGGCATTTAGCACATCGTCTTTTCTCAGAGTAACTTGTGATTGGAGCTGCTGCACAACACGTCCTCTGTAGTTGTCAAGTAAGGCAGCAGAGGTGAATGTGTAAACAGGGTTGATCCTATTTGAGGTTACTACTAATCTGCATTGTTGTTGTCTTTACTAGTCACCTGCAAGGTTACTGTGTTTCACATTGCACGTACAGTAGAAAGGTTTGGCAACCTAACGCGACTCTAAAATAATATTGAGATCAATTTTTGACCCAGCCTGTGACACGGAAGCAGCCAGGCGACCAACTAGCGATGCGTCTGTTTTTAGAAGATCTGCCTCGTAGTTTTAATTGGAAAGACTGCTACCGTCTCGCCATTTTCTCCTCATGCTCCTCATGCTTTCATGTGATGATTTTGTATTAAGTCACTAGATGTCAGCTAAATGCCTAAAATGTCTGCACTACTTGTGTATTAAAATATTTTATATGTTTAGATGCTTTGGAGCTTCTTTTTTTAGAACGTTCTGTCTCTCTGGTTCAGTGAAGTCTCTGCTCTGTCTTGTCTGGGGCATTGACTTCTGTTGTGTCTCAGTAAAACAAAGATGTCATCTTTATAAAACTCATATAAGTAGTTGTTCTATCTACACTTTGAATTGAGTGGATGGAACATTTATGACGTCTACCCTGATTAGTGGTAACAACAGGATAAATTCCTAATCATAGATAGTCATCAACCTGGAATAGACTGCACTCTCCTGGAAGAGTTAGTGAGTAAGTCGGCATGTGATTATGAAGAGTGTGTGTGTGTGTGTGTGTTTGTGTGTGTGTGTGTGTGTGTGTGTGTCTGTGTTGTCAGAGCTGAGATGAAGAGGTGAGGATGGATTACCCAGAGTACCTCTGGACTTTCGCTTATTTTTTTTCTGGATGTTTGAGCACGTGAGTTAGAGATAATCAGCATTTGTTTTTAATTTCCTTGGTTAAGATGAAACACTTTTCACTTAACTCCTTTTATATAAGTATGTGAGATTTCAATAGGTTTATCAGACACGTAGTTTATTTTGAAACGATTGTTTGTTTACCATGGACAGTATTGAACTTGTAGACTTTTGAAGAAACTGCATTTTTATTTCCAAGCAGTGTTCATCCGTTATGTCTTTTACATCACAGCATTAAGGGAAATTAACTGTTCAAGACACACTATTATCTTGTCTGAAGGTCATCGTTTAAATTTTGTTAAGCTCAAACTAAAAATCAACATGACATATATCTGATAAACAACAGCTGTTTGCAAGACAAAATATGCCAAGGTATAGCTGTTTTTAACTACATTGTATAACTACATCTTTCATAAAGTAGTGATCTGACATACATAAGGTATTAGTCTACAAAGACCTGTTCTCCCTGAAGTAGAAGTAGCCATTCAATTTTTTTTCAATTCAGTTTATTTTAGTCCAATATAATAGGGCTTTACAATCTGTACTCATACGACATCCCTGTCCCATGACCTCACATCGGATCAGGAACAACTTCCAAGAAATATAGAAAAAAACCTTTCACGGGGAACAAATTGAGCTAACCTTCCTTTTTATCCTGTTCTACGGTTGGTACTCCAACATGTGGTCTTTTGTCCCGAAGGCTGAGGAACATTTACATCCACCAATACATTACGTAACCCACTGGTTTTCTGAATTAATCTATTTTTTTCCCCTTGAGACCAAATTTGACTTAGTTGATATTGTGCAGGCTAATATAATAACATTATCGTATTTTGTGAGCCGCATCGTGTATTAGATTGTCTATGCTGCGTCTGACATCTGTCTCCCAGTTTTCTTGTCTATTTAATGCAAGTAGAACATTTTTTGTACATAGTTCAGTGACTCCATACGGTGACAGTTTACCCATCATTGTGTAAGCACTGGTCTTACTTACAAATATTAGCAGTCTTGAATATGTGCTAATGGCCTTGAACAAAATCACTGGAACAAATGCTGAATTATTACCATACTGAATAAAAAATGTTACCAATTTTAACAACTGTTTTTCTGAAAGTAATTTATTTGAAGAGTTACATTTAGTTTGTATGTTTTGTCCTTTAGAACTGCTGGTTGATGGAGTTTGTGCGGCGGAGTGGTGACTACTGCCACGCTCAACACATTTAGAGCCTATCTGGGATGAAGCTGCACCATGCAGTCCTGTGGCCCTGAAACCTGAAAGACCATTGGCCCTTACCCTGTGAACCAGCCAGCTCATGGGGTAACACGTGGAGCCTCGACACTGGAAGCTAACGGGAGACAGAAGGAAACAGAGAGCTACTGAGAGTGAGAGACAAAGAGCGAAACAGAGGACTGAAGCAGTGACAATCAGAGAGATACAAACTGTAGCTTCCTGGACTACAACTGATGGAGTAAAACTGTACTCAAGACAACAACCGTAAAGGCTAAAAACAGTATCCCAACAGGAAGTTCAACAAGAGACAAGAAGTCCAGTCACCAGAAGACCTGATATTAGTTAACAAGCAGCTACCTGCTACAGCCGGAGCTAAAGGTGAGAGCTGACTGGTCACCTGAGCGTGACAAAATATGGTTATGCACCAAAACCTTTTAAATCCTGTATATTACTGACTTGGTTATCGGATTCTGTGGTAGTTTTTTTGGTTTGGTCAATGTGAGCTAAAATCAGCGTTTGGTTTACCTTGAAATATTAATTGTATTCTTATTACAAGAATGCTTTTCATGTTCCACGCCTTGCATAGAAATACACCACACTCCCCATTTTCAGAACTAGTTCATGTTTTTAAAACATTTGCTTCTTGGGTGTTCCTTGAGTCGGACGCTAAAGTCATCACTGTCTTTGTTTATCGATTTGTTTATAGCATGTGAAGACAATGATATCACATAAATAGTTCTTATCAATACTCTAACTAAAAGATTGTCAGTGTATGGCTCAGTAGATGTTCTTATCGGCCTCTTTCACAGCAGCCAGTTTGAAGTTTGTCAAATCAAAGTAAACACAGGTGTAATTGATCAAACTGATTATGGTCCAGTTCTATTTATTGAGTCACACACCGTCACTCCAGTGAGCCAGCATGCACAATACCAGAGCCCTGGTCCAGCTAAATGGAACAGGGACGTAATTAATGGCACTAAACTACACCTGTGTTTACCCTGCATTGTAACGTCATAATGGCTGCTGTGAAAAGGGACTATAGATAGAGGTGTGAGTTGTCCCACCTTGACAGGTACAACCAAAGCAGAGAAGATGATCAAGTGCAGGTTGTACCCACCCACTTAGTTTTGAGATGAGGTATAATCAAGCAAATAGGTGGGTGGAGCCCTTCAACTGCAGCGTTGGATTCCTCTTTGAACACTGTCCCTTTAATAGATGTGCTTGTTTCCACTCGATATTGCAGACTTACATAAAAGGGCTGTAAATATGTGACGTTGTGAAGAGTTGTGAGTTTGTGTTACAGGTTTGGCTGCATTTAAAATAATTAAAAAAGTTCAGTAATGGAAATCAGCCGACATTAATTTAATCATTTACTGCTTTTCCTACTGTGAAATGTCAAATGTCTTGCATAAAATGGCCTCAAAGATACGGGAGTGATGTTTCATGGAAAAATTATTGAGAAAGATCTGACAAACTGCAAACGCTTGTAGTCAACAAAAGACATTTTAGCAAATATCTAAGGAGCTTAAGAATGTGCACAATATATTTGACATCATGCTCAATTTGTTGTTATAAACTGTACATTTCTCCCCGACATTAAAAGGTCAGAGGTGAACCTGGGATATCGAAGGTCATGCTGGCCAACATGAACCGTCCAGCTCCAGTTGAACTGTGCCACAAGAACATGAGATTCCTCATCACACACAACCCCACAGACAGCACACTCAGCTCCTTCATAGAGGTAGGAGACATGCGTGTGGACAGACCCCCATCGGTACACTGAAGAGCTTCAGAAAGATGACACAAGCACATGCCTCATGTATAAACTGCATGTTTTTTCTTTCCGATGACGTGCAAACTGAAACAACTAAGACCATTTTCTTTTTAATTGATCTACGTGTTTTGGCTTAGTTGTGAGAAAATGATCTCCTACCACTGTCGTCACTCTCAGGATCTGAAGCGCTTCGGTGCCACCACAGTTGTTCGCGTCTGTGATATCACCTATGACAAAACCCCGTTGGAGAAAGACGGCATCACTGTGGTGGTGAGCGCGCACACACACACACACACACACACACACACACACACACACACAGACACACTCACACATTCAGTATGACATAACAGAAGTACTGTAACTGTTCTGATTTTCTTTCAGGATTGGCCGTTTGATGATGGAGCCTCGCCCTCAAGTAAGCTGGTGGATGATTGGTTGAGTCTGCTGAAAAATAAGTTTCAGGAGGAGCCAGGATGCTGCGTGGCAGTTCACTGTGTGGCTGGACTGGGGAGGTGAGAGACACATCAACAACAACAAAAAGCATTATTCTTATATAGTTTGTCTTTTAGAGTTAATTGAACTGAATCCAAGAGAGGCGGACGCACACACACACACACACACACACACACACACACACACACACACAAACACACACAGGGATTAATATGCAGAGAAAGTTTTTATGTTTCTGGTAAAACTAGGTCAGACCGGTTGGATCACAGTCACACTATGGTTATTGGCCAATACATATGATAATTGGATGATAAAATAAATCAGAAACCTTTTGCTGTAGTTTTTTAATGGCATTGATCTCTCTTCTCCAAGTTGAACACATACACACACTTTTGATTAGTTTACACAGTAACTGATCGTTCTGTCATACGGCATTACTGAAACTTAAAGATGCGGCTAAACTGTCGTTATTTTTACTCAGACACCAGTCTCAAGAGACATGGATGTGACTGTGTGTGTTTGTGTGTCTGTGCATGCACACAGGGCTCCTGTGCTGGTTGCTCTGGCTCTTATAGAGAGTGGGATGAAGTATGAAGATGCTATTCAACTCATCAGACAGTGAGTACATTTATATCCTACAACCTCACCATGCAGAAAAGACAAGTATCAAACACACATACAATATGAAACAAAAACCACAACCTATTCAGATGTTGATGTATTGCACACCAGAACACTTTTTGTAATATGCAAAGTGCTTTACATGGATTAGGAAATCCTCTTTACACACCACAACCACAATGCATGCGCTTGAATGTTTCTTACTTTGGTGCCATCTGGTGGTGGTATCGAAGAAGGCCATGTGGCAGAGAGAAACGCACACTGAAGAGGTGTGAGGGTAATCAAGAGGGGTTATACCATTGACTTCAATCCGACATTGTGTGTCTTTATGTGTGTTTCAGGAAGCGTCGTGGAGCCATCAACAGTAAACAGCTAACCTATTTGGAGAAATATCGATCCAAGCAGAGACTCCGCTTCAAAGACTCTCATGCACACAAGAACAAATGTTGCACAATGTGAACACAAAACCCACAGACATCGTGTGGTCCTCGACAAATGCTCTCAGGAATCCAACCGTACAAGCCTTGTTTCACAAGTAAATTCTGTAAACAGGCTCAATTGGCCCACGTGTGCCCTGGAAAATGTTGCCAGCAGTTTTAGTGGAACGCATCATCGTTCCCTCTGTTTCCGATGATCTCTTGATTCATTTTTTGGAATGTTTAATTCTAGATAGATTCGAGATTCGGGAGATAGATTACAGTGAAGAAAGATACGGCAAAGGTGGGCGAGGGAAAGAAAATTACGTTAAAAATTACATTTTGTAGACATAAAATACACAAAAGTGTGTTCAGGCGTGGGAATCACGTTGACATTTTAAATAAAACAAATCCAGAGTGTGCACCTACGGGGACATCTAGACATATTTGGTGTAACTGTAATACCTGATGTATTGGCCTTCAAAACCTTAAGTCATACCGGATATTTTGTAAAAAAAAAACATTGAATTATTATTTATTTTTCTACAGATATTCTATAAGTTTAAACTTCACCATAATCATGGTATAAAATTACATGCAGTATTTCTGTGAGTGTTGAAATAGTGTTATGGCATGAAAAACCCACCAAACCCATAACACACTGAAACAAAGGCTTGTTTTACCAGCTTAGTGTTTTTATTGAGAATTAGTGTCAATACTCTAAAATGCCCCTTTCTTTTACATTATTCCTGTTGGTGTCTGTTCTCAGTGTAACTGCAGATATAAGGGCTCATTTTCATCCTCGCATTTTTTGCCATTTGTCAACGATCAGAATTCAGAAACACTTCTAAATTGCTAGTTTAAGCAATTTGGTAGCTACAGCTTTCATTTGGTTTTGTTACAGTTGCAGCGTTACTTTATTGTGCGCAAGTTATGTGTTTACATATCAGTGTGTGCATTATATTATGCTCTGTTTATTGATACCCACAGAAGAAAACACAGAGGGCTGATTTGAATCCAGGTTTAAAGTACATATGTATTGTAAAAAAAAGGAATTGTTAATAATTTAACAGTAATGATACATTACACGCATTCTAAAATGAAGGAGAGGATGTAAACTAGTTGTAAATAATATTTAATGAGGTATCTCTTTTATTCTCCTAAAGCTCAGGGTAAATCCCTCTAATACATTGACTACAAAGGGTTGCAAAGAAATTTAAATACTTGCAGGTTGACAAATGTTTTCTTTTGTATGTTTGTGCGTCAGGGAGTAATGTTCATGTTATCAGCCGTATATGAGCCAGTGTCTCAGTTTTAATCCATGCATTGTATATTGGTAAACTGAGATATAGTTCAAATCCTAGCATACATAATGCTGGGCATCATTTAGACTAGGTCATAGTATCTTATACATGTTTTCTTGTGGGGTGGAATTTACTTATTCATTTGTATTGATCCTGAATGAGGCATGTAACCAATGGCTTCCTTTTTTGCGGATGATAGAGCATACACCTTTTATGGATTAGTCAATTGCTTGTTATAGTCTCCTCACCATCTGATGTCACGAACAACAATTTGTAAGAAATAAATGAAAGCAGAGGATGTACAATTAAACTAAAGGAGAAAGAAAAAATAATCTACCATCTTTACCTGAAAGTTTAACAGATTGGCAACAGTTTACTTGTTCATATTTGTGTGTGTGTTTGTTTTAGAGTCTTTAGCCATTGTTTATCATTGGGATTGGCCTGAGCTGACACTTTTTTTAATGTAAAAACAAATGCTGTAAATGTCTGTATGTTTGTAAATGATTGCACTGTTTAGGATGATAGAGCATACACCTTTTATGGATTAGTCAATTGCTTGTTATAGTCTCCTCACCATCTGATGTCACGAACAACAATTTGTAAGAAATAAATGAAAGCAGAGGATGTACAATTAAACTAAAGGAGAAAGAAAAAATAATCTACCATCTTTACCTGAAAGTTTAACAGATTGGCAACAGTTTACTTGTTCATATTTGTGTGTGTGTTTGTTTTAGAGTCTTTAGCCATTGTTTATCATTGGGATTGGCCTGAGCTGACACTTTTTTTAATGTAAAAACAAATGCTGTAAATGTCTGTATGTTTGTAAATGATTGCACTGTTTAATAAAGGTTTTGTCATTGTCCCTATATTTGAATAGGTGTTCATTAATTCCTCTGTCTGTTTTAATGTGCCAATATGATCCCCAGTTTGCACTTTTATTAAGTTCCATTCTGCTGGTAATTATAAAACAAAAAGAGCATTTGTCAGACATCTAATATGACTATACAGGAGGAAGCATACATTGCCACCTAAACCAAAAGAAATTCAGTTCCCTGCTGCTTGTGGAGGAAATCAAAATATGAGAACAAAACAAATAAACACTTATATGCTTCATAGTGTAACCTTCCCTCAATTGCTGTACCTCATTAAATTCATCATAGTTAAATCTCATTGATCTAACTATGAGCTTGCAAGTGTTAGCGCTGCCTTGTAGGAAGGAGATCTTTAAGACCTTGAAGGATAATTCAGCCTACTCGCCACCTAGAGGCTTCTTTGTATTTCTACACTCTCCTGGTTTTGTAATAATAAAATCAAAATGTTTTTAGGAGCCATTGTGTCTATCATTTGCTATTTAAAACTGTGTCATGTCTGTTCTGTCTCTATCTTTATGAAAATAATTTTGCTTCACTTTCTTAAATCATTATTATTGTTATTGACCCGATGATCATTTTATTTTGCCCTGTAATATTGTAATGCATTTTTAAGATTCCAAATTCTATATTTGTAATGAAGTTAATATTTATTTAGTAAAAGAGAATCTCTTTGCTGTACTTAAATACCAGACATGTTTTAAGTCATAATTTGGTTATAAACCTTTAAAATTAAATTAAATGTATTAATGTTTTTTACAACCGGTGTTTGACATGCTCTGTTTTTGTTCCACCATGCAACCTCCATAAATATTACATTAGAACAAGTATTACTCTGAGACACACTGTATTACTCGCACAACTTAAACTAAACAACTAAAAGTCTATGACAAGAGTGTTGATGATTTTTTATTGTTAACACAATAATCAACATTTTAGAAATGTTAGTTAAAGAAATCCTTGGCCCTAAATGAGTTTCTTTGAGAAATTCTGAATTGGTTCTCAACCGCAGTACAGTCCTCCTGCCACAGAGGGCGCTGCCCTGCCAGCGTCACTGAGTCCTGTCCACTTCCGCTGGTTGGACGGACTCATGTGGCAGATTCGACAGAAATGTCAATGTGCGTAATATAAAATGAATCTCTAACATCCGAATTCAGTGATTATTTGTAGCTGTATGATGTCTCAAATCCATCGATAAATTAGTTTTCCTTTGTTGCTCGGACGCAGGAACAATGGACGGTCAGAAAGCAGGTGAGGCTTTTGGCTCGCTTCAACTCGAATATGTTTGTCGGGTCTTCACGTCAGTTTGGGCCACATCAAAATAAACGGATGTTAACTATTAAACGTGTGCTGGTTGAAAGTGTTTTGAATTTATATTGTCACTGTGGACATTGTTTACAGATGTTCTGTTGATTAAGTAATCTACAGAGTGTGGACCACGACAGACAAGTGTCAATTCACCGATATATCGATATGCAAAAAAAGGAATGTATTATAATATCGACGAGAGATTGTCAAACTTATTTAAAAAAGAAATTCGTTAACACAGCACTCATTACTAACGCTAGACCATATGTTTATTGGTTATTTTTATAATAATGATTTTGGTTGATTTCACACAAAAAAGAAAAACCTCAAATGTCTGTCAGATGCGACTGTTAATTCAAGCGGATATCAATGTTTTAGCAACTGTCCCATGTTATGAATTAACATCCATGTAAATGACATCCAATAAAAAGAAAAAACTGCAAATAAATTGTTGATCAATATAGAACTAGCCTAATTGTTTACTGTTGTATGCCCTTCAATGTTGCTTGATTAATAATATACCTACTTTTAAATGAGCTTTGTTAGTTGTGGACTGTGGAACGATAGAAGCGAACCATTTTAAAACTGCACATCTACACAAACCAACAAATTAAAAACATGCAATATATATATATATATATATATATATATATATAAATATATATATATATATATATATATATATATATATATATAATGTAACATTTACAATTAAGATTAAAATGTACTGCAATGACATTTATTAAGGCAGTTTTCATTCATTTGTCTGTTTAGCAAATTAATGCCCCAAAAAAAGAAGCCAAAAAGACTTGAATTTCAAGATGAGGAAATGGGGTACAATGACTCAAAATAGCAACATTTGATGTGTTGATTTAAAGCATGCAAATGTCTTCAATCACTCTCACAATGATTCTGTATGTTTCCCTCCGCCACTTTTCTTCGTCTCTCCGCAGCTGGTTCTGTGTTTATGTGTCGGCTCTGCAACCTCTTCTCTCCCAGTCGCGCCCAGCTGCTGGTCCATTGCTCCACGCTGCACACCAAGCAGGAGCCTCCCGATGACATCATCATTGCTCTGCAACCTCTTGCAGGAGGGCCCGTGGAGACGTTGGCAGGTAAGATTAGCAAGTCAAAAAGACTACCACAAAATCCTGTAAAAAAATAAAAAAAATAACCCACATGTTATTTCATAGTAAATATTTCTACGTTCACTAATTTGGGGAGAAACTGAACTTTGTTGGACAATGTATTTGAGTCAATTAGTTGTGTATGTGTGCATGTGTGTGTGTGTATGTGTATATATATATATATGAGATGTAATTACCAGTGTGTGTGTTATATTTATTTATTTAATATATATATATACACACACGTGAAGAATTAATCAAAAGTGAAGAAAAAAGAAATGCTATACTACACAGCAATATGTCACTGCATATACAGTAAACTGTATCTGATAGATAGAGATATATATATACTATATTTATCCCCAGGGGGAAATGTGTTTGTAGCAGCAGCAAACAAGATTACAATATAGTTATATCATACAAGGCGTAAGCTGTATCAGGCTTATGCTCCACAGAAAATAAGTGTTTGTAGGATAAGATCAAGATGTTTTGGTCTCTTAGTGGGATTCTTCTAATTTAAAAGAACCCGTGTTATCTTCTTATCTGTTCTGCTGTCTTGTTGGCCCACAGAGAGCCCAGTGAAGCGAAAACGAGGACGACCGAAAGGCTCGACAAAGAAGACTTGCAAAGCCGACTCTACCCAGTCTAATGTTCAAAGGGAAGAAGAAAAGAATATGGAGGAGGGAGACAAACAATATAGCACAGCACAAGGTGATACTTTTGCCATTTATATGTGTACAATAATTGTTCATGCAAAAGATAGGATAAGAACCCTCTGCACAAGAGAAGATACTTGCTTAGTTTATTTGATATATTTATGTATAAATGTTCTAGCTGATACACTTGACAAGAATGAGATCGTGAATATCACCTTGCTGGTTGAGTCATAACAGACATTTCAAACTGACAACAAAAACGAGATATCACACTCCGTTTTATCTGCTCACAAATACAAGTAATATCAGTGTTTTACGCCAAATGGCTTTTGCCTGGTTGCTGATCTACGTAATCTAACGGCATTTAAACAATGTGTTCTATTTCTCCTAAATTCAATTTGTCTTTGTTATTGATTTTTGTAAGTCTGCAACACAAACTGCGTTTCCCGCTGTGGCCATTCTGACTATTTTTTTCCCCCCCCTGTGCTAGGAGAAAGCCATGACGGGATATCGGGGCTTGAATGTAGAGACTGCCATCGCTCGTTCAGCAACAGACGACAGATCCGCAAACACATCTGCCTGAGAGAAGAAGAGGAGGAGGAGGAGGAGGAGGAGGAACAGGAGGAGGAGGAAGAAGACGAGGACGAAGAGGAGACTGGTGAAGAGTGAAACAAATCAGCAATAGCAAAGTTAACATGTGACAAAGACGCATTCTTTTAATTAAATACCTCTACGTTAACATACAGGAGAATATGATTTACATACGTGTATTATACTTGCAAATGCAGGTGCATGGTTAACAGACAGAATCATTATTTACAGGAAGCAACTGTGGAGGAGCAGGAATCCAGGGTTCTGGGAGTCTGGATCCTGGGGGCGCAGATCCAACGCAACAAAACCCAGCAAAACCAGGACTCGGGAGAGAAAAAGGTTAGTTTAAGTTGAGGACATGGTTTCTTCAAATGTATTCTTACCAGGAGGGACACTGAATTGCTGGCTTTAAAATCACTGCTGAATATTAACTTCTGATGAATTGTAAAAGACGAATGATCCGAACGCTCTGACCCGTTCTTCTTCTCTGCTTGTAGATGTGGGCAGCTTCAGACACCCGAGAACCAATCGGAGCCGCACCTCCAAAGAAGGAGGTCGAGCAACGGGAAACAAAAGGTCGGTCATCAGTGTTGTTCTAACGGAAGATGAAACACTACCAGGTTTGTGTTAAAGAGCTTTTCTCTGTGCTAGCTTTTATGTTTTGGCTAACAACTGAGTCGGCTGATACATATTTATAAGCAAGATTATTACCTTTCATTTTCACAGGTGTTTCTAAAATGGTTCCAGTGGAGGACAATTCAGCAGAGTCTTCGGCCCTCCAACCTCAGGTAACAAATACACAGAAACATTCACCCAAATATTGAAATGTATTTCTCATTTACCTTTAGTTTGGATTTGATTTACCCAGGTTCTGAGATTCATGCCTCCATCCCACAACTTTACATCTGTGTTGTGTCCCAGTTACACAACACAGACTTTAGAGATAACCTATAAAAACTGTCGACAGCTTCTTGTGTCGTGGTCCTACTCACCTCTCTTTAAATAATAACATTAGGATGTAGGCTCAAAAGCCAAATAAAAACATTTTATCTCTAAAGTGTAAATTGTTTTAGCATTTCAGATGAATTTCAAAAGTGATGATTCTGTGATACAATGTGTTTTTAGATTATTATGTAATATTTATTTGATTCCCAATATGACATGGGTTTATTTCTTATTTATTTGTCTGGGTGGTCAGCAGTCTGCAGTTTTCCAGAGTCAGTCACAAGACCATGAAGCCATTACCTGTGAGGGTATCCCGAAAACAGATCCGGAGCCAAGGTAACATAATGGAGAATGTCCATCTCGTCATGCTTTCAATGTCATACATATTTGGTGGTCATGATGACAGATGGTCAGTAAACTTCATTTAGAAAATCTGACGACAAGAGTTGATTTGTCAACTGCATGCATGCATAAGTCTGTAAAGTTTGTACTTGAAGTAGTCCGACATATCAATGTTATCTCCTGTCAGCAGTGGGATCCCTTTGGCAACAACAACAACAACAACAGCAGTCAGCAGAGGCTTCCAGGAATATTCCATAAAGCAAGATGCTACAAAGTACTGTAGGAATATCTTTTATTAAATATATTAACATTGATTTAATTGTATAGTAGTTGTAGCTTTGCAGGTTCAGTGGAGCTGAACGCTCCTGTGTAAACTACAAGCTCCACACTACTGTAAATAAATCTGCTTCTAATCTAATAATCTGTCATAAATGATTTGTTGGACTTGTTGTTTTTCTGTGCAGCCTAAAGCCAGTCGAAGAAGTTTGTTTATTTTATGAGCAACAACAACAATCTCCAATGCCACAATAGCAACAACAATGATATCTGCTAAGTGTCATATTGTTACTCTGTCTCCCAGTTTACTTCAGAGCCAGTTGAAGATCTTTGCCTGTGAGTTCTGCAACAAGATCTTTAAATTCAGACACTCTCTGATGGCCCACCTCAGGACACACACCCAGGAGAAACCTTTCCAGTGTCCACACTGTGACTACGCATCAGCCATTAAAGGTACATCTAGGCTCACAAGAGAAACCGTTATCGAGGCCACACAGGAATTTCAGCTTGATTATTAAAAGTGAGACTGAATTGAGATTAGTTAAATAATAGTGACAAACAATAGTGACCGACGAGTAACACAAAATTATTGGATGGATAAGTATTTGTAAAACGTATATAGCAGAGGAAGGGTAACTTCTGCCATCCCTAAATAACAACATGTAAAATTGAAACTTGCAGTTGCAAACTAATTTCAATCCCTGTGAAGGCTGCTTACTTTGTGCGTTTCCCTTCAAAGCCAACCTGAATGTTCACCTGAGGAAGCACACAGGAGAGAAGTTCAGCTGTCAGCACTGTCCTTTCAACTGCCTCAGCCCAGGTCACCTCAAGGTACTTGTACTACTTTTCTTTTTCTTTTACTGTTATACATTATTAGTTACACTGTGATATGTGAGACCCAATGTGAATTCTGTTTCTACATCCAGATGGATTGGATCCATATTCAGGTTGCAGCTGCACTGTTTTTTTACTGGTTGCAACAGTGATTCTGTGTTTCCGATCTTGTAGGTCCACATCGAGCGAGTCCATTTGAAGGTGAAGCAGCACTGCAGCTTCTGTGAGAAAAAATACTCCGATGTAAAGAACTTGCTGAAACACATAGAGAAGCGGCATAACCTGAAAGACCCTGCTGTCCACCAGAGCTACCAACAACTAAGGTTTGAGCGACATTATCTACATTATTTTACATTCCCATCCGCCATCAGACATACCTGCCCTTCTAATCTGTTAATCTTTTTCAGGTTGAAGACCCGTCAGGGCCTCAGACAGCTCCTGTACCACTGTCCCACCTGTAACCGGCGCTTTAAGAACCAGCTGGAGAGGGAGCGTCACCTGTTGGTCCACGGACCCCAACGACCCTTCGCCTGCCTAATCTGTGATCACGCTGCAACAAAGATGGCCACCCTCGCTGCTCATGTCAGGAAGCACCTCTTCCTATACATGTGCTGTGTGTGTGACGGGAAGTTTGTCAGCTCTCATCGACTGAGGAGTCACTTGACAGAGTCTCACCAGGAGCTTGACCAGGAGCAGGCCTTCACAGACTGTATCAACAACAGCTACTATCTGATCCAGCCTGGAGGAGGCATGTGGGGGGATGAGGAGAGGGAGGATACAGAGACGGGGATGAAGGGAGATCCAAGGATGGAGCAGGAGGGTGAAGACGAGAGCATGAGGGAGGAGGGTGGAAAGAATGGTGTCGGAGGGGAGGAGTGCCGAGATGGGGAAGTGGAGCAGCCGAAAATAGCAACACGTGAAGATAAGGAGCAAGTGGAAGAACAAGCTAAATCTCAGGGTGAAGGAGCAGAAGATGTGCAGGGGGAAGAAGGAGAATTAGAAAACGGAAGTGAACAGCAAGGTTCCCAAGATCGGCTCCATCAAGCTATTTCTACAGAAACAACAACAACAACAACTCCCTCTGACGGAAAGGACGAAGCAACTGCTGGGGAAAAGCCACAGAACAACACGGCAGACACCTGCTCCCCTGCAGCTGGAGATGATACACACACCTTTAATTCACCAGAGAGCAGTCACACCCCTCAGTTGGAGATTAGGACTCAAGGAAACACACACCCAGCTGACGAGAACACACAAACACCTTCGTCGTCGGCACCTTCAGGGGAAGATCTTCAATCTCCACATTTAGAAAGTGTAAGTTAATTAGAGGCCCTCAAGAAGGGCAATAATGTCCCAATAATGTCCGCTCGGGCGGCACAGCGGTTATTTTAGTTTATTTTCAAAATGTAAGTATTTGCGAATTATTATTATTATTATCTATTTATCATTTTTGCTTAGTTTGTCTTATTTTTGTCCAACCAACAATCCAAAACCAAAAATATTTAGTCCTGATATAATGTTGAGACAAAGAATTTCACATTACGGAGACTCACACAAGAGAACGCTTGGATGTTTTACTACAAAAAGGACTCGATGATTAAGTGACTATCAAAATAGTTGCTGGCGATCAATTAATTGTCTAAATGTCAGCACTAGAAATATAATAATTAGTGATCTTTTACACAGCAATACTTTGAATTTGGCATTAGCAGACAGCTCTATCTGAATTATGTTCCCCATATCTGATTATCCATCCAAAATACAGTTCTCTGCATGTATAGAAAAGGGGATGACAGGCAATGATTGCTCTCAATTTGATGAAGACTACATATTACTTATTCATTAATTAATATTTCAGAAACATCTTAGAGGAAAGTAACTTTAAATAATCTTTTCATCTTGCTCCCGGCAGTCTGACATGTTCTTTGTTTTCTGCCGGTAGGTGTCGGAGGTGTTGCATCAGAGTGCGTTCCAGCAGGTGATCTCGTCGCTTCAGAAGACTCGGCTCAATACGGAGTCTTTCCAACGGCTCAGGAAAATTTACGGAGACCTAGAATGTCAATACTGTGGTGAGGAAGATGATGAAAACCACCTCGAGGAGGCTGATTTTGTTTTGTCCTGTTATTTTATTTATTTTAGTTGAATTTTATCTTATATTATTGTCATTTCTTGCTATTTATTTTGTCTATCTGGTTTGAGTGTTAAATAGTCTCCTTTTGTTTTGCTGCACAGGGAAACTATTCTGGTACAAAGTCCACTACAACGTGCACGTACGCACACACACTAAGGAGCACTCGCACTACTGTTCAAAGTGTAGCTACTCGTCCATCACCAAGAGCTCTTTGAAGCGACACCAGATCCAGAAGCACAGCGGTTTGCTGCTGCCTTGTTCCAACCCCGGCTGTAAATACACCACACCTGACAAATACAAACTTCAGGCCCATTTGAGGACACACCAGGAACAGGTAACCAGCCTTCGTCTGGAAACATAAGCTATAAATCACCGTCACATTTTTGTCTTGTGTACCTCAACTTTACATGTGTTTGATCAATTGTATCTGACAATGTAATGTATCCGCTTTTAAAATTGGTTAAACTATTAGAATAATTTAGTTCATGAAAAGTATTGATGGAGTTAAATCTAAGCTGTAATCCACCCCCCCCCTCCATTTAATTCTGTAAGGTATGCCAACATTTACCAGAGATGTCTTTTGGTGAGATTTGTCTTAATGCCTTCATCTCGTTGCTGTACACAGAGGAAGAGTGTGACGTGTCCTGTCTGCCAACACAGCTGTCCAGAGCACAGACTAAAACACCACATCAAAACATCCCACCCTGGTAAAGAATACATAGATGTATATCTAAAGACATGGACAACACACACACACACTACCTGTTAATGTTTGTTTCAAACCTGTCCTTAAAACCAATGCGACTATTAGCAATTGTTTATTATTCACTGTGCGATACCTGACTGAACTAAATACAGTAGCTCGCCACATAGCCCAATTTAATACAATTGCCAAGGTGGTTGCGGTTTCATTTTGTGTGTTTGTGTTTGCATGCATGCGTTGGACAGACACACTACCTTCGCAGGGTAAAGGACTGATGGTTCAACGTGCAGAGAAGTGCCCCTACTGTGACTCCTACTTCTTAAAGAACAGCAGTGACTTTCAGCGGCACATCTGGGCCCACCAAGGTGTGACATTCCTCTTCATTTAACACAGGCAAACACAGACTCATGAGGGGAGAAACACATGCAGTATGGGTCCGTGCATGACCATGCACCGTATTGCACGGCTTGACTATTGAGTTATCTGAGGTTCCATCCGTCTTTCTTTCTCTTGACTCAAAACACACTGCGCACGTTGTAAAGGGAAATTGGCCTGTTTGTCAAGTCACATGTGAAATGAGGATACAATTGTCTACTTGTATGCTGCTGGCGTTACACAAAAGTGTTTTGAAGGTCTAATTGAGCACAGCCAATTTACACAAATAAAACACTGCAATGCATAGCATGCATTTTTGTAGCTGATGTTGTTTTATTAAACTGCAGATAATGTAATTACTATTAAACATAACTTTATTATCAAAAGGTCCATCTTATGTTGGCCACCTCGTCAAATAACATCTTGTTTCTTCACACTCGTACATCCTTTTAACTCTAAACGTATTTTTAGTAGCTTTTTGTTGCCGTCTCATGTGGTTAAACCTTTTGTACACACTTGTGTTTGTAGGTTTGAAGCCATACGTCTGCAGTGTGTGTGACTATGCAGGCCGCAGTCGGAGTAACCTGAAGACTCACATGAACCGACACAACACGGAGAGACGTCACCTCTGTGATCTGTGCGGTAAAAAGTTCAAATCGAAGGTCACCCTCAAAAGCCACAGACTAAGCCACTCTGATGAAGGTACATATATTATAGTTATTAATATCCATGTTATAATTTATTATTTATATAATTTGAGGAAGTACTTAGCGACCATAAATGTAAGGACAATTGCTATTTGGTTTGTTTAGGGAAGCGGTTTCAATGTTCAGAGTGTGACTTCACCTCAGTCTCCAAACCTTCCTTGCTCAGACACATGGAGCAACATGCTGAGTTTAAGGTCAGAATAAACACAAGTTTCACTCATGATGTCATTGTTTTGACAAAATTGATTGACAAGTTGTTTTTTGTGGTACAGATTTATCATTGCCATTGATTTTGTGTCTTATCGATGTAGCCATTTCGCTGTGCCCACTGCCACTACTCCTGTAACATCGCTGGCCCCCTGAAGCGACACTACAACATGAAACACCCAGATCAGAAGTATCAGAATGCCGGACCTGGAGTGCCGAACCCCGATGCTCTGAAGCAGCAAGGTCTGAGCTCTGCTCTCACACTGTCTCCACTTTTCATTGAAGATTACTTTAAGCCTGTAGCAGCACAGAACAAAAGGCGTGTTCAGCTGCCTGACGTAACATTGTGTGTGTGTGTGTGTGTGTGTGTGTGTGTGTGTGTGTGTGTGACTGTGTGTTTAGGTGGTATGAAGTGTCCTGAATGTGAGTTTGTCTATGGTACCAAGTGGGAGCTGAACCGCCACCTGAAGAGCAAGCACAGCCTGAAAGTGGTGGAAGGCACCTGGGAGGTAAACAGACGAGAAACGTTGAAAATAGGCATTTGGTCATTTTTAGCCACGCGAGAGACGAGGCTCTGGGGTAAACCTGCTATAAATCAACATGAGAGCATTATATTTGTGTTTGCATGCTAGTGTTTAAGCTCAAAGCATCACTGTGCCTGAAGTACAGCCACACAGAGCTGCCAGCATGGATGGAGACTCTTTGTCTTGTTTCTTTTGCAATCTCTCTTCATTTAAAAATCATATTTCTGATTTATAAACTTAAAAACTGCTGCTAAAATATCACAAATAGGAAGCCCTATGGGAAAACAAAGCGTCAGTATTTTTTGGATAATACAAAGTCTGTATAAATATCCAGGTGGGGGAGACGGTAGAGGCCCAGTTATTGCCGGTGGAGGATGAAGAGCAGCTGACAGAAGTAACTGTAGAATCCCTGCAGGACAACGGTAAGAACCTTTTAAAAGTATTTCTTTCCTTTGGGGAAGTGCTTGCATACTGTATGTACCATGTAATAATTACAATCAATGTGTCTTTTTTTTTTTTTTGTTCAGTTGATATCCAGCAGATCACTGAATTCAGTTCAGAGACTCACAACGCCGTCACCTCAATGGTCGCCATGGCTCCAGGCACTGTTACTGTTGTACAACAGGTAAACGGCAACACCTCACATACTCAGGGAATGATGAGTGGTTACAACAAAATGTTGACGGTGAGTTGTGGCTGAAGTTGCAGGTGGCCGACGAACAGGAGGTCGGTGAGTGCACAAACCAGCTGATGGTGGTGAATGCAGACGGGGATCTAACTGGTAACCAGGTGATGGTGGTGGAGGACGCACACGGCCTGGAGGCTCTGACAGTCCTCACTCAGGGAGAAAACACTCACCACTATATCGTCTACGTCCAGGAACACACTGTAGAAATTAACTAGTAATGCTAGCAACATCTGCTGAGTCATCAGTGTCAGCAGATCTGTTTACAAAAGTGAAGTAACATAAACTGGGCATTCAGGATTTAGTGAATGTTTCCATCTAATTATGAATTTCCTTCATCAGATGTATTTTTTATTCACTTCATAATTATGAAAACCGTAAGTGCAATAATTGTTTGTGTGATTATGTGTCATATTTTGTACTTCCAAAGTATATTTGAATAAACTCTTGGCCCGAACTGCTCGATGTACTGGAGTGGCTTAATTGTTGGAAAAGTTGTCGTTGTGAGTTCAGTTCAGTTTTTGCTCAAAATGTTTTGTCATCAGAATTTCTTAAACGTTTGGTACAGATTTCATATTATGACCCACATTTGTCACAATATGATGTGAGACAAAACAACACAGACAATTTGTAATCCACTTCAAAGTATCACACAATCTTCTTTTTCTAGTCATTTAAGAGTAGTAACACAGAAACATTTGGAATAATATTAAAGAGGATGTGTTTTTCTTCCATACTTGATTTGTGATTTAGAAAGAATAGCCAATGTGTATACATGCTCATGCTAATGGAGATTCCTATAAAGAACGAGTAAACGACAGCTCTTAGAGGAGCAGAACTGTGCATTCTGATCTCTGTATAGTGGTTTCTGTTTGTAACTTGGGAACAGACTTCACAATGTGCTGTATGACACTGACTTGAACGTACATTACAGACTGCAACAACTCTGGAAAAGAGGTCAGTTGCCACCATAATATTCAATAAGAAAGTCCTGTCAGCATAGAATGAAAAACATTGTTTTAAAGTTAATAAACAAACAAACAAGGAATATATATATATATATATATATATATACACATCCCTTTTATTTGTGATATTGTTTTGAATACAGTATATTTATGTTCCTGGTAAATGAACCATAGACTGCAAAATGTACTATATGACAAAGTAAATCTGTGTGCTTATGTTTTTCACATTCATTTAGATATGATTAATGTCTAAATATAATCAAAGCGTGGAAGGTGTAAACCTTGAAATAGCCTGGCAAAGCTACTACACTTTGAATGCATTAAAAGGTGGGATTGCTGCCAATAAAGCATAAATAAATGCCCCGTGTGTATGTAGGGGATGGAAAGAGAGACAGATTCGGACACACAGTAGTTCAGTCTCAATCCGCTAGGTGGCGGTAGTGCTTGCTGTGGTCTTTTGACAAACGCTGGTACATCGCACAGATTACAGAAGAAGAACAAGAAAGAACCGGTGGGAAATTTGACAGTGCGCGAAAGTTTGTTGTTCACGTTTCCGTCCAAGCAAACATTAACCGTGAACGTAATAACTCATATTTACATGACATGGACCGGTACGTGTTGGTTGTATCCTTTTGCCAAACGGAGGACGGCCTGGCGGAGGAGTACACGTGTAAGTTTGACCAACGTCCGAGCTGCTAAACCGACTTTAGTTAGCCGGTGTAACGATAGTTATGGTTAAGAGCTGTGTTAACTAGTATTTAGGTTACATTTGAGATAATGTCACATATGTTAATTTAATTTTGTAGCATTACACATGTCCTAACTTCAGTCACGGTACATAAAAGAGAAAGTTAAATTAGTCCCTCGGCGTTAAGACTTTGGTAACTTGCAGGAATGTTAAAGCAGAAAACGTTTTAATTCCTCTTAGATTTCAGTATCTATATAGATAATTGCTTAGGATGTGCTACTATACATCTGAAATAAACCTACTGAATTGTCCCCGTTCACAGGTCTGGAGCCAGTAAAGCAGATGCATGACACACTTGTGGACATTTCCACTCAGGAGTCAAAGAGAGGGATCTTTGTTCTTCCAGGTACAGTGAATTCGTCAGTGTGGCCATCTTTCACTCGGTCTGACCTCCTCACACTGAAGCTGTTGTTATTCCTCAACTCTCTTTTCTGTGTATGTTTCCCCAGCCTGTTCTCTCAGTGGCAGCCCATCGGTTCAGAGGTGGTACTTTGCTGTGCAGGCTTGCAAAGGAGTCACGCAGGTGAGGCATTCGGAAGATTCAAGACAATTTTTTTGCTTTAAGGTGGTTTATTTTACGAGGAATTTGGTACACATGTGCCTCCGCTGCCTTTCTCAGTTTGTGAGGGAGGAAAATGCATCTCTGTCCATAGTTAAGAAGTATCCATACTGTTGAAATAATATAATAAATGCCTTTTCAGGTTTTAATACACAAGACCATTGAGTCAGCATTAAGTATGCTAGTTTTGGTAGTTTAGGTCTTTGTGGTCCAACCGTGTGAACCCTCACTTCTAGACTTTCAATGACTTAATATATTTTTAAAGTATTGCTTATCACACACTCCTAGAGCACAAGTTCCTCCTAGTAAAGTAAAACAGGAGGTGAATGTGCTGACCTTTACTCCTTTTATTAAGTTTACAGAATGATGTAGAATTCTGTATAAACCACAGCTTCAATAATTCTACAATGCGACACATTGCTAAAAAAAAACATCCCATACTCCGTTGTCAAAAAATGACAAAACACAGAACTTTATGGCAGGTTTGCAACATACAGTTGTTGGTATAGCTGTTCAGTTTGCCAATAGAATATGTAATCCACTTGAATTTGTGTGAACGATGCAGATAGAAGTATTCCTTTATTTTCTCCTAGTTATTACACCCCAAAAACACCATATCCCCATTTTAAGTTGGAATTGTACCATTATTGACACATGGATTGAGGAAACGTATGAATTCTGTATTCATACTTGAATCTCTATCGCCTGTTTGGTAGTTTTGCAGCTCTGACTGGGAAGAGCTGGGGACAGGCCGTCAGAAGACGGACAGTGAAGAGGAGAAGCCCACTGCTGTGGAGTCATGTCTCACTTCTCTGAGTAATCAGGAGGCACCGGACCAAAAGGCTGATCAGCCATCACTGACAGAGTGAGTATCAGATGATACTTACTTTTTTATGTAGATATGTATTCTTGTTTTTGTTCTGCTTGCTGCTGCTCTGTGTTGCCGGTATGTGCGTAAATCATCTGTCTGCATAATAAGTCATTATCTGAAATAGTGAACTATATCATTGATGAGACTGAATTTGCCCCTCTGAATGAGTAAATGGAAAGAAACAATTTTATATTTGATCTTAATTTATATCTTATTTTTGTATCCAGTATAAGGAAATATTATTCATGTATCTCAAAAATATATCAAAGTCAAAGTGTTGCATGTTGTCCAGTTGGCTTGCAAGTCTTTCAGAGCTGATCTGAATTTCTTTATTGATCAGGTTGTTAGAGGAGGCTGCAGAAGGACTGCATCAACTGTCAGACAAGCTTCCCCCTCCAGGTACCGTTGACCAATCCACAGCACTCACTTTCTTTTCATACAGAACCTTCTTGAGCAGGTGTTAGTCGTTTTGTGAAGATGTTAACTGTGTGCACAGTCAGTAGGGCTGTCAATGCATAATATGTATTAATATTATTTCAATCTTTTAATCTATGGTTGAATCCCCAAATGATTCCACGCTCTACTTCTCAGATAGTTTTGGGTGTTGTCATAGTCTGTGCAGCACAGCTCGCCAGTTTTCTCCTTTTGATGAGGAGAACGACACACGTCTAGTTTACTTAAGATGTTAGTCTACTGCGCAAAACAATCTCTCAAGAGTTTTGTTGTTGCCAAAAGCTCCCAATAACAAGGAATGAAAACCTCTCAGCTGTGTGTGACACGGATCCAGTCCAATTTCAAGCAATTAGATTTTGAATATCTGCGTGCTGCAGCCTTGTAGAAGAGCCTAGAGTAGCCTGGTAGCCTACTCTACTTCATAAATATGCACTCACCACTGGGAAGATGGGATACTTCTGCTAGTCTGCCTCCTAAAGTGATATTAACTTTCACTTCATTTTCTGAAGGAGCATTTCTTAGGCACCCTCCATCTTTACTTAGCCAAAGGAGCTGGAGTCATCAAGGGCATCCAATTTTTTCCCCACAGATCTTGGTATTGAATTGCAAAATTGAAATTCGACCTACTTGTTAAAAACATAGTGTCAGTGGAACAACCAGTCTCCTGATGACCCCTCGTGAAATCCTATTGACACAAAAAAGAAAGAAGACATCAGTTTAATTAATTCCTGTTTGGTTTGTCCCATATTCCCCTTCAGGTAAAGCGTTGTTGGATGTGCTGCTGTTGGGCTCTGCAGAGCAGTCCCCTCCGATTAAAGACCTGCTGCCTCTGCTTGGAGCCCTCAAGCACATGTCCTACTGGCATGCTGCTAAGATCACTGTCGTCACACAGCACACCGCTGGGTAAGGAGCAAATAAGCGTGCATTACATTTCTTGAGTTGCACAAAGCAAATGATGACTACACTTTTGAACTTATCTAATATGCAAACACGCTAACACAAGAACCTTTCTAAAGTCATTGTATGAACAGGATAGCTTTATATTCACTGAGCTGTACACACACTCAAGCTAATAGTTTATGTTGTATGCCATACGTGAGAATTGCAAAAGGAGAAATGGCAAAGATTACCCAAATGCAGGAAAAGTAGCAATATTGTAAGATTTAGCGGATTTAATTATTGTTGAAGTTCTCTCGGTTTACCACTAGGGGGAGTTAGAAGAGTAATTATGAGCAACGTCAATTATTTAGTAATACTTGAATAATCTGAGGAACATCTTTACTGAAGCACTCATTTTAGATGATGCTAAAATAGCTTCGTTAAATCCATAGCAACACACTTTGTTTAACCTAAGTTACAGGAATCAATAGTTCCCCGTTGCTGTTCATTGACTAATCCTTTTTTTTCCTACCCAGGTGGCAGAAAGCAGCGTCTTACCTGAGTGCCAGTCTGGTGGAGCCGGCTGACCTACACAACTGTATGGATCATAGAGAACTATGGAGGGGCGGCCTGGTTATCAGAGAGAAGAAGGTAAGGACCTCAGAATTGAGTGGAAGAAATATGCATAATGCATTTCTTTTTGCATAGTTTATTTCACTGTTGTCGTACTTACTTGATGTAGAAAGGTGGAGTTGGAGAAAACATACATTCAGTTAAACCTGTACATTGTGCAGTACGAGAACTTTGAAGGAGTGTTGGTGTAACTGGTCATTTAAAAGCAGCAATGAAAGGAAAAAGGTGTGTGTGAGGTAGCTGTTGATTGATGAGACAAATAACTTCTTTTGTCTCATCAACTCTGAGTCTCTGTTTGTGTGTTTGCTGAATAGGCAGCGTAGAGGGCATGAAAAAAAAGCTCTTCCTTTTTTAACTTACCTATTTGCCCGGGGCTTTTTACTATGAGCAGTGCTCTCTCTCTCCGCCGGAGCACACAGCTTGTTGGGCTGAGCGAGAGACGGCAGAGGAAAGAGCATTTTCATAAGAGCCCCCTTTTTATAAGGGCTACTTGTGGAGACCTGATTCATGCCTTAGTGTCTGTTCTTTTATCTTTCTCATATGGAATGACTCATGCAGTGCACACAAAGGCACGGGGTACATTTTCACATATTTTCTTTTGAATTACGTGAAGTCTTTTTCTGCTGCTGAATGAATCTAGAGGTATTACTGGAGGTCACTGAGGGGTCATGGGAAATCGCTCTGCCTTGCTAGTGTCGCCCTCGCAGAGCCGACCCGGCATTGACAAGACCTTTCGCACACAGGAGTCGGTCGTAATTGATTATTCAGGACTTAGACAAGGACACGTTTCTGCCTGTATTTAAAGGACAGGGATGGTGCTATTGACATGCAGGTACATCGTTCTTTACTTTCTTAGACATTTAAAGTGAAAAAGTACAATTAGATGGAAAAATAATGGCTTTAGCAACAGTACTTGACTTCATTCTCTTCACGAAAACGAGGCAATCTAGCCATTTAGTTTTTTGCATGGCCAAAATCATGCAAACACCAGTGTCCCCATACTTTTCTGTTTGTTTGGTGTGATTATTTTAGATATTTTAGACCACGGGTTCTCTCTCTTTATGAATGTGGATCGGAGTCACCGTCATTCAAAAATCCAGATTCTATCATTGAATCTGATCATTGATTCTATCATTAAAGTCCATTGTTGGTGTAAGTTTACTGCAGTCTTCAAGTTTCCGTACCGCATTTGCAGAGATTTCAAAGCTGATGAATGTGAAAACAAACACTGCATATACATCATTCTGCACAGTGGTGCTCAAACTTCGGTGTGTTAGCAATAAGAAAAACATATTTCTCTGGTGAAGGACTTGATCAAGTGTACACAGTCATACACTGTCAAAAATGGGCAAAGTAAGTTCAAAATAAGTTTATTCATTAAATTATATTTTACATTTAAAGGTGGAGTGAGTGAGTGCTAGAGTAGGCAGAAGGAGATACGTGAGACCTCACCACTCAATGAGCAATGTGGACATTTTCACAATTAATCTTTCAAAGTGTGAAAGATCCATATCGATTGCGTCTTTGTTTCTGTATTGTTCAGTTTTTTTGGACTACGAGGGAGAGAAATTAATTGTAGAATTAAAAGTATGTGGTCTGGAGGGGCAGTTAGTCTTTCACTGCTGATAGATAAACTATGAGAGGGCGTCAAATTGAATGTGCATCATATTTTTGTATTATCTGGAAAGGGAGTAGAGGCAGGGGGAGGGGTTATTGCTAGGTCCTTGATAATATTTGTTTTAGACATCAGTGTGATTTCTGCAGAGTGACTGAGGTATCGTGAAACTGCTTAGAAGTTATTAATGCTAACTTATGTTAACTAATGTGTTTGGCAAAGAATATTAAATAAGGGCACGTTGTTTAATTTGTCATTCGCAGAGTGTAGAAGTTCTTCTATCATGTTAAACGTAACCAACAATGTTTTCAGGCCAGAGAGATTGGAAGTTGAAGAAACATTCCCATCAAATAATAAGAATAATGTTTCTGGAAATGTGTTTGTTTGATGCAGACCTTTTGTTGTGGAAATAAATTCCAAGAGATCCATGAAACTGATGTAATGCCGAGGCAAAGGCCACACATTGTATGACCAGAGATCTCAGTTTGAAGTTTCTGACATGTCTGTCTGCGTGTGACTTGTCATGCTCTGTTAATATTTATTTCCATTTCAGCAACGTCTAAATTCTATGTCAGCCAATTTACACGTAACAGACAAAAAGGTTTCTGGGCTCAAATTTCTTAATGATTTAATTTGTTTAGTTCATTGATCTCGTGCTGTTTAGCTTCTTCCCTGAAATGCATGTAAAGCAGTGTTAGCTGATATCTTTTGGAGGAGTGGAACAACCTCAGAACAAAACATTTAAAGTGAAGTCGCAGGCCAGTTGAATGTTTGTCCGAGTCCACTGGCAATGCCATTGCACGGCTGACAGAAGTTTTCTCCAGTCGTCTCTGCTCTGTCTACCGAGCGTCGAGTATGCTGAGGCAAGCACGCGGCGTCTCCTTCACAGAAGTGACCTTTTCTAAGTTGCTGCTTTCAGAAGTGAGTCAGTCAGTAAAAGCTTCCCAGTGGGCGAGCAGCCCAAAAAAACCCGCTAATACATAGCATAACAACTAATGTGTGTGCGTGTGTGTACCATTAACTATCCAGCCATGTGACAAAGCAAACCATGTCTATTTTAGTGTTAAACAAACACTTGATTACTGCGTGATGGACTGTAACGTTGTTAATCAAAGAATAAAATAGCTTGTCCCTATGTGACCGTTTCTCTCCTCTGTGTGTTTGCCTCAGTATGTGTCGGAGCTCCGGTTTGACGGCTTCTCTCTGCGCTCCTCATTGGGTCACACACCAGGGACCAGTCTGCAAGCCGCCTCCTCCACGACAGACCACAAACTGCAGTCCGAGGTGAGTCCTGAGCTCTTCACTACCTCTCACATCACCAGCCTCGACCTTTCTCGTTGTTTCATCCACCTTTTAGCACCTTTGAGCTAAAAAAAAACCCTTAGCACACCAAAAGCCTAACTGGTGGGAATAAATCATCCTGCACTAAGAATGTGGCCATCTTTGTGCATGTGATAATTAGACTAAATAGCCATTCAGGACTTTGTATTTTGTTTGCTCCAACCAATCAGTAGTGAGTGACATATCCTTTCCATTAAGATCGTTGGTCGCTATGGAGCAATGTTGGTCCTGGTTTTGTTCATAGGCGGTGGGATTCACATCCTACCACTAGTTTCACGTTTTCATGTTTTTTGGTAAGAAACAAATGTAAACATTTTTTTTGTTTACAAGAAAACTCTGTGGGGTAACTTTTCCAATTTGTCACCTCCATTATTAATTGTTTCTTCCTCTATGACAAAATACATTCTCTGATGTGCCAGCAGTTGCATCACAGTAGCAAGCAGAGTCTTCTGCCAGAGGGCTGTAGGCCCTGCACTTGGACCAAATGTTGTCAGTGAGGAAATCTTGTTTAGAGAAATGTAATGTTTGAGGTTGTTAAGCTTGAAAGAAGACTACCGTGCAGCTATTGTATGTCCCTTTTTCCTTCAAACTTTAGGGAAGGTTTTGATTGACAGCATGTTGAGTAGATAATGACTGGATTTACATCTAGGGAGAACTGTTCCTTTAACCCCAGTTCAAGCCTAATCTTACCTCCACGCTAAAGAGTTGAATTAGCTGCACAATCTCCTAATGATTTCTGGTGGCTAGATGGAAATTAGTTAAAAAAGGGTCACTTCCTGGCTGCCCTTTAATCACACCAAGGAACCTGTGACTGTCAGATCAATCAAATGTATTTTATATGCCAAATGAAGGCCGACCTCTTGTCCCTCTGATGACCATATAGCCACTAAACACTATTAAATATAGATTTAGCATCTCCTCAGACAATGCCCAAGGGTTATTAACTAAGGGAAATCTGTCTGCTGCGGTCACATGTTGTTCCTAAGTTTTGTCCATCAATCTTTCACCACACATGTACTTCATGTGGCAACCTTCAATTGCATCATTCACTTTTCATTTGTATTCCACATTTTTAATGGAGCGGTTCAGAGGTATTTGTCTTGAGGGGATATGAATCGCTGGCTGCCACTGAGAAACTAGGTTAGCTGTCAGCTCGCAGTGATATCTCTGTGCACCCGATGTGTAGCCTCAGTTAATGTTCATGTAACACTTTTGATGGTAAGGGATTCGTATGACCTCACAACCTATTCATTAACTATTATTTACTCAAAAACAATGATATTGCAGGTGTTCACCATACATTTTTCTATTGGATGCATTGATCTGACTTTTTCTTTTAGGATATTGATACCTGGACATTGGGTATTGGTCGTTTGCTATTTATTATTGAAATAATAAATCTTGCACAAATAGCTTGGTAAAAAAAACATAAAAATTAAGAGGTGTTACCATTCAAGTGTAACCCTTTTTAAATGCAGCAATACATAGTAATTAGGCAAAACCTAAACAGGAATTTAAAGTTCAGTAGAAGAATTTAATTTAATAAATTAAATTACTGTTTGAGTCAGTATTGGCCCAATATCGGTATTGGTGCTATTTTTTTTTTTAACTCTTTTTTTTGTTTCAGTTCTCTTAATTTAAATTGAACCCAGTGATAAAAGAACTCTTAAATACCGTGGCTACTACAGTTGTATACAGTAAAATAATACATTTAATTATTTAATTTTTTTGTATAGCTCTTTAAAAAAATACTTTCATTTGTGGCATAATACTTTGTCATAACATTGACCTTCTTGCTGGTATATCCACTGTGCAGAGGATCGTGGGTCCGAATAGCCAGGAAAGCATGCTGCCTTGCAGACTGCAGATTGCAACTGGATGTAAGATAGTAGGACAAGTACTAAAACCCAAACGCTAACTGTTCTTGCTTGTAATATATATTTTTTATTGTGTTCTTTTCCATGGAGAATATGTTGTGTGCTGGTTTTGTTCAGTGTAAAAACGGTGTATTTGTTGAAGAAGTGTACTCCGTGTGAGACAAGGTCTTTTATAACAGTTGGCATCGTATTGTTCTGTAATGATTTTTCTTACGTAGATTAACATCCATAACAATAAAGCCACACAGAAGCTCTGCCTCAGAAGTTATGCCCTGATATGGGGTCTAATAACACACACAGTCTTTATTAGCATTAATAGCTATAGCATTAAGGGCAATTGGCTTCCAGGATGTCTGTTGTACACACTAAAGAAATACTGATAATAATGATGTGAGCTTCAGACAAGAGTAGTGATACAGAGGGTCTTTTGTAAGTTTCATAATTTTGAATGTGTGTGTTGTGTTTATCTCAACCATTGTCTGCTGTGTGTGTGTGCACGCGCGCGCTCTCATTATTCAGTTAACACAGCAGAGTGCCACAGTTGAGGGGTGTGTGTGTGTGTGTTTGTGCATGCTACTCATTTACACGTCTGTAGAGTGAGCCGGTGTGTTTGTGTGTGCGGATGTGTGATCTCATCAGATCTGTGTACAGAGAAGCAGATGGTGGTGATTGTCTTGGCACACAATAAAAACAACACTTTGAGAACAACAAAACTATCGCATCTCTGCTCTGCTGGGATAACTGACTGTAAAATCTAAACTATGCTCTGACAAAAACTATTAGGCTTTCTCACTGTCGGGACTAAATGTTGTGTTAATTACTAACACACACACACACACACACGCACACACACACACACACAGACGCCCAGCCTCAGTGGGAAGGGAGGCCACACTGCTGTGTGAGCACCAAACCCAAAGTGTTTGTTTACTGTGTGATTTATGAAATTTAAACTGCAGCTGAGTATGAAGTGTGGGCTTACCTATATAACATACTTATATATTTTGGTCTATTATATGGTTAAAATGTTCGTTCAGTCATTTGTATGCTGTGATATCGATATATATCATGATAGTAAATTCAATAAAGACCATGTTTATTGTCAAAATATAGAGATGAGAGTAGATGAAATACTTGTCAATTCAAGGCACTTCATCACATTGATTTCCTGCTCATTGATTTTCAGCACAGTACCCAGAATGAGCTACTACAACCACAGATATTGGAAGAATAGGCACTTCCTTGTTACAGGACACAAGTCGTTATTCTACAATCTAACAAGGTTAATATTCTATAATGATGATCAGAAGGCTGGAAATTCAGTATAAGTGGAAAAAGTGATATTTAAAAATGTAAATATGGCTCAAAGTATTACACACTCGTTCTACACATTTTCAAAACGATGTCACGGTCAACTTTTATATTCTTACTTAATTCTCCAGTTATCTGTTTATCAAAAAAGCTTCTTTATTACAAGTGAATGTTCTACACAGATTCCGCTGCCCTGTAGCATATTCAAATGGTGACATTTAGTCTCTCTCTCTCTCTCTCTCTCTCTCTCTCTCTCTCTCTCGTGTCCTTTTTATAAGTGCCTCAACCCTGTTTGTCGAGGAAGGGAAAGGGCATTCACATAGCACATTTTTTGGATTTAAATGGACTACTGGGCACAAAATCTGCTTTCCTTTTTTTGTGCACATCCTCCTCTCCTAAAACCTTTATCATACAGTGAAAGTCAGAGTCAGTTGGTCACAACTGGACAATGTTCTCAGCTGTTTTGTTTGTTGGAACATACCAACAAGTTCTTGTTGATGGCTAAAGTATTGAGGCTTTGAAATAGACAGTTTGGTTTACTCTTACCTCTTAACTCAGTTTAGATGGGCATTTACTGTAAAATATTTCTATTGCATCCGCAAAGGCTTCTGTGCCTTCACAGCACTCTTGATCTTCTTTTACTGCTCGGCTATTCACAAAGGAAGCACATGAGACACGATTACAGCAATCTGTGTACTTCAGGATGGGAATAATATGGGATGCACCTGCAAAGTAAAAACACACGGCTATCAGAATGGATAAACATTTGCATGTTGACTCACCCAAAGTCATGTTGAAAAGTACAACAATATTTTAACTACAGGCATATGCAATTTGAAATCATGACAAATAGAGGGACAGTTTCAGGTAATGAGGACAGTTTAATATTGGAAGCCATTGCATTAGTCATGCCCTTCCAATGGTTGAACAAAGGAGGACTACACTTTACTATCTTGCTTGCAAGACTTGGAATTCGACCCAGGTTCATTAAAATCTACGAGTTTATCAGAAATAGATCAGCCCTTCATTCTTTGATCCAGATCAATAAATTATGAGATTGAGATTTCAGGCTTTCCTTGGTAATAATGTAATTTTCTATATGCAAAAGCCCTGTTTTTCCATGTGACGAATGATTTATATATTATTGATTTCCTCATAACCTAATGAGCTCATTAAAGAAGTAGGACAACTGCAGATTGTTGAAATGTAGGTCTCTTAATTTTGTATTTGTTTTAATGTGAGCTACATTGTGTTAATTAACGGATGGGCTCCTGAGAGGAAACAAGATAGTCTATGTTTAGGATGGATGCAAATCTTTTGGTATATCACGATGCGATTCAAAATTGATTCTCGATTCAGTGCATAGTGGTGCTGATTTCAGGATCTGCTACGTCAGCTGTGCACTAATAATCAACTGATTGCAATAATGTAAATACACAAAGACAAACCCTAAAACCCAAGTTAACATTTACTCATGCTATACTTTCACGAATACACATTTTACAGAAAATGTTTTAGTTCAAGTTGTAAAAAAAATTCAAATACACCTGCTCTAAATACAATTTCTAGGCCTGGGCCGTTGGCCATTTCTTTCTCAGAAACTTGTAAATATATGTTAACATAACTGGTGTTTTTTCAACAAATCAATGTTTATTGTGAATACATTCAGAATCTAAATCGCTTTTTGACCCAACCATAGTATGAAGATGGTTCATATTTAAGCGTTACGTAACTGTCTCCTTTTTTTAATATAATTGTAAATGGAAAATCTTTGTGAACAAGAGATTTGAAGACGTCATCTTTAGCTGTTGGAACTTGCAATAGAAATATTTCTAAAATATTCTGACCTTTATCAACCAAACAATTCGCCACACAATTGATGGATTAATTGACAATGAAAACAAGTGTTGCAGCTCTCGTGTTGTCTCGGGTGTAACAGTGGATGTCCGTGCTCAGTCTCTGTGTGTTTTCCTTTTCTGCACACACGTCTGGATGCACCAACATATATAATTCTGGTGACATTTCCACTGGAAGTCCAAATCCAGATCTGGAACGGAGAAAGATCAGATTCAGGGCTGGTTGTATAACATCCCCTCTGAGCTGCTTAAGGTTGAGCATCTTGCTCAAGGACTCCTCAGTTCTATCTTAGTCTTTCAACTGCTGGATGGTGTCCAGCTCCTTCAGCTGTTGCCTCACAAACTACTGAGATGTTTTTGTTGTTGTTGCTCTTTTTAGATGCTGTTCTGTGTGATAACACTGTTGTTGTTTTTTGCTTCTTTCCTTCTTTCGTTCTGCCGTTCCTTCTTTCTCTGCTCCTCCCTCTCTCTGTCTGTTCGGTCCTCGCAGGTCTTCCATTACTATGCACCCGTTTTGGATTTGGTTCAGCTGGTAAATCTGTCAGACCTGCCCAGCTTTCTGATATCCACAACCCAGTTTGAACTGTATCCTCTGTGTGTGTGTGTGTGTGTGTGTGTGTGTGTGTGTGTGTGTGTGTTTCTTCAGTATCTTCATGTCTACATCAATCCACATTTAGCTGAACCCACTTTTCTACATGCAAACTGTTTGAGTGACAAAATAATAAAACAACTGTCATTATTTTTCCTCGCATATAGATTTTTAATACACTTGAGATTACCGGATTGAATACAAGTCACACAATACTGTTTTTACTGCAGCCCTCTAAGGATTATCTAGTCTCAAAAGGTGGATGGTAACACCGTCTCCATTTGTATTGTTCCTTCACCAACAACAAACAAGAAGCGTGTCTGGGAATTCGATGAAAGCTAAACTTCTGTTGGACCAGTTGAGGTCACTGCGTGGAAAGGTATTGCCCCATAAAGTGTGCCCTTAAATGTACAAATATTGGAAAAAGTCAGTTGTATAACTTAATAATCTCTAATGAAGTAAATGGCTTAATTAATTGCATTTAAAGCTTACATTTCTGCATGTTTACTTAAGTCCCCAATCAAATGTGTGTACATGTAGAGAGGACATACAGTAGAAAATGCCTATAAGATGCTTCTTGTATTTGATTTGTGGGGCTGTGTGATGGTGTATGTTTATCAACTATGTTTCTATGTCTAGGTCGGAGCGTTGTTCAGCTTGTCCTGTATAATCACCCCCATTGCTCAGCACGCAGCCAGCCAGCTCAGCTCGCAGCGCTGGAGAGAGTCTGTAGCCAGAAGACCAAAGTCTTTACCCGGTAAGACTGTTATTCTTTTTCTTTTTCATGTCCTTTTCATTTTCTTGTTAAATTGATGACTGTTTGGCAACAACAGAGAGGAGCCATATCACCTTCTGTGGGGCAATTAATTGCTAACTAGGAATATACCGATATAGATAATAAAACACTGCGCTGGGGAAGCAGACTTGGAAGTAGGACTGAATCAATTTGGAAAAGCACCAATGGAAAAACCCGAAACAAAATTCACACGACAAGATTAACTGCCATACGCTTGAGAAATTTGGATTGCTGGAGTAAATGGTAAACAATGAATATAAGAATTGGACAGCAGGGATAAGATAAACAAAGTGCTTGATCATCAAATTTTGATGTGACTCCCTGAATAGATGTGGGGGCCTCAGTCTAAGGGAACAAAACACAACGATTCTTGGCTTCAGTTGATTAATATGAAGGAAAACATGAATATTATACCTTTTCTGCCAATAAATACCCCTAAATCCTACACACTGAACCTTTTTGAAGTAGAATTGTATGGCTGAAATATTTTTTACATGTCCTATAAATGTGAAATTATTACCAGCTACCCATAGGACAAATTAGGATTTAAAAATCATAAGGAGAATGCGGCAGGAATTAAAGCAATGAATAATCGTAATAAAGCAAGTGAAACGTGAAGAAGTGAATCACCTCTTTAGTCGTGGATTAACTCTGGTTATAATCTCTCTTTGTCTGTCGGTACCATGCAGTGCCTGACGTAGAGGTGAAAGGTGAGAGTGCTCACTACCTCCTCTTGGTCCAGGGCTCAGATGACGTTGGGTTCGGAGGCTGCAGGGTCAGGATGTTGCACTCAGACAGTCAAATCAATGGAGCGGCTGCCATGGCAACAGTCTCTGGGTTGCTGAGGGAGAAGTCTCTGTCATCACCAGGTAAATTAAGTTGTCATGTTCGTAGAGGCCCTCGATGGACTGGCGGCCTGTCCAGGGTGTCCCCTGCCTTCGCCCTATGTCAGCTGGGATAGGCTCCAGCGCCCCCGCGACCCTAATGAGGATAAGCGGTATTGAAAATGGATGGATGGATGGATGTTCGTAGAGGAGTGTGTGTATTTCTGTGTGTGCCGCTGTGAATGTTTTTGTGTCACTTTAATTGCTAAAGCCTTGAATCGCAGCATCTGTCTGGTCATCATCCTTCGACCTTCGAATCCTGAATAAACATCGATGGAGCATGAAAAAACAAAACAATCAATCAACTATCATTAAAATCATGCCAAATCAGCTATTTGCAGTTCCTGTTTGCTATGTACCCATAGATGTACAGACAAGTATCACTGGATTCCTTCGATAGTGAAGAATACTTGATGAGTCTCAGGCAAGTTCTGGGGTTGTAAGGAGAGTCTCTTTTTTTTCCCCCTACATTGTCAAAGTGGTTTATGGATGTTTATTTGCAATGGAGATAATCAGAGACAATGCTGTCACCCTGAATCTAAAAATATGTTTATGATGTCTGTTATGAAGGAGGAGTAAACATTGCTGATGGTTTTAAACTACACTCTGAGAGGCATGCCTCAGTTTGAAAAACATTTAGAGATTTGGGAACATTTAGTAGTAATTAGTTGTCTGCCATATTGCAAAGAAAAGCCTTTCAAGTGTCCTGTTTCTCTTAAAGCAGCTCCTCAGCGTGGATGGAGTAGAAACCCTTCTGGCTTCATTGACAGAGTGAGGGGCGGTCATTGTTCATCTGGCTAGCCTGTATGATCTTCACGTTTTCTCCTCCCCTCCTCTCTCACAGCATTGGGAAGTTGTGCATGTTCTGTTAAGGATTTCCTCATCCTTGTAACTACAATAGGAACAATCGATCAAAGAGAAAAGAAGTGAGAAAGGGTGTTGAAGAGACGGCTGGATTGACGGAGAGAGAAAGAAAGGTGTTGAGGAGGAATGGAGTGAATGTTTCGGTGAGAGGGATGAACTGGACGGTTGAACAAAAGCTTTGGCTGCTTATGGCGGAATACGTGACAGATGTGTACATCTCAAACTGTTGTATGTTTTTTCTTCTTCTTCTTTAAACTTCTCTTCTTTCCGGATGAAAGTCCTTCATTGTTCTCGGGCTTTATATGATATTCAAGACGCCTACTGTGATGTTTCCTCCCGAGAGTTTACACTGTTGTTAACATTTCATGCAACCTTCAGGAAACATTTTTGAAATATTTTAAATGCAGAGCAAGACTTTAAAAGGTGCCCTAACTGCTTCAATGACAGCAGAGTCTTAAATGCATTCCTGAGGGTTATTGCACCAGAACAAAAAGCATGAAATACACCTTTTGTGTGCATAATGTTATGAGTCTCTTTTGCCAACAAAGCAGTTACAGATGTAATTATTCAACCATATGTTTACTACAAAGTATTGGAGCAGCAATAGGTTTATCTGTTATTGTTGACTCATTCAGTGGGCCCCGACCTTTTTACCTTGTGATTCCTTAAAAAGGGGCTGCAATAAATTACACATTTGTCATAATTCCTCCCAAGTGTGATATTCTTTGGTCTCATTTTGCCTTGATTTTGATAGTTTTTTTGCCACGTATTTCAAGTGTACAGACCGTTTTTCTGCAAACTCAGTGGCGCACCCCTTGAACTCCATTGCCTCTTCTGTTCCCACTCAAGAAGTGTCAAAACATTCTCGAAATAATTTTCCAAACAAATACACAGTTGAGATTTGCAAATGTTCCCTCGCACTATTTATCTGTAAGCAGCATCTTCTACCCTTGTCTTCCTTGTCTTACAGGAGCCGGCTTGCTGAAGAGAGAGAAGAAGGTGAACCAGGTCCAAACACTGGTACTCAAAGAATATCTCCGTAAGTTCTACATTTTAAAGAGCTCCTAAAAATAGAAAACAAATCCCAGAATATACTGTAATTCTGGGAATAAAAAGTAAGTCAAACGTTGTTTAGACAGAAAATACTGCACACTCACTGTTGAAGTCAAACTGATTTCATCACCATTTTCTTTGCATCTTAGTGCTACCAAAGCAATGTTGTAGATGCTTGCATGCTAATGTATGATAACAAGCCCTCAGAACAGTCCCTTGAGATAAGATATGTCAATCAAACTTGTATGCCCCCCAAGCAGGATGGGGAAGCAACCTCTCACACAACAGTAGAGGAATATTGGATTTGGTTTAATGGGCACATATTTTTCACATAACACAAACATGTGTTGACTTGTCTAGTAATTAGTGTCAGGAATATTGTTTGTTTCTAAAAACTTTTTTTTTTTTTTTTAAATGTGTACAATATGAAGGGGATTTATTGATTCCTGTCCCTGAAACAACTCATTGTGCAAACATGTCTTTATGGTTTGGGGGATGTATAAATCCATTCCATGGATGGAAGAACGGATCAAACCATTTACTTCATGGCTCATATCTTTTTAGAAAAACAGGTCATAAGAAATTCAAAGTACTCAGATGATTAATCTCATTTCATAAAGTTATAAGAGCTGAAATAATTTATTAATTAACCGTTCAGTCAATGTACAAATGGAAATGTTGCAACTATTTAGATAATGTATTAGTCATTTCAGTTATTTTTCAAACAAATGTCAAACCCTTGCTGGTTCTTCTAAAATGAGAAGTTTTGCTGCTTTTCTCAATTTGATATTATTATAAATTGAACATCTTTGGTTTGTGTAATGTTGTTCGCATAAGAAACAAGAAATTAGAAAATTGCAATGGCAGTCTTCAGCGGTGTGTGTGTGTGTGTGTGTGTGTGTGTGTGTGTGTGTGCGCGTGAGTGCGCGCGCGTTTTCTGGTGTGTATCGACTGTCGGGGCAAACCAGAGCTTCCTGAACTGTTTTTACTTTGAGCTCTCACCAGCCCTCAGCACAGGCTGGTGCACAGAAACACTCTGTTGAAATATCATTATTTTACAGACACACATTATGTCCCCTTGGCAGGAGAAGATAGGGAAACTCCAGCAGAGTGGAGCCAGATTAAATGAAGTGGAGTGAAATTCTTCAACTTCAGGAAAAGCAATAGGACTGTTCTTGGAAAAGGCCGTGAGCAGAATGAAGAGCCCTGAGAGACCAGGGACCATAATGAAATTCATTGCAATATATTCTGACTTGGCACTAAATTGAGAAAAAAAGGCATGTTCTTATAAGTGGCAAAAGTTAGAGGTATTGTACTAAGGTTTACTGGAAGTTTTTCTGATTATGTGAAATGTGTGTTTTCACCACCATGGGTCTGTCTGTTGTCTCATTGGCTGTAATTAGTCTGTGTCTCTGCATGGGATGGGATGTAATGAGTATTCAAGCTGATGCATGTGCGTGCAAAGGACCTAATCTATGGCTTTTCTCAATTTCAATTTCACTGGTTGAAACTCCCAACCGTTTTATAATGTAACGTGAAACTTTTATTTAATTGCCCCATCACACCCAAAGCACACTGTAGATTATGTTGACACATATTACAAAATACTTGCCTGGGTCCAGACCTTTGAATCAGGCCCACAATTCTGTCTGATATCAGGAAAAAGAGTAGAGACGGTGAATTTTACAACGCAAGTAAAATTGACAAAATGTTGCAATTTGATAGACATACATTTATTAGGGCAATACTAAATCTGACTGGGGCTGCTCCCCTAATTAATGCAAGAGATTCTCCCCGTTTCGTCACATACATCTTTGGAGTTTGGTGTAGTCAAGGAAAATAAAAACTAGTGTTTGTGTTGAAAATTTGAAAAGTTGCCACGATTAAAACCAGTGTCTGTCTGTGTGTCTAGGACACAAAGAAGAAGCGTCAGCTTCAACCTCAATACCAATCAATGACTTAAAGGTCATTCTGAGTCTGGCCAGGGAGCAGTATCTGAAGATGATTGACTCCACGCTGCCCCCTGCTACCACCTGTCTGACAGACGACGAGGAGGGCACACCCGCCAAGACTTCAGGTATAGAAAAAGAAAAGCAACAATATTTACACATCCACCCAGAGCCACAGTAGACGCAGTGGAACTCCTGCCACTCACGGACCACCTTCTCCTCCACCATCCTGTGAAATGCTCTGTTTATACCACTTGAATAACACTTTCAGTTATTATTGAATGGTCTAAAGCGCACAGTTTTACATTAAAGTTCTGTTTATTATCTAATGCAGGCAGAATGTGAAGAACTGAAACAACTTCCCTATTCTGTCTCTGCAGTGTTCTCATATTATTCCAGGATGGTAATCCTCAATGCTAGCTTCCCGTCAGAGCATTTCAACTAATGATCTTCTTTTGTTGTGTAACCTTTATGGAGTGGTATGTTAACAAGCAGAATTACATACAATGTTCTTGTGATTCTTGCCTTGATCTAAGTTACTAGATTGAGGCTCGCCTCGTATTGTGTATTTGTATTGGAACTCGTCTAATTCTCTCAAACAGTCCACATAATGGTCTTGTCTTCTTGTCATCTGAAACCGAGCTATTTACTTGGTATTTTTATGCTTGTCAATATCAGACAACTAATGCTGTACCTGCACAACAAAGGATTGTTCTATTTACATTTCGGGGCACCGTATACTCCATATTTGCTTCACAATGGAGAACCAACCTGTGACTGGAGTTTAATGGAAATCAACCTGTTAAGGTTTTGAAGAAGAGGACTATTTTTTTTAACTAATCACATTTCCAATCAGACAAATCAAAATGTTTCATGCCAGATCTATATTCAGTAATGTTGGTTCATGCTTAAGGGGAATTTACCAAATGGATCATTGGGAACGACCAGCTGAGCCTTCATGTTTCTTTGATTTAGGTTTTCCGACCATTTCCCACCTGCTATCTGACTGGCCCGAGAGGAGTGTCCTCCACAACATAGAGAACTTGCAAAGGAGAAGACAGAAGAGGAGGTACTTTTTAAAAACAAATATTATATTATATACTTTTCGTCTTTATTACTGGAGCACATATGACAGAGATACGCTCATCAACATCAATAAATGACGGCGATCACCACCCAATGCATCTTCGGACCACACGGCCCAGACACCACAGAGAGCTGAGTCGGCCGCCCCAAGAGGAGAAGGCAGAGATGGAAGCTAAACTAACCCAGCTAGGGCATCCTGGATTAAGCTGCACTTGACGAGAGGAGGCGGACTCAGTGTTCACACTAATGATGCTCAAACAAAGTCGATGTGGGTGACATTGTTCCCCTAATGTTGAATTCTTAATGTCTGCCTGGAGAATTGTTTTTGTTGCTGTTGTTGTTGTGCAACCCTGTGTTCTATAATGATGGCAATACATTGTTCTTGAATCCTTAAATTATATTTAAATAGACACATGACAGTTTTGTGCCGTTAATTTAATGTTCATGATCTACAGTGTATTTTGTGTGTGTCAGATTTGGCCTGCTAGGTCCAGGCTCCAGCGACAGTCTGCTGGGTCCTAAAGACAGTCAAAAGAGCTCCTCTGCATTACTGGACGCCAGAGAACTTCTAAAGCATTTCACATCTGATGGCCTGCCGACTGGGGAGCTGCACCTACTGGCTATCAATAGAGGGTAGGTTCAGCCATCTTTTCTGGTTCCATGACCTGACTAACGCTTATCAACATATGTACCTTCACACTGAAAGACATAAAGATGGAGACCGAGGCAGCCACAGGATTACAAGCAGACAGCCGGCTGAGCGTGGCTCACACAAAGATGGTCATGAAATGAGACGAATGAACAGTAACACATACTGCAGTCAGGTAGCTCGTGTCTGTGTTGTTTTAGCTTGGTTATGGATGGCGGTTAATGAGGCCATAATGAGAATTTGATTACGATCATTAGCCTGCTACATTGGAAATAATTGAGTTGGGGAGGGGAATAAATATATACTATTCAGTCATCTTTAGTCCTAATAATTCTCACTGGCCAAAACTGTTTTAATCAGCAACATTTGTATTTGTGATTCATTGAAGAGAAAAAACTATTTTCTTTGTGAAACCGTTTCTTTTTTTGTCCCCCACCCCTACTCTCTCTTTCTCTCCAGTAATAATGTGTTCCAGTTGTCACCAGACCTTTCTCCCCGGAGAATTAGCCAGATGCCCTTCAACAAAGCCTCAGTGTCCCATTACCACGGCATAGAGTAAGTTTCTAGAAACTATGCAGCGACTGTTCAGCTACCGTAAACGGATATTTTAGAGTTCTGGCAGCAATGAAACATTTATTATGATCAACAGACGCTCAGACAGTAACAAGCCACAGCAGTCTCCATTCCTTCTTAATTCAATATTCAGAAACATGTATGTGTTCATCTAGGTTCTGCCTGGACAATCAGCGGTCCCTGGACCGGGACCAGGCCTTTGTAAAACTCCAGTCCCGTCTGATTCGATACGAGACCCAAACTACCTGCTCCAAGGAGCCCTGTGCCCTCCCGTTCACCCTCAGCCCCGCCCCCTCCCCTGCTGTGATGTCAGAACCAGGAAGTGTGCCTGACGGGGAGACTCTGCAGAACGCTGATGTAGCGCGACTCAAGCGCAGGTCGTGGGACACAGACATTATCGGAGGCTATCCTCGCAAGAGGTATGATGATGATGATGATGATGATGATGATGAAGAATGTGGGTCCTGGTTAGCTCCAAGAAAGTGTATGTATGAATGAATGAATGAATGGATGCATACATGGATGGATGTTGGGATTACGGTACATGTATCAACAATGTTTACCACGTTTGTGTCTTAATGTTTTTGTCTGAATGGTCCAGGCTGGTGAAGTCCGAGAGCAATGACTCCCTCTGTTCTCAGAGCAGTGGCAGCAGTGGGACACACCCTGCCATTAGGTCTCTGCGACAGCAGCCAAGCAGATCCCAGTCCACAGCCTCAGGTGTGTGCATGGTATTATTGATCAGGACTATCTCATAAACAACACTCTCAATCTGTTGTAGTTAAGCATATAGGTGCTTTAAAACGGGCAAATATGCATAAGAAACTCGGCACACCATTGCTGTGTAAGTTTATTGTAAGTTGCTTTGGATAAAAGCGTCAGCTAAATGACATGTAATGTAATGTAATGTGTGTACGTTCTACTCGGACGCATGCCAAGGATTTGTTTTGCCTTGTTGTTCATTTTCCTGACATCAATAGGTTTGGTGACTTTTCCTCCTGCTGACAAACCTAAACCGCAGCAGCTGAAGAGTCATGATGAAAAAGCAGAAGACAAATCTTCCAAAGAGTCACGCTCCCAGAAACACAACCGGGTGAGTTTGTGTGTGCGTTATTTAAAAGAGATGACTTTCTCTAATTCTTATTACCTAACATGCAGTGATTATTTTCATATAGAGTAGAACATATATGTGTATGTATGTATGTATGTATGTATGTGTATATATATATATATATGTATGTATGTATGTATGTATGTGTGTATATATATATATATATATATATATATATATATATATATATATATTCATGCTATAGAAATAATCTAGATATAACTGTTGAATTGGAGACCTCATCATCATGTGTCAACCTCACTTATTTGTGCATTTCCAGCATGCTGCCATTCACAGGAAGAATGGAGAGCACTTTTGCTCATACATGAACTACCAATACGTTTTCCCTTCACGTACGGTGGTTAAAGTGTCCTGTTAGGAGGCACTTTGGCAGCAGACATTGACCATGAGGGCAAAATGCTGCATTTCTCTCAGACCAAGTAGTTTATGACTCAAAGTAAACCTGGTTGAAAAGTAAAATTAGCTCATCCCATGTTTGCCTTGGATTCCAGACCTGGCAAATTGAAAAGTTAACAATTTATTGCAAATTTGTTGGACTTCCATGTTCTGGAGGCTACACGCCTCCCCTTTGTCAGCCATTTAAAATGCTCGCTCGCTCTCTCTCCGTCTCTTTCTCTTTTTCTTTACGTTTCAGCGTCCTTTTTAAATATCAACGCTCCAGTAGGTCGACAAGCAGATGTGAGCATTGCTTCAGTATCTGGAGCTAAACAGATACAGAGGCTGGATGTTTGACCTGCTGTGGTCACTCTGGCCCATTTCAGCAGGTTAAAAGGCAAAATAAAGCTGCAAATGAAGACAGGAGCACTGTGTTGTGTTTATGGTGCCACCTGAAAGCAAAGGTAGAAAATGCTCGCTGGGTTGTTACCGGTATGTTTCACCACGGTATAAAAACTGCTGCTCTACTGCCGCCACACTCGCACACATCTAGGTAGTTACTTTGGTGAGTAAAAGGTCACAACTAAAACCTAGGTGATAATAAACAATAGTTTTCCATTAATAGTCATTTGTTTAACAATTAATAAATAACTTTTTCTACTAACAATTGAATGTGCAATTCCCCCACTCACCACCAACTTTACAAACACAAAATCCCCACCTACTGTCAGATGAGAGATGAACATTTTGTGTTTTACATACAATCACTGTGAATGTGTGGGCTGCGTTTATAATTTTAAAACTATACCATTATCATGTCAACTGCTGACACACACACAATTTTCTCTTCCATCTTTTATGTATTTTTACGGTACAGTGTGCAATGACAGGAACACATGCGTGGTCACATGGCACACGCACACAAACCGTCACACTGTTACTTCTGCCACACGTACAGCTCACAATCTGCATTGTGACCTGTACCTGTTCTGATTTCTGATTACTATTCAAACAGGCTTATCATCAAAAAAACAAGTGTAGGAAAGAACAGTTGGCCCTATTCAGAAATAATGATAGCAGTTTATTCAGGACAGAGATTAAAAGCTGCCTTTCTCCTCATGAGACTGAATGGCACAGATGATTCCTCACAATAATTGATCGTGTTTCCTCAGAACAGTCGCTGTGACAAGATTAAAGGCTGATCTATTTATTTCAGGAATGTTTTTTTCTCTGTAAAATATTTGTATGTTTGTACCTGCAAACTCCCGCTGAATGTAAAGGCGTGCGAGCCTGAGCAAGGATGGCCCCCAAAGTCGAGACATTTTGACATCTCTTCCTTTTTATAAAAGGGAGATGTGCTAAAATTAGTTTCTCTGAACCGGATTAGCGTCAGGTGGTTAGGGAATAAACACAACTAGTTTCACAGTAATGCAAATAAAGAACTGAGCGCGTTTGCCTTTTGTGTTCTCAGATGCTACAGGAGGTCGTGGCTAAAGCGCTCAAACACCACGGCATCGCTGCCGAGCACGAGTGCTTTGAGGCCTGCGGCAAACGACTGTTTGATATCTCCAAATTCTATCTCAAGGTTTGTCTGTTTACTGGCCACATGCAGTCAGCGCTGTCCTCTCTGACAGTTCCTTCATTTGATTGCTTCTATGGATCCAGGACTCGTACTGCAATTTTGACCCTGTGTTGAGTTTTTGTTTTTCGAGCCTCGTAATAATAACAGTTGGAAGACACCATTTGCCGAAACCCCACATTTCAATTGATTTTATTTTTGGGCTCCTTGTCAATTTTGATCAGGTGTTTTTTGTTTGATAGAAAATAAACAGAGGAAAAATTGCTGCCGTAAGGAAGCTATTTGATCTACTCTATATGCGGTTGGGTGTCGACGCTTTATATTTAATTTATTTTGAGTGTTTTTTATTTATCCAAGATATTTGTTTTTGTGTAGATAGCATTTTCCTTTGCCAATTCTTTGTTTTGTAAGTATTGGGCACCGCTGCCAGCACTTCAGGTTTATTGGACCAGCACCTGGAATTGATACCACACAAGAAAAACATTTCTAGATAAACAGTTCACTTCTTTTGTCTGCATATCATTTATTCCTGTGATGCGTCACTGGCCTGTTTTCAAGTGTTTGGTTTTGATTATGGACAAATAGGTAGTTTAATATAATACATTTGTTTAGATATTTGAGTAAATGTACTGTACTCATTTACAGTTTGCTTTTCTCACTACTCTGTTCTACCAATATTCTCGCCCCACTTTAACTGTGTTTTGAATGCTGTAAAGCCCACTTGAGTTTACCGTACTGCGTCAGTCAGTGAGCTCCTATTCTGTTGTTTGATCCCAGGACCTGAAGACATCTCGTGGTCTGCATGAGGAGATGAAGAAGGCAGCCAGCAGCAACGTGAAACAGGTGACGCCACCACACACCAGCGTTCTTGGCTTTGTCGTCTTTCCGAACCTGAACCTCCTCACGCTTATGTTTTCTTGTTGCAGGTCATTGACTGGGTGTTGGAGAAGTCCTCAAAGAATTAAAGACAGTCTAAAAGAATACATGAGAACAACTTCATTTTTATGTGATTTTTTTTATTTTTTATTTCATAGCTAAAAGAGGGTTCCACCTTTTTTTTCTTTTTACTTAAAATGTTTTATTATAAGACTTTACTTTTTAAGATTTCCTAATTTAGTTTTGAATTGTTACATTAATTCTGTTTTAATGAACTTAATCTTTTATTTCATTTTATAATTTATTCCACTAAGATGATCATATAGTGACATCATTTTTGCAGTTGTATTATTATCATTAATGTACATATATTATCTTTTTACTGTTTGTAACACAATAAAGTGTTTATTTCTTAATGTGTGCGTAGTGTAACTTTGTCATTATTACATTATCAGTGCTGATGACTAACAGCCCGTCTGAATGGTAGCTGTTATTCAGACTCTGAAAGCAGGTGCAGGACATCATGGAGAGCTGATTGTCACTGAGGGTTTTGACTTTTTACACATGCAGCCTGACCAACACCGCTAAGATCTCTGGATCCCCGTTCATGAGACGCCACAGCCAGTCGTTCCACTGCGGGCACCATGTTGTGTTTTCTCCAAGAGGAGCTGGCTACAGGTTTCTGGCAACCGCAGCACCATCTCTCCTCTATGCCAAGATAACATAACATGATCCGCCTGAAGTTGAACACAACAAAAAGCTTCAACTTCACAGCCGCGGATAGTTTTATTCTGAGTTGGCATTGCATTACCAGCATGAATAATATGACGATACAAAGACAGTTTTATGACTCCACGGGAAGCCGAATGCGCTGGGGATTGCTGGACTGTTCAGTAAACAGGAATAACTTAGTCATGTTTTGTTACTTGGGTACAGTTTGGTACCAATTAAGGGGAAATACGAATGTTCTTCTCTATTTAAGTAGAATAAACTTTACTCTCTATTTGTTGAACTCTATGCTTCCCTGAAAAAAAGACTGTCTGGTCATTCAGCAGTTATGTTGTGTACGGCTTTATTCTGAAATGTAGCATCAACTCACAGATTATTAGGAAACTTTACAAATGTACAATAGATACTCAACATATTATCACATTACTGTTATATGAGAGAGTAAAGGTATACTGAGTGAGGTATACAGTCTTTATTTAGTGGTGGGGTTGGAGCTACCCTAATGTAACTGAAATGTAGACATGAGTGACACTTTGTTGACCATCTACTGCTGCTTTCTGGTCAGCTGATAGTTCAGAAACAACATGAGACTATCCAAATATAGTGTGCCTGTGTGTGTTTCATAGCAGCGACACTCTGAGGTTATTAAAGGGCATATAAACTGCACAACCTGACATTTTCAGTGTGCATGTTTGTTTGTGGGAATGGACTGAGTGTGGTATCCATCAGTGTGTGGGAGAACCACTGAATGTCAGGCCGAGTGCAGATAATACATTTTATATTATCTGCATGTGCTGGTTGTATCGCAGTGGACCAACAGAAGAGATTAAACAGTTTAGATTGTAACTCACGGATCTGCGTCACACACAAAATCCTTGGTAGAAAATGACCAGAAAAGGAAGATACTATGTGGCTGTGCAGAAGAGAAGACAACAAATGGTGCCACGTATCACTAGTCCTTGGTAATCAGGGATAAGGGTAACCAAGCATGGAGATTATAATGTGTAGTTCCTGTGTTAATAATACTTTGTACACATTTACGTCGCACAACAATGCCAGATAGGACAAAACTGTGGAACAACAAATCTACAACCAGATATTGCAGTAGACATTTCTTGTTTGGTTTTAATTCCACAACTCTAAATGATTTACAGAGATGACCTGTGGGCCCATTAAATGAATACAGCACAAATGGATGAGTTGGCCATCTGTTGTCGCTGTTGCTTGTTGCAAAATGTAAAATAAATGTTATTAATGGCCATGAGAGGTTCTTGTTCCAGGGACAAATGGGCAGAAGCAGATTCATGCAACTAAAAGGGTAAGGAGAAGGCTGCAGAGTTTCTAAACCGTTTCATTAGACACATTCAAAGTGTAACGTGTTCACTCTGTCGCTTGGTTATCAGAGAAACAATTTAATCAGTGTGTGAGGAGACAACGGATAAAAGCAGAATGTCTGTCTTCATGACAACAGGACTAAAAGGCTATTCATTGTTTAAGTGTAGTTCCTGATCTGCATCGAGTACCAAAGTGCTAATTCATGCTCCATTGTGTTCCATTGTTATCCACCTTGTTTATGTGACCCTTCAGTAAAGCGATGCATTGCCAGTGAAGTTCCTTGATGACACATTTTTCACTTGCCACTGTGAGGACTGAACATAACATAACTTTTGCTAATGCAGTGTTTTGAAAGTCTTTTTCATTTCATCTCATTGTAAAAATATGAATACAACTTTAAATAGATATATTTAATTAAAAATACACACATAAACTCTCAATAGCTATCTAAACAAAAGTAATAATTACTTGGAAAACATTTCTAAGCAGTATAAATTGGTTGTCATGCCTCGTCACATTAAGCGGAACAAGTTGTAAAAACAACTCTGACATTACTTCCTTTTAGATTAGATTATACTTTATTCATCCCCGGGGGGAACTTTCTTTACGCAGCAGCAACATTTTTTTATTTATTTTTTACACATAAATACAATAAAATAAAAAATTAATATTGTAAATGTTTAAGCAAACAGTGAATACATCAAGAAGACAGCAACATTATCATTTATTTAAAGTCATGTTTCCGGTTGATGAAAGAGCTTTGTTTTGGCCTGCTGAATGCTCCCCTGTGTATACACAACCAGCTAGTTGCTCACGCTGTCTGTCTGTCCTTCAACAGGAAGCGCACGGTTGCTTCAAATTCAAAAGAATGAGCTCAACAAGGCTAAAACCTGCCATGAAACAATAGGGGAGCTGCAAAGCTGGTGATAATGTGTTGTGATGTACTTCCTTATCTCGTCGTCCTGTTTCTCCTACATGTGTTCTTTCTGTCTCTCGGTTTGTGTCCGGTCAGATAATGTCTCTCTTTTTTTACTTTTATTTCCGTCTATCTACCTACTTATCTTTTGCATACACATTTTGACGATAATAACGATCGTTAAAGAGCAAAATTCAGTGAAATACGTCTCCTCAGAGACTGAAGGAAGGTGTTCTCTGATAAGCACACAGATCCGGTTGGATCAGCCGCTGCTGACCAAATAATCTTGTCATGACACAATGTTGCCATGGTGTTTTAACTAAAAAGTGTCAACTTCAAACTGGTACTATTTTTATAACAGCTTGCTGTACTCATGGGAATCATTCACATGTGCAAGGAAAGCGAGGCGCACACGTATTTCACATTAATCTTTCCCTGTGCCTCTTTGCACAGGTTAATGGGAGAGAGGGGAACACAAAGGTGTGTGTGTGTGTGTGTGTGTGAGATGGGGGTGCATTCAGGGGTAGTGTAGGGACTTGGCAGTAGCATCCTGAAACATTCCTTTCCATCTCGCACACACACACACACACACACACACCCCTTCCTCACCCCTCATCTCTTTTATCATCAGGTTCCCAGAGAATGGTACTTTGTATTTTTGTGCGTGTGTGTGAGAGAGAAAGGAAGATGTGTAGAGTCAGTGGGAGTACATAGTTCTGTGATTTAAGGCCACGTATGTGTATAGGTTGCATGTGGGTGGTTGTTTTTTTTTAGAGTAACAGAGCTTGAGGTGCAGCACTTGTTAAGCGGGAGGGTCACGGCATGCTTAATATCCGCTACTGTAAGACAATATGTCCTTCTGTGCGCGTGTGTTTGTATGTTGCCGAGAAGGTTACTCATCTTCTTCGTGTACATTAAACAGATAATAACAGTGACAGAGTGAGGCGGTGACCCAGTTTATTTTTCCTGCACTGTCTACAAAGTGTGCCTTTGTCTCACAGATGATTTGTGAATGTTCTCATGTTCTCACATCAGAGACCAGTTGTGTTTGTTGAGTTATCAGCTCCGATATTTGACATGCGCGGTAAAACTAGCAAAAAGTGTTCTTTTAAAGACCCAACTTTAAGCTCTATCCCGTACAGCGACTTGTACCAGCATTTTGTGTTTTTTAGCTTGCTGTTGAGCGGTCCAACAATGAATACATGTATAGATGTAGGCTTCTATCTATGGTATTATATAGATTATATATTGCAATGTTAATGCTCACCCTGTACACTGCTACAAGGAGACTGTACAGATTATGCCCAATTTTGATTGGTTGCCATGGGTAATTTCTAACGTCCTTTTCATCCAAGAGAAGAAGCGTTTGCAGCAGTACAACTCTTTTTTTTCTCCTTCTTGTCGGAAAATCAATAGTCATTACATACCTCAACCATCCCCGGGATAAAACAGCATTTTGGATCGTTTCAAACAAGATACATTTTTTCTTACCAGAGATGGGGAGAGAGAGAGATCTGCTTGCTCTGGGTGGATCTTGGTGGCGACCAGAGCGATGGCAGCAGAGTGGGGACTAAACATATGAATGCACAGTTACTATTGGCTTCCAGCTTTTAAATACATATGCTTACATTATGTCTCAAGTTCTCTCTTCTGTTGGAGGGATGAGTGTCACGGTCAGAGAAAACAATCTAACCTCTTTTTACAGTCCAGATCAGATGTTTCTTCCAGGGGTATTCTGTTCATGGGGGCGGCGGGCCGAACCATAATGACAGTGAGTCACTGTTGAATCAGGACATACAATTACATTTTGTTGTTATTGATTAAATTCCACTGATCATAAAGCCAATTAATAGCATTGTAGTCATCATCCTGGGTTTCATATGGCCTCATAGTTTCTTCTCTGGGTCTGGCTGGTGCTGCAGACTCCAAAAGGTCCATCACTATGAAAACAGTCACATTTATGATTATGGCCAGCAAAAGGTATTCCCACCTCGTTGTGATTACTATTCCCTGTGTGCAAAGCAGTAACATACGAGCGTACAGTACCACCATGCATACAAACAGATGCACAGACTTACAGGCGGCTGTGGTGGGAGTCGCTGTTGAGGGAGCTCTTGATAATAAATGGGTGGTTGAGAATATCTTGAGGGGTAATCCCTTTCTTTCCCATCCCACTTCAACAGCTCAATGCGCTCCCCCCCCTCGTCGCCTTCTGTCTCGTTAGTGTCCTCCAGGCGCATCGAGAAATGCAACAGTGGTCAGGTCTTTTTTTTCTAAATTGTGAAAAGACAATGAACGAAAGTGACTTTTCAGCAGCGATCAACCTTCTTAACTGCCTTCCATGTTTCCTTCGTCCAGAGAATGGAAGGTGTAGAACTTGTAGTCTAACGAGTAATTAGTCGATTCCTGGTAATCCTCAGTATGAATGCATGCAGCCTAGGAGAATAACTGCAGTAAAACTGTTCGTTAAGTAAAGGAAGGTTAAAGATGACTATTGGAAAAGTATTACACCTTCTGCATCCACTGACTGGATTCTGTTTTCTTGAAAAACACCTTGGAGTTCCAATCAGTATTGAGGAGATAGTCAGTCAGGTGGTGGAATTAATTGTAGCTGAAGACAAAAGACATCATATATATATACACACATATATATATATATATATATATATATACACACGTATATATATATATACACACACGTATATATATATATATATATATATATATATGTATATATATATATATATATATATATATATATATATATATATATATATATATATATATATATATATATATATATATATATGACTCAAGCACCAGCAGCTTAGAAGAAAGCGTGAGCAAGAGAGTCATGTTTGTTCAGAAACCAGTGTGCACGTCTGCAGCCTTGACAAATCTGAGTGTTATTATTATTATGAGATTCATGGGGTGTATCTCCTTGAGATAAAAGGTTTGGTCAACCTTGACTGAAAACGTTGAGTGAGCCTTTATGAAATTGGTCAAAATGAGTAGGATGAAGATTCCAGTAAATTCCAGTTCCAGGATTTGTGGCTGATGCCTGATAATGAGGACCACCGTCACTGTGCATCAGCCACTCTAAATCTTGTGTCCAAAGAAGAAAAAGTAACAAGGAGCCCCCCCCCCCCCCATGAACTGAAGCAGCATACACGTGTCTGTCTGTCTGTCTGTCTGTCTCTCTCTCTCTCTCTCCACACACACACTTTATGGCTGATTGCTAATTGATCTGGCTCTCGTCCAGCCCCTTCAAAATGAAAAGCTGACAGTCTAAGTCAATAAAGCCCTCTCAAACTCCCTCAATGAGAAAGCTTGACATTAGTGTGCGTGCATGTTCGTGTGGTTGTGTGTGCGCGTTACAATTTCATCGGTCACTGTTGGTTCATTTGTGAGGTGGTTTTTTTACGTCTTGAAATTGGGACGGCTTTCTGTCCGTCTCAGTGGGAAAGGTGTCCTGGAGAGTTCTTTGTGTTTTTCTTTTACATGATGCAACAATTGCCTTCTGCAGACGTTAAGTGTCCCACAGAGGCTCTGACTGGAGTCAATAAAAATCTGAGCAGAAGGGGAACGGCGATAAACACAAAGAGGTGCGGGGAAATTCTGAATTATGCTAGTAAACAATGTCAATTGGTGAAAATGTCAAGAGTTATGTCTGTGCTTGAGGTGTAAACTCCTTACCCTCAATTACATGAATGTGTCCATCCATCCATGTGTGCGTGTGTGTGTGTGTGTGTGTGTGAGTGTGTGAGAGAGAAAGGGAGAGATAAATGATGCCAGCTCATTACCTAGGAGCCAAGTAAACAATGCCAAAGAGTTACGATTGTGTTAAGCGCTGCCTACAACTCAATTACTCTCAAGCTTTTTGGCTGAAGACACGTGAATTCTTCCTGCTGAGCTGATCAATAAAACGCTTTTCAAAATCAAGCTATTCTGTCACTAATAAGCAGTAAATTAGTAAACCACGTCTCATCCTAACTGTTTAAATGACTGCACTGAGGGTCAATTCAATTCTTAAAGTAGAAGAAGGGAATAGTTTTTAAAAACAAGTATCGTTACAACACAAATTGTCAAAGAAATTTACATTTTAATGCACTTTAAAAATAGGGAAATGGCAACATTTTCCAGGTTTCTTCTCTTGATTTGCATTCGCTGTTGAGAAATGAATAAACAACAAGTGAAGACAATAAAAAATAACTCATCATGTGGCTTTTGTTAAATAGATGATTTATGTGCACCGTTTGAGTTCAAAACTAGGTTTGTCGTTCTGAGTGACAGTACAGTAGCTGCCAAAAGGCATCAGAGTATTCTACATATCAAAGCAACCTTCGCTCAAAGAGCTTCTCTTCACTTGAGGTTATGAGTAAGTGCTGGCTTTTTGGCTGAACACAAGTCGTACAATGATTTCAGTATCAGTGCATTCTAGGGAGTGGTGGGATTACAAATGTGTAAATCATTGTTCACAGTGCGAGTGTGTGTACATTGGAAATGTGTGTTTGATATGAACAAGAGAGCAAACACAATATATCTGCCAGTTGAGCATTTCTGTGCTCATAACCAGGAGAAAGGTATAGCCATAATAGAAGTCACACTGTTGCTACATCCTGTGATCTCTACTGTATGATTACTTTCTTTTACATTTTAAAATGTCTTCCTCTTCGTCATCTCAAGGCACGAGGAAAGACCCAGCAGCCGGCGATGTCAGAGACAGTGCAGCGTATAGATTTGATCTGCTGCATAACATGCATCCTGCACTGGCTGCTCCAGAACATAAGCAGCACTGAAGACTCCTATCTATAATTGAAGACAAATAATACTTGATGGGGAAATTGTGGCACCGTTGGATTGAGTTTCAGTCTTCAAAAATCTGAATATTAGAAGTACTCATGAAAGATGGATTTTGTCAGTTAACCAGGCAAAGAGGACCCATTCCTCAGAGATCACATATTTCTGGTTCATTAATCAGGCTATTAATCATGAACAGTTCTCAATCCACTCTGAAATAAAAGAGGAAGGAGTGAGACTGCACACCCTTTGAGGAATAGTTCAACATTTTGGGAAATAGATCAGAAGATAAATATCCCTCTCATATCTGTTCATTAAATATAAGGCCATAACCAGTAGCGGGATAGCTCTTCATACAGGAAACAGCTATGGTACAGTAACAAAATCAACCTACTAGCACCTCTAACCTTCTCTGATTAAATAGCTTATCTATCTCTCTGTTTCCCACTGTTGCCAGTCATAAAACAAAGCTATCAAACTCTCAGTGAGAAAGTGAAAAAGCATATTTCCCTAAAATATCAAACTATTGCATTAAAGTATCTGGTCCAAATGTGTTTACCTTCACATTACCTCATTGTTTGGTTGTGGAACTATTAGGGATAAATTAAACATATGCATCTTTAATCCTCATCATAAACTGCTGTGCATATGTAATGTATAACATATGAAACTGAAGTTGCACGTGTCGCCATAACTTAGCAAGCTACTACGCTCTTTATGAGTGATAAAGAATACATAGAATGCTTGTGTATGTTATAATTCATGTTAAAATAGAGCTGAGGCTTTTTTTTTCTATAACTAAAATACTTTAACTACCGGATGTAGCCCCAGTATGCAAAAGGGGACGGGGACATTTTGAATTTGAGTCGGCCCGTCACATTGGTGGAGACCGTGCAGGCGATTGTGCCGGCCAGTCTCAATGATGATTGATGACGCCGCTAACAATCCGATTCAGGGGACGCTAACAAAGACAAATGCATTATGTTTTTTTTTTCCACAGTGTGTCAAGTGTTCGGCGAAGAAAAATGATGAGTGAAATTCAGAACGTCCCTTCTGAGCTAATGGTGAATAAATGATATAATTGGTACATGAAAGGCAGTTTGCTATTACATTTTGATTGAATTAAAAGTGAATTCATCTCAATCGGGTCCAGTCCTTCTAATCCCGGACATGACAGTAATAACCAATCTGTCTGTATATATCATCCCTCTCCTTGTAGTCCAGTCCAGGTTTTCTTCTGCGGTTCTTCAGTCAACCCTTCAGTCCATGCAGCCCGTAAAGGGGAGGGTTTATCCCAAAAACAGTCTGTTAGACTCAAACCTACCTGGGTTGGTTTCTCCAGTGTTTCAATATCTTGGAGTCTGAGGTCCATTTCCAGATAGAGGCTACATTCAACTCAGCTTGGGTACCTGACTGATGGAGTTTGACGTGGTGTACGGCTGCATGCGGGCTGCAGAGAGATGGAGAAACGAGGTGGATTTCTGTTTTCAAAAGAGAGCAAATGTCTCTTTTGAGAGGTCAGGCCACCAGACCCAGACGGTAGATCTTAGCAGAGAGGAAGGAGTGGAGGATGAAGACGATCGGCTTCGGACACGAGTGGAGGTCCAGTTGCTGGAGAAAAGTTTTAAAAAAAGAACAGAATTTGTTTTTTAAAGTAGAACAAAACTGAATAATACAAAATAAAATGTGAGAAAGCATTAGAGCAGAAGGGATGACAGAGAGGGGTAGAGGCAGGGGAGGGAAAGAAAATAGAAAGAGTGTGTGAAGCACATAAAAAAGTATATTCAAAATGAACTACTGGAGCTAAGCACCGCACACACACATGACACTGTGAATGAAGCTGTTCACTTACATCCTGTTCCTCAGGCCTAAAGGGAGTTTTAACCTATAAAATCACACCTGGACTACCGTTTAGGTGGTCACATTTAACACTCAGCACGTTTTAGTGTCCGTCTCATCCAGCACATCCAGTAATAAAATATGAGTAGACCTACATCATTACTGGTCCACAAACATATGCTGTATCCAAAAAGTTACTAGTTTTTTTTTTTAGCAAGGCTTTGGTAGTGGCTATGTCAGTCAGTCTGTCCAGACTGAAATATGTCCACTATTGGATGGTCCACTATGGACTATGGTTTAGAAACGGCCTTGAGATGAATCCTCATGACTTTGGGGATCCCCTGACTCTTCCACTAATGCCCCCAGCAGGTTGATATTTGTGGATCAGCTGAACTGGGTTGTCTAAAATGTGCCCAACATTTTGGTTTACGAACAAAAAACCTGCTGAAATATGAAATTCTCGCCAGCCTCAGTTGTACTTTGTGCTTAGTGCTAATTAGCTAATATTGGCACGCTTACACACTGAACTAAGATGGTTAAACATGGTTTTCATTGTACCTGCTGAACATCAATGTTAGCTTTGTCATTGTGAGCTTGTTAGCATGCTGAAACAACCACAGCAGAGGTGTGTGTGTGTGTGTGTGTGTGTGTGTGTGTGTGTGTGTGTGTGTGTGTGTGTGTGTGTGTCTCATTGTGGGTGTCTATACCCAACGCTCAGGGCCTTTGGCATCATCTTTGAGCGTACTGGGTGGGCCAGCGCATGGTCGCAGTAAACACGACAAACACGACAAACAACACTTCGGTTTAGGCAACAAAACCATTTAGTAAGGTTTAGGGAAAAAAATATTTGTTGTTAATGTTAGTGTTAAAGATAAGTACGTAAACTAAGTAAAAGGTAAACAACATAAGTACGGAAAACAAGTAACTTAAATATAACTCCATGACACTTTGGGACAAGAACGGGTCCTGTGTTTGACCCGTCCGCCCCTCCTCCCTCCCCACCTTGTGTGGGTTTTTTGGTCTTTATCACACGCACGGAGCATTTTCTCTGAGCGTCTAATAATGACGTGGATGGTTTTACGTAGTGGTTACTGGAAAGCCTTTGTCCCCGGTATTTGACGCATTGGGAATAAGAACGAACTGACAAACCTAATCAATGGTTTAAACTTCATCCTTGCTCTACATTTTCTGTATGGGGGAGAGGAACTGTCAATTGCTGTGACAAAATTAGATAAACATAGGAGTACACATCACAGTGTAGTCAACACTTTAAAAAAAAAAGAAAAGCCCAGCTGATTCTACTTTCAAATGTTCAGCTAATGAGCCACATCCACAAGTGCCTTGGGACTTTAATAAAGCTTTGTCTATGACTGGAAATCTGTTCTGCTAAGGTAGCCAACAGAGGGGTTTGGATCAAAGCTCCAAAGTCTTTGCCTATTTGCCTTCAGCAGTATCCGAGCCATGCAACACGAGTGTATCTGACAGAAGTTTTATATGGAGCTGTATGTGGACTTGTTTGAGACATTGATATAGAACGTCTCTGTTTCCCATTTGAAATCCCTCTAGCTTACAGACTAAATATTTCTGTTTTCATTTAATATTTCTATCATACAGTAAATCTCAGTGCTACGGCCTTTATGAATGATGAAACACTAATGTTGTGATTTGGGGTAAAAACTGTTTCTAGAAGTGTCATGGGAGGCTAATAAGAGAGCTACTAAAGCTCATCCTACTGACACCACAACAATATGTATATTAGTATTGTCAACAGAAGTAATACATTTATATCGAGTAGTGGGTGGTACTCGCATCAATAACTTTGAAGGTGGCCACTGAAACACCACACAGGAGGCTATTGAGTGGTGTAAACAGATTAAAACTCTTACAGTTAGTGGCAGGGAGGCTATCTTTTAAAGAAAAAAGCCGACGTATGTGTGAAGTTCTTTATTTTATGATGAAGCGTTGTAATTTACTTTCAGCTGTACCACTTTCCCTCCGTCTGTCTCGTGGACTTGTACTCATAGGTGTTTGGCTTCATTTCTCAGAAGGCCCCGTTAATCCCCCTGAGAGTCGGTATGAACACGACCACAGCAAAGTACGCTTGATATTGAAGATTGTTTTTTAGCTGCGACCAGCTCACAAAAAAGGTGCACAACTTCTAAACAGAATCACGTACCACGGCAAAACTGACAAACCGTAAGCCACGCCTTCTTTCATCACTCACGAACAATGCATTTACACAGGGGTTGATGTGTGTACGTGGTCACAGCTATTAAGAAGTCACGCTAAACGGACAATCGGGAACATTAAACGGTCTATGAAGTAATGTGCGGCAGCATTTTAGTACGAGAAACAATAGACTGCAAATGATCGAAACACCTTTATTTTACAGGGAGGGTGAGGAGTGCGCTACGTGGGTTCAAATAAATAAATAAAAAGTTACGCGTTAGTCAAGATATGTTCTTTATTTTCTATCTTAAAACCGTAACTACCCTGTGGCAAATCAGCCTTTTCTATGGAGGTTTTCTACCTATGCTTGTTTAAATATAGTGAGTAGAAAGAGAACTACTCGCGTTACTTCACATGATTTCACATCACCTGTGTTTGACTATACATACACAGAACTAAATGGAGTTTTAGTGGACTGAACAACTGAGTTCCTATCAGAGCACATCTTGTAACATGGTGCGTGTCAAAATGCAATGCTTTAATTTAAAAACAGAAACACTCACAATCTCCCCCTCCTTTCCTCCAAAGTCAAGGAAGAGCATGCGCACGCCGTCATCCGAGGACATCTTTAGCTTTTCGTAGGGGTAGGACAGGAGCACCCGCGGCCTGGTCGCTGTGTGAGCTCCTCTCTCCTCCACATTTTCCCCGTCTCCCAGTTTGGGGTCAGCCAGCACAGAGAAGCCCTGTTCGTAGTGAATCACCAGCCGACACTCCTGACTCTGGTATAGACAACCTGGAAGGTTAAATGGATAGAATATTTGAGCTTTTAATTGTTAGCCAACAAGACGCTTATGGACAAATCCTCTCGTTTTCCTTGGTACATACGTTATAGAATAAGTCATTACTACGAGAGGCAAAAGTTAGACTCTAAATCATAGACTTTTTTTGTAATTAGCAGTACATATTTAAAAATGTATATTGTCCACTTCCAAAATTATATTTCATCTCTGCTGGAAAAACTCTCCCTACATTTATGGAGGATGTACACTTTCTATTGTCTAATGGCTAAGTGTTGGCTTGTATTGGCAGGGCCATTCAGCATGATTATGTCATATTACGTTACTTGGATGTTTGTACAAAGTGTAAAAAGATGAATGACATCAATACGGTCTCTTTTTCAGCAAATTTCTAGTGACATTCAGCTTTTCTCACGTCAAACAAAAACATAAATTACTTCTTTTATTAGTTTGCTCAAAAGCATTAATTTGTAAAACAATACTTTTTATTACCGAACTGTTGTGTATTGGCAGCTATAAACTATAATTGATTGTAGTTTATTACTACTGCACTTTGGCATGACCTTTTCCTATAGGACACTGTACATTCTGGCAGGGGGACAGACAATGGAAATCAGCCTTGCGGCTGTAATTGGGTGCATTTACATTTTAATTTAAAGTGTTCATCAATGTGAACCCAATTGTCCCTCTCGAACAAATAAAAACCTGAAACTTGAATAACCTCATGTGACACATTTCCACTAAAGGTCAATATTGACAGTGAGTATACTATACTATATGATATTCTTGGCTATATTTTCCTGTTGTTACTCTTTTTATTATCTATACAGAGCTAAAATAATGACACATAATGTATGTTACAATTCTCTGTTTAACTGAGTTTTACATAGGTATTTCTGATATTTTATCCTCCTTATTTACATCAATGAGGGAAGACTACATATTGGAGACACTTCACATACAGCGTTAGATTTAGAATACCTAATAAACTGCCACCTGGGTGTAAATTTAGGCTCTCATATATTGGACAGCTCTGTCATGTTGTCAAAGCCGGACTCATGTGTCTTTTACACATTAAAATGGACCACTTTTCTCTTGACTTGCTGAAAGTACAGTGTAATGTTTCCGTTCTGTCATTTCTCATCACCGTCTTCCCCTCCTCGCAGCATGTGTCCGGCTGAAAGCATCTTTCTTAATCTACTCTCCCAATTTACCCATCACTTTCCTCGACTTTAATGACAAACTTGTCGCGTCTCAACACAGTGTGATGTAGCTGCATTTAGTCCTATTTTTAGTGGCTTCACAGCAGCAGCAGCAGAAGCAGAAGCAGCAGTGCCCCCCCCCCCCCCCACCTCCTGCAAACTTCAAATACAGAATAAGCTCCCCTCTCTTGATGACACCCGATCTATCGAGTGGCGTGTTTGTGTGACAAAGAGGCGAGGAAAGAGTTGTTATCTTTCCATTGTTTGCTGACTGCCTCAGCAGGATGTGTGTGTGTGTGTGTGTGTGTGTGTGTGTGTATTGCATGTGCAGGGAGGGGAGTGTGTGTTTGGATACATTTGACTGAGTGTCTGTGTGTGAAATGCCTCGAAGCAGGCGAGGAAAATGAGTGTTTTCTATCTTGCCGCCATCTGAATGAGACATGGAGATGCATATAGATGTCTCTGTGGGTAATGGAATAGCTATGCATGTGTGTTTACATACAGTGTATGTGCACTTTCTGTGGCCTGCGTCAGTCTCTTTAGTCCGACTGCCAGCAAACCGATCCTCTGATCACTTAACCAGTCGAACCTTGCTAACCACACACCTTTATCCCCTCCTCGTTTGTCTCTTTAGCAAAAGACGATTATGAATCCGACACACACACACACACACACACACACACACACACACACACACACACACACACACACACACACACCAGACTATGAAAGGCAAACCATTACTGTGAGTTTAATTTACCCTGCACAGTATTAGCAGATATGGTTGCACTGGCGATCAAGTCCTACAAATGCATGCTAAATTCATTTTCTGGTTCTACACATTTTAATCTTTTTTTTTCTTTTTTTTATAACTGTGCAGCAAATAGATACAATAATGTAAAGCACTGTCACTCTGAAATAACCGATACACAATTACAAACACTGCTAAGAAGGTTGGTCATTACATCGACTGACAATTAGCTGTAAAAAGAGGTGGTAATTCACATTTTAATAAAGTGCTGCAGGGATGACGTGTTTTTATAGACCAATCCTGGACGTTAGCATTGCACTGGTTCCCATTGATGGGGTTTTCTATTGGATATTTCAAGCAAACATGGTCAACAAACGTTAATGATGCTTCAAAGTTTTGTTTAGCAAGATAATGTTCACAAGTGAACACCACTTTTATGATTTTGAAGCATGAATGCAATCCTTGGAAGTAACCCCCAGCGTGGAGTCAAATACCAAATTATAGGTGCACTGATGTAATAAGACTGCAGATCTATTTATTATGTCAACTGATGGGGTCACAATCTCAAATAGTATGAGCGGAGCATAGCTCTAGTTCAGGCAGAGCACTGTCTCTAAAACGGTCAAATAAAAAGGCAAAAATGCCCAGAAAAAATATTTACAAACACATTTAATCAAATTTCACATTTCCAACAAACAGAAACTGAACATTCAAAACTGGTGGAATTCGTTGCAGAGCTGCTGCATGCATACCCTGATACCTTTCACTGTTAATCTGCAGCAATCTTCATGCAAACTACATTTTCTGTTCTCTCTCTGCCACCTCTTTCTCCTCCTTACACTATGTGCTATAGTTTTGATATTTAATATTCATGTATCCGTTTGTTGAGGGGGGGATTAAGGGCCGGACTACACTCTATCATAGTTTTTCCGACATGCTGTGTCACCAAGTGTTTATACTTTGGCTGTTTCAAACGGCTTGTGAGTGAAAAGCTGGTTTATTGAGATATAGAATATTCTACATATTCCAAGATAGGCTTCAAACATCACTCATCAGGTGAGCTGTTGGGACCATTAAGGCGCCTAAAGCGGGTCCTCAGCAACTCTTTTTGTGTGCGTCAGGAACAGAACACTATATTACAGTAAACAGAGGTGCCTTATTACAACTTCAGGAAGTTATGCAAGTGAGTGAGTGAGTGAGTGAGTGAGTGAGAGGTGAGAGAGAGTCTAATACACAGTAATATCCACAGAACCCTGAAGACATCCCATTCATGATGAGAAATGAGTCTCATGTGTAACATTAATGACGTATAAACAATCTGCGAGAACGAACCCTCATGGGATAAAGGTTGTAAATGGGGCAAAGAGTGCCGGGTCTTTGTCGTGTTCAGGAGTAAAAACTTAGACCTGAAACTCTACTCTTTCACCTGAGAGCCTTGATTTGTGAGGCAAGCAGGGTTTCCCAACACACACACACACACACGCACGCACACACACGCACACACACACACACACGCACACGCTTTTCAGGCTGAAACAAAAGCCCTTCATTGACGGAGAGTGGAGAAGACAGAAGGAGGGGCAGTGAGTGATAACGCTTAGAGACACAGAGCTGAATGAATGAGGGAAAGAGGGAGGCAGTAAGATCCTAACTAACGCTTACTGTACCACAACGATAAGTGCACACGCTAACAGGTTTTTACATTAGTTTTAAACTTGTGAATAACATCAACAGTCGGTAAAATATTTCAAACGTTCTCCTCGAAGCGCCATCATAGGTTATTAGCCACTGAGGCTTTCGTTTACAGACTCAGAGGCATTACGCTGATCATTAACGGGGCCCAATTCACAATTTTGCAGCTGTAACCTTCGACGACAATAAGAACGAGAAGCCTGTGGGTGTACAGTAGGAGGGAGGAAAGGGGGGGGATTACGAACTGTAAACAGATACATATGCAGCTAGTCATAAAATAATGTTTTGAATCTGTGGTTCAAGGTAGTTTGACACAATGACCAACTTGAGGTTTTTATCCTTTGGTTTCTGAACAGATTAATCAGGAGAGACATAATTTGCTTCAGGGAGGCAGATTTAGTTGCCTTTGGACAGAGCCAGGCCAGTCGTTTCTTGTGTCTTTATAGAAAGATAAGGTAACGGACAGCTGGTTGGAGGTTCATATTTAGCGTGCAGAGAGTGGTCTCCATCCTCTCATCTAACTCTCTGCAAGAATGTCCCAAAATTGAAAATTATGTCCTGAAAAGTGCTCTCTTAAAACGTGGACAAACTATCTGCTGGATCATGACACTCGACACAGGATTGTCATTATCGATTCCTCATCGGACGGGGACGGCAGTAGGCATAAGCAGGGTTTGAACCTTGGGACTACATGATAGGCAGTGCCTTATCCTGCTAATTGCTCAAAATATAACCTCTGAAAAGTCACCTTGGACATAATAATAACATAATGACTGCAGGCCAAGTGCTTGTGAAATGTAATTTTGGAGCCTAACAAATTACGTTCTCCTTTGAAGTTGCTTTAAAAATGGCCTGCTGCCCATCGAGTGATTGAGTTAATCTATCCAGACTTGACAGTGAATAAAACATCACAATGATTCATCAGAATGTAACAGACGAAAAGACGACAAGGTCAGCGCGACGACTCCTCAGGTGGCAACTGCTGAAGAACGAGTGATTGCACTTTGTATGCATCATCATACTCCTTCTCGGGAAGTGTAAATTACTTTTCTACTTCCGTAACAAGAACGGGAGGGCTCGGTGCTAACATCAATCTGTTTCAGAAAGGTTATGGGATCCGTTGCAGATACAAATTCAATGGTGAGCAATAAAAGATTCAAAACCGTTCTCATTTCTCTTTATTTTCTTGGCCCATGTCACTGACCTGCATCCTAAATCTGTATTACACTTCTAAGTTTTAGCAAATAAATATGTTCACCCATTGGTGATGTTAGTCTGGCAGTCCAGGTATTTATAAAAAAACATTGAGCTGATTACCATGACATTTTGTACAGAAATTCATGCAGTGGATGAATCCCAATGATTGGGATGATCCCCTGACGTGTGTGATTTTGAGTGAAATATCTCAACAACTATTTGCCATCCAATTTGTTACAGACATCCATGTCTTCACTCTGGTGAACTCCGAACATTTACTTTGGCACATTATCAGGTTCCAATCAAGGTGCAATACTAAGATTTGAGATAAGATCTGAGCAGATGTCTATTCAAGCTGATTAGACATCTGCTCAGCTTGAAGGTGGCCAGAGAATAACATGCGGCCACTGGATGAATGATAAAGGTGTAATATTCACAAAGCTTAAAGGAGAATAAGGAAAAATGTTAATCACACATAGACACGCACTCCTGGGAAAAACTGTACCATCCAAAATAAGTGGAATCCTCCGTGTGGGTGTGCAATGGGTGTGCAGGGCCCTTCACTTTATCTGGGGACTTAAGCTACAGCACGTCAATACTGAGCCACTTGTTTGAGTCTAGACAGCGTTTTGTCATAGGATTAAATACGATGTCCTTTTAACGACACACAAAATGTGATTATCACAAATTCAAATTGAGCTCCACAGGCGTGAATGAAGCCTTTGCTTTGCCAATAACGGCGTACCACCTGGATCAGTGGGTGAAGACATCGTTTAGGGAGAGTTTTTACAGTTTGGCGAGGCGGAAACAACGCTGACAACGAGGATGTAGTGTTAAAGTCTTGCATCGTTTGCTGCTGGAAACAATCCGTTTCATATATGAGTGGAGTCTGAAGTCAAACCTAATTTGGCACAGTGTTATCATAGATGGAGAGAGGAGGAGGACCCAGGGGAGAAGTGCAGTTCCCAGGACATTTTGTGCTTGGAGAGAAGGGGGGGGGGGGTATTCTGTGGCACACACACACACACACACACACTCACACACAATTTATAAATAGCAAGTGCTTTGTCCACATCTTCCATATGGCTGTCGACCTATATTGCCAACCCTCCCCTTTCTGAGTGTGAGTGGACTTATAGTGTATGTTTACATTTTACTTGATGCACTAGATTGAGACTATTTCAGGCTCACAAGACCTTGGGCAGTAGAGACTCGTAGGTCTCTCTGGGTAGGTTTTGCTGCAGCGTGCCTGAACACGTCTCAGGATGCATCAAAGAATCCAGCATAGTGACCTGTGCTGCTCGCTGCGCTCCATCCACAGCTACATGTTGTGTGTGCTCCCTTCTCTCTTTAAAGCATCTAAGTGTGTATGTTTCCATTGTCTTTGGTACTTTGAGTTACTCAATCCAAAATGTTTTGCGTATCACTACTCACTCGTCGTGACTTCTTTGATCATCTCGGCTGAGGCGTGACACCCGTTGACTATGTGCCTGGTCCACAGAGACAGATCCTTGGTGGTCTCTGCCCGGAACAGGTGAGTCTCGATGCCGAGTCGTGTGCCGGTCCGAGTGGCAAAGAACAGCTCTGTGCCCGAATGTGGCGACCCCCGGTCGGGGCCAGAGTGGACCAGACTGGATAAACACATACATATGAACCATCATGTAGTGTAAGGAAGGGAGAAGGCATTTGCCTCATTATGTAACTCGGTGGTAAATCTGTTAGATGTTATTTTTCACTTTTTTTTGTGTGTAACATTCTGTAAGTCTATGTTAAATGTGAGTCACATAATACTGCGGATTCTGGGCACAAGGTGGCAGTATTGAGTAATATCATCATGGTCATTCTTCCTGTTTATGTGCCTGGAGATTTGAAGTGTAGACCGTGATGTGACCCCGTTGAGTAGTGTAGTAAATACACACATATCTTATAAAATATCCTCCTTTCCGGAGATTTGGGGTGCTAGTCGTAGGCTAATGTTAGCGTGCGTAAAGCTACACAGTGCTGTTACACTTTGAAACTAGAGAACTGGTACAGATCTTACATCATTTGAAAGTGAAGATGGTGTATTGAGTTGCGCAATCTCTGGGTTTGGTGAAACTTGTTGGAATGCGGCGGGGAGTGAGGCGGCCTCACTAATAGTTTGATGAACAGTAATTTCATAAAATTCATATCCACACGCCATAGGCTATTGACTACTGTAGGTGTCATATTTGTTTACTCTGCATCAAGGCTTTTGTCATACTGAAGTTTACCTTTTTTTCGTGCATTTTTCTTAGTTATGCACTGAGTGGCTCAGACCTGGGGTGAAGTTACACATTGAAAATGTTTTTTTAACAACTCTACAGAACTATGCATGTTAGCATTCTGACTTAAGATTTCACTGAAAGCTTCACTGTGGATAAGAGCCACGTGCATGGCTGTAGACTCACTCGTGTTGTCCTTAGGACTTGTGATAAAGTAAATACAAAAAAGGTAAAGGTTGATAAGGTAACAGCTGCCATGCTAACGGGCTCAAAATGAAAATGCTAACATGCTGGTGTTTAGTAGATAATGTCAAAATTGTAGTTTAGCATGTAAAATGTGCTGTGCAACATTCAAATTAGCACTCAGCACAAAGTACCAAAAAATGTCTGCACGAGGGTCAGACCTACCGGGTTGCTAAAAGTGGGTACGTGTGTGCAGGGCTCTGCCAGGCCTCCGGGCCTCGCGGTAGACTCTCATACAGCAGCAGGTCTTTTACTGTCACCACCATCAGCACAGGCTTCCAGCTTTGCTTCTCACTCTCTGTCTGCAGCACAAACACATAAACATTGAGACAAGACAGGTTGTAGCCATCATCGCTCCCGATTTCTATATCCACTCATCCTGTGAAGGGTCATTTTGGGATGTGCTGTAATCAGGGGAAAAACCATGAAAACAACAAAATCTGTTTGAAACTATTATCTAGAGAATTGCACTGTTTTGTTAAGTGCACAAATTACCACAGCCTAAGGTAATAACTTAAAAATTATTATCGAGTCTGATCAGCAGCCGAGAAAAGCATTTAGTATTCATTTTTATAAAAAAAAATGTAAGATAAATTAATTGAATAAATCTGACAAGGCTGTCCATGTTGAATTTGAATCAAGCACAAACTTAATTAATTCGATGCTGCAGGGTTTGAAAGGCCTATGCCCTCTTATATTTGTGACGAATACTGAAATCGTTAGATGAAAGCAGGTTTTTCATACCAATGCTCGTTTGCCAGGGAGCTGACTTTGAGACTAATGGCGTGTCAAAGAGAGGAATAGTGTGTGTGTGTGTTTCATATGTAAAGCAATGTACAAAGTGTGTACTCAGCAGTTGGTCTAGACCAGTGTTGAACTCCTTCCATCTGTCTCCTGTAATATTTCATGCCAAAATACGCACCCACAATGTTCTAATTTAGGGTGTTGTGAAGCTGTTCTGGACCTTTACTGGAGATGTGTATGTTTACTATACTGGTGTGTGTAGTCAGTGAAGAATTAGCTATAAATAAAAAAGGTGGCTGCTGTGCAGGTGCACTTTCTACGCCTACCAATCCCTCCTAACGAGCAAACCCAATTGCTTTCCCCTTCAGAACACGCGCTGTTAATCTCTTAACTTAGAGCACACACACAGCCCCGTATTTCATTTCATAATGCTCCTTAACTATTCTCATTATGAGCGCTTATCTGCAGCCCAGCCATGGAATCCTAAACTGCTCTTTCATGTTCTGCCTCAGCCAATCATATCGTGGGATTTAAGGGTCATGGGTCAGCTTTTTAACATAATGAGAATATATTGCTAAGTAACAGTATTGTACTGCTTTTGAAGGATAGAATATAGGCAAATTCATGAGGACTAAATTATACATGTATGTGTGTGTGTGTGTGTGTGTGTGTGTGTGTGTGTGTGTGTGTGTGTGTGTGTGTAAAGAGAGAGATGGGGGTGCATTCAGGGGTAGTGTAGGGACTTGGCAGTGTGTGTGTTTGTGTGTGCGTGTGTGTGTGTGTGTGTGTTTGAACAGGTGATGGTGTCTTTGTATAAAAGAGTGAGTGAAGCTGTACCCATGTTATGAATTTCAAAGACGTCTGCATTAGTGTGTATAGTAATGAAAAAATACACGCGCAAACACAGGTACTTATGCGCTCACACACACACATTTGCAATTATACACCCTGACTGCCGTAATGCCTTTCTGAGCTCAAAGAAAATCTAAACCGAATTCTAACTTTAACCCTGTTATTATTAGATACCTACTAAATTAAGGACACATTTATATGCAACTGATCAATTATTAAATGAAAGAAAAATTATAAATGATGCACTTAAAAAAGAAGACGTAAAAACATTCAGAAATAACAACTGTAACAACCAGAAATTTATAATTAAGAAAACATGCAAATAGCACATATTATGTTTTTAACTCTGTGGACACTAAAAATAAAATCCCCAAATCAAGTTTTAACTTTTAAACAGGCCTTTCAACATGAAACTGTGTGTCCGCATTTTCCAAAAACGGCCAACCTTTTTTCAGGGGTAAAACTCAAACTGGTCCTCACAGAGACAGAACAAGAGCACATATACACCGACACACCATAGTCACAAAACGGGAATAAAAGAAACGTTACCCCACTAAATTGTAAAAAATATAGAAGAATGGCCGTCAAACAAAAACACCCACACACAGACACACACACATTCCTACCTTCGCAGCCAGCCATCCCAGGTGTCGTATCTCTTTGCTGCCAGCTACCCCCGTCCTGGCTGTGCTCTGGATGACCTCTGCCAGCGCCCGCTGTGGTGGGATGATCATTCAGGGCGCATTAGATTCAAAGCAGCTCTGAGGAGCCCAATCATGGCCACAGTATGGGATCATTGAACTATCTAATTGGAATGGTCACGTATATGACAATATATGAGAATTACCTGACAAATCTAGGAAATCAAAGACAGACCTGTGCCAGTTTGGATGTGACCGAGTGCATGGCAGAGAACCAGGACAGGGCAGATGGTTGGTCTGGGCACCGCAGCACCACGGTGTGCCTGGCGTCAGGGGAGTGCAGCTCCAGTTGTCTGGAGGTACAGATAAGAAACGTTAAAACAGATTTAACCTTTCCGTTATCGTTGGACGGGTTCTAAGACTTTTATGGTCCACATCCCTCGATGAATAAATTCTCTTTTTAATATTGAAAATCTATTGCTAGCCTTAATCAGGCGGACCCGATTGGACTCAATTTAATCTCAACTCATAGTTTTAGAAACCAAATGTAATCCATTTAGCTCTCAGCTTCAACAGATGCTCGTTTGTATCATCCATTTGAAAATGGGCTCTCGGTCAGAACAATGGAATGAAGTGCATTGAAAGTCAATTCAAAATATAAAACAGACATTGCTCATGTATCCTCTGAGGGCCTTATGACATAGCGCTGTCTCCCACTAAATTTCCATAGCTAATCTGCTTGAATCATATGGGAGTATTTCTGGCCTCCAGATAATCTGGAGGATGCTTCTCCATCCCATTGAACCGCTCTTTGATTGTATGCTCAATGAATATGAATTTTAAAAAGGCTCACGTTGCAGCCTTTACAGCGCATACAGCAGTGTACGTTGTAGCATCAATACCGATAGTGTTCATCTCTGTGAGGTGAAGGAGGAAGAGGAATGGTAAATGACTCGTGCTGAGGTTTGGCCATGCGTTTACCACCTACTCTAAAACTAACGAGCATCTCTGCTTACAAAGCACTCCACTGTCCAGGTGCTCCCTGTGGTTTAAAATAGAAACTACTCCAAAACCAGGGTGGTTTCACCTCTGCAAACAAGCTTTCTTTTGCAGCTTTCCGTATTCATACAGTAAACACTGGGGACCTGGAAAAGCCCCAGCGAATGTGATGAATCTGCTCTTCCACTAAGCCCCCGGAGGTGGGAGAGAGCGTCCAGGTGTTTCTCTTGGGTTAAAAATAGAAATGCTGCCGGTAGAAGGCACGTTGAATAAGGACAAGCCAGGGGTGAGCCGAGGGAAAGGGAGTGGGGAGACTCCAGGGCCAGATGTGCGTTTGATACAGGAGGTTCTTGAAAGATGCCGTTTGTTTTAGCAACAACTTGACTCCTGTGAGTTATAATAGACCTAGAGAAAGCAATATCTGCCATTTTCTGGCCAAGATATGGGCTGCATGAATGAAGATAAATGTCTTGCTTGATCAAAGGGTATAGTTGTTCTCACAGGCTTAGCACTATGTATTGCAAATATGTATTCAAGCTCAGTACTGTAGGTCTGTTCCAGCATACAGATGTGATTCACGCAATAATTACATTGTAATTATTCATGAATTAACTCTGTATGCACACACACACACACCAGTTGCATGGAAGAAATGTTTTAATGGCAAATATATGCAATTTGAAGCAAATACGTGTGTTATAATATTGTTGAAATACTGATATAACAAAACTAAATATAAGCTTATTGGAATCAAGTGTCACAGGCGACCAGAAAAGAAAGATTAAATCCATTTGGTGTTTGTCATGGCCCACCCTGCCTCTACCTAATTCTTGATGATGACTCAACGTGGACTAATTGTTGCCTCACACGTACATAGGCTTCATTCAGAGCTGAGTTGAAGGTTTTTTCGGATGCGTCAAGGCCCAAGAAACATCTCACGTTTTTTGTAAAGCACAGCTCATGTCACATGACAAGTCTTTGAGGGTAATTCGTCAGAAGCTAATTGCATGTCAGTTGCAGGTCTTTTGGTACTCTGAATGCTAATCTTTTTTAAATGATGTGAAACTTAAATATTTCCCTTTTAAAAGATATGCAACAGCATTTTTACATAGCTGAATTCTCTAAATTAGATTAGAGGATGTGTGTTGTGTGGCTATTTGTCGCTGTATTGTTAAGATTTCCCTTTGATTTAAAATCTATTACTCTTTTCCCGTGATTCTTGGAATTTGTAGGATTATGCTTTTTCATGTTTAGTACAACAACTCTTCTCAAAAGTACAGTTTTATGTCCAAGTGGTTATATCAAAGCATTTTACCATCTTTACAGTTCTGACCCCGAGGTTAGTCGTGTGTGCATTTGCAGGAAAGGACATCCATCCCGATATTTTTGTGGTTTGGAGGAACTGGCAGCAGTGTTCTTGGACAATTAGCTGACACTTGAGGGGATCTTCTGCACCCAATGCTCTTGTTGAATGCTGCTTTTCAATTGGCCCTCCTGCTCCGACTCAGAATTGAGGTCTCCATGTTTCATTGAGACATTTCTTGAATCGTCTACAATCGTTTACATTTACAGATTTTGTACGTCCCTTCTTTCGCTAAAGTTGATGTGATAAGGTGTGGCTATATGCTGTGCATGGGCTGTTGAATTTACTCTCAGCTGCTGGTTGTTCAGGTAAAATATGCAATGAGATATGGAATTCAAACAGGTACTCTGCTTTCAACCTATAATACTCGAGACAGCTTAAGAGATCAGTAGTACTAGAATAATAAAGTAAAATGTCTTCAGAAAGTATGCTGGTACACGCCTGACCAAGGTGAGAATTGCAGAGAGCGTGTAAATCTGTCGTACTGTGAGGAACCGTGCTGGTTCTGCCAGGAGTCATTTCCTCCCTTTACACAGCCAGTTCCTGTGGATGTTCCAGTCTCCTACATTCACTCTGCAGGGTTTTCACGCATGTTGTCTCAGTAATGACACAGATTAATCGTGAAAGAAAAAAATAGTCATTCCATCCATTTTAAGAGCTAATTTGGTGTCCTCTCTTGTCTCTCTCCATTATGCTTTATCTTATCTTTGCTCATCTCCGCCTTTCTTGTTCTTTCTCAATTTCTTTCCTTTTTCTACTAACCCCTCCTCACTTCTTCTTATCCCATCTCTCCACACCTTCTCATAATATTGAATTCACAGTATGAATGATAAGAGTGTAATCACTAAAAATAAATTGTATTAATCTGTCACCAGTGTCACAGAAAGTTATACATTATGTCCTTATACAGTGTGTATGCTACAGTAAGGTGAGGAAAATATCATTAAAAAGGAATGTATACCACGTCTTTTATTACAACCTCCATACCCCCTCATTATGTCTTATATCATTTCTTTTCATCAATGTACGTTTTCATATCCTTCTCTCCTGTCTGTCCTCTCCGGCTTATACACAGTTTAAACAGTATCTGCTGAAATGAAGAGGGAAACCCTCAGAGGGATGCAACATTACACCGAGTCTCGTATATAAAGACAAGCCAGACTTCTGTGTCACTTAATATAAAGCCTCTTGAACCATTTCGGCTCTGAACACAAAATAAGAAAAACAGAAAAGGTTTAGTCTCGCCATGCAATCTTTATCTGATGCACATTAAACCCCACTATATTGAGAAGCATCCAACTTTTCAGTATTAATGCGAGTTTCATGGATATAGAAGAAAAAACCCCACCAGATTTCATCTTGGGTGCCCTTCCATTTCAACATTTACTCAACACTTAATGTTTACTAGTTAGTCAAAGGGGAATTTACCCAGGCTGTGAGGATAAGGAAGGACCTTCATGAAAAAATACAAGCCGGTCAAAGTCAATTTGGCCAGCTTCATCAACACACTGTTATCTGTGGAAGGTATAACCTCACCTCGTCACAAAGAGAGTTAATGACCCCACTTCCTTGTATAACTGGCTGACCAATAAAGTCAATCTTCAACTGTACTGTGCTCCTAAAATATGTAATACTTAAACCAAGATTTCTACAAGTGCAGCTGAAATTGTCACCTAACAGTCCCTTAAGGTGGGTCATCCTTTACTACCTGAAACGTCACAGCCAGTTACAAATGTAGCTTTAAAGAAATAGTTTTTGACATTTTGAGCAAAACCCTTTTGTTTCGCAGAATTAATAAAGAACAATACCAGTCTCATGTCTGTATGGAGAGCTGGAGGCAATTAACGTAGCCTCGCATAAAGGTTGGGAGAGAGGAGAAACCTACACAGTGCAGTGTGAGCATGGCCTCCGATCCTGGTCAGCATTTAAAACGTTTTCAAACTGGAAGAGTCACAATGGTGCTCATGTTGCCGCGGGCAAAAGTACAGAGAAAAACGCTCATGGATGCAATTTCTGTCAATAACTTACTCTACAAAGACGGAACACATTCCCAAGCAAGAGAAAGCGACAACTACATTTCCTTCTGTCAAGAATAATAATTTTTGACACAAATAAACATCTTATCATACAGAAGAACCAGCCAACAGAGAACCATCTGCTCTATCTGTGGATGGTGCTCTCATTTTTCATTTAATTTACAAGTATTTTTTGTATTGATTGTTTGTGTGCGTTAGCATTTACATTTTGCAGTCGCCTGACAACATCTACACAGACAGAGGGACTTTGAAGTCAATGCTAGAACTTGACTTTGATGTTGCCTCAAATCTCTGAAGCGTTGCTGTTTAGTGAGGTTTAACTGTCCTACACTTTTAACATCATACATATGCAAGAGGACACACATGAATGGAGTGATGGAACAATTGAGAGACACACAGAGCTGTGGAGAGAGAGAAAAAGGAAATAAATGAAGAGAGACAATAACTGGAAGAGGATGGAGAAAGAAGAAGAGAACCAAGAGAGATCAGGAAAGTGACGAAAGGAGAGAATAGCTAGACAAAAGGGACCGAAAAAGACAAACAAGTAGGAAAAAGTGACGGCACAACAAACACAAAGACAAGCAGGAAGGAAAACAACATGGTAAAAAGAGAGAAGGGAGAGACAACAGGGACAGAAAGCACACATTCACAGACACCAAATATGTTTGAACAGGGAATCTTTCTGCCCCCATGCAGTTTGATTGGGCCATTGTCATATGACTAACCAATTAACCTCCTAACAGACTAACAGACCCCCCCCACTGAGAATTATCAAAGTGACACTTCAAATGTCTGTCTTTAAGAAAGACTGACTGAAAAAGCCTGAGTCAACAGCATTGGCTAATCCCTCCTCTGCTTCTCTGTCACACTGTTGAGTAAAGGAGCACAGAAGGATTGATTAACCTTTGGCTCATTAAGGTAATCATCTTTTGGCTGGCTTAACTATGTGAGTTACTCAATGAACTATTAGTCATTAGTCAGTGAATCCAATGCCTAAGAGAGGAGTAGACAGATCACATTTAAGAGAAACTGAAAAAGATAGTGGCCTCTCCAGAGAACTGCCTTCAGCTCAATGACGATGCAGACATTTTCTATGATGTGCTGTGTGTGTGTGTGTGTGTGTGTGTGTGTGTGTGTGTGTGTGTGTGTGTGTGTGTGTGTGTGTGTGTGTGCGTGTGTGTGGTTCACCTACCTGTTCTCAGGGTCTGGTGTGGTCATGGCTCGGGTTACACAGCACATCTTGAGTGGTATGCACCTCCTGTCGCCCTGCAGGGACAGCGAGGGCTGCGTAGGAGAGCTCGGAGGGTCAAAAGTGGAAAAGGAGGAGGAAGAGGAGATAATGGTAGGGCTGCCGAGGCGAGGAGACTCAGGAGGTGGGGTTTCCCAGCCGATCTCTGACACAGGGGAGCCCTTTTTTGACATATGGTGTGGCCTCACGCATGTACTTCACTAGGCAGAAAAGGAAGACAGAGATTTCCAGTATACAGTGAGACATGGTACAGAAGGCTGAACTAGGAGAAGTAGCACATCTAGAGATTTAAATGCTCTGGTCAAGATAGGGGGTTAATTTTAAGACATTATTTGGAAAAAGGTATAAAGGCATCCCATAGTTTCCTAAGGCTACCCCAAATTATGTTCAGAAAGGTATATAAATCACTCATATAATTCAGCTTCACTTAACAATTAAGTTTCTTGGCAATGGCCAATTCAAATCTGAGAAGAATCTACTGTATGTTTTTCTGTAATATATCAGATGCACCAAACAAAGTGTTGTTTAAAAGGCTCAAACTATTGAAGATAGTTTGTTCCAGAAACAGGATGTGGGGATACCACAGTTTAGATACACAGCAGAAATAGAAACGGTTTAATCATGTTACCTCGGGCATTTGGCGAGTATGAACGACTGCCATGGGGCATCAGATAGAAAGATAACTCTCGGCAATATCTCTGCACAGAAATGATGCTTGAACTCAAGAAGTGTTTGAAAACTGTTTGTTTGACTATGACTCTGTTCAATAGCTTTCTTTGCATGAAGGGTGGATTCAGACCTAAATAGCTAAATTAATTGGTGCACAACTTGTTATTCTATCATGGAAACAAAGCAGTGCTTGCTTGTTGCACAGTCGGCAGGAAGCTCAGTTGATCAAGCGATTACCTTCCAGTGAGCTCACAGTTGCCCTCTCTGCTGGCAACTTGAAATAACAGCGAATGTCAAAATGCTGATAGGCAGCAAGAGTCATGCTCCTAAAAACACTGAACCTCCTGTACAGTTACAACGGACAACTGGCTCCATCTTAAAAGGACGACTCTCACCCTTTGCACGGGGAATTTCAGCTTCTTCCTTCTAGACGGAGGTATTTAATACAACGGTGTAGAAAATAAAAAATGAAAAACGTAGTGTATTGTCATATTACATATACTGTAGTTACATACATATATTAAAGTGGTATAAAAATAGCTTTGTTCCAGCAGCCATCATTCAGGTGAACAAATTATACTAATAACAGTGCACTGATTTGTGGCTTTGTGTACTCTTATCATTATGTCCGTCTTGTCAAATAAAGTAACCTGAATACCTCCTGATAGGACAGTCACAATTAATGCTGCAAAAATACCCCACAAACTACCCATTTCCAAAAAGTTAAAACACAAAAGCTTTACTTGTAGATGTCAAACTCGATCACTGGAAGCTTGACAACCATTTTGACTGTTTTTAGGTTTTGTGAAGGGGAGAAGAAAAGAGGAGGCAGGACACATGTTTCAGCAAAGGACAGAAACGGAGAGGCAGAAATAAAATGGGTGCTCAGTACGCTTTCTATGTCCAGGGTGTTCTGAATCCTTGGTATGGCCTGGATGTTTAATTGGCATATATTTTACTGTACGCGCCGCGTATAATTGGCATTCGGCGGGTGGCATTTGTAATCCAGCAAGTGAATCATTCTTGGAAGAAACACTATGGACCCCTTTGAGACTGTGTAACAAGCCTAACTGCCAACCTGTAGAGAAGAGATGACAGGCTGACGCAGACAGAGGAGGAGACGGTGCCACGATGTGAGAGTGTCCTCAATGGACCTGTGGTGACGACGTGATCCAATTACACAGAAGAATAAACCCCCCACACACACTAATCAGATTATAGGACTGACAAATCCATTTGTTAAAATGCATTATAACAAGATAGAATACAAGTGAATTCAATGGACTGAAAAGATCGAATCGGCTGCAGTTGGATGATGACAACCTTGTGTGGTTATGTCCGTTCGGAGCCATGCATTGATGAGACTGAAGGGACACAAAGGTGCATGTAGGATTTGGATTCAGAAAAGGGAAACTCAACACGTTCTTCAAATTTAAGATGGACTTGGTAGATATACTAACACCCTCGGAGGGTCTGCCTCATCTCCTGTGTGTGTTTGTGTGTGTCTGGGCTTTGGAAATTACATATATACACACACACACACACACACACACACACACATTCACTATTAAGCATTGTATTAGACTGCTGTTATCAAAGGCAATATTTGATTTTATGATTGTGGTAGCCATGCAATGAAACAATTAAAAAAACACAGTTACCGCTGGGGGAATATCGTTAATGTATGATACAACAAGTACTATATCCGTCGAGTGTTGGGGTGCTATCAAAGGGAGAAATCTGAAGCAGAGTTATTAATCAAAACCCACGACTCCAGAGGACTCCCATTAACCTCCTGCATCGACCATAAATCTGTCTTTAAACTTTACACGGCTTTCACTTAATACTTACTAATGAGTGGAACAAAGACAAACAGAGTAGCACTGAAACAATTCATGTCTAAGGATAGAAATATCTATAATTGATTAGTTGTTGAAGCAATTTATCAAACAAAAAAGCCCTGAACTCTCTGGTTTTAGCATTTAAAATGCTTTACATCATTGTAAATCATACATTTCTTTGGATTTTGGACTATTTGTTGTTTAATTGTGCAATTATATGATTAATCAAGTAATTAATAATGACAATTTTGGAGTCTTGATTAGGGAAAAATATTGTTTTACTGTGATACTACAAGCTCAACCTTTGGTTATTTACAGTCCACTTTCTGAGCTGACTTAATTAAAACAAATTTAATGCATGTTAAGTGGGTAATTTGTCTTTAGTTAACATTCACAATGGCAGTCTGGAGGGAGGAAATGTAAACTCATGGACGAGCGTCACTGTGCCCAGAAATAGAGCTGTAACTGTTTGCAGCGGAGGGGAAAATAAATGGGGTGGAGTCCATGTGATCGTTACACTGGAAGTGTTTAAATGTGTGTGTGCATTCCCCCGGGTTGTGTTTCTATTTCATTACAGCACCAACTGCACAATAACCTCAATAGCATGATAAGAACTTGGAGAGGATATGGCTCGTACTGATTGGACCGTCATTTGAGCGCAACAGAATTCAAATAAAAAGAACCAAAATCCAAATGGGCCCCCCCATTTTGTTTGATTTTAGTTTCCATTTTTCCGGCTTGTGCCTGAGACAAAGTGAGAGAGCGTGCACACACACACACACACACACACACACACACACACACACACACACACACACACTTGTTTTCATTATGACTCCTACTCTCCACTTCATTTGGAAACAGTGGCTTGTATAACTGTAGTCAACCCCATTTACTTACACATTTTCCAATGAGGCAATTCATTTCTTCAGTTGTGTTCAGTTATGTCCACAACCCACATTCACAGTGAATACACACACACGCACGCACGCACACACACACACACACACACACACACACACACACACACACACACACACACACACTCCGCTCTTTACCACAAGGTGTAATTACTATATCAGCCTCATTGGGTCGTTTTTACTTAACAGTATTTAATGAGGCCCCAAATCATTGGAATTTATTCCATATACTTTAATGGGGATTTTTATTTTGGTGAGAAAATGTACCAGGGGACAAAGAACCGTCCTCTCATTAGGCCTGTGGGAGAGTAAGTCGGTTCTACGTTGGTAGAAGCTGGAGAGAGAACAGAGCAGGGCAAAGAGGTAGAAGATCAGGAAAAAAGCTCCTCTGATTGAAGGCTTTTACTCCTTGCCGGCACCAGATAGCTGGATACCACAGCAGCACAAAAGGCCTTTACAAATACACCCTCAACGCTTTTGGTAAGATTTGGACCAATAACTCAAAAGGAGTTCAAATGTCGCCTTAACTGAACAATGAACAGTAACTCAGGTGGAGGCCCTTTTTAGAGAAGGAATTTGACATGGAACATGTAAAAGTGCATAGGCAGAATTACTTACTAACTCTGAACTGTATGTCAAACAGTCACTATTGACCAATTCGAAGACGCTTTGGTTGAATGCAGGTAAAAGAGTCTGTGTGGAAAGCAAAGTTGGAGAAATGCAAGATACAAATTCAATCTCAAAACCCGCTTTTTTGGTTTGTTTAAACTCGAAACTGGAGAACTGGCTACTTGTGAAACAATCCCGTTGTACACGTCGCCTCTCAAGTCCAGACTCAAGTATGCATCTCAAGTTGCAAATCGGAATGTAAACGATGAGCAGCACACACAAAAGGGAGGATTGCCCCAGACATCTACTGGCTACACCAGAACCCCAGAAGCATCGGCCATTGGCCCCAGAGGCCGATGTCATCAGACTGATAGCTGATGGGTTCAGACATTATGAGATGGCACACTATGTTGGAACCTGTAGAAAGCTATTTAAAAGACCATAAGTCTACTGTATAAAGTAGTGATGATCATAATATATTATTCTGGCTGTAAATAGGGCCTTGGTTATGGGAATGAAGTCCAGTGAATTCTTTTCACAGAAAGTGAACAGAATGATTTGTGGTGCTCAAGGCCCCATTTACAAAAAGTGAAGCAGATGCAAATACAGTAGAGTAGATGTTCACAAGGTTACATCTCCATTACACTAAACAATGACTTTTAATATTTAAGGCCAAAAATCTCCCTAATATGTTTAACTGCAGTCAGAAAAAACACTCATATCCCACATAGTATCACACAGTGCTGAGGCTTAGCTTTGTGGGGGGGGGGGGTCGTAAATCATTACCGTGTGTTACATTACACTCATTTAGCAGATGGTGGACTATCCATCAAACCCTTCTATAGCAATAGCAATTGTCCAATCCCAGTTTAGCAACCATAACTAGGCACCGCAGGTCTGTCAAGCGTCAAGCTCCACATGCTGCAGTGGTGTGCATGCGGGTTTAGTGAGAGTAATAAACTGGGCATTTAAAGAGTTTTTTTTTTAAAACAAGGGCAAAAGGTGTAAAGAATTCAGTTGGTTGCAATTTGGAACAATGCTGCCAGGGGCCACCAAATGTTAGCTTAATAATCTATTTTACCGAAAGCTGATAAAGTCTACCTACCAGTAAAATAATGGATTGCCAGCTGGAGATCAAACTGTTTTGTCTGAAATCAGGGACGAATTGAAAAAAATATATTCAAGTGGTAAATCAGTGCCGTGATCAGCAACAGCAACGAAGGAGTGCAGGGCGTAGTTTATGTTTAATTATTCCACTTCATCTCCATAAGACCAAGAGGTCTTATGGACGTTAAAAGGTTTTCAGGCCTCGAAAATGTTGAGCGCATCAACCATATTTAAACTTTACACAAATCCATCAAGTACCCTCCTGATGCATCAAGGATGTCACCATACAAACAAAAAAAAGAGAAAAGAGTGAAAGGCGCTGTATATTATCTTTATCATCATCAATCTTTAAACCAGCGAGCCTTGTGTGTGTGTGTGTGTGTTACATGTTACATGATTTCCATAATTGACCGTAATTACTCAAAACCACAACCACTTAAAGTGTGAACAGATGGCAGTTTCTATAGTAGGCTGTTGACTCATCTATAGTGACACGGATTCAACAGAAGTCAACTTCATACAATGGGTCATTTTTTTTTGGTCACAATCTTAAATCTTAAGTCTTTCAAAATCTCAATTTAAGCATCTAAGTGGAGTACTTAGCCACCCTTGAGTTTAGTTCTATGACGACCATCACTAGAAAACCAGGACAAAAGCAAACGCAATGTCAGCTACAAAAACCCAATGCTTACACCTGGAGGGGAAAGGAGTGTTTGTCTTCTCCAAACAAAGCCAACAGGAAAAACAGATGAGCTTCGACTCTCTGACTCAGCTTTGGTTTTGGCTGTAAAAATAAACATTCCCAGAGGAATGATTAAATGTATTATCTTCACCACAATAAGAATGCAACGCTGTCGTTATCATCAACATCACCATCATAATCTGCTCCAAGTCAGACACCACAAACAGTAGCAGAGGAGATCATCATTTCTCTAATGACATCAACAGGCAGCTAGACACATTGGCTGGCTCTCTCCCTCTCTCATACACACAGACAAACCCTTCCAGATGCTAGGTGATGACAGGTACGGCTTGTTTAGGGGATGAACAGGGTATACATGACACCGACTTATTTCCTGTCTGCTGAATTGTGGCAGATGTTCTGTATTGTATTTCGACTTTCAGGCTCTTTGGAGTTACCTTGAGACTGTCTGTCTGCACTGAAATACACCTGGTTTCTTTTTCCTACAGAGTAACTCCTGCTAATTTCAACCTTGAGGGTTTTCTCACACCATTCCCAAGTATATGTATTCCTTGTGATCTAAAACTATCTCCATTACTTCAACGTGGTGTTCTGTATTTGGCTAACCTTATTCCCAGACATTGTCTACTCATACAGTAGCTTAGCAACCGTACCTTTGGATTTTTTTCCACATGAACTGTGTGTGTGTGGTTTGTAGTATGAGCAATACTCAGAATTTAAAAGGGTTTGGAGAGTTGTGTCTTTTTCATTAGCCTCTCTTAACAGCAAAGTGGAAGGAATTGATTAAACAGTGTGTGTGGGTGCTGTAATGTAATCTACAAACATTAGCATGTCCTTCAGTATTAACCTTACAGGTTTTATTTCCTAATTTTTAATACAAGTCAGCTGGAAACAAAAAGTCAGCCGGCAATTTCATTGAATTCATTCACTCGAACTAGCTCGCTACAGATGATACAGTCTCCTGTCAAAGGTTGCATTCCAGCCGGAAAGTTGCCAGCTAGAGATGGGGGGGGGGGCCTGCTTTTGTCCACCTCTGTGTAATGACTAATAAGGTTGATGGTGAATCCGTTGACACCGTTTAGTGCCTATTGGCAGCAACAAAGCAGGGTAGAGCTGGTAGGAAAGTGTCAATTTCACTATGTGCTACTGTGGGAAAACAAATAGAGTTTTCACACCTTAAAAATAATAATATATTGAGTATCGCCAACACTACTGGCTACTTGGACAACATGTACTACTGTGAGGTCAGTGAAAATCTTTTTAGCCTCTTTGCAGCAAGTCAACCTTGGGAAGTATTTGTTCAGTCGTCATGTGACTCGATGAATGATCACACTGGTACAATCATTATAGTACATAAATATGACTAAATAAATAATCTGACCTTTCTTTGTGTGTGGAATCCAAATATGGATATACCTTTTACACGTGAGACCATCCAGTTTTATAAACCCAAGTGAATGGAGCTACACAACTGGCTAAAAGGAACTTCTCTTTATTATTTTAATCAAATTGCTCTTCGTACTGAGGGGGAAATAAACTTCACACCCACATGGTTGGACAGAATTTTCAATCATCTTTATGTAAAAAAAATAATACAAAAATGAAAAAACATTGGGAGGAAAAGGAAACAGAACGAGGACAGCTGTGATCATTAAGAGCAGTTATCCCCGTGTGGCCGCCTCTTGCAGCCATGACCAATTCCCGTAAAGCTCTCCCATTCCTGCACCAGGGACTTATGAAGTTGTTTATCACCAGAAGCTAAAGGGGTCCCGTGTTCAGATGCTGACATCCACAGCATCTCACAGGTTATCTGCTGACTAAGAACAGTGTCTTTTTGAGAGAGTCCACATCTTGCATACTTTCTCTCCTGCACACACCTGGCCATGAGGGCTGTTTGACTTTAGACAGCTTGACATATTGCAGTAGGTCAAATTAATAATGGCTTAATTCCACGTATTTACTTAGGTTTCAGGGTCTTTCCGTGGCATACAGGGACATGAGTAACACCTGTGCTTTTCCTACAATGACAAGTCAATGAACGCCGTTCAATGAACGAAGCTTGTCAGATTGTCTGTTTGGAAAAGTTGTACAAATTGCCAGATGCAACCCAATCCAATTGTAACGTCAGAAAAGTCAATTCAGCAAGGACTTTGTTAGGACCTGTGTAAAAAGAAAAAGGCCTATTTGCCACACAACCACCTACCATTGGTGTCACACAGGCCTTTTTCACAGCAGACATGTTGACTTGTTAGAACAGCAAAAGCACAGGTGTACATAATGAAAACAAGGATGGCTGAATCCCATGTAGCCGCTTTGATGGCAGAATCCTGGTATCGTGCGTGCTGGCTGACTAATAGCATTACCAATGGCTTTGTTCTATTCAAGTGACCAGAGGTGACCCGTTTAGGCAGTGCTCCAGGTGGACCTCATTAGCTCACATAACTATCTCTAGTGTGGCACTCAAATTGCAGAGCACTGTACAAGCTATACACTGCTTTGAATTAGCAATATTCTGTACAAGTACTAATGTCTACCATCAGAATGTAATTGAATTCATTACTTGTGAATAACCAATTCTTCTCTGCACCTCCATAATGGCAGCGGCTGTGGTTGCTAGGGGCTTTGTGGCGGAACTGCAGAAGCCTGACCGATCCCCAGAGGGAAAGTCACTTTAGACTTGTCAGACTGCATGCTGAGCTGCAGAACAGAATCAGCAAGGAGCCGGCGTCTTGCTCAGGGGACACTTTAACTCAGCGGATGCTCTCTGACATGGGGCCCTGAACTGTGATCCTCTCAGCTTTTGACCACGGGGTCCTTCTGCTGCACTTCTGCCTGCATCAGGCTGCAGTGAGTGGTCACTGCCTATTTTATCTGAATTTGTTCTCCATCTTCCTAATGAGTTTCCAAGATGGCTTGTCCGTACCACAGTAAAAATACACAGATCACAAACACGCACATACAAGGTCTCTTACATACCGAATCGCTTGTACACACATGCACCACTACGCACACTCCTCTCCCATGAGAGCTGAAAATGATGTTTCCTCCTGATCTCCTTCCTCTCGGAACACAGTCTTCAGCTTTCATATTTTAGAACGGCTTACACTCAGGAATAAATAACTAATTTCTAAGTAGTTTTTTTTCCATTTGAAATTAAAGTTAACATGCCGGGTCACGTGTTCAGAACCTTTTACGCCCCCAGAGATCCATGAGACCCCTCAAAAAGGCACTTTATCCCTTTGTTATGTTCCTCTATGTGCCACTTCTCTGACAAATGCAGTTGTGGAGAACTTCGGTCTCTCCGTTACCCTTAAGTTAACCCTCGCTGTCATCTTTATAAATCAGCCTCTTAGCCTCCCTCGTTAGCTCTCCTTCTGTTCCGTCTATTTCTATCTCTCTCCCTCTCAGCACTTTCCCCATTAAACTCACATTTCAGCTACGACCCCCTCCCATCTCTCTCTCTCTCCCATTTCTTCTTTGCCCGCTCCATTCCTTCTTTCTTATCTTGGTAAGTTTTCAGCTGGGACTTGATTTTTCCTCTGCAGGAAAAGCCCCTGTATCCCCCTGGGAAGTATCATCACCATGCTCACATGTGTGTATATAAGTGTGAGAGTGTGTGTGTGTGTGTGTGTGTCAGAGGGAGAGCGAGAGACACTTTGTTCTTACCATCTTGGGTCCAAGATTGCCAACAGGAATAAAATACATTTTCCGGTGTGTGAATTCTGTGCTTGCAAACTTGTGCGTGTGCACACATGTGTGTGAAGGGGTAAAATGATGTTCATCTGGGGAATCTGCCTGCCATCAGCCTAATTTCCATGTGTCTTTACACGTGTATGTGTGTGTGTGTGTGTGTGTTTGTGTTTCTCCCATGCCACTTCTTGTTGCATAATAACCGTTTACTTTTCGCAGTCAGTCACCTGTTTCTACAACAGAATAAACCTAGATCGCCCTGCAAAGAGGCTACACAATTAGGCAGAGTGCTGCAAATTAAGTACATTTGCAGAGAGTGTTACTTTCTTTGTTTGGGAGACTGTTTGGAGAAAACACATTTTGACTTTGTATATGGAAATCACATTTGAAATGAGATATGGATAATATAACAATACGTTTCTTTCTTCGCTCTTGCTATTAACCAGCAACTCCATTCTTTAAATGGAAAGTAAATCACATCTAACAGCAGAGGTTTCTAATCCCAGGTTTCAACACTCAGAGCCCTGCTGGTTTCCCTCTAATCGGGGAGTGTTTGCACCGGGACGTCAACTGAATGCAAACAACTGGCAGGTATAGAAAGCTTGCAATACTCTGTGTGCTGAGGATCTGCTGGATGACATGCACAAAACAGCACATGAGGGATGAGAAACTCAGCCTTTTGTACGACTAGTTTTAGATACGGGGTTCCCATGTTAAAGTCGACAGTTCCCTTCGGGATATTTGAGTCTGGTTATATTAGATTTCCATAAAAATTAGCCAGAAAACAGAAAGACTTTGGCTGAACTGAGATCTTTCATCTTCAATAAGAGATACCGATATAAACACTCCCATGTGGGCTTCCTAAACCTTATCTTGTCTGAGGATAATGAGTTTGGTCATGCATGCGGTGTTCCCGAACCCATACTTCACCTTTGGGTCCCCTATGGTCTGTCATCCTCTCTCTCTCTCTCTCTCTCTCTCTCTCTCTCTCACACACACACACACACACACACACACACGTCTGCCTACCTTCCAGTGTCACCTCTTTCCCGGCCCGTTTCAGCGCTTGCACAGCCTCGTCGTGGGTCGCGTCCCGCAGGTTCACGCTGTTCACGGACAGGATGGCGTCCCCGACATACAGAGCCTGGGTCTGGTCCGCTGCGAGTCCCTTGAATATCTTACTGATGAGGATGGGCATTTTATTCTCCTTCCCACCTTTGATGCTGATCCCGAGTCCTCCGACCTCCTGCTTGGTCACCTTAACGCACCGCTTTCTGTTGGCGATCGCCTCCGGCACTCGCTCCGGGAGGTCCGTGAACGCAGTGCGCACAGTTTGGGGGCCGTTGTTGGAGTTGGCGTTATTGTTATCAAGGTAGGATCCGTTGGTAACCCCGTTGAAGTCGACACAGTCGTTCACGTTGTCGTTAACGCAGCCCTCCTCGCAGCTTAACGTGAGCGCTTCCTCGTTTAAGTTGATCAAAACTTTGTGCCATCGCTCCCGCACCGAAACCTCAAGAAATCCACTTTTTGGTACTCCGGAGGCACCTGAAACTCCCGTCGTTATGACCACCGCCATCTTTGGAGCATTTCTTTAAATAAAAAAAATAAAAAAGACGTGTGATTTAGTTCCCAGCACGCTCTCGCACATTAACTTCCACCCTGTCTCCCTCGCAGTCAGGCTGGACTTTTGCCCCTCTGAAGTTTTCAGCGGGACTCGACCAACCAGCCCGACCCTTTCGGCGCAAGCTGCTCCGCCCGCCCGAGATCCTATCTGCTGGGTGGAGTTTGCTCCCCCCGCCGTCAGCCGATCCCATCTTCAGATCCTGCATGCACAAATATGCCTCCATGAGCTCCCCTGAACGTTTGAGACGTGACAGTTTACGCCGTTAAACACGGCTAAACAACACATTTACAAATCCATTAATTAACTCGTATCAGGTTGACGATAATAATAAATAATACAATTAAAAACTATGATGTTAAAATATATGGATGTTCACCGACCATAAAAGGAAATTAACGTATATGTTGGGGGGGGGCATCGTTTGGTTGTGTGAGTCATTAGGCCACGTGGATCTGAAACAATTACTTTGTATGGCAGCACGTTTAAATAAATATAATAATCTCAAATATGACTAGAACTGAGTTTGCTGTCTTCACATTCCCAGTGGGACGTCACTGCTGAACGCCGTAACGCTGCAGACTGTTACGCGCGTGCAGGAATGCGCCTGTGCCTGTTTGGATGTTTCAAAGAGAAAGAGCTCGTTTTGTCAGGATCTGTGACAGCTATGGAAAGACCCAATGCGAGGATTTGCTCTCCATCTCTATTATTATTATTATTATTATTATTATTATTATTATTATTGTTGTTGTTATTATTAGTATTGCTATGCATTGCAGGCCTGAGAGAGTTCGGATCAGTAAACTCAAACCGTGAGGGTGCAACTAGTGGTATCATCACTGCGATACCTGGAACAGCTGTGTGACTGTTATGCGGGATCGAGCCCCGTGAAAGACTGACAGGGAGACTAAAGCCACGATGCAGCTTTGCAGCCACATTATGAAACCAGGAGAAAAAAAGAACGAAGCAGCTGCCATGAGGGACTTCGATTAGGACGTAATGTGCATAGAAAGTTACAGCTTTTGGGATGTAACAAAACTTAGAATCATAAATATGCATTTTCTTTTCACAGCCGTTCCTCTTAAGCATGTCATCATGCGTTCAGTATCAACCGGCCTCACACTGAGCTATTAGCAATGTTGCTACGACACCTACTGGTGACTCTAAATTGATGTCGGTGAGGGTTAACAGTCCTGGCCTCAGTGTGAAACCTTAAGGAAAGTCTCCATTGGTAAATAAACAGATACTCAAGGGTCATTTGTATGAGGTGCGATCACAAATAATGCATTAAAATATCTTCATGCTGTTAGATTTCAATATACAAGCATTGCTCACATTTCTGTATTGATGATGATTTGTGTTGCGGTGAAAAGCAACACCAATCCATCTTGTATCAAACAACAGCTGGAACTTATATTTAAAGACATATGTGTAAACTATTAGAAATAAGGATATTATAATCATGATTGTATGTTATGTATGTGTGTCATAATTAATCACATTGTGTAATCACAGGAACACAAAGGCATGCTGTGAAGGAGCACACACTTCCTCACTTGCCCGCCTTCTAAACTACAATGAGGATTTATTTTGAGAAAGAGACTGAAACAGAAATACTAAGAATTCTTTGGCTTAATGAGGTGTAGGAGCTACAATTGATTTGTTCTTTTTATATGGAAATGAGCTATCAGATGAAATGTACATTCTTTGTTGTGATAATGACCTTCAAACCCAACAAACAAACACACTCTTATTAAAGGTGATGTATTTAAAGGTTGTTAATGAACCTTTTTTTAACCCTCATTCAGCACTAGACTGCATACGTTTTTCTTCTTCTTTTCTTCAATGCAACAGGGAGCAGCTACACAGAGGGTTACACACAAGCACACAATCCAACATGGGGTTTGTGTTGTTGATCTACTGACTGTCTTTCTGCAGTTTAAAGAGTGCAGTCTTTTGCTCAAGACCACTGCGAACACATTAGGGAATGTCAGTTTTCCGAGATAAGGCTTGAGAAATATTCCTCGCTCATATTCTGCACCACCATATTATGTGTTCTTTCAGTATTTCAAGGTGCCTCGCAGAGTTTTAGTAAGTAGTAGTACATTCAATGTTTCCTGAACCAAAATGCATTATGTGTATCCTTGAGGTCTAAAAAATAGATTGAATGTATTCCACCCTCATAAGGATCATTTTGCAAAGCTGATTATTCACTGCCTCAGAGGGCTTTACAATCTGTACACATCCTGTCCCAGGACCTCACATCGGATCAGGAAAAACTCTCAAATAATAGAAAAAAACCCTTTCACAGGGAAAAAAGGGAAGAAACCTTCAGGAGAATAACAGAGGAGGATCCCTCTCCCCAGATGGACAGAAGCAATAGATGTCATGTGTACAGAATGAACAGCATTACAGAGTTACAACACATTCAATGAATATGACAGAAATATATGAATAATTCGTAGTAGGCATGGACCATGATCCAGACCTCCACAATCCATGAAACAGAAAGAGGTAGAGAGGAGGGGGGGCGCATCAGCAGGGCCATGGCAGGACACAACCAGGTCCAATGGACCCTATGAAACGTGAAGTCACAAGGACTCCGGGGAGGAAGCAGAGTTAATAAGGTGCAATGGAGAGATGTAAATTCATCCATAAGGAGAGAGAGAAGATGAGATAGGTGCTCAGTGTATCCTAAAACACCCCCCAGCAGCCTATAAGCCTATAGCTGCATATCAAGGGGCTGGACCAGGGCAAACCTGATTCAGCCCTAACTATAAGCGCTATTAAAGAGGAAAGTCTTAAGCCTACTCTTGAGGTGACTGAGCAGGGAACAATAGGAGATTATTTTGCATACTGCAAAAAATTGCCTCACACAACCTTTAGTTTTAATCGTTTGCGTTGAGCATAGAAGGTTGGTTGAGTGGATCCATAAATAGAACAGATGTGTGGGGCCCTCATTAACATTGGACACAATAACGAGCGGGACATTGACCCCCTTTAATATTCTCATTTATTTATTATTTTTATTGATTGTTAATTGTTTCCTTTATTCACCTGGCATGTGTGTATCTGCCATTGAGGCTTAAATTGTGTGAGAGGTTAATGCTGGGTTACGATGAGGAAAGCTCATGCAGGCACTTGGGTCAGCTCGGGTCCTTCGGGAAGAAAGCGAGGGAAAACGTTAGGCTCGTTTAATTCAGAAGTTGACTAAAACAGCCTGCAGCATGCAGTTGCCTTGCTGATCCGAATGTATTCCTGTACTTTCAGTAAAACAGTTCTTAAACCCATGCACGCCTGGATGTACTGTGTGTCCAAGTGTGCAACAGATGGGTGGAGTATGAGCTAGAGAAGGAGGAGCACTATTGCATCATTTATAGAGAAATGAAACTATAGCAAACACAGTTCAGCTCATTAGCAAACAAAGACCAACAGCAGAGCAGCTCATCCAAGAAGGTGAAGTTCAACTTCCTTGTTATTGTACATATACTTGATAATATTCTGATATTGTAGAGTACACATACCTTCGTATAACATGTTACAAACTTTGCACCAGTTGTTCATAAAGTGGCTCACACTAGATTAGAAAAAACATGGATTCAAAAAACTCTTCTCTCTCTCTTTACTCGTCTCCTTTAGATATGGCCACGGCCAGCAGCTTCCTGTCTGAAGATCAGTTCCTGTGCGCCATATGTCTGGATGTTTTCACTGAGCCTGTTTCGATTCCATGTGGACACAACTTCTGCAAAGCTTGTATCCACAAGCACTGGGAAAACAAAGAGCAGTGTCAATGTCCGCTGTGCAACGAGAAGTTCAACCAAGGGCTCAAACTTCGTGTCAACACGGGATTCCGGGAGGTTGTGGAGAAATTTAAGGAACATTATGCCACAGCTGACAATAATTCCCTGGCCAAACAAGGCCAGGTGCCATGTGACTGCTGCCTCGGCAACAAGTTCAAAGCCTCTAAAACCTGTTTGGTGTGCTTGGCATCTTATTGTGAAACACACCTAGAGCCTCATTTGAGAGTTGCGGCCTTAAGAAGACACAAACTGACAAATCCTGTGCGTAACCTGGAGGACCAAATATGCAAGAAACACAACAGGATGTTGGAGCTCTTCTGCATGAATGACCAGACATGTGTTTGTGTCCTGTGTACAGAACATCACTCTCACCATACAATACCTTTAGAGGAAGCCCTAAGAGACAAGAGGGCTCAGATGGGGAAGAAAAAAGTAGTAGTACAGAAGAGTAAACATAGGCTGGGAAAGAAGGGCCAGAAGCCAAAAGAGCCAGTGCAGACCAAGAGGAAAGGCGAAGATGAAGCAATGTCAAACTGTGTGGCGTTGAATCAAATGCAAGATCATCCCATGTGGTGGCTTCCAGACAGTGTTCCTGGAAACGGAACACTTTCTAAATGGAGATTCTACCTTGAGCTTGTGGCTGAAGAGAGCGATTTAGGAGGAGTCACAGAGCCGATGCGTGGAACAAAGGCATTCGTACCTAACCCGAACAATGGAAACTGGGTCGTAAGGGTAGGGGCTGTTCCCAACAACAAGTCTCAACACATCATCCCTACCCATTGCTTCTTGGTAAAGAAAATTAAGAGAGTCGTGGTGTATGTAAACTATGACAATGGATCGGTGTCCTTCTATGATGCCGACGCCGATATAATTGCCTTCCATTTTACCGGCTTCCATTTCAATGAGATGGTTTACCTATTCTACTGCCCAGAGGACAGCTGGTTTAACAGGCTGCAAGAGAAGGCTCAAAATATAAAAGCGTGGTCTCAACTCCCAGATACCATATTTGTCTTTCGTTGTATTGGCCTTTTCTTTGTAGTCGTTGTTTTCTTTGCATTTTGTAACTAAAAATACTTTTTCTAAATCATGAAATTAAATATAAACTCTTCTCCTTCTCCCTCCACTCACCATCTGTCACATTCATCAACTAAATAATACATGTTCATGTACAGTAAGTCTGTAAATACTGTGCAATACTAATACGTTTAAGTACTTTTTAATTTTTTTTAACATTTATTTTATACACTTTATCCACTTTATTCTACTCCGTCTGTATATATAATATTCTTCTTGTTTTTTACTCTTTTATCTTATTTCTGTTATTATACTACTCGTTTTACTTATTACTGTGAGCAATGCTGCTGTAATCCTGTAATTTCCCCACTGAGGGACTAATAAAGGATTATCTTATCTTATCTTATCTTATCTTAAATCAGAGTTCACATGTTAGAAGTTGTAATTATGACTTTGTATGCTTGTTTTTTGATTTTGTGTTGAATTTTCAATAAATTAATTGACATAAAGTTTACGTCTGAAAGATGGTAAAGTCTTTTCTGATATGAATCAACCACTGAGTGTGATTTCACATGTATGACCCCTGAAGTGATGATGGTGACAGAGGCTGTATTCAAATACACCACTAGAGGGAGCAATCTACTTTCCCTTTATACGAACAGCCGCCCACATTCCTCATTCCATTAAGATAGAGATGACAAAAGAAATGTTAAGTCTTTATTCACTTGGTCTATCGTGTATGTGTCTTAATGCTTGTCAATGAGTTACACATTTAAACTGAACAGGGGAACTGCACGATAGAGGTAAGTCTATCACTGTGGTGAACACGGCTGCATTCATGATTCATGACAGCGTGAAGTCCATGCGCAGGTTATCGGTTAACTTTTAATATGTATTATTATCCTCAGTGTCTTTTCAGAAACTACCACTTGTAGTTGCTGCAGTGGGGATTCTATTTAGGATGACCATATTTATTAATCTGCCGACTCGACAAAACCTTGGTGTATTAAATTAGACTATTGGGCACATGGGGGAAATTAAGGGATTACACTGAAATAATTGCTCATGTGAATGGAGATGACTTGCATTACACCCCCCCCCCCCCCCCCCCCCCCCTTACAGAAATGGTTTATCATTAACACTTTTAAACGTCCAATTTCTGAATGCCTTCTCACAGAGCAGAGCAGCAGCATACTTTGTTGGAAAGAGCAGCGCAAACACAGCCGGTCGGTCATTAATTGAGCAGCACTGAATCAAGTCTTCGGTAGAGAAGGCGGAATGATACGTCTTGTTTCTGCCTGTCAACGAATGAGAAGAGAACGGATTATAGTCCATACAAGACCGATCTCTCACTGAGATGATATTGTACTCACACGGTACAGCAAGGCCGAGGTCAAATCTGAGCAGCCCTGGAATGTGAGCAAGCTGAAAGGGATTTACATTTTTTTTTATTAAGATCAAGATGTTACTGGTCAAATATATTCTGTGTTTGTCTATTGTGTCAAAGTTATTGCTTGAACACAAAATGTGATAAAGTCTGAGAGCCGTGTTGTTGTTTGCGTAACTTGTTGGCACATGGTTCTGAGTTTTAGGGTGACGGACAGATATTGCCCTCGCAAAACCAAAAATCTATCTTTTCATGTATTCATTGTTTAGCTTTACTCTTGACATACATACATGTATAATGCAACACTGGGATGAACTCAAAATGTTTGATCCACAAACATAACCAACATGCAACATTACGACACACTGCTGGGCAGCAGACACCAGAACAGACTGTAGCTGCAGCCAGATGTGGGTTACCCGTCCGCAGTGTCCGTCTCCCTGATTATTCAGCTACCGGTGAGCTAAAGTTTCCAGTGAGGAGCTATTTTAGGAAGCAGCAGCAGTCCCACAGGGGATAACAGGGGTTTCCACTGTGACCCTCCAGGTTTGGTTCAGTGAGAAAGGTCAAAGGGTCACCGCCCACTGTCAGTGGGGCTCGTGGGGGTTTGATAACTTCCGGGTGCCTTGTGATAACATGAACATCCTGCACTGCTAAAAGGGACTCCAGACAAAGAGGTTTACCCCAAATGCAGAAGTGTGAACACTTTCATTAAGACAAGGGATTATGGTATATATGTGAGAAGAGAAATCAGTACTTGGTTCTTTTGTGCTTAAATATATTTGATGATCTTTTATATTGTTTTGCTTTTGTTCAAGGTATAAGGTTAATATAATGTAATTATGCAACACAGGGTTACGCAACTAAATTCAGTTGTAGACCCTTTCCAACATCAGAAAAACATAACAAGACAGCCATATTGTTACTATTAGGTCACACTTGACTTACATTTGACTGACCTAAAACCTAAATGACACATCCATGGCACCATTTGAAACATAACGGTGTTATGTAGGGCAATGATCAGCCTCAATCAAATAACATGAGAAGCCAGATGTGGAACATTTAGTCATAAAGACTACTTAATTTGTTCTTTAGTTTTGGGCCCTATCCAGCCCATCCATATTATTGTTTTCCTCCATTACCCTGAGTTTAAATTCTGAGGCAATTCCTTCTTGAATTCCCTTCGTCTAACCAATTCAGCCTAAAGCTACCTCTCATTTAAACAAGTCATCATCTCTTTGATCATCCCAATGATTTTACCTGAGAAAAGAATGATTTTAGTGTTTAATGTAATAAAGAGATTCAAACTTTGATACAAAAAATACACATTTATTTTCAAATGTTCGAGATACAGCAACAAGCAGTGTGAAGTATAACAATACCATACCAATATATATATATATATATATATACAATTCATGTTTACATAAAGCTGTGTATTTGATACACACTCAGTCAAACAAGCTATACTGCAAACGTTTGTCATTATAAAAATAGCTGTTGTTTATGTGCACTACTTTTAACAAAAAGAAAATACTTGAAAAACAAAAAAAAACTAAACGATTTCATTTATTGAAGGGAACATCGGCATTACACAACAGGGGTCAGATTTCACACAGATGTTATAAATGACACTAGGTCACGACAGTGGTCAAAGCACACAGTCCAGTTATTTAAAAAATGCATCCCATAGTTGAAAGATTTCCATGGAAGTGCCACTAACAGGTAAAAGCCCATCCTAAGGTCCCTTATTTCCTTCTTTGTATTTGATCGATGTGAAAGTAATGGCATTACAGTATTATTATTAGAGTTTTAGGTGTTAAAGTGTCACAGTACAACAGGTGTTTTAATTTATTCTGAAAGAGGAGCTTTACCGAGCTTTCCTCCTCATGATATAGGCTGAACAAAACACATTGTGGTTTCATGCTCTTCGTCTAAAAAAACTATAATATTTTACTGATCAGCCAACCCGACTGTCAATCAAACATCTGGTCGGAAGCAACCATGACACTCCTGATGTCCCCATTACCCTGTACCTTTAAACCTTCATATTCAACCTCTTAAGAATAAGTTGTTTTAATTTAACAATGTAGAGCACCTATACAGACACCCGTGGAACTGAAGTCTGTTGTGAATGGTTGGCGGTGTACTCCACCTGATATGTCACAAGGTTTAAGTTGACACTTATTTGTCCACAGGATTTTATGAATACAAGTATGATTCTGACCATAATAAGCAGATCTAATCTTATTTTCACTGTTGATATATCACAGACTTGTTTTAATATAACATTTAGAGTTAACGCAACTCGTGTTTTAATATGAATAGAAAGCTATTCTCCCTTTTTAAGAGTGATTTAATGACCTATAACTGCTGTATCCCATTTCCGATGGCTGCCACACAGCGTTGTCTCGGGGACAGTGGCTGTGACAGGCACAGGTCAGGATCACCATGACCGGCCTCCTGGTTGTTTTACCTTTGGCACACTGGAACTCCACCAGGGCGGTCTTGGTTCTGTGGGGGGTACAGCAGCGGCCGTTTGTGCAGGAGCCACAGTAGCGAGGCTTGTAGACCTGGACGCTGGTGCAGTTCTTATAGGAAAAGTGGACGGCTGCATCGCTCCTCACCGTCCTCTGACACTTACTGCCTCTCTGCAGGGAGAAAAAGAGTCATTCACTGAATGCATTTTTGTATGTGTGTTTGTACAGTATGTAAATAATGTCATTCTATGTGATTTTTAAACACAAAGTACATTAGCTTATATACTCTGCTACTGGCTTTACTGCATAAACGTACATAAAGAATATGGCATCCAAATCGTGCTCAAAAAGTACCTTGTGTGCAAGTTGTGTCAGCTGCGTCTGTTCCTGCTGGTTGTCACAGGGCCTGATCATACACAGTCGGCTCTGCTTCACCATCTCGCACCGCCGGTTCTTATTGCTGACCCTGGTGGACACTCCCATGTCGCAGGTTTGAGAGCAGGCGCCCCACTCTGTGGTCTGCTCGATGCAGTTAAGGCTGGGGTCCCAACCGTTGAAGCTAACTGTTTCCTCCGGACGATAGGCTGAGGGAACACACAGGCGGACAGTGAGTTAGAGAAAGAAATCACCATGTCATCTGGAACAAAAAGTAGACCACTTGAACACGTAAAACTTGAAACTTGAAAGCAACCAATCCAAGAATGTAGAAAACGTTTAGGCAACATGATGTTTGATTGGATTACTAACTAAACTGCAGGGATTTATCACGTTGCTGTTTCACATTTGAGACTGAAGTGATAATACTGTTGCTTTTCCTCTGTGTTTCTCCTCCTTTTTCAGCTCTCACTCTATTTTCCTCATCCCATCCCATCCTGCCTTCCTTCCTTGGTTGCTGCTCCCTGATCCTGATCAGGTCAGAGACGTGTACATAACCTTTAAACTCTGTCTCACACTGCAGTGACACTGACGTGGGAAGAGGAACGGTTGATTGTCTGTGTCTATCTGTATATTTATGGTCCATCTCGCTCCATGTCACCCTACTTCCAGTCTACTCACCCGCCATGGCAAAGCCGCCCAGTGCACTGGACTCAGCCTGGGGTTCACACACCCACTTCTTGCAGCACTCTCCAGGCACCTGGACCCTGCGTGGCATGGGGCAGTCCGGTCCAGGCAGCATCACGTCCACGGTGCAGCGCGGCACACAGGCGATCTGTCCATCGCGGCACATACACTGGTACTTACAGCTGGGGAAGAAGGTCTGGCCATTCTGATAGACAGAACCGTCCAGAACACACACATCTCCTTCATGAGCTGGAGAGAAGATACACAATATGGAAAATATAGTGTCTTTTATTTCTATACAAATATTACAAATTAAATCATCTCTTATTCACAAGAAGTATAACTGACATCAGGATGACGATATCATCTACAGTATATTGGATTTCCTGCACTCAGCGTTTCTGGATGTCCACTCACCGGCACAGGTACCGGTCCTCCTGTGGACATCGACGGTGTATTCACACTGCAGCCCTTTCCGTGTGTCACAGGGGTTCATTTCAGAGCAGACCTGCCCTTTCTGACGGGCACACACCAGGCAGCAGACACAGTCATCCAGGATCAAAGGCACCCCTGGGAGACACATGGGGGGCTCCTTAGGGCACTGACATCTCCGAGGGCACACCTGGGACCAGACTATTGGAAACACCTGGGTGGGAGACAAAAAGGAATTGGTGTTTTACATACTGTTGAAAGTCTTGCTCGATAAATCCAAACAAAATGACAAGCCTAGTTCTTGTGATTACATATGTTTTAAACAAAATGTATAGGATGCAAAAGTTATTATCTTAATCCCCTTCCTACCAAGAGTGTCTGGTGTCATAATATAAAACATGATCAAAATGAAGGCGGTCAGTTCCTGTTGTCATGCCTACCTGTGCTGCAAAGAAGACAAAAAGAGCTCTCTCTGACAGATTGGTCATCTTCCTGTTAAATAAAGCAGAATCCAAAATATCTGCAGTCTAAAAAGGGTTTAGTTGTCTTTATTGGAGCTGAGTCCTTTGGTTCCCTCCTCTCTGGCTACGGCGGAGCACAAGGTTGTGATCTCTTTGTCGTTCTGTCTCAGGGCTCGGGAGAAGAGGACCTTATATAGCGGAGCTGTCCTGCTGGCACCATGACGACAAACAGGAAGGAATGTCGGCGAGCTCGCCCAGAGTGTTGGACGAAGATGAGAGTCACATTTTATTGTAAGATCCTGTCCAAGAGGAAACCACAAACATACAGAGGCTAATTTAACATTCTGTTTTTGTACTTTTACTTTGTCCTTTTACTTTGTCCTTTTGACATTTCCGTATTGGGGATTCCCTTTGCACTCCATGTTCCTGTTATCATAGATGGCATATGGGGTTCCCTTACTCCGGTCCCACTGACAGTGGGTGCTGACCCTATGACCTCTCTCGTCTAACCCAACCTGGGAGGTCACAGTGGAAAACTCTCTTATTCCTTGTAGGATTGTTACTGCTTCCTAGAATAGATACACAGTGGAAACTTTGGTTCATCAGTAGCTTGGATGAGTGGGAGGACTGACACTGTGGTCGACACATCTGGTCAGAGATGTGTTATGGCTTCTTCCAGGCAGAGGTACTTGGATGAATTTGGGGGTGAAGCTGTCTGGATTCCTGAACAGAAGGGGGGCAAAAACTAAAGGTGTATGCATGTAAGTTGGATCGGGGTGTATGGGAGTGTATCTATGTTTCATGTTTGTTGAACATCAACCTATGATATTTAGTTTCACGACATTATATTTAAGGCATTATGTAATTTCTTCCTTTATTTGGTAAGAGATTGCAAAGAAAACTTGTAAACTAAAAGCTATATGTTTATGTGGCGCCCTCAATGTGGCGCCCTTCAATAGTGTTGAAAAACAAATGCAAACTATACGAGTGATAAGCTGGAGTGTGTGAGCTTCGTTTATGAAGTATGTCAAATCAAAAGACTTCAAATGAATGATCACATGTCTTTCTACTACACAGCGTAGTGAGCACTGTATGAATGTTCATATTTCAAGGTATTCAAGGTGTGTGTGTAAATCAAATTATATAAGCATGGAATTCTTTTTCGAGAGTAGTTATAAACTAATTTGTTGCAGAAGTTCAGTGTTCTTTCTATTTGACATGCACCATTTGGTTACACCCAATACTACCATTTTATTTATTGCAGTATTTGTTGTTTGTTGCCATAGCAATGTCTTGTTCTCAGCAAAGTCAAATATCTCAAATATGCGACCAAGAAATTAACAACTACCACATTTGACCAACTGTTTGGAGAACATTCATATGCAGGTTCCTCCCAACTTCCTTCATCAATAAAAGATACTCCTTCGGGACTTTCCTGTCCATCTTTCGACTCACCCATGTAAAAAAAAGAGATCTGCTTTCTAAATCACTTGAGATTCCAGCCAGCAGTGGTTTGCTCTACTATAATCTGGATTCAGTACTGTTCAAATTGTTTGCCCAAAGAAGTTGAAAAATGTCACATTTCGTAGGGTTGGTTGTGTCTGTGTGGGGATTTCTGCTCCTTTCATGCTTCTGCTTTGGTCTTTTAAAATGATGCCTCTATTTGGCTTCTGCAGAGTGAGATAAATGAGGAGATGGTGCTGTACCACAGACAATTTCTACAGCTGCGGTACCCACGATAATTTAAGGATTATGGATCAGTCAATTCAGTCTTCATTTAAAAATCTGTTTGATTCAGTTGATCTCTCAAAAACAATTATTTTCTTCTGTCTCCTTTGAGCCTTCTTCTCTCAGAAAGGCCTGCTCACTGCCTGGAATCGAAACCTCTTTTTTTTTAATTTCCCCCCATTGTTTGCACCTTTTTTTTTTTTTTTTTTTTTACTGTGTGATCACTTTGCACAGTGTGGCAAAGTGTGATATCTCCCAAGAATGAGGTGGGAAGCCTACATACGCACATTCATGGTATCTGTGAAATATTTCCACTCTAGCGAGGAACATTATGGAAGCAAACTGACAGGGGGAATGATGGAGGAATGAGAGGAAATCAGGCTGCTGGCCTCAAATGGAGAAAGATGGAGGAGGCGGAGACGGAAGAATGGACGACCTGACATGCAGCAGCTAACTAGCCTCTGCTCTATTGCTTTTCCTTTGTCCACAGGGGGTCTGTGGTAGGACCAGATTTTACCCGTTGAGTCATTTTCACACTAATCTTGTGTTTACCCCCCAAAATACCCCTCATCCTCCAGTGGAAAGACATGTTTAAGCACCACTTTAAACTGACGTTTGACGCCGTCTTTTCTAAACACAGTGAGATCGCACAGTGAAAGTCTTGCTTACAGATGTCAGCCGGCGAGCTGTTGTTGGAGGGAATCGAACCTTTTGCCAAGTGGTCCGGGCCACCGCTGAGAGCTCACCATGATTCCCTCAGAGTTTACACTGACGGTCCAACATCATTCAATGTTCTCGCAACAGATCATATGGTGACCTAATGTGGTCTGCAGTCTGCGTGTGGCGCAATATGGTGGAGGACCGTCTTTGTCCCCTTTCTTAAGAAATCATCCCCGGGTGAATGTTTTATTATACTCTGTTGACATTTGTGAGCAGATCACAATGTGTGTTTTTAATTAATCAGGGTTAGTATTATGCTCGGGACGCCAAATTAATTATGGGCCCTTTCCTGTTGAATCCAAAGCAGTTGTATTAATATTCATTATTTTCAAGTAATTTCCACGCCTGGAATATTCATTCATGAATGCATGCTTGCAGGCATGCCACAGTATCAGTTCAGGAACAGATGAATTCAGAGGAAGCAAACATATTCAGACAGCCGTGAGACATAGTCATATTACAGATTATTAAGTTATCCTTTTCATTTATGATTGAAAGAGGACAGTTTCTCTCCACGTTCCCCGTTTTAGATCTCATGGTTGCACTTAATCCCTGACCAAAAATTGGATGACACCCCTTTTATTACGAATTACAACAGAAATATGATCAAAAGTAGCAAGAAAAGGAACAACAGGTGTCGTAGGAGATGGACAATGATATATCATACATTCGGCAGCTGAGAATCTGGGATGAGTCATATTAGGAACCAGTTATGAAGTTAGTACAAATTTGGCAAAATGACTGGATTCTTTCGATGATGTAATTACAGACACAGATTTGTTGTTTGTAATAATGTCTCTGACCATTGCATCCACACCATGGCTGAAAAGCTGCTTGTTTTTCCTGCATGACATCATATTTTCCTTCAGCGTCTAAAAATGATCAAACTGAACACAGTTTGTGTACCGGTGTGTTATGTGTTTTTATGCCGTATGCAGACTATTTCATTATTTTATCTGTGATCTGGGTTTTTAGTGCGCACTTCATCCTTTACACCGTGTACGCTGCAGAATGAATCACATTTAAAGTGTATTTAAAAGATGGCTCTTCCAAAGGAAATAAATAATTCCACACGGTTTAAATAGCATTTCCTTTTGTCAAAATATTTTTATTTTTTTTGTCAGATCATTTAACATTGGCATCCAGCCTTTAGACACGCAACTCCATTACTGGCTTACAGTCCATATGATATCTACTGAAAGGAATTTTAATGGCCGTGTTGGTAGACATAAAAATGGAAATGACAGTTTAATGGGATATACAACCAGTGAGCTAAAGCATTGCAGATGTTGCTGCAGGGATGTATTGGAGACAGTTTGTGTTGGAATGGGAGTTCATGTGAGGCTCTGGTTCGGTTCAGAGAGAGTTGAAAAGCTTTCTTTTTTAATTCATCTCGTTACCTTACTTTCTCTCATGCACACCATCAGTTTACATCACTTTCTCCACAAGGTAACGGATGACTTTGAGTGCTCTCCATATTTTCAATTTGCTCGCAAAGTGACAGTCAGGTAGCGGGTTTAGCAGCTTGGGAGGCCACCGCAAATCTCTCACTCCGGGTTTATTTGCTGCACGCCACCATACATGAGCTGAGACTCCGGGACGGAGGCAGATGTGTCTTACGGTGGGTGGGTGGCTGCGGATGGATGCAACATGTGTTTCATGAGTGGAAAAATATCTCAAGGTGCATTTCACGAGGATGTCAAAGGTTTTTGTGTACCTGAAAACCTTGTGTGTAGAAGAACAAAGTGAGAATTATCAGAGAACCACTTTTACATTGTAACTGATCACTGTAGAGTTGCATTATAATCTCTGTTATGGTTGTTATGATGTTGCTCATATTGGCACATATAGGTATAAATCCAGAAATATCTAAAAGGATATAAATCGTAAATTTTTTAAACATTCCAATATTTGCTCATGAACTAAAACACATGAATAAATCGGCTAGTATTATATCGGCTCATTGCAGATATGTATGGGTATCCATGCAAGTGGAAGGGCGTGTCCTTTTCAATAGTGGCATTCTACCCGTCATCTGTCTGTGGTAACATATAAGTCAGATAGAGGGTTATTGTTGTCAGTGGTCCGAGGGCCAACACACTGCGTTTCTCTCAGCTTCTCTAACCGGACTGACTCCCTGTTGAGTGGTCACAGTGTTTGTCACAGTTTGCAGCCATTGAGGATCAGTGGTGTTTGTTTGAACTTCTTCTTGTTTGAACAAACTGAGCACATGACTGCCACTTGGGGGAGATTTCTTACAAAAACAAACACACATATTGAAATTCACGGCCACATTTTCACAGGTATTATTTTTAGCGACGCACAGAGAGCTCCGAAAACAGAGCAAACCCACGGAGGTCCGACTGGAACGATGAACCACTAATATAATGTTTCATCCTGGAAGGAGGATCAGATCTCAGCTAATGTTTATATTAAGATTAGCAATGATCACTGAGTTTGACTTTGCCTGTTAAATGAGTCATACAAATAATCAGATAAATGTAATATATAAAATGTGTTGCTAATTGCTTCATTCAAGTCAACATAATGGCTATTTGAACAACTTGCCCAGCTGTCATAACCGAGATTTTAAAAAAGTGGCATAAAAACACAGTATTCAATCCTCCAGGTGGTTTGAGTCACATTTTCACAAGTTTGTTTTGGAGAAATGGCTGTCAATCTGCAGTGTTTGAGACAGGCCAATTTGTATAGAAAGTGACGCAAGTAAAGAGACTTCAGAGCGTCACTTAAAACAGCATGGCCACACATTTTACGTTATTTACCCGCAACACCACTCTAAATATAGGTCATTTTACTAAGTTTACATGCTGTAAAGTATTGTGACATACTGGGAAATACTGGCACAAAGGAATTGTTTGCACCCTGAGGCCTCACTCTCTCCACTTGTTGCTCCTTTCTTCGAGCACAGTGTAACATTGTTCATTATGCAAGATGTGTCTTTTAGGTTACTTTTAGTTAAAAGGTAGTATTGCAATTTTTTAAATTAAATTAATTATTTGTTGCTACATAATATTTTAAACATGCAGTATATTTGTCTCATAATATCTCCTAATGTATCAGTTACCCACTGACGACAAGCAATCAGTTTACAATCCACAGCGATAAAAGTGACTTTGGTGCAATTAAATAAAGAGAAAACTGAAAGATTTCCCAAAATTTCAGTTGAGTTTTTGGAAGATTGGCTGCAGACCCACTCAAAGTCTATATCCTTTATGTAATTTTCAGTTGATTCAAAAAGATAATTGAAATTTCTTGCACAAATTTCAAAGTTCTTTCGCCAAAATATATATATATTTGCTCTGACTGAGCTTCTGTCGTAAAGGTCGTTGAGGTGCTCGTCTGAAACCATGGCAACCACTGACCTGGCAGATCCATACATTGTGAATTCTCTTTACAATTTAGCTTACAGGTTCCGTGAACTTCATTTAGCACTGGCATTTGGGGAATGGGAATGTTAAGTTTCACCTAGGAGTTGGACAGAAATGCAACCTTAAAGAAGGGCAGAAGGAGACATAAGGGTTACAACACCTTTCGTATTTGTTGTTTACTTAGTGACAAGAAAAGAAGGTGAAAGAAAAGACATGAAAAACGGACCTGGGGTCAGTGGTTTGTCCCTGTGAGGGAGCCCGATGCCTTGGTCTTTATATATTTAATAACAACTTATTCTCCTACGCCGAGAACAGACACACACATACCAGCTTCATGGTGCAAGCCAGCTGTTTTTTTATAAGGGCCGTAAGCCGTTTACCAAAGTATTGACTGAGTCTTGTCATTTCAAATGAGATGTGGTCACATACATACGTTCTGTTTTAAGATGAGTAGAAAAGTGGTTGTTGATACAAGATTGTCTTAGAATCATGAATCATTTAGTGGCGGAACAGCCACTAATTATTATGAGGAACAGCGCCATCTGCTGGGGAGGCAAGCAAACCTATCCACTCTGTAGAGGCGAAGACATCCATATTTTAATTACAGGTCTGAACACAAGTTAACACCTTCTCCTTCCTCTTCATTCCAAAAAACCACCGTTAATTCTTCTTTATTTAGTTATGTTGTTTTGACCAGCTAGTGCAAGAAAACAGGCTTTGGATAGTTCTGCAGTCATTTTTTCCCCCACACGAATGGTTTAATGGCTGCAATGCATCAGTCTGACCACCAGAGGGCAGCATAGAGCGGTGTTAACTTTCAACAATGCTCTGTAAGGAAGTTTTTTTTTGCTCTTGCTCTTTCTCATATTCATCATAACAGGAAGCACAATTTATCTCCTTATGCTGCATATGTTTTTCAAGGTCTTGACTTTAAATCAGATTGGAGAGAATTCATGGATACCTAGGTTACATAGTACATAGGTTACATAAGTTAAACTGATGCACATATGTACATTTAGTCCTTAACAAAAGGTTGTACACAATCTGACTTTCATTTTTTTGGGTTTTGGCTGTAAAGCCCCACTTGTTATTGTGATGGCAATATAACACCACTTATTAAATCATTACTTATGGATTTAGTCCCACCTAACTGCCTGATAACCTGTTTAGGAGCTCTGAGCAATGCAGGTTTAGGGCTATTTGACTCCGAGGCCACATCATGAATAGAAACAATGTTGTAGCCCGGACATTAAATGGGAAAAACAATTGATGAGTAAAATGTGTTTTGTACAAAAAGCTTGACTTCTAACAGACCACGGCAGGGCTTAAGATATCATCTTGGTAGGCTGACAATCAGGAAATAATAACAACAGACACAAGGAAATTGAAGTAGTCAGATTCAACCTGAGGCCAAAATGGAGCTTAATTCAACAGTTGTTAATATAAATAAGTTATATTTTTCAATTGAAAGGAAATGCATTATTGATTACGCCTTCATTAGAGTGCTTCAACTTTGGTCATGTGATATTGATCAGATATTATCCCACCGCGCCACAATAACCGCTACCCTTTCAGTGTTAATGAGGACTGGGGAGATAAGCTTTCAGCCTAAATGGGAAACTGTTTGTTTTGCAGCAGCTGTGTAGCAGCTGGTCCGCCCACACAAATACACACACAATAATAAGCCCTTCACTATAAAGTACAATACACACACTCAAACACTTACGTGTATCCATTTACTTTTCATGAATAAACTATCTAAAGTCTCTTCTTGTTTGTAGTTGTTTCATTGTTGAATGAGAACACACACAGACAGAGATAGAGACAAGATCAGACCATACACTGCAGCTCGGAGAGGACAATCAGGTGGTCTGAAGCAGAGTAAAGCCTTTAGGTCTGCACCATTAGCTCCCTTTTAGAGGCCGGAATGGTTTCCATCTATTTAACCAAGCTCTGGCTTCGACTTAACAAACACAGACTCGCCCGGTCAGCTTGTTGCATGAGCGGACTTAGAGGAGCTAGAAGGCCTCAGGTAACCTCGACATCTCCACTTTACATGAGAATATCAAGGGGACATGACCAGGAACTTGTCTTTCTTCACGAGGTGTTAACGTACAGGTTTTTTGGATTCATATTTTGTAGTCAGCAAAGTCGTATTGTATAATGTATTGTATTGAATTGTATTGTATTGTATTGTGTGATTGCCCTCGATGGACTGGCGGCCTGTCCAGGGTGTCCCCTGCCTTCGCCCTATGTCAGCTGGGATAGGCTCCAGCGCCCCCGCGACCCTAATGAGGATAAGCGGTATTGAAAATGGATGGATGGATGGATGGATGTATTGTGTGATATTGTCCCTCACACAAAGAATACTCTCGCACTGTTGGTGACTCATCAATGTCTTGTGGTATTTTCAGCATAAATGTGTTAATTAATTAATCATTTCATGGAAAGTTTAGTTTAGTTTTGATTAATTTACATAATTATTCTGTTACAGCATGTTTGCCTTATGATAATAAGACAGCTTGGCAACACACTGGACCAAGGCTTATTTTACATCCATCCATCCATCCATCCATTATCACCCGCTTATCCGGGGTCGGGTCGCGGTGGCAGCAGGTTCAGCAGGCCGACCCAGGCCTCCCTCTCACCCGCAGCACTTTCCAGGCTTATTTTACAGATTTTGTAATAATATAATTACACATTTTAATGTAAAATTAAGATTTTAGAAATAAGACCAATACTATCTTCTGTTTTATGTATATTTATATTATATCTTGGCATTCACCGATATCGGATATTGACCGATACTAACTAGCTGGATCGAGTATCAATGACAATTATTGTTGTCAATATATTCAACTGTGATTATATGGTATCTATATTACATTATACATCTAATTAATGTCAGTTTAATCTGTATATGCTGTTAGAATACAATAGCAAAAATGAACAAAAAATCTGATTCAATATGCTCATCGCTTTATTTGCTCTGCAATGCATTATAATGAAATTACAACAACATACTGTACTTCATTCAGCCATCTTTGGCAGAGAAACATGCAGATGGCTCAAAGTCATTAATAGCCAACAAGCACCAAACAAAAAGAAGAAAAGTTTAAAAATACAATGAAAAACACTTACTAACAAATTGATTAATATACCACAAATCTTACAGCGCAGTTATTTTAACCAAACATACATTCACATCTTATTCTTTTTTTCCTACAACATGCACAAGAAATGTTCTGAATCTATAATTTATAATTTAATTCTCATTCCAGAGTATCAAATTGTGTTTTTTATAATTCTCTTTAAGAATATCGACCTTAAAAAAGCCATTAATTAGACTGAACTGCAGCAAAACACAATGTTCTATCACTGTTGACTATACAACCAATACAGAGTCAGTTTTCCATGATGCAATACCGTAATAATACAGCTCTCTTAACTAGGTTTAGATTTGAGTCCCAAACACAGAGACAGCTCATTTCTCTGGATCTTTCCGTCCTTGTTGACGTCACAGTGATGCAGCAGAATGCCTCTCAACTTGTCCAGCTCGGGACCCGTGAGATTGGGCTGGAGACGACCGAAGAGAGGAAGGCAGAGGGAGAGTGGAAAGGCATTACACTTCTATCTAGTCACCAACACCATGCCACCCTATCAACATCTACAAACCTAAACGACTAAAATATATTTAAAAGTCTCTAGAAGGGTATGATTAAACTTTTTTTCATGGTCTGGTGCATCGTAATATCAAAAATCACAATGCTTATGGAATCAACACCCAAGTATTGTGATAGTATAGATTCAGTAGATCCGCGTAACGGCCCAGCCCCAGTGCACAGCAGATCTTAAAACATACTGTATATAATTCACACTGTTTCAGTTGTAAATATTTGAATTTCACGTAGTTATAGAGAAAATTGTTGGGCTGCATCTCAGACTTATTTCCATTATTGATTGTTTTGCTGATCATTTTCTTGATCCGTTTGTAAAACAACACTCTAATATCAGCATTTCAGGAAGCACAGTGTCATGTCTTACCCTGACCAGCCCCATCATGTCTTTGACAAAGCCGTCCACCTCAGGACCCTCCAGCACTCCTGTCTTACTCTGAACAGGAAAGAGAGAGACAGAAAAAAGAAAACGGAGGAGAAAAAACAGAAAGGAGGAGTCCAGATTTACTTCACATCCCGCTCACATTATTCAGTCATCCATTAGTCTCTCTTTTCTGGGCGTTTTCCTTTGGTTCACTTTACGGCATGCACAGTAGCTACAGTGAGCACCCTGGAGTGTTTGCCTGGGAATCATATCGCTGCTCACATGAAATGCATTTGTGATGTCCACAAATTTCAGACTCTCTCTCGCTGAAGTTACACACACACTTTTGCTTGATAGCAGTTTCAAGTGGGGCAAAAATTAGACATTACATTACATTACATTACATGTCATTTAGCTGACGCTTTTATCCAAAGCGACTTACAATAAGTGCATTAAACCGTGAGTCCAAACTCAGAACAACAAGAATCAAGCAAGTACAATTTCTTCAATAACGTTAAACTACAAAATGCTATCAGTAAGAGCCATTTAAGTGCTACTAAAGTCTGTCTCTTGCTATAGGACCAATGTTCTTTAAAGATATTATCTAGAGATACATTGTGTGAAAGACGGATGTTAACTTAAAGCAGCTTTGGAAAACCTAGGAAAAAAAAGCAGCCAATGTGAAACAAGAGCGACTGACTGATCACAGCACACTTCTCACAAAGCTTCTCTGAAAATTAAAGCAAGTACGTGTCGAATAAAGAGGTTTCCATTAGGCCTGCATGCACTACAAATACAATCCTGGCAAGGTCATTAAAAACGATTTGCACAATGTAAGGGAAGCTTATTAGTGAGCTGGAGCTGCACTGTGAATGAGTCTGAGAGAGTTAACTCATCAGCCCAGAGAGTGACGTGACAACCTGATGGGCACTTTATTTCATTATGTTTAATTCTAGAAGTCATGGAGCTAATTGGATTCACTGTTCTAAATACCCGCACACATGCACATTTCAGAGTGAACGGTTTGGCTCTGTAAGATAGTTCATCACCAGCATCCCACACAGCATGCTTTTGTACTTACGACATCGTAATGGTCAAAGATCTTCTCAAAGTCTTTCTTTCTCTCCTCTTTACTGCAGGCCTTGGGGGAAAAAAGAGAGTAGTTCTTATAAACTAAGACAATATGGATGTAGAGAAAGTAGATAAAAATAACAGAACATAACTTCTTAAACTGTGTGTGTTGTGTTTTTCTTCATCCTTCAAATATGAAAGAACAAGATAAAGATTACACTTACATCCATGCGGAACTGGAGCAGGAAATTCTCCTGCAAAGCCAAGATCCTAATTGAGGAAGGAATATATATTTTACAAGCAATCAAGTTATCAAAGAGAGTAATGTTGTTAAAAAAGATCACCGATTGTTTGAGCAATTATTCTTTTGCTCAATGACCTGGCTAGCTATCCAGATGCATGGGGCTATGTCTCTCCACCTCCGCCAACCCCCATTACACACCGCCCGCTCAAACATAATCCATCAAGCATTTTAGCATTAAAATGTCTTATATTAACTTTTTTTTAATCTAAAAATGCAAATGGATTACATAAAGCAGTAATTTGGGAGATGTTAGCATTAGGTAAAATGTGATCAAATCTCTCCTTTATGCCTATATAACCATCTAACAGTTGAGAATAAATACAATCACAGACAGCATTGCAGGGACTTTAAAGAAAAGATAATATTCCTGCTCTTTGAAAAGTACCTGGCCAAGTCGTTCAAATCCAAACAGCCATCCTTGTTTTTGTCAAAGATTTTCATCTGCAAAAAAAGAAGATGGACTGAGGAACAGAAAAAGAGGAGCTGGGTATTTCTTCACACCACCTGTGACTCCAGAGCTGACTCATCCATCTGACACTGAGCGTGAACTAATCTCTTCCAAATTACAGAAATACTTTAATTGAGCACAGTTAGATCTTTTCATACTTATACAGTTTTTATTTGTGAAAATAAAACATGTCAAAAATGATATTTTGAGGACAGGTGTATTTTTTTCTTTCATTTCAATTAATCTACAGTAAGTAACTGTCAAAACCCTCTTGCTCTACACACAGATACACCACAGAGTGACCAATTAATCCAACTGCACACTGGGTAAAGAAAGGAAAAGGTTTAGCATAAATGTGTCTGTCAACAAGTCAGATCACCGTGACACCTGACTGAGTTAAAAGGCTACGTCTAACTATTTTAAAGCCAGACAACGTAGAGACAGACTAGCTGTGGAATGTCAGTTTGTGTGTGTGAGAGCGAATTGTATTACTACCATTGCGTCTGTGTACTCCTCCAGCTTATCAGATGACACTTCCTTGTGATGCTTTTGGAACAGATCTTTCAGGAAAGCCTAAGAACAAATAATCACGTAATCAGACAAATAAAGAATCAAATGTATGGTTATGTGACTATTACACACACACACACACACACACACACATATTCTCTGCCAATGCCGCCGCTGAAAGAGATGTGTAACTGGTCTTCATGCTGATAATCGTACCTGGAGCTCCCGAGCCGACATGTAGCCGCTGCAGTCAACATCGTACTTCTTCCATATCTGCAGGGGGGAGGAATGGGCAAATTGGCAAATGTTTACATGGAAGTGTCGGGTGAATTTTTAAACTAGTTGGAATTAATGCATTACCATAGGAAGTGTCATCGCAGTGATGATATTCTTTTTTTTTTTTTTTATAATGCAACATTCACAATGAGAACTATAAATTACTGTTGAAATATCACAGATATAATCCAGATGGTTTAAAGCATTTTGTAATTACTATGTGTAAAGGTCCTTTTTACATTTTCAAGTTTTAAAATGTGGAACTTTTTTATGACAGTCCCAATCATACAGTTTAGGGCTTATGTCTATATACACCAGAGAATAAACTGTCCTGTAAAATGATGAAACATTCAACAATGGGCCCCGGTCAAACCATGAACGTCGCAGTCCATTCATGGATGTGTGAGTCCACTGGACACCTTTCCAGTTTTTGTGACTTGAAACATTATTTGTGTATTTGGCTCATTTTGTCAAATCTCTTAATGATGTTTGGTATTTGGGACCTCACCTTCATGAAGTCAACACTGTTGTCCAGAGGAGCTTCTCTGCGGAAAATTAACAGGAAGTTCTCATCTTCAGGGAGGATCATATTGGCCAACTGGAAAACAGGACAGAGGTCAGAGGTCAGCGATCAGAGCAGAGAGCAGTGATTGGTTAATGTCATCGTATGAGATATTTCATCTTATTAAGTTGTGTCCATTTTATTCTTGGAGAGAGCAACTGTTACCATCAAGTTTATAGCAGTCATACATACAAACTTCAATAATCTGGTCTGTAATTGTGATCAGATCAGGGGTCAGTTTTTATTAGATCTATTTTCTACAGAAGAAATGAATGCAATAAAACTATTGACAGTGAAGTTTGTGGACTATCCTGATAAACCGGGACACTGTGTGTAGAAATGTCCATTCACTTTAATTGTAAGAACGTAGCAGCAGATGTCTCAGCCGCAGATATGTGAAAATATCTGCATGGGTTTATGCAACGAAGGACACGAGAGACCGTCAGCATGTTTTATTGAAGGGACCAACCCGACACAAGCTTCTCCTGGCTCCTCTCCAGTTCATGTTGCTCCTCTCTTGTAATAACTTCTTTAATAGTATCAGCCCTCCATTAGAAGATTAAACTGGCCCCCATCATTGATCTAATTATAGTACAAGATGAAACTGCGGCCATTCGGTTCACAAAGTCGTAGAACAGAAAGCCGCAGTGCACCAATAGTGATGCCAACTCCAGAAGAGCTGTTCAGGATAGAAACGCAGATTAACACACGTTGAAAATAAAAAAAGTTGTGCCATTGGTGTATGCTTTCAGACAACATATGTCTCAGCTAAAGCAATTATATGAAATAAGGCTAATTCATTATCTAATTATCTGTTGATTGAAGATTGAAGTTGACGCTGTGATGAATAAAGAACAGTTGGCAGTTGCTGGCAGCAAATAATATATCAGCATATTGTTGAATAAATCTATTTAACGATATACAAATACAAAAAGTGCAAGTACTTTGTAAACGGAACGGTGTATACAAAGTAGTCTATAGCTACTGTACAGTACTGCAGTGTTATTATATGATGTAAGAAGACTGAATGTTACTGTTCAGACTGTAAATCTATGAATGGCAGTCAAATGCTGGACAGATTGAAAGCCTCATTTTTCCTCACGTGTCAATCCACTGAAGTGTAATTGAGTAAATAAGAGACCCTGGCAGATTCACAACAGCTGTGTTGTAAAAAAAAAAAAGGCTTCTAAATATGGGATCAAAACAATTAAGTATATATGTCAAAATAAATGCACGATATGCACATTAGCTTTCCCTGCAGTAATAGTGGGAAGTGAGTAGGTTATTATTTATAGATTTAAATACATATCGTCATATTGTTCTCGTCTAAGTTAACACTGTCTTGACAGATAAGTCGTAAGATACTGAACTAGAGGACTGACTGCATTTCCTGCAGCCATCACACAGGATACTATCACATGTGATCGTCTCACTAGCTTCCTTCTTAATGCTATAGAATCGTAGAGCAGAGCCAACAGTATAAAGGAAATAGCATTACAAATGATTTAGCTCTGCTGGATCAGTACCTGGTCTGATGCTGACCTAATTCACTGGCTTGGGTATGGACCAGATATAACTAATTCCACTAAAATATAACACTGTACAATATATATTGTGTGTACCGTTTTTTTTGTCAATGTCATTTATAATGACAGCGTTTCTGCTATCAGCTTCATTCATTAAAATCACATAACAGCATAATGTAAATAAACCAATGAGTTAGCAAAATACACAGATTTAGAATTTGGAAAAAAGAGAGCACGGGTAGAAAATCGGGAAAGAGAAGGTCTGGCGGGTCCGTCCCTGGTCGGCAGGGCGTGTTGCTACAAAGAGGTCCAGCATCCGCCACCAGAAACCAGTGTCCGTGGAAGGAATGGCATGTAGGCATGTCCATGTAAGTGCAATGCATTAAGTGATTGGCCTATGTTTCTTTTTCACAATAAAAAAAAAAAGAAGCACTTCTTTGCTCTGATGAAGTACTGATGCTGTGCCAAGAGCTGCATACATTACTTAGAGTGGAGAATGAGAAAGCAATGTCATCACAGTATGGCTTTACAATTCTCTGAATCATTTGAGAAGCCACCTTAATTAATTACTGGAGTGGAGAAAACGGTGAGTAGAATTGTGAGAGAGAGAGGGGGGATGGTAAAGAGGAAGATGGTCTAGAATAATGGAATAAAGAGGAAGTTAGAGTAAGAAGGTTTTCAGTGTGTGCAGATGGTGACAGAGAGAAATAAAGTAAGGGGGAATTGTAAGGGAGTTTACTTGTGTAGTGCGATGCTCGATGTCACCAAAGTGCTTAATTTCACATCACAGTCACTCTGTATGGACCATAAATATGAAGGATAATTTTATAGATATGTGCTTCAACTTTACTTACTATAAAGTACCCAACCTTAAGTATGAAGGAAATAATTGTCAAGTGATTGAAAGAGCAATCTAGAGACAGAAATTGTATATATTACCTCCTGAATCTGTAGTTTCCCATCAGCAGTGACATCATAGGCGGACATAAACCGTTGCTTCAGCCTCTGGATTCTCTCCTCGGTCACGTTTTCCTGACAGGTTGAAATGCAATTGATTTTCTTGCCTTAAAACATCAATAAACTGGACACAGACGTGATGATGATACAGTATATGAAGGGTAAAATGTAACAGTATCTACAGTAAATTAAGAATGATGATGATACTGAAAAGCATGATATTGAAGGACAGGCTGAGTCACAGTTATTTTAAGTAATGTCACCATGGATACTTCTTTGATGTCCCATTTTCTCTTAGTTTCCTCAAAACCGAGGTAATAGTTTGTGAAGCGTTCATGTAGCTCACTCTACATGCCCTTGATCTCTGATACACAGAACTAAGCTTTGTGGTGCTTTACACCACAAAGCTTTGCCTCCATGACTCGTCATCCAAGATGAGATGAGACATTTCTAATACGCAGTGTCATGATTGTGTGGTTTTTCTATGCATTTACAGTCTGTTAGTCAATTACTTGACTGCTATTGGCTGCAAAAGGCAGTTTCCTGCAAATACCTCTATATATATGAAAGCTATCTAATCGATCGACTGCACGGATCTAGGTAACAGTCAGTCAATACATTCACTCATGAAACTACATGCACATCCGTATGTGGAGCATGAACATGAGAAGATTATAATGGGTTGAATCGGATATGTTTTTTTGTATGCTTATCTAAGTTAAGAATCACATTTGCTTTTCCTGTGCAAACCAGTTTCTTTCTCAACCGGAGAATTTTTTTTGGGCCGTTGAAGTAAGAAAAAACATTTGTAGGAGCTAATCATCACGTTTTTTCTTTGCAAAACACCTCCATCACTGTAACTATAGAAACCTGTTTGATTTGAGATTATGAAGTTTGAATCATCGTGTCGTGCAGTGCAGAGCTCACTGACTGCAGACTAGCAGGATGTGAAAGCTCTTCAGCATCAGCTTCCTATCAGACAATGAACATGTTCATGTTCAACGCCAGTAATCTCTTGTTGCTAAGCAGAAGCACAAAATAATATTTGACTTAATGTACAGTAATGACACTATGTACATTGCATAACAAACCTATGTATTCAGGCTCTTACTGATACTGATAATAAACGTACACTGCATCACACACACATGACTAATTACTGGATATGTGTCCCTCAAGGAAATAAAGACACAAAGATAGAAAGGCCACAAGTGGTTATTGTCACCAATGGCTGAATAAATATATAATAGAATGACGATGCCATGAGAAATAGACAGCAGTACGTATCCTGGGGGCATTTAGGCAGGAGAGCAAACAACAGAGAGACAAAGTGGCGTGCGGTCGGTGGTCTGTTGGTTTTAGTGCAACCCCATTATTGTCCGAGGGAGTCCACCCACACAAGCAAACACGCACACTGGAATATGTGCTAATAGTTGTATGCCCATTTGGTTTTCCATTATATTTGGAGAGTAACCTTTTCTTTGACAGGGACCAGAGCTCTCTTAATTGTGTTGTGTTTAACATCGTTACAGTCCACCCCGCCCATCCAGATAACTGCATAAAGGCAGAGATCACAAGCGCTGTGCCCAAAACCAAATGTATTTTCTAGAAGCTGATTCAAGATTCAATGTCGACATATGGTGTCTAACATTGAATAATTAACCTAAACATGAGAACATGTATTACAATTGTTTGAATTCCCATTGTTTTTTCTTTAAATGACTTTAATGGCAAATTTCAATCTTATCTTGAAAACAGTAATGTACATAATTTACACTATCATCATTAGTAGAATTGGCTCATACTGTGCGTCCGTCGGTTTGTTCATAGCATCTCGCAGTTGGTTATTGGTTATTGTTGAATTACTGTTGCATTTCTATCCGCTAAAACCAGTATGGACATTTTTCTCTGACCTCTACCATCAATGTGGCATTTTTGCCCATAGAAATGCTGCTCAATGGATCTTTTTTCCTTTTTGGGATGATTCTCTTCAAACCCAGAGAGTCCAAATAGATGAACATTTTCTACAACCAGCCATGTTCAAAGTCACTTAAATTACCTTTGTGGCAGATTGTCTTGGCCATGTCGACATGCCTAAATGCATAGAGTCGCTGCCATGTGATTGGCTTGTTAGATATTTGCATTACAGTTGAAGAAATGTACCTAATATAGTGGGCTGGGGAGTGTTGATTGACACATTATAAAGTCAGTTTGTGTTTTTGTTCATGCTCAGCTGTCATTGACATACACTGTATTAAACAGTTGTCATCATAAATTATGGAAGAATTAACCCAAACAAAGTTGACTTACCTGAGGAACCAGTCTCTTCATCATGTGACGGAAAAATTCATCAAGCTCTTTGCCCTCAATGTGGCCATTATCTATCAAATAAAACATGTGTCGTAAAAGAAGTTATTGTTATAGATCTATTGAAGTAAGTCATAATTTTTCCTCAAAATTAAAATACTGAGCGAGACACAGAAGTTAAATAAGGTAATCTTCTCTCCAATGTCTAACAACAGAAGATACATTTTATAGTGCACTTTTTTCTGTTTAAGGTAGATGAAGAAAATCAGAATATGCCCTCACCATCTGCATCGAAGTGTTGCCAGATTTCCAGGAAACCGGCTGCATCCAGGTTATTAAAAGCACTGTCCATTTGAATGAAGAAAGGTTAAGAAAGCTGTCAACTTTAAAACGTAGAAACAATGAGGACTGAGGTGACAAACTGTGTTGCCCTGTGCAGTTGCCTGCTTGGTTGACATACACCCTTTTTGACCAAGTGAAAAATACTCCTCTGGGTGTGTGCTTGTCTATCTGTGAGAGAGAGAGAGAGAGAGAGAGAGAGAGAGAGAGAGAGAGAGAGAGAGAGAGAGAGAGAGAGAGAGAGAGAGAGAGAGAGAGAGATAATGTATGTGTCTAGCTGCCTGTTGATGGAGAAATGGTCATCTCCTCTGCTACTGTTTGTGGCATCTGACTCGGAGCAGATGATGATAACAACACCGTTGCATTCTTGTTGTGGTGAAGATAATACATTTAATCATTCCTCTGGGAATGTTTATTTTATTTTACAGGCAAAACAAAAGCTGAGTCTTTTTCCTGTTGGCTTTGTTTGGAGAAGACAAACACTCCTTTCCCCTCCAGGTGTAAGCATTGGGTTTTTGTAGCTGACATTGCGTTTGCTTTTGTCCTGGTTTTCTAGTGATGGTCGTCATAGAACTAAACTCAAGGGTGGCTAAGTACTCCACTTAGATGCTTAAATTGAGATTTTGAAAGACGTTTGAGATTGTGACCAAAAAAATGACCCATCGTAAGAAGTCGAGAGAGAGAGAGAGAGAGAGAGAGAGAGAGAGAGAGAGAGAGAGAGGGGGGGGGATAATATTGTTGCATTGTATTACCATCTGGTGGCTGTATTGTTACACTGCAAATCTGTGCTTAAACAAAAGTTCGATAGAAAGCCAATGACGAGATTTTAAAGCCTGCTAAATTATTTTAATCAATATTAATATTTGCACAAACAAATGTCGAACACCAGCAGAATGACTTAGTGGAACGTATTGATTCATGACAAAATGGAACAAATAACCAAGACTAATAATGAGCAAACATGACTTTTGTTTAAGCACTGTTCTTCTGATCCTCTAACCTGTAACAGGTTATGACTAACTACATTATTAGAAATATTACGAATATTGAATCAACTATATTAAGAGAAGCTATTTGGCTATTTGTAGCAGTGCATCTGCACAGAGTTCATCAATATTCGTAAATCCTTTAAGATCAAATCTGGGTTGTATGTGTTACTCATGCCATCTAGAAGATAGCAAATTAAGTAATGAGCACTCACAGATAAATGGATGCATATGTCAATGAGTCTGTTTTAAATCAAAGTTATATTTTTTTTAAATGTACACAGATCAACTCTCACTGTTTTCTTTTAATAATGATACATTAGCTTTTTGAAGTAGAAAAATAGGACCTTTACTTTGAAATATCTCATAATCTGTACAGTAAAATTGTTTCACTGTCAGTATGGGTGAAGTCAGACACATGTTTTATACTTAAAGTGAATATACTTAATTTAATCAATTTTCCTTATTTGTAGGTACACGATCTTTCGTCATCTTATTTTGAAAACCGGATGGTTTGTCACGTGGATCTTTTCGCTATCTTCGCTAAATCCCCCGTTCGCTCCCGATCTGGGTCGTTTGAATGTGTTTACCATGAATGTCAGTAAATAGGTGCACACACATGTCAGTGTCTGCTGAGTTGACCGCAGTGCTTTAACGTTATATGTTCAAACTACCTGCGATTAACCTTCTGGCTTGTGGTCATGACAGCTGTACTGTCTCTTTAAGAGACCCGGAAACGGTTCCCTACTGTTTACGGCCAACCTGTTGTCCCTTCTGTCTAGTCTATGCGGGCTGCAGCTCCTCGCCCTCCTTTTCTCCGCCAGCTGTCATCGCTGATGTATGTGTGGTGATCTCGCTGCTGCTGTGGTGTCTGTGTGTGGAGATGAAACTGCACAGCGTGCTGCTCGCTGGCTGCATGAACTGCAGCAGGATATATTATCCTCCATTGCGTGGGAACGTTTATCTGAAGCGCCTTTTCAGTTCTGTCCTTTTTCCGCCCTCTGGGTCGAGTGGGATCCGAACCGCCGTCCCGTCCACAGCTAATATAGCACCGAAGTACTCTGTGCCACATGGGAATAGAAAACTGGGCTCGTGCAACGGGACTTTCAGCAGCGTCGGTTCAGACGCGGTCTGCGGGTCAAGATGTCACCAGGCTGCTGCAGTTAGAAAGGAGACGCTGCTCCAACCAAGTGTCCCGAGGCCAGGTAACAGTCAGTCTGACCGGTTTCCTCCGCAGAATGAACATATTTGAGATGCTGCTGCTATTACATATTTCCCAATGTGCCTCTTTTCTTAACTGTACACACATTCTAGAAACTAGACAGAACAGTATGTCTCTGACCTCAAGTTAGCCGTTGTTATTGAATCAGTCAGGTTTATATTGGTACATATAAAGAAACCGTATCAAAGCTGAACTCTTTATTTATTGATTGGAATTCAAAGAGGCAAATGTGGCAGAGGAGTAAGTACAGAGGTGGAGGATTCTACTAAATCTACTATCCCTGAAAATCCCCTGATATTCGAGCCAATTAGCTCTTTCACATCATTGGGATTCAACTCCTAAAATGATGAGTATCAAACCATTGCAATGATGGTCCCAACAGCTGCAGACAACTGTGTATACATAGTTTAATTATCGTATTGCTGTGGTCAAAGATGAAAAATGTTTTGCTTTACAACTTTCTTTCACTTTTCTTTGAACAGTGACCTTTATCCGCTCCAGAGTGACGGACGTCTCCAGTGGTTCTCCAGTTTTTGTAGTGGTAAGAGATGCAGGCCAGTCTTCCCTGAATAGTAGTTACTACTATTCTAATACTATCCACTTAACGTCAACATGCTTTTGGAAAAACTGATGCAAACTGACTGTTGGATTTCACAGCTTTTATCAAATGGGTTTAACTTCTTCTCAACACCCACCGATCTACCGTCAGCATTTCATGTATTGAGATACATTACAACTAGTTAGTAGTAATTACTGTGATTGCTCGAGATACGTGACCACTTTCTTGTTTATTTATTTCCCAGATGAATTTTGACCAAGAGGGAAATGTGACATCATTCGGTAAGTGTTGGAAAATAAATTGAATTAGTTTTTGATTATCTTTTATTTGAGGAGTACAATGATCATCAATCATTGGTTACCCTATGATAAGACCACGCTCAGCAGACTGAGTGCACAGTTGCACATACAGTTCACTGTTGCTCACCATTGCTGTGTTACTTGTCGCTCGACCTTTGGTGGGACCATCCCAGTATGGGTTGGGTTAGCCCCCTCACTCTGTTATGTTTATCGTTCTACAACAATATGTTTTTTTTTTCTAAAGAAGATGCTGAAAGAAGTGGATATATTCAATTCAATTCAATTCAGTTTATTTTGTATAGCCCAATATCACAAATTACAAATTTGCCTCAGAGGGCTTTACAATCTGTACACATACGACATCCCTGTCCCAGGACCTCACATCGGATCAGGAAAAACTCCCCAAAAATAACCTTTGACAGGGATAATAGGGAAGAAAAATATTATTACCTGTTACGAACTTAAAAATATATGAAACAAACGTATTCACTCAAGACTATATTCTAACACTCTCCCTCTGCTCCTCTTCTTTCAGAGAAGAAGAAAACCGAGCTTTTCCAGGAGCTAAGTCTTCAGGCCAGAGACCTTCGCTTTCAGCACAGCACCAGCTTAATAGCTAGAAACAATTGCATCATCCTACGGATGGAGGTACGCTCACTTTCTGTTAGATCATCTTTGATCGGGCTGTTGATTTGGGAATATTTATAGTCTAACCCAAACCCTTGAGAATAATAATAATAATAATAATAATAATAATAATGTTTATTTCATGGCCAGCAACATGCTCATAGTTCTGCAGAAGACAAAATAATAATTTAACAAGAATATATCTATTTTTTAAAGATACGTTTTGAGAAGGGATTTAATGTCACTGATTTTGCAAGCCTCGGCTCCTCAGAGTTCAAGAGCTGCAAGGCCTTGACCGCAAAACCTGGTCGCCTTAAGTCTTGAGCTGGGACAGCCAAATACTTCATTACAAATCCTCCTGTTTGTGTGTATTGGACATGATAGTTTGGTCCCCAGCTACTTGCTAAATAATAATAATAATAATGAAAACTGGACAAATTTACTTCATGAAGGCCTCATGTAATGACCTTGTTTTTATCGTACTTATTTACCTTTTTATACTTAAAACATGTACTTAATTGGGAGACCTTTCATCACACCCTCCTCCCCCTGTGAGCCCCTCTACAGTACACAAGGACGCTCCTTAGCCCGCACCACAGTCGATTGTCCTCCAGAGGGCATGCTGGATATGGTGTAGTAAGAGAAGCAAGAGTCTTTGCACTCATCGTTTTGCAGAATTCAATAGTTTTTGCTGGTTGAGGCCGATCATTTTTGGTCCCCACCACTGTCACTGTGTGGTAGTCACACTCTTGGTCACACTTGATGATGAGTAAGAGAAAGACATATTATGCTTGCTGGAAGTTAAACTACTGTGTAGTATAGTAACAGAAATACATATAATGTATGTCATTTATGAACATTATTCCATGTTAACATAAATTTGTTTTAAAATTAGAAACATAGAGAATACACAAACTTTAAATTGTCATTGTCATTTAAGAAGTTCCTGAAAAATAGTTTGGATGAGGGAGGGTCAGAAAAGGAATTAATCATTAGAACAATTTTGAATGTGAAAAGCGGCAAGAGGGAGGGAGTTGTGAGGTCTTAACAGAAATCCAGAAAGCACCAAATATGCTGTCTTCACGTTGAGTTTATAACTTATTTTATTTGTTTCATTCCATAACAACCAGTTGTCACCTGTTTTTCTTTGCTGACTATCTCCCAAATATATGTAGACCTACCAACTGCCCGATCAAAAAGGGGAGTCCTCACAGGTCCGGCCTCGGAAAGGTTGCTCACATCTACATATCCCGCACAGGCACAGCCCTCTATCGTCACACAGCTTCTGGTTTTTTGACAAACAGGAAGCAGTTTCCATGCTGCAGCTGCAGTCGTCACCGATCCATTCGTCATCACATCGGCATTGTCCACACTCGCACTTCCCTTGGCCTCCACATATTCTGTTTGATACAAAAAAATTGTATTTTTAATATAAATCTATTCAAAGGGAAGACAATACCGCATGGCTTACTAATAATAACTTATACTGTAGTACCTCTTGTTGTGGTATGGACAATCAAGGTTGCTGCACTCGCAGAATTGTCCGCTATATATTCCTTTTGGGTTCTCTGGTGCCTCGCATTCGCAAAATCCCTCCACGCATTTCCCCCGACCGCTGCACACGGGGTCCTTCGGGCCTGAGCGACAGAAGTCTTCATTTCTTGAAAGCTCGGCGTCTCTCTGGCACTGTTGTCCAGTGTAAGGCTTGGGGCACTCACACTGGCCACATACCAGGGCCCCACGGTCACTGCAGTCCGGGCTGTTTTTCTCACGGTTTCTTGTGCATTCACATTGACCTAGGGAACACCCATTTAAAATGTTTTGCACAAGCTATTTCTCTCCTTATCGAAGAAACATGGGAGGCCTTTTGAGGAGCATACTGACTATTAAAGTAAAAGTTGTTTGAGGACTTATTCTATCTCATTGTTCAAAATGGGGATTATTCTGTTACTCTTGTTTATCATTTATTGACAGTGGCATGGTTATGAAGTTATACTCACACTCTAGAGTTATCTCTAACTTCACACTCAGTAAAAAGCCCCTGGGTGTGATGTGGACAGGCCAGGGCCCAGTCCTGTTCTGCTGTTGGTTTAAGTTGTCCTCCTCACTGGGACACTGGGTAGCCAAGACAGTCACCTAGAGAAAAACAAGACTTTGTTAATATAAGAATCATTTATATTTCCCAATGTTTTAATGTCTTAATTTAGCTAAACTGTACGACCAGAGGGTTTCCATTCATGATGTTACTGAATGTGATGTTGACTCCTGCAGGCATAGGGCTGGTGTCCATGGTCAGCTCTGTGATAGGCCGGTCCGTAGGCATGGTTATAGTGAGAGGGAAGGACTGGCTCACACCCGGCCTCAACCGGAGGGAGAACTCCTGGGGCTGGAGGAACAGGGCCTTGGCTGGTTCGGTGCTACCGAAGAAGAGCATTACCGTAGAATATTAATGTTTGTGTTGCACTCCCTGTTTGGGAGTTAAGCTGTTAAGATGGCCATGTTTCATCTGACAGACTTGCCTGACAGTGTAAACAGTTTTTCAGTGGATCTTAAAACCTGTATACTTACCTGCTGCTGTCATGTTTGACAACCAGCACCTTGCCCTGAGGGTTATATATGTCGCTTTTACGACATCCGGCCCCCTGCAGCCCCTTCAAGGTGTGACAGCGGGTGATGGAGTATGGGGCGGTGCACCAAGCACACGCCGGGCCAGACTGAATGCATTCGTCACAGTTGTAAGCAGACGTAAGACACTGTTGTTCTTCTGCCCAGCTGGGACACAACAGAACAAGCAGCAGGCAGAGATATCCGAGCAGCTTCACAGACATCCTGCAGTTGGAATGAAGCAGTGGGATGTACGTGAATGTACTTAATATTTTAAATATAATAAGGCTATAAAGAAAAAATAATAGTTGTATATGCTAAATAGGGACACTTGTTCTATCTCAATTACAAAAAACAGTTATATAAAAGTCTCTTATCTTCTGTTTAATGAGCTTACAATTAAAATACAGAATAACATGAGCAAAATAAGACAAATAATGTGCTGCTGAATGGTGCAGGCGTTTTTTTATTTCATTAAATGTTTGATATGTTTGCATAGTCTTGTTAATTAACGAGTTTACTAACTGTAGATGTAAATACTTGAGATTCACTTTATACCCATATACCTCTTTCCTGATCATAGGAATGATAGAAATTGTATTTGTTTATAACAACAAAAAAACGACAAACACATTTTTAAAAACGAGTAATAATAATAATAAGTAACTGGCCCAATTGAACTGTTACTGTGCTTATTTCTAAATGTTGCTTTTTTTAAAATTATTTTTTGTCTAACAGCATGATTAGTGTTTCTCTAGTTCTGCAATTGATAATTTGCTAAATAGATTAAAAAAACAAAACAGATACGTTACCTGAAGTACTGCAGCTGTGTCTTGGAGCTGTTTAACCTCTGCACACTGAAAAGCTTCGGTCATATATTGACGTCGTGTGAATGTGGCTGGAGACCCACTCACACTCATCCTGATTGGTGCTGCTGTTTGGGGATCTAACTGTGGCCTTAGAGAACAAACACAGAAGTGCTTTGCTTGTGCATCAGGTCAGTTTTTCAGGTCAATCACCGCAAATACTGAAAGGGCAGAGTCCCCGATTGGGACTGCAGTTATCCACATGCACTGTAGTTCTGCATACACGACTGTGTGGGCACACACTGAGCACAGACACAATAACATGAAATATTATGTTAATTTAATACGATTTAAAAGCCATGCTTCTGTTGCTAGTAAACAATTAAGTAATTTTAAATCTTGAAAGTCTTGAAATGAAGATGTTTTTGCAGTATTTGAATGCACATGTTTCATTGTCCCCACCCCCCCCCCCCCACCACCACCACCCGTCCTTCTGTTTCTCCACAGTCTTTGAAAGCCATCGTGACCCCGCACTCCCTGTTGGTGTTGGACTTCCGGGGTTTGGGATTGGAACATTGGTTGGTACTGGAACTGGCCCCTCAGCTAGCATCACAGTCGCACTCTCTGCCCTTTGAGTTCAGAGCACTGGACGCCATCCTGCAGCACAAGGTGAGACAGATTACAGAACCAACGGGTCTCTGTGTACTCAGGCATGTTCTAACCGAGATACAAGCTGCCGGTGATTTGAGGGCTTACACAAGGCTCTGCTCCAATGTGTGTCTCCATGTATTTGTCTCGATAGGTAAACACTCTACGAGCTCGGCTGAATGTTGTCGAACCAGCGATGTTGGACACATTGGAATCCCTGGTGGATCCTAAAATCCTTTCCGCTGATAGAAGTAAACTACATGTACTGCTGCAGAACAGCAAGAGGTAAAGCACACAAGCACATACATTGCCACGATATTAGCATCAAGAATGCGATGCATTTCTAAATTATGGATGTTGAGGAACTGGTTTAGCATCTCTGGGACTGTACTGTTTTTTACCAGTCAAGCAGTTTTGTCTGTCTCACTCATTTTCCCCCTTGACTTTTGTACCTCTAACAGTTTATCAGAGCTGGAGACTGACATTAAAGTCTTTAAGGAAACCCTGCTTAAGATTTTGGATGAGGACGAGATCATTGAAGAACTCTGTCTCACCAAGTGGACCGACCCAAGAGTTTTGTAAGTTACACACTCACAAACACTTCTGTGAAGGCTGAAAGGCTACTCTCTTAAAAGCTCCTTGAAAGCCGAGGTTAGTGGCTGCAACAAAAGATAAGAAAGGAAAAGATTTTACGGACACCCAAAGTGTTTAAGGCTGTTTTCAGGTTCACACTTGTGTTTTGTTTCAGCTGTATGTGTATAATTGCTTAATTGTGTAAATGATCCTATTTCTTCCCCTTTAAACACATATCTGACCTTATTGAAAGTCAATATGGAGAAAACAATGCAAGTTATAACCCTTCCCTCTGTCAAAAATATAGACATAAATATTTAATGATGAAGGTGATAAAATATAAGACTACCTTAAAGCATTGATATTACACCAAATAAAGAAATGTTTCATGTTTTGTACTTTTTGTGCATGAACAAAACAACTTTTGGCTATATAGATAATTATTTGTACACATATGGGTAATGTTTTGTAATGGACTTCTGAATTATCTCATCAGTTCATAAGAAATTAAATGACAGGTCTATGCATTTAAACAGTGCTTAAGTATTTTCCCAGGACCTCAAACAGAGCATAAGGGTCATTTCGAGACAAAAGAATTCCAAATAATGGCCCACAATTTCCTTTTGTGGGCCATTATTTGGAATTCTTTTGTTATCCATCACTCGGACTATGAGCCTCATGCCAGAACAATTCTTTTTGTGGCGCGTACAAGTGATTTAACACTTCGATTTGCTTGTATTTAGAATTTTAGAAAAGACTTATCCTACAAAGCATGTAACCGTACAGCCTACTTTTCCTGACAGAGGGAAAGAGTTTGATTTTAATTTAGTTTGCCTTCTAGTGCCAATCTTAAAGATTTCAGGATTTTCTTAATTGTCTCCACTTATTGAGAGTAAATTCCTGTCTCACAAAAAAAGTCCACCCTCATTATATCATCAGATGTTTCTTACAGTTAATTTGAAAAAAATATGCAATTATGATAGAAGCACTGACTTGTAATGCAATTCTATATATGCTAGTATGATTTTCATTAAATTAATCATTTATTTGATTTGGCGAAATGCCAGCCCTTGTTCCTCGTGTTGTTGAAGAGGCTGTTGGCGATGGAACGACTCGGTTCCTGGAGATGTCCGTTTAGTTTCACTTAATCGAAACTGCTGTGGCACTTCAACTAAAATATGTAGAGCCATTAAAAAATATATATCCATTGCCACAGTTGTCGCTGAAAATGTTAATAACTACGGCCTTTTCTAAACGGTCGTTTAGTTATTTGTATTAACCTACAATGTCTTTTTGCCTTCATAGTGAGGAGAGCAGTTTGGGTATTGACCATGCTGAGGAGATGGAACTGTTATTGGATAATTATTATATGCAGGTAATGCTACTGAAAGATTAATGAGAAAATAGTTATGTAAAATAATAATAAAAAGTGTCTTGTTTGTCCTTTCATGTCAGAATCACTGGCACGCAATGTTAAATTTAAATGTCATCTCCATGTTTGTGTTGTGTCCATAACCTGCTGAATACAGGCTGAGGAGCTGGGGAACAAGACCAGAGAGCTGAAAGGGCTGATAGACGACTCTGAGAGTGTCATCTTTATTAATCTGGACAGGTACACACACACACACACACACACACACACACACACACACACACACACACACACACTTATCCATACAGTATATCTGTGTGCATTTTCGGTTAGTGGCAAGTAATAAACCCAATTGCTTTAGGAAATAGTACGACTGTCCAACATAAACATTTACATACGTTGTTTTTTTAATGTTTTCTCACCATTTGCAGTATCTAGTTTGAAAACTGAAGCTTTACTAATAATAAATAATATTGGAACTTGCAAAGTCTACAGATAAAATCTCTTTCTTCTTCGCTCCAACAGTAGTCGGTGCTCGTGAGAACAGAACTTTCTGTGGTCATTCCTCATGTTCATACTGCCAATCAAATGATCTCTTCCTAATGGACTGTTCATTACGTGACTGGGGACATAAGACACTATTCTCATTTTGTGCAAAATGTATCCAAAAGTTATTTGAAGGGAATATGAGGCGTCAGCAGTGTCAGTTACACAAGTGGGAACTTATTGAGAATATTGTTCTAAACAGCATGTTCACGTTGAGCTGCTGTGAATGGATATAAGATATCGTCACACTAATAAAGATACAAAAATCTTTGCACAAAACAACATTTTGCACTTTGTATTTCATCCTCTACCTCTGACATAAACGACATAATAGGAAGGGATCTTTTAAGTGCCGGTATGAACATGAGAAATGATTGCTGCAGACATTGTTTTAGGACAGACCTGAAACACTGAACCTTTTTAAAACTTGAACCTGACCCCTCGAAGACATTTTAAAATAACTTGCTGTCTGTTTGATTCCAGCCATCGGAACGTGATGATGCGCCTGAGTCTGCAACTGTCGATGGGCTCCTTCTCCCTTTCCTTATTCGGTCTCATCGGGGTGGCCTTTGGGATGAATTTGGAGTCGTCCTTCGAAGAAGTGAGGCAGCTTCTTGCTAAAGAATTACATCACATCTGGAGTTTGAAAGTTGTGTTTAACATTTACAACAACTCAAATAAGAAGTTCTGTTTTGGTTGTCTTAACTTTATACTGTTGTCAGCCTTTGTGTTTAGGATTGTTAGTTTGATTAAATTAAAAACGTAAGACCAAACTTTGACGTTGAAGAGTTTAGAATGGACATTGTCCTGTTTGATATTTGACCAAAAGAATTGATTACATTTGTAGTAGTTGATGAATCCATAATTAAAGTGCATTTCAACGCGTTTAGTCATTACAGACCATTTTGTTTGAGTGAGTGTTTCATTTTTCCGCCTTCCAAGTGTTTCTGCATTGTGATCCGAGTGTATTCATCCATTCTGCTCCACATTCTGTATGTGCATACCGCAGATGTGTGTTTGTACCCACATCACTCACCTTGTTTGTGTGTATTACCAGGACGCCCGCATTTTCTGGCTGGTAACAGGCTTCATGTTCTTGGGCAGCGGGATGATATGGAGACGACTGCTGTCATTTCTAGGACGACATCTGGAGCCTTCAGTGGCCCCTCTTGTAATTTTCACATGCACACACACACACACACACACACACACACACACACACACACACACACACACACACACACACCAGATAAAAGTGTAGTTGAATATCAAGTCTTAAGGTGTAATTTCTCCCATTTGTGATACAGATCCCTCAAGTTTGGAAGAGAAATCTGAAAGCATCAGACATGAAGACGGGAGTCAGATGATGTTCTACCTCCAGTCTGTGAAATGCAACAGACCTCCTCCAGACTGCAGCTTTAGGGATGCTTGTTTTATCCCCCCGGACCTCTTAGGTTCTATACAATGGCCTTATTGTTGTACTCCGCCATGTCTTTGGCAGAGGTTGAGACTGCATTCAAATGTGTGGGGACTCCACTGTCTTATGTGTGCGTTTGTGTCTCCTACGTTTCTGGTGCTATGTTGCCAGTATTTTAAACGTGATACTTGATGAGATGTCTTCATATCTCACTATATGGATGGCATTGGCACAGTATTACTTTGTCATCTGTGGTTTTGGAGCTGGATGCCTTGGCAGCATTGGAACTGACAACCCAACTAATGATAACTATGCACTGGATAATCTCAACCTGCTGTCAGTGTCAACATAACTGAGGAAAAGCAGTGACACAGGACACATTTTCAGGCACAAAGTCTGAGCAGCCTAAGCAATTATTATCTTTAAAACGCATATTGACAGTTTTGATTTTATATTGTGCCTCACTTTGTTACTGTGAGTGTCTCCAAATTACATGTAATCAAAGGCTCGGAACCTTCAAGAGTATGATTTAAAGTTATTGACCTTATCCTGTTTGCATGAAAGCTATTAGTCAAAATGTTCAAGGCACATTATACATGTTGACAGCCCATGCTTGATTTCTAACCTGGGTTTCAAGATCCCCTCAAGAAGTGGCCAAATACATCAGAGTGCTCTTGAGATATATATATATATATATATATATATATATATATATATATATATATATATATATATATATATTTCACCTTTTTGGCTAAACTGGTCAAAGCTGATTTGGCTTCATTTTCAAGCCTATTGTTGGAAAGCCCAGCTCAATCCTTCTCCTTTTGTATCTCTGAATTCTATTTAATGCCTATAAAAATAATCTGTATTCTTGGAATTTTGTGTCACTTTTCTTAACCACATTGAGTCACAGTGGATCTAACTGAGCTTTTCTGACATGGGAAAACAACAAAAACAGTCTTCAACGCCAAAATCAAATGACTAACAAAAGCATCCTGAGCAGTTACATCTTTGACTTTGATGTCTAGAAGTGTCAGAAAATAATTACACCCACTGAAGAAGTTTTAAAAATAAATAATTTTAATTATTGTAGTGGGACACATGTCAACATGTTTTTTCTTTGTATATATTTCTAGCGGGATGTGGACTAAAGCAATGAAGTTAGTAGATGACATCAAAGACGGCAAAGAAAAGGGACGTTTTCTCTCACGGATGTGGAATATCCTCATAAACCAAAAGATAAAGAAAAAACTTCCTACATGGTCAATTATTCACAAAGAAAACTAAAACTATTCAGAGTCTTTATATTTTAGTTTCATGTGTGAAGTCTGACTGATTTTGTACTCTGCTGTCATAACCATTTTCTGCACTAGAGGGAGTCATTTCGACAGTTTAACATTCAGTTCATTAGCTGAAGCTAATACAACAAACTCGTATGGGATACTAAAGTGTTTATTAAATGATATGTATTTAAAAGTTGCACTGAAACTACAACTTTACACTATTGAGGAGTTTTGGGAACCGTTATCTTTTTTAAAGATAAACTGCTGTACATCTTTCTTTGCAGTCTGGTTACTATGTGTTTCCCTAACACAGAGGTGTCCATTAAGTATATTTAGTATATTTACCAAAAACACGATCAGCACCATCTTTTTCTTTTTCAGAGTGTTGACTGATATGTTCTCATACAACACAGGCTACATTAGTTGGAAACGTTATGTTTTAAATGTTTCCAACTATTAACTAACCACCAGCCCATCCTTGTGTGGTCCACCCCCTCGCATTCCTAAAATGTAGTCACTATATACACACACTCGCATCCAGGGAGACCGCTATTCGTGTGCCTGTGTGTGTGTGAGTGTGTGTGTGTGTGTGTGTGTGTGTGTGTGCGTGCGCTCACGCGCGCTCGTGCTCGTATCCATTAAAACACGCCCCCAGCCTACCTTCTTTACCGTACGTCAGGCCGCGCTGACGTCAACACGGAGCCACGCTGCACGACCCGTCCAAACAACTTTTCCAGAACAACTCAGCACAACGCGTTCAGTCGTCTAAAGAGCTGAAATTGAACAAAGTAGCCCGGAAACAGCAGCCGGAGACGTGCTTGGGAATCAGCTGGACTACTTAATTTGGACTTTGGAGTGTATATAGTTGAAGTTGGTTTCAATTTATATATTTAACTCAACAACTGGCGTCTTTTTTTGGAAGTTAAGATGAGGAATCTGCGGTTGTTGTTCATCGTCGGGCTGGCGACTGGTTTTATCAGTGAAAAAGTAAGTAGCTTGCAAATTCGCTTTCACTTAAAATGATAAATCTCTAACGTTATATACAACCGAACTGTTATGTGGCTCGGTGAGCTTGTTTTTGTTTTTTCTTTCTTTTTTTTTTCTTCTTTTATCCCGAGAAAAGACTGCTCGGATACTTTTAGGAAATGCGAGCCTCCCTAAAGTTTCGTGTTGTGCAGTTGTGTTTGTCTCCATTCAGGCTCGACATACAGTCTAATGTTAGGCCGCTCCAGCTTGTTCACTGTTTATTTTCTGAACATCGCCTACTTTTACTAATTGGTCCACCTGGACTTTATATGTTGCCCAACATGTGTTTAAAAATGAACATAATAAGGATGATAGCTGGGTTTAAATTTTTTGTTTTAACATTTAAGTTCCAGTGCACTATGGACTGGTGCAGGGTGTACGTGGGGGACGTAAGCCAGGGTTCACTGGTATTCAAGCCAAGTCCAGGCGTCTAGTTGGTTCAAGTTCATACAGGGCCGAAGTCTGTTCAGCCTCCACCTCGCAGCTTGACATTTAAACCCAAACCTTCAGATATGAACCGTCCTCAAAGGGCTTGTGTCAAGTTTGAAAATGTCATTGTTTGCTGGATTAACTACTCTGTACCTAAAATTATTAATATTTAACTGGGATAAGAATGACAAAATCCTGCCTTACCTGACAAGTGGCACCTGGCCTAGAAAACTAGAACAAACTTCAATCTCTTTGTGTGTGTGTGTGTGTGTTTTTTAAAGCTGGAAATGACGGGCTATAGCAGAGCTCTGTGCATTGTCACGTGTACGAATATCCCGGTTGGATGATTTATTCACTGTGAAAGTCTCTAACAAGAGCCAGGAAACTTTGACACCTCCTGCAGAAATGCATGATATTTATGGACTGTATATGGGGAGAGGAAGGAATCTGAAACCTGATCTGTCCTGCTGGAAATGTGTAGCCAAAGACGAGGCTGTAAACGTTGGCTAAAAACTGAAAGTTATAAACGCAGACAGTAAATACAGTTTACCCCCCCCCCCCCCCCCCCCCCCACACACACACACACACACACACCGAAACCCCATGAGCTTTAATCTGACAACTAGGTATCGTAAATAGATAGGATTACTTTTTGAACTGCTAAAACTGTACTGCTATCATATTGTAATGCATGTCATACTTTCCTCCACACATGCTTTGATTGATTCCCTTCATACCACTAATACACAGACTCCAGTGCTAAATTGCTGGGCATGACGGGTTACGTCGTATATTCAAACTGAGTGGGGCTGTAGAATTACTGGTTAGTCTGTCAGTCATTGACGTTGCTCACATGTGAAAGATGTTGAAACCGGCTTCTGAGTTCGTGAGCTGGTAGTTTTGTCATTTTCTCGATGGATGACTCTGCGAGTCCCACTGGGCTAGTCCAGGCAAGCATATACCTGTATGGGTTACACACCCAACCATAGTAGGCCAGCAGAAGCATGCGTCACCCACTCTATTAATGGTTATATACAGAGAGACTAAATAAAGTGTACTGATGATAATTCATGAATGTAGAATTAGTAGGTTGATCCCGATCCTAGTATACAGTATACGTGCTCTGAGTGGCACAGGATTATTCACGACATATTAGTCACAACACTGTCCTGACTGTTTCCATGAGGACTTTGTTGGCTTTACATCTGACATGTTCAACTAGACCTCAAAGAGTTAAAGGAGTAACCCCGGAGCTTACTATTTTTCTTTTTTTAACAATGGGAAATACCAGTGAGGTTTTCACCACATCAGCGGTGAAAGGAATCTTGTCTTACACTGCTCTTTGCTCTACCACAGCAAGTTTCATTCTTTTAACCCTCTTAACTGATGACATCTTATCTTTTTGCATATAGTGTGGATTGAGACCTTTTTTAACCTGGGGGTAACAGATACTAACCATGCATATCTCAGATAAGGACATCATAACATCTTCAATGGGTAAAGACAAAAGGCAATATGTCTTTCCATATGGCCAACCAAACTCTGTCCAGGCCGACAGGGTTGTGACAAAACGCTGACCCCGAGTGGATTTTGTTATAAAATATTGTACCCTTTTGTGACGCCTTTGGAGACTTTCACTGCTGTTAGCCAAACAGACACATTGGACGTAGAGCGTGGTCAAACATACTCCCCCTCAAACCCGGTGTTGTGTTTCTGCTTCTACCTACATGGTGATGACAGGTCTGCTGTTAAACAACCCCAGTCTCGACCCGACGGCTCTCTCTTTATCGTCGACTTCCTCTTTATCGTTGACTTCCTCTTCTTCATGAGGGAATATTTTATTGTGATGGCTGTTAATCCAGCAGTCACTAAAGAATGGATTTTGTCGATTCCAAGTTTTAACAAACTATTCCCTCCAAAGAGACTCATTTGCGCTCCCTATTGCATGTCTGTAGTGTTTTATCACGGCAACCCGGCTGTCTCCAGAAAACTGTCTTCACTTAGACAAAGCACCGGGATACCAGATGGTTATATAGGTGTGTGGGGCGAGATATGTGTTTTCCAGATGTGTGTAACCTTTTGACTGACCGAGTCAAGTCTTCTAGTAAACCCTATAATGCATAATTTCTTTCTGGTAAGAGGGATGGACAAAGAGATTGATAGCCCATTTCATTTAACAGTGTCTGCACATGTGTTTGAGGAACACAGTCAATTAACAGGGAATTATTCACCAGGGATTTGTGATCGTCACTATGTCTTGGCATTTTATTAACTCAATGATTAATTAAAAATAATAATCAATCATACAAGGAATTATTAGCTGCTGCCGTTTGGGCTGTCTCAGGAATTGGCTACAATTTGTATTAAAAGGATAATTTATAGACTTTAGGCTTAATTTTGTGAAAATGTTATCCGTAACACAAACTCCTGTTCTGTTTCTTCCATAGAATACTATTTATTATTAAGCTTTAGTTTTACACATATCAAGAGTGTAATGCATACCAGTGAAACCCAGTTAACTGAACATCAGTTTTATTGTTTTATTTATGAATATGTACATCTACCATATTGTTATATATCCTTATTAATGGGATGTAATGCTTTCAACCATGCAGCCTAGCCCAATATTACTCTATGTGAGTGATTTAGTTTAGTTTAGTTTTTCAATCCATCTCAACACCACCTGGAGTAGGAGTAGTAGGAGGTTGTGGCCTCAGAAGGGAAGACAAGTTTAGAGTAAGTCTAATGTCTGCAGCAGTTCCAGTTCTTTGTGTGTTTCATTTTGACAAGCACAGCATCTGCTTTTGTAATCCCCCGATTTGAAGACTGCAAGAATGCAAGAGCCCCTTCTTCCGTTGAGACTCTGCTGTCTAATGAAGAATGATGTTAATGATTTTATGGCTTTGTTTCCCACCACAATATAAACATAACATCTGGCTTATCTCAGAATAATTGAGAAAATCCGATGTCTAAGGAGTCCCAAAGGAGAGTGAGCCTTGATCGACAGTAGTTTGAGAACATAAACGTGGGCCAAGCAGAATTTTGCTTTGGTGTGTTTTTTAGATCTGTATCAAGGTATACTGCCGAATGAAAGTGTCGACATAAGAAGACTCAAGCTAGAATATCATTAAATTATACCTTTTTACTTCTACCAAGTGCAAATATTTACTACACTCAAAGATCCTCCCATGTTTTACCAGCACCTGTTTTTTGAGAAACAAACCGTACTGTTTCTGGCCCTTCCTTTCTCTAGTCTCCCTCTCTCAGCACCTGTGTTAGTGGAAGCATAGTATACATACCAGACATAGTTCAACACTCAATGGGCCATATTCATCCGAGCCTGTGTGTATGTCTGAGTGTCTTACGGCCAACATCTGAGAAGCCATTCCTCTCTTTCTGAATTTCAGACTCATTGTCCAGTTGCTTTCTGTGGTACTTTAGTCTGCTATTTTACCATCTACAACTGCTTTAGACATTGAGAGTTATATTTCAACAAGCTGTTGTATTACTTCATTTATTTAAGTACCCACCGGGTTTTTAGCATCCGACTACGCTTTAGATGAGACGAGTAGGGTTTTGATTTTCATCGCACTCCTTTTGTGTATTGTTTGGGTTACTGGAAGGTTTTCCTCCACTCTTGTCCACTTCTCATGTTCTGTGTGTTGCCTTTTTGAGCGGAGGAGGGAGAAATACGGCAGCTTCAAACACACTTAGGTCTTTGCTGTGTGGCTCTGTGAGGTGTCACAAATTACTGCCACACGCATGAACTCAACAAAGAAACATCCATCTACTGCACATGCTACAGCGTGGCTGTAACAGGTTAGACTCATGGGACACAGTGGCATATTTGGCTAGCATAGGTTATTAGCTGTGAGAGATATTGTCTTGCTCCAAAACTGTAGCGAGGTTCAAATGTTTTCAATTGGTGAAAAGAAGTGTGAAAAAAAGGAGCATCTGTGCCTCCTTTTTTCTTCTGTCTTTGTTATATTATGTTTTTTTTATTTTTCTCTTCCAGCTCTTTGTCTCCTCGCAGACAACCTTCTCCGCGACAGATGACCTGTACCTAGAGGGCCGATCGTCGGGTGACCTCCCTATAGATGACGAAGATGGTGACGGTTCAGGCTCTGGATCTGGAGACTATAGTAAGGAGACCCTTTTTTTTTTTTTGGTGTGTTTATTGTTTTGCTTTTAGATTTTTATTTAGGGTAATCATTTTTGTTTTGCAACATCACATTCTTAGTTTTTGCAGTTAAATGAGGGCTTCTCAAATACGTCATCATTTCTGTTGAGTAAATTTAAGGCAAAGTAAAAATGTTTTTCTTATTTAAGTCATAACTTCAACAGTCCTGGGCCCCATTTTCAAAGAATCATCCAGATGTACATGAGACTGAGATAATCTTAGTCTTAAAGGGCTTTTGGAAACTGGGGCCGAGACTTGTCTTTAAATTAAAGTTTCCTTCCAGGCAGTTAGTTTTCCTCATCTCGTGGTGTGTTTCCTAATCTAATACTCAATCCACTCATCTACAAACATCAGACAAATGAGCAATATTTGTAATGTAGACACAAGTTATTGTATATTCAGACACAGAAGCACTCACTCACTCACTCACATTGCCAGATGTTTGTCCTCGGGTGGAAGCACACAGATGTCAGATACACATCAGTGACTCATCTTTGTCTACAGGGAATAAGGTCTTTGAACTTTTAGTGTGGTCACAAAATAAACTGAAATGTGGAAAGTTTCAGTTGGAAAACTCACAGATTGCATTCCTCCTGCGTGTAAAAATAACTGGTTTATTAACACCTCGGTGGCACATTTTAACATTGCGTCAGTATCTAATTAAAACCACACAACTACAAAATGGCAACTTTGAGAAAAACGGCCTTGTTTTTAGCTTTATGCCTTTTTTTTATGTTGCCTTTTTTATGGCAATTCTTTTTTTAGATACTCCAATGGATTTGTAATTTTATTTATTATTTTAATGAAGTAGGAGAATCTTCTCAACCCCAGAAAGTAACCCATAATGCGCAGGTGATTGTTACAGACAGATCAATGCACATGTTTTGACTACGAAGTTATGGTGCTAGATTGAAAAGAAACTCCCTCCTGAAGTGTTAGAATTTGTGGTGATTGTTTCTTTGTTTCTCAGCTTTCAGCAACTTCACAGTTGAAGAGGAGAACCTCTGGAGGTTCCTCAACTTCTCTGAGACCACAGTCTCCAAAGGAATGGTTCCAACTGGACCACCACCATCAGCCTCTCCTCTCAACCCATCAACCACAGCAGCAACCAGAATGAAGGACGCAGAGACGACAACATTCATATTGCCTAATGTGGACAACCGTGATGAGGAGGTACAATATTCCTTTTCCTTATCTCCAAAGATGCACCATGATTAATATACTTTTGTCTAACATCTGGATGAACCAAAGCCCTCCCAAGAATACATCAGCACATACTTAGTTATATGCTTTTTGACTGTTTTTATAGAGAGACTGCTTTAAATACTGTATGTATTATTCTATAACATTTAATACAACTTTAAGAACTTAAAGCTTTAAGAATATATTTCCAATGTCCATTTCATGGTCTATATGTTGGCGTCAAGGAATTATTAAAAACCACATTATGCCTGAACATATTTTTCAGCCCCAGTTTGTTATCCAGAGCATCATACATTGAATTGAAATGCATATATTCTTCCAGGTTGCAGGTCCAGCAGCTGATGGGTTCACACAGAGCCCCAGTACCAGCTCCACCACCATGCCTCCCAGTGAAACTACTGTAACCAAATTCAGCATAGACATCACTGTGTTCAATCACACCGATGAGGACAACAGTCTGGATAGATGGGATGTCTCGACAACCAAAAACCATGGAGGTGAAGTCCAGGTCGAAAATGATATTCTGGCAAAAAATGGCAGAGGCAGCAGAATGTATGAGGTGGACTCTCCTGAGAATGTGACCTCAGAGAACATGTGGGAGAGGACAGAAGTGCTGGCAGGTAAGGACCAATGTCTCAGCTTTATCGCATGTTTATTGTTCCCACATGTCTGGTTTAAAGTGCTCTTAGAACATTAAGATTTAGATTTTTGATGAATACATTTTGCCAAATTTCTGTGAAACAAGCATCAGAAAAATATATTAAAATCTTTCCTTCTGCCCTCTCCAGCAGTGATATCATGTGGAGTGGTTGGACTCCTCTGTGCAGTTTTCCTCCTCCTCTTCCTCGCCTACCGTATGAAGAAGAAGGACGAAGGTAGCTACAACCTGGGAGACACCAAAGTTTCCACAACAGCCTATCAAAAAGCACCCACCAAAGAGTTCTACGCCTGAACTCGCCAACAGGGACATTAAATTAAGTCTTTCCCCCCAATCACAACTACAAATGGATTTATAAACAACTGAAGATGATTCCTCTGGCTGAAGTTTAAAGTCAAGCCCTCGAGTGCCTGTGGAGCAGGATTGCTTGTTCTCCAGTGCTCCCACTTAAAAACAGAAAAGAACAAAAAAAACCTTCCTCCTCTGCTACAGTTTCACGTCTTTCTTTATGATGATCAGTGTTTGAAGAAGATGTCATACACAAAAACACATTCCTTTCATTACATTCTGGGGAAGGAGTTGGACATTAAATACACATTTTAAATTTCAAGAAAGGAACATTTTCTAGTGTCAAGATGGATCCCAACTGTTCTAGTCCAGGACTACTTCAAAATATTGAAAACACTGCGCTTTACTTCTCTTGAGCCACACACGGCGGGACTTGGTTCTGCATTGTGGATAAATCCATTGTCCCATTTGGCAGAGCTCCAGTCTGAACTATCCCAGCTCGGCTTAGCAACATAGATGAAATTCAAAGAAACGTATGAACAGCCTTAACACATTTTAAATGCTGTTATTTGGAAAGGTATCAGATATGGAATTATTATTATTATTATCAAGGGCCTTTGAAAAATGTAAACTCTTTTCCCTTTTTTTTATTTGAAGTCCCAATGACTCGGTATTTTACCGTGTTACATTTCATTTTCTGTACGCTTTCTTCGCCAAATTGAAGATTTTTGTTGATATAAGAAATCCATGTTTTTTTCATATGCTCTCCAGTATTGTTATGACATATTTTGTTACTCTGTAGGTACATATTTGTGTTGTATTTCTTCACAGATATTTGACATTTATAGAACTGACCAAATATAAATGTGCTTTAATTGTTTTCGGAAAGTTATTTTTAGTAGCAATGTGTTTGTTAAGAGATTTCCACAAGACTTTTTTAATATTCTTACAGTGGTCGCTTTGTCCTTAACCTTGCATCCAACATTAGTAATATTTTCAGGACTATTTAATGACTTGAGTGCCTGTAGAGCAGGATTGCTACTTTAGAGCCAAGATTAATGACTATAATTCAGAAACCGTAGACATGACCAACGTTTTCTGAAGCGGCCAAAGCACATTCCTTTCTCACTGTCAACTGTATACAGCTATAGCAAGCGTGAACTCAAAGGGACTGTGACAATGTACATGACAGGACTATCCCAAAGAAGTCATTTTTTTTGCACAATTTTTAATTAGTTACAATGTAAGATAGTGTAAGCATGTCAGATGTAAAACGCATCAAACCAACCAAAGGAGTATGGGAGCTTCCAGACGTGAGAGACTTCATACATGAGGCAGTTAAACCACACGGGGGTATTCCCCTTCTTTTTTTTGCGCATAATTGTTATTCGTATAGAGCCTGTTAAATATATGTTAGTTAAAATATAGGGCATTTGTAGTCTGTGATCAATTTTAACACCAAATATTAACTGCTTATTATGTGTCAAAGAATACTTTTCACATCAGCCTCTTATTGAAATGGGACAACTGTTGATGCAGCGCTATCTGTGGCCTTACAATCTCTGTGAAAAGGTCAAATAAAAAAACTTTGGTTATCAAAATGACTGGAATACATACAGGGAAGTAGGGCAACTGGAATCCACCGTGCTTCACAAAACATTGTCTATTCATTCACGGTTGTTTTGAGCTTCGAGCTGTACCTCAACTGGAATATTTCTGTTCCAGTGTGGTTTCAGAAGAATTTGTCACCCTTCCTTACCAAAAGAAATGTCAGAGAAATGTCTGACATAAACCTTACTCAGAGGATTGGGGAAACGGGTTACTACTTACAGATGATGACACACAATAACCTCTCTCTACCAGGAGCTCTGTAAATGTATACGGTATGTTGATACTATAGTGTATATGTATTAATTTATACTTGCTCAGACTATAATCCAGGTTAAAATGTCAATGACAAATTGGGATTGTATTGTATTTACACATGATCGAAACCTCTTTTTGCCTACTGCTCTGTTTTATTTTTTAATATTTATGTTTTTAGTGTATTTGTCAAGTCTTGGTTGAATTAATTTTTTATTTCAATATCCGTTGTCTCGCTTTTTACAAATATTTTCTTTTATATGAATGCATTCAATACATGATTTAAATAATAATACCTTCTTTGTAAATATATAGAATATTTCATATTCCCTTTAATCAAAGTTGAATATGAATTGACTCAAGCCTCGATTTGAAAGAATAAACACCTACACAGTGGTGGGGACCAACACATGAGGTGGTCAACAGGGAAACGTCTTGCTGAAATCATGTATCTTACAAGGTTCACTACTGTATAAAAGATGTGGCTTTAATGCAATTCTAAAACTGTCTTGTCATTTTTGGGGGATTTGGGGATTGGTCTGAATATAAGAGCATGAATTCCTTCTTCGCTTTCATACAAACACACCAACAGACAACACAACAATACAGAGCCCTGTCCCATTTATGCCCCCCATTTTCTACCTATATCTTTCCCTGACACATACACAAAATCTGTGTTATTTTTGGCCTATGAGGCAGTCATGTAATGTTTTCCACAAACTATATATGGAACTTCTCTATTGTATTCACTGTGTGATAAAGGCAAAACCAAGATCAGATTATTTAACAAACATAATTCCACACAGAATTATTCTACTGAAATTCATGGTGTAAATATATTAAAGCTCGGACTGGGCGCTTTTAGTTTTTAATGAGCTACTGGTATGACAACGCTGCATTAAATGTTTCTATATTTAAAGGTCAGTAGCAGTTAAAAACACGTATAGCTTTTGTTAATTTCTTCTCTTGCAAATGTGCCAGAAAAAAAGTTGTAAAACTACTGTTAAACCAAGCCAGCAGCATGTACGTAAATGGAGCCAAATGGTCAGAAAGTGGTGAAAGACAGAAAGACACTGAAAGTCATAGCAAACAGCAAATGGCTAAAAGTCAACAGAACTCCGGTACATACTGTATACATTTCAAATATATATATATATATATATATATATATATATATATATATATATATATATACATATACACACTATGGTAGTAGTAAAGTGTAAGAATAAACATGAATCTGGCCCTGGTAGTGCGTTTGCAGTGAATTCCAATGACTGCCGAGGAGCACAGAAGATCAGTGGTAGAGGACGGAGGATGAAAACCACAGACTTGGATGTGGGCAGAGTGCTGTGTTTTCTACAGCGTCAATACAATGGACATCCTTTTGGCCACGAAAACTGTTGACAAGCATGTGGAAATGTCAGATTTATTTATAAAATGTCCCCAACAAACACACCCAAACAATTTGATTTCTAAATAATGTGAGATTAAAGGCAGGACGCATTGAGAGGGAGGTACTAGAGTAAAGTAGAGTATAGTTTCCTTCAGAAATGTTGACGTTTTGGAACAAAGCAAAATCAAAAAAGGTGATAGCTCAAACATCTAATGTATGGCATTATATTTGAAACATTACAGTTGTCAGAATTTTAGTTAAAGAATATCTAATAATGACACAAAAGCTAAACAGAGTGTCGGGTGTGAACAGAAATTCTAATTATTAAATGATGTCAAGGATTAAGTGCTGTGCTTTAACTTTCTGGGCATATGTCTAATTCTTATCTAAATTAATTGAAACAAAGTGATTAGTAAAATTTAAAAACATTAAACTTTCTACTGTTTGTTTGTTTGTTTCATTGATAAATTGGTTTGATTTGTACTATATTTTACTGCTACAAATTTGTAGGGATTGTGCTTTTATTGTGAAAACAGTCCGACCGGAAACTATCAGCACGGTGAAATCACGAGCACGGAAACGGTGTGTATATTCTGATATTGTGATCAGAGTAGGCTACTCTCAAGACCGGAATACGTATTGTAACGTCAACTAAAACACGGACACTAACTTGGCAAGAAGGCTTCGTGTTTGTGATATTTTATGGACGTTTCAAATCAAGTTTTATGATCGCAGTTACTCTCAGCTGCCGTCACGATCCTCTCCATCCTCACTGTGTGTGTGAACGTTTGGTCCTCTCAACGTTAACAGGTATTATTGATAAAAGAGATATAATAAAAAGAAAACGACAACTAATAGTAATGTAACTATGCCACAGTATTTAATCGTATAATTGAGAGCAAACTGGTAAGTTGTTGCTTTAGTGGTTGGTATGTAATACTGAGCTACAGCTCTCATCTACTTTGGAAAGTATCATTTGGTTAATTAACTTCAAGGCTGCATATACATGTATCCGTTGTTGTCCTCATGAACTTTGTACAAGACTGTCTGCTATAGTGAAGTAACTATTAATCATGTGGATGTTGTGTCTCTCTGCAGATGGCTCAGGAAGGTGGACCTCGCTTCCTCCTCTCCCTCTCCATGTTTCTCCTCGGGCTGTCCTCTCTGAGTGTGTGTCACCTTCGCTCTCCCGGGTCCATGAGGTCAATGGCTGCAGCCGGGACTGTATCCAATCACACTGCAAGAGAAGGTAACCAGAAGCCTCCTCTACCTTCAGACAAGTAGATAAGGATAGAGGCACGCAGGCCGTATGTATGAAAAGCAGGGTTGCCTGTCAATTTATTTTTAATTAATTCACGCAGTTGTCTTTAACCACTCTGGCCCATTAGACCAATAGTCAGGTTGAAGTGTGGCGGAGCTTCGCTGGAATGACGTGATGTCACCAACCTGTTTTAACACAGTCCCGCCCTAACAGATGAAAGGAAGATAACAGAAGAGTTAGTGTTCAATGTCACACACACACACACACGCACACACACACACACACACACACACACACACACTATAAGTCATTATGCTCAGTATGATTACAGCTGACTCATACTATGTAAGGTAGTCACCGTAGGTTTATATTCTTTTTTAATAAATCATTTATTAACTAAAGTGTTTTGGGACTGGTCTTTGTACAAGCCTTGAATGAAGCGCAAATACAAATATATAACATATTGTCCTGCCTTTAATATATAATTCCTCATTTATTGTATCTACTCAAGTGACAAAGACAATGTATTTACTTATTTATATTTTTAGCTACAAGGGTAAAAGATATTCTTGACAAAAAAGAAGAAGAAGAAAATTTGGATATAAACCCTGAGTTCCTTTTTTGAGTGTTTCTATGTGGTGTGAACCCAGTCTCAAAAATAGCTGCAGAGGTGGCAGGCTACGCTGATGTGGCCAAACGGATTATTGACCTGGCTGTGTTTGGAGCTGCCCAGAACCGCTCTCACAGACGGCTGGCCGACTTCACCGACACCATAGGGAACCGTGTCAGTGGCTCACACGACCTGGAGATGGCTATCAAATACATGTACAATGCCTTTGCACAGGATGGGTTGGACGTACATGTAGGTGTGTATGCCTCGTTATCTCTCTCGCTTAGATGCAGGACATGAGAATTGTGCAATGAGGATATACTCTTCGCAAATTAAGTCTGGTTTTTGGGCCCTTTTTTTCACCTCTTTCTTTTCCAGAGCCAGTCAAAATCCCACATTGGGTGAGAGGGGAGGAGAGTGCAGAAATGATTGCACCCAGGGCCAAACGTCTGGCTATACTGGGACTGGGTAGCAGTGTAGGGACTCCACCTGAGGGTAAAGAACATACTGTATACAATAATTTGTAATGCTTGTCATCCACCTCCCTTTAAATCCTCCATGTCCTCTTATCTCTCAAGGTATCGAGGCAGAGGTGTTGGTGGTTCAGTCTTTTGAGGAGCTGAAGCATAGAGCCAGCGAGGCCATCGCGAGGATTGTAGTCTTTAACCAGCCATTTGTTAGCTACGGGGAGACGGTGGCTTACCGTGCTTATGGCGCCTCTGAAGCAGCCAAAGTGGGAGCTGTGGCCACACTCATTCGATCTATTACTCCATTCTCTATAAACAGGTATCTTATCCATCCATCCAGAAAATGTCTGAAAACGTCTCAAGTGTAATGAGGGTTTAATCCAAAGATCCATTAGTCTTTGCCTCTCTCCGTCTTTAGTCCCCACACAGGTTGGCAGGACTACCAAGAGGGAGTAAAGCGCATCCCTTCAGCCTGCATCACTGTGGAGGATGCTGAGCTAATGTGGCGTATGGCGCAGAGAGGGCAGAGGATCGTGGTCCGACTCTCAATGGGAGCCAAGACGCTACCAGATGCTGACTCCTTCAACACAGTGGCTGAGATTACAGGCTGGCAGCACCCCGAGCAGGTAGACCTCACGCCCCCTTCACCGACACGGGCCCGTCTGATTTATGTATCTATGTTTCTTTGTCGTGCAACAATCTCTCTTTTACAGTCTTTCAGGGTCGGAGCTATTATATTCGGGTTGGCCTTTCAAATTAATTGTATGGAAAACAATTGGTCTTGAAACCGTTTAATTAGTTCTTGTTTATCTTTATTGATTCCCTCCTTTTTTCCTGTGTAAGGAAATAGTCGTGTATCTCTTTTTGCAGACTCAAGACATTTCCACATCTGTTAAGTCAACTTTTATTTTGCAGATGTTTGTGTGATCTAATCTTTCCAAAGAAGTGCCGAGGCATCGTGTAAACAAATTATGAATCTGTTCATTATGATTTTTGGATTGTTTTGAGAAATAATAGATAATAGTTTTCAATTTCTTTTGAAAATTCCCAAGAAAATGTCTCCACTTTGGCTTCCTATTTCCAAATGCCCAAACTCTAACAATATGAAATGAGTTATATAAATTACAATTATAAGCCAGGCAATCCTGCATTCTTGCCAGATGAAGGCATCCATTCTATTGGCGACGAGTCTAAACAAACTTTACTCAAATTAAAGGCTTGCTGCCATTAACCTATCATTTTATGGTAAACACTGTGATTTATGAACACATGTCCATGTAAACATGCAGAATGATGACTTGAATCTACTTTTTGGTGGATTTCCCTGTACAGCAACACTGTAACCCACAATCATTCATGGTATTTGTTTATAATTTTCAGATTTAGTAAAACTAGTATGCTGTGGATGAGACTTTTGAGTCAATGTTGATGCTCAGTGTTGCTTAGCAGGGCAATTTAACTGCAAATCTGATTCTAGCATGCACTGAGCATACACATTACCTGACCCAATTTGCAGTTATGGAGTGCAATGCAGTTTCACACAATGTCACACACACACACACACACACACACAGGTCCTTAGCACACATGTGGGTAGGGACCACAGACACGTTTGGCAGGTAGAACCTGAGAAACGGACAAGGTGCTGCTAATCACCAAAGGCATGCTACTCTGTTTGCAGAAGAGTGAATGTGCATGTCATTGGGGTGACCAGGCTGAAACAGTTCAGTGGGTTCAAGCTACCAGATGTGGCATTATCAGGACAGGCACACGGTGCACATAGGTTACAGATCTGGGTGACAGTGGAATTTCCACTGTGGTCTTGGTGACGGTGGAGGTCGCCTGGAGTATGGGCGTTGTTATTGCTGTAAAGGAAGTGTGTCTATTTTTAATATCTGACGAGATATGTTTTGCTGTCTGATGAAGGGAGATGGTGCTTGGATTGGAAAATTCCCCGGAGTGTGAACTGTATGTGTGTACACCTTCACTCTCTCACAGCTGCAAATACAGGACAACAGCAGTCTATCTGCTTTAATTTGTGGAAGAGCTAAGCAGCGAGGAGACTTGGATGAGACGTAAACGGTTGGGAACCAACGTTTGGTCGCTCGTTATGGAAAAGGGAAATAAAACACATGACATGGTTGACATCATTTCTGGCTCTGTGACTTTGTGTTCCAGCTGGAGCAGAAGCTGTGGTCGGTGTGTGTCTGTACATGCGCCCGCATTCATCCAGAGATGTACATTGGAGGTTTCGTGATTCATTTCCACAGTTTAGCCTTTCGGAGCCATTTGATGAGTTGCTCAGATATTTTCCACCCACTCAACTTCTACATCTTCCATTCTTTTTTAGGCTGAAATGCCCTGATGTAGGCTTTCTGTTTATAGTTATGGCTAAAACACAAATCATGTGGCTTGACAGGGATGCGTAATGATCATAAATGTCAGTGTGCATTGGGTATATTTGTTATTTTTTCTTTTTATTACTATCTAAACTACACATCACTGAACCACATCTAGAGATCCTCTCCATATTTTGCTGATCCCTTATGATTTAAACATGTAAACTACAACATGTTTAGTTGCCAACACATTGTAATTGTATTATAACAGAGAAAGTTATTTAGGAGTTTTAACATAAATGAATGAATCCTGATAAACCTGATATTTCCCCACTCCAGGTGGTCTGTATTATTACAAGAACATTGTGTTTATTTTTTGGTAAAACAATGTATGTCTTATATTCCCAGCTGATGTATTTCTGCGTCTAACTTAAAGCATGTAAGTGTGTAGACTACACCTTTCACAAAGGTTAATACCATTATTATTTTTAATAATAAACATAGCAATTTTCTTTAGTTATGTAAAAACGATCTAAATGACTTTGGGTCATTGTCCAGACTGGGCTTGCTCAGTGTTTTTTTAACCTGGAACAAAAAGGTCACGATCATTTTACTGACGGGAATCCCAACTCTTACAATTCCTGGAAACAGCGATAAGACTCTGAACTGTGTGTTTTCAACTTTTGTTTTCTTGTTTTTGTGAGTCTGTCTGTCCTTGCTGATGATTTATTTTTTTTAATTATAGACACTGAGTCATTTTGTCTGTGTGCTTTAATAAAATGTAGACACGCCATGGGTCAGAGAGCGTTATCTGATCCTCCTTCAATCCAGATCAGACAAATGGTCAAAATGCATGGAAACGCACACCGCAAAAGTGTCCCACCACAGTCTCTCATTTCTATGTTTACATCCCAGTATCGGTCCTATCTGCTAGGTCGTCTTACTGAGCGGCCATTTGGACAGTTGGGATGTGGGCCAAGGCGCCATGGATGACGGAGGTGGAGCCATGATTTCCTGGGAGGCCCTGTCACTCATCAAGGACTTAGGTACTATAAACACATAAATACTGTGTATATGCACACATATACAGTTTATGGTGCTGCACAAATCCTCAGAAAGACACATTTACATTCTGTAGAAATGGGTAAAAAGTATACAGACAGCAGCGAGTTTACGCAAGCTCAAAAACAAACAATATCAAGTCAATAATTAACTTAATTATTAAGCTTTATGTAACCTGTTTGCTTTACTGAGAAAAACAATCTTCTCTTTATATCAAGTGACAAGACCAAGGGAGTACATCTCTGACAGTCAGGAGAACGATGTACAAATGCCAAAATACAGCGGAGGATCCCTTTCCCAAACATAGTCACGAAACAATTCTTCAGACTGTAAACAGTAACTTCCTCCCACTGTTGTAGAGTAACAAGGACACACTTACCTTAAACAGGCCAACCAGGACCTAAAGGTCCAGTGATCAAGTTGTAGTCAAGAGTATACAGGAAGCTTTCGTGTGTATTACAAGTCGTAAAGAAAAGTTGGAGCCTTGTCATCACGATACGTGGCAGTCGTGTCATTTTGTTAATTGGAGCTGTGATCTCTCTCTTTCTGTTCATATTGGTTTTGTGTTTTCATTTGAGTCTTTATGTGTTTCCAGGTTTGCGTCCGAGGAGAACCATGCGGACGGTGCTGTGGACAGCTGAGGAGCAAGGTGGAGTCGGCGCACAGCAGTACTATGATCTACACAAGGTACAAGGTTAGAAAATAGGAGTGTACTTCCAGTGATCTGGACAGACTTTTTATTTGTGCAAAGGATCTGAATAGCAAATCATATAATAATAATAATAATAATAATAATATACACTTTTTAAAAAACAGAGGTATAAGTTTATTGCAATTTAGAACAAAGAAATAATGTACCATAAATCCCCCCATGGACTGTCTAGTTCTTACATGTAGCAGTAACTGACAGTGGTTGGTCTGTGTGTATGCTTCACCTCCTAAAGGCCTTGTATGAAGAGTGGCTCACAGTTTCCATGGACTGAAGCTTGTATTGTTTTCAATCAAACACACCTTGTTTTACGCTCTCTCTTTGCCTCTGGCATCTTCTATCGGCTCTGTCTCCGCCCTCTCTCTTCTTCCTCTCCACACCCAGGTGAACAGGTCCAACTTTGACCTGGTCATGGAGTCTGACCTGGGGACATTTACCCCGGTGGCTCTGCAGTTTACTGGCAGTGTTGCAGCACAAAAGGTAGGATGAAAACAACCCGCTGTCACACAATTACCAGTATTTTCCCAAGCTTACGTTTAAAATTCTGAATTCTACAAAGCACAGATTCTGCAAAGTGGCATCAGTCCAGAACATGTGCTGTAGTTCCTGGCATACTTATCGACTGTGTGATGAGCTGAGAAGCACTACACTGTGTCTGTATCAACAGATCATGGCAGAAGTGGTTAAACTGTTGGCTCCCATTAATACGACCACACTGGAGACACATGGAGAAGGGACAGACATCTCACCGTGGATGAAGGCAGGAGTACCAGGTCAGTAAATCAATATGTCTCCTCTGTCTGTCTGCAACTAGCAGCTCATGTTCATGACAGGATAACTGAGCAAAGTCAAACACTTGAAATAGGAAGTAACTCATCATTGGTGACCTACTTTCTATGGTTCTGGTGTTAATACCCTCTTTCTTTGAGAAAGGGCTGTATACACAGAATCCGCTTTGAACTGTGAACATACTACCGCAGAGAATGGAGAAGTGGAGGCAGATATCCACTTTTTGTGGAATTTCATAAAAATCTGAATTGTAGTTTAACAGTAAGGGCGAGAGACTGTATTAAGTCATGACATTATAGTTATATTTTCAGTTATGAGCTTTTCAGAATGGCTGATAGTGAAAACAGATTAAACCATCACCAACGCTATACTTAAAAGGTAATTCAATTTCAATCCAATTCAGTTTATTTTGTATAGCCCAATATCACAAATTTGCCTCAGAGGGCTTTACAATCTGTACACATACACGTCATTTAGCTCTCTATCTGTTATGACATCATCTGTTGCACTTATTCTCCATGTGGGATTAAGAGCAAGTTGACCATATAAATAGTAGCTTTACACTAAAAGCCCAAGCCTCCCCAGCAAAAATATAAAAATGTAAACATGGGGTCAGATGCTATGCTCAATGTTTTCTAGAAAAAGGCAGATAACTGAATACTAGACATGGACTAGATCCAGTTGACGGTATAATGAAGTGACGGGAATATCCTAGATTTTTATTTAGTGTTCACGTATAAACTAAAGTTCCCAGTAATCAAGTACAGGTTATTTTCTCCACATGTTGTTTTTCAAATATTTTCCCGACAGACGAAGGAACACGTTGATAAACAGACTGAAGGTCACAGCATTGAGAAGTGAAATTAAAACCGTCTTCTCTCAGTATTTAGTGAGGTTTTATTTAGGAATTGAACCACTCCTTGTATTCGTCAGACACACATTCCCCTTCCACAGTAATGTTCTGGAGAATTAAACCAGATGCAATAATGTTTCTGAGTGCAGTGCTGTTTGAACAGTTTAGCCTTCAACTTGCATGAGATTGTATTTTATTGTTCATTGTTTATTGTATCCATCTCTTTGTCCATCACTCCTTCAGGTGCCAGCCTCCATGTGGCAGACAGTCGATACTTTTGGTTCCATCACAGTGAAGGTGATACCATGACGGTTCAAGACCCTCATGACATGAACCTCTGCTCGGCATTGTGGGCCGTGGTTGCCTATGTCGTGGCAGACCTAGAGGACATGTTGCCCAGGTAGCCCGTTAGCACACGGAATGCTGAGTGGACAGGAAAACGCGATGATCACTGTTAAGTGGACCGGTTAATTCCCAAAGAAAAACTTGAGATTGAATGGGCTGATTTAAGATATTTTGAATGTGGATAAACAAGGGAATCAAATAGAGTATTAAAAAAAAGAGATCAAGTTACTTCTCTTTGTTTATGGACCACTTTAAGTTCCACGATGTCACCACTAAATATGTTTTAGACCCAATAGATATGGAAACATTGTAGCTCAGGGCAATCTCATGATGATCTTGAATGTAAAGCAAACTAAAGTTCGGTCCAGGACAACGATTGGGCATTTAAAGATTTTAAAACCCAAAGCAACACAATATAAGCTTACATGATCATGCTGTGTAATGATTTTACAGAGAAGAGCATTTCTTAGAACGGGAGACACATTTTATATTTTTTAAGTAAAAAGATTATTTTTCAAATGCTGGTATACTGACCGAGACGAGACTAAGAAAAAAAGAAAAGCTGAATTACTGTATTTGTCCTGATGCCTAAATATAATGCCCTGCAAAATCAAACAAGCAAAAACAATGAGCTCACATGAGTGTGTTGAGAAATAGTGGAGATGCCCAAATTCCCAATGTCAGTTTCCAGTTAAATAGAAGAACAACCTCATCTTTAAAATATGTATTTTTAAAAATCTGTTTTTGTGTTTCTTTGAGGTCTAAAATATTGTAATTCCTGCCTTCGTCCTGCTTAACTGAAGACATTTTAATGCCACATTTACAGGATGTTTTGTACGATTTTACACTTCAAAAAAGTAATTGCAGTGTTAAAAAATAATCAATAAAGTATCAATAATGACTTTACACTGTCACTTCCATCTGCTGTAATTGTTTGAATATTGCTGATCGTGTAGTTTCTGAAGAAAGAGGAAGGCGATGACAAATGCATGTCTCGTCCATGGAAAGGAGGAAGAGAGGAAAGAGGAATGCAGAAGCAGGAGGTGAAGAAAAGAGATCATACAGAGGAAGAGGAAGTAAAGAGAATTCATCCTTTTGGGGCGCAATGCTGACCAACGCAGCAGAAACAGAACACACACACACACACACACAGGATCTGTATACCCAATGGACTGTTAAGTCAGCACCCCGAGGGATGATGTCAGTGTGAGTCAGTCAGCCAATGCAGATGAAGTCATTCTAGGAACACAGATGTGTGTGCTTAGGATCGTGTCTGTCGAGCTCTTCTCGTGTGTCGGTACTGCTGATTCACACACGGACAGTAATGTTGGTGAAGAAGCAGTCTGTGCATGTTTAACACTCTGAGTCACACACACATACCATTGAGACACCTCACAATAGGCCTTGTCTATAAATCCAGAGGAGACCGAATTGAGTAAATGAACATTCCTGACCGTTCTTTCTGCATCACCTTATATTATCTTGAATATGTAAACCAGATATATCACAACTTTGTTTTGTGTGTGTGTCATTGAAACTATACACAGATCAAATAAATGCAGTTAGGTGGCGTTAATTCGTTTTTTCAAACCAGCTGTAATGAGGCTGTGAACAATCAAGCTGAGGTGATGTTGGTGTTCAAACTGTATAAATCCATAAACACTATAATATGTACAACCTTTTCAGCCCATTGCTTGAGAGCTCACACATGAGAATGGCCTATTTTAGTAAAGAATGAGGAAAAACAGTCTAAGTTATTTGTGGATATTGTTTTTCACAAACAAAACAAAGAGACTAACAATTCCTCCACTATTGATTAGTCCACTGATGTTCTGAAGTTGTTCAGTCAAGATAGAAATAGTAACAAATGCCCAGACAATTGTGACACCAGCAATCGTCTTGTCAGTTTACTGTAATAGCCAGAAACGTGATGGTTATTAACAACCTGAGGACATTAAGCATGTCAGTGAATCAAAACAATCTCATTAGTCACATATATATATATATATATATATATATATATATATATATGTGATTCTGTTAATGATCTCTTGTTTTTTGCGTGATTGACGTTTGAATGCAGTACAGAACAAACATCACATTCGGTCTCATCCAGTCACTTTGTGGAGATCCTCCTGAACATATCAGCATAGGCCACCACCTTGTGGACAACCTCCAGTGCAGCGCCTGGTAACTTTATGTGGTTGCATTTACAGTTTCCTGCTGGAAATGAAAAAAATATATAAAAATTTACCAACTCAGGTTAATTAAAGATAATTGGAGAAAAACCCTTATAAAAACTTATTTTATTGCCAACATTTGTATTTATTTTTTACAGACAAAACAACTGAAATAAAGATAACGTTTGGTTTTTACATTTTTCAACATTCTAGTTACACAGTTACTTGTTTATCATCATTCAGTTAACATACAATGCTAACAAAGCATTTTTTAAAGCCAATTGTGTAAAATAATTTTGACAACTGCAAAAGTCACTCTGGGAATAAACATAACCGGATACATTTTCAAAATGTAAATTAATTACTCGACAGTGCACATGCTCATGTAGCCACGGGCCTTCTGGAGTTGAAGACCTTGATCCCATTTTGCATCGAGGATCGAGCATATTTGGTCAGTAGCGCTCCGGTGGTCTGTTTCTCTCCACACAGGTCCCTGAACGACAAGTGGAGGGAGGAAGCATCACACATTCCAATCCATCACATAGCTAAAGAAAGACCTGCGTTTTGTTTCTGCAGTATTATTAACAAGACAAATTGATGTGCTTTTCTTTTACATAAATGCTACTCTTTTGCTTCTATTAAAACACTACAGCGATATCTTAAACAGACGACTCTTACTGTATGTATGGCGTGATGTCATCCTCTGTCCATTTCCCTCGGAGTGCAAAGAGTTGGTTGAAGCGCTCCAGCGTGTCTTCTGAGAGATCCTCCACCCGCAGCAGGCAGATGGTCTCTGGGCGGGAGGCGCGGTCCACCAGGGCCACACTCTGGAAAATATGCAACGCAAATCACAACAGATCCAAACAGCTGCAGCGAGGCACTCTTTAAACTTACAAGAGCATTATTATCCGAGGCTGCTTTGAGACAACTCTGCAAATTGAATCCTCAATAAGATGGAGTCTGGTTAATTAAATGGATTCTTGACTGCTCGAAGCCATCACACTTTACGATGCCACATAAATCAACTTATTTGACCTTTTCGAAGTATGCATGGCCTGATGACAATTTATAGCCAGAAATGGTACGAAGCTGCATTTTGGAGAGGAACACGTGTTTGAAGTGTGAGACAGTGAGTAAATGACTATCTCTTCCAAAGTAAATAAAAAAAGATCAAATAAGTACATAAGAGAGAGACGGGGCTTACCTTCAGTTGGTCTAGTCTCGTGCTCATGCCCTCTGGGACGCTCTGCTGCCAGACTTCCTGAAACTCTCTCAGGTTAAACTTCACAGCGTTCTGCAGCAGCAGTAAGGCCGTTCCCCGACACACTTTATCCTCATGTAGTGCATAAAAGACTTTGTCTACATAGAGGAAGAAGTACACAGATATGTTAGTACTGTGTAGTTTCATAATGACATTATGATGTTGGATTCTACGAGCAATTTACTAATATAAACTTAAGCTCTGTCAGTTGAGTCTCCACAGGTTGTTTTCCTTTACCATTTTCAGTAAAGCGCTTCCCATAGAAGTTCAAACAGTGCTCAATCATCTCTCTGTGAAAGAGAGAAAAGAAGTGAAAGGGAACCTGGCTGAGTATCTATTATAAATACTTTTTAAATAGAATAATAGATGCTCAGAAGCGGAGCACAACCTCATTTGTTTTTTTCCTGTTGCATGAGCCTGATGATCATTGTCATTAACTTACTTGGGCTCCAGTGGAGCCAACTCCTCCAGACTGGTTTGAAGGGGAACTTTGTTGAAGGACCACGACTCAGAATCTACCAGCTGAGTAATGTGACCGAGCAGCTTCATCTCATAGTCAAAGTCCAGCACACGCCAGTAACCTGAAAGACAGAGAAGACGGTAATCATCTGTTTTGTTAATTATACTTACAGTAGTACAGCTAAGAAAGAAAGAGATTGTATTTATGAAAGCATCTTCCCTGCAATGTACCACCCAGGAGCTCTACCGTGACAGTGATTAACAATTAATATACATGTTGTTATCATTAAAAAAAAAGCTATTGTTTACCATCTATCTGACAGGCATTGATGGTCTCTAAGTGGGTCTTTAGTTCCTCTTCGCTGGACTGGATCCTGTTCAACAGATCCTGCATTGTGTACTGGTAACAGAGGAACACACACTTACTAACTAAAGAGGGGAAACATTCAATTATGTCAAGGTTATACCGATATGCACAGACCTTTAGGACATTATGATAAATAACTTCAATGTAGACTTTGCATTTACCCGGTTTCCTGTATTATCCTGTTGCCCCCCTAAAGCAGGTCCTTCATACGGATTCTCCATTAAAACATTCTTCAGTTTCTTCAGTTTAGGACGGTGTTTCTTCAGTTCCCAGTAGCTATTACAAAATCCCCAGATCTACAACAGAAGTAGGATACTGTTAGTACATATGGGTCATAATTGCAATTAACCAATATGCACATATGTAAACAGTAGGTTGTGTCTGTCTGTGAGTTACAGCATACCAGGCAGGTCCATGTGAGTTTGAGTCCATACCTGGGTGTGCACCACATGAGCGCTCTCCTGGCTGCTGGTCAGTTGGTCTGGCGTTCTGCCTTCAGGTACAAACAGCAGCAGGTTGGATGTGTCGGCTATTTTTAGATCGTAGGTCTTGTCACCGCTACAGAGCACTGCACGCTCATCCGTATCCCCTCGAATCACTAGACTGGGAAAAAAGGGAAAATAATTGTTAGTTATGTTTGATCAATCACATTGACATATCTTATCGTTATCTACATACAGGATCTTCAACCACATAAATCATTTGAGTTACACAAGATAAAAAGGGGAAGATAGTAGTTTCCAGACTATGTGCTCTTACCAGGTTCTACAATTATGAACAGTACTGCTGAAATTCTTAGTTTATTCAATAGTCAATTTACAACTAAACAAACAATATTGTTTTCTATCACTATAAATGAAATAACGTTTGGGATTGTTGTTAGATGAACATGTTGAAGATAATAATAAAATCAGTCAAAACCAAATAACACAAACACATTGAATATTGTCGGTGTGTGTTCACCACATAGCAAATCCACATAGGCACATTAATTCACATTATTCCAAGACCTACAGTTACCTTTGCCCAGCTTCTATGTGTTTGCACAGAGTGTCATCGAGCTCCATGAGGCAATAGTCTCCAGATGAAACGTTTTCCCCAAAAGACAGGCACTGAACTGTTTTCTGTAGATCTTCCTCTTGCAGCTTGGCGATCTGCAGAGTGGCCTGAACCTCCTCTAAAGTCCTCATGTTGGGTCAGGCGGCGGGCTAGCTCGATAACGTTTTAATGAACAAACCCTCCTTTCACTCACAAAACAAACGTCATAAACGACCTTACTTTGTGGCAACGGTGGGCGACTGTCAAATTTCCCCGCTCTCTTTTTTCTGGTGGGAAGGAAGTTTGGTAACGACGTTGAGGTGCGACGCTAAAGTAGCACCGGGTAGAAACAAGGGTTCGAAAGCAACACAATAAATATTAGGATAATTATCCTAGGGCAATTATTTAAAGGTTGTGGTGAGTTTTACTAGTGAATAGCTTGTGGGCAGCTATGAACTAGCGGTACATTGTGCTACATGAGCTAAATATAGATTAACCCATAACATAGGAACAGTGAAGTTCCACGTCTTGTTTTAACCGAGAATAACTACCAGACGGACCGTAGCTCGCGAGTTGAGGGTCAAATGTTTTGAGAATGTGCTGGTAGATTCAAAGAAATGTCAAGTTTCTCCAGATCTGCCCAGGTAACCGTACAGATTATACATTGCCTTTTCAGATTTCTACCTCACAATTCAAAACGTTATTTGAGTTGAGATTAATTCAAGGCATAGATATACCGTTAGCTAACCTGGGTTTGCTAACAACCACGGTGTGTGTGAGATATTGTTGTGGCTGTTATTGTAACAGTCAACGGCAGTTAACGTTAGTAATGTAACCAGTGGATTGTCACGTTTGTGTAACCCAACGCTATTTTTTTAAATAACAAATAGTGATGTCAGTCTCGGTAAACTTTCATATATCACCATCAGCTCTCTAAATAAATGAAGCTACATTGTAGCTATTTGATCATATTATCTATGCAGGACGAACATCACAGAATAGAAACATTATCTATTGGTGTCTGGTGCTTTCTTTCTTTTTTAGGAAAAGTGAACACATTTAAACTGAGCAGGTGGCTAGTGCTGATTTGTCTGAAGCAGATCATCATAATATAATCAAAGTAGAAACAGAGAAACAGAGTAGAACAGTCTGAAGCCTCACTGGGATTACTTTGACAGATTGTTGCCTAATCTTTGTAAAACGTTCGCCAATCTGATATTATATAAATATGAGAGAAAATAAGGAAAAGCACAATAGGTCCCCTTTAACGTCACATCAAGTTATGCTAGCTTGAAGCTTTGATTTGGGATATTATGTGACTACGTATTTACAACAGAGTGAGAGGGAGACGTTGTCATTTTAACTTTAACTTTGGAAGTTGTAGTCAGTCAGTGTGTTCCTCCTCTTCAAATGAACCTGGAAATAAGTTTATGCAACTCAGAAAATAGTGTTGTGCAGATTTCTAGGGTAGAGCTTGACATAAAAACAAGAGTTTTCGGAGAATGTTAATTTTTACCAATTTAACGAAAGGTTCGAAGTTGCTGCCTATCTGATTTTATTTTATTTGCCATTGTGGAAACTTCTTCTGTATCAATACATCTACATATATTATTATCTCTTTGTTGTTTTGGTGGAGTATAGTTTAATGTTAAAATGTGGGTTTTATCTCAAGAACTTTATTCAAAAACCTCAAACTTTGGGGATCTTGAAGGATGTCTCAATTCCTAAAATGCATCTTTGAGTAGTGGGGAGGTATAAGCAGTGTATCCTTTGTGGAAGTCTTGTCTTGACCCACGAGGTATAAAAAAGGCGTGACACACAGCTTTTATTAATGCGTTTCAGTTATTAGATCAAACTTTCTGCCCTTCATAGTATGTGAGACGCTGTTCTAACCACATTCCTTGCTGATATTTCACCTTGATATTACTTTTTTCTTTTAAATCTTTGAATGTAGGCTAGAACCAATTCAACTGCTATGAATGTGACATGATTTTTACAAGAGGAAATGGCTGCTGATGACAAAATATAAATCAATAAGAATATTATTTTGTATTCAGCACTAATTTGTTGTATTGCATGTTGTCATGTTTACAAACCAAACTGTGCTTGTGTGTCGCTCTTTAACTCTTTATTTGTGTCACATTTTGTAGAGCTTTACACAATGAAATGTGTCAAGGCTATAATAAATATCTGTCTATATATCTATATCTGAGTCTGAGCTGAAGCAGTTTCTGATCACGGTTGCACTAACTGGGAAATGAGAAATTCCCCAGCTCTCTATTGTTTCATCTTGCACAACAAACATGGGAGGGTCCCATGCCAGTTTATTGAACCCATTCTTTTGTCTTATTCTTCTTTCAGCAATGGGCGACTTTTGCTCGTTCCTGGTTCCTGATCGATGCCAGAATGCAGCCTCCTGGGAAGATCGCGACCGTGTGTTCTGTTAGATTACAGGGGAAACACAAGCCTATCTACCACGCACTGAGTGAGTAGAAGTCACACACGCATGTAAAGTCATGAGTAGCTGTATAACGTAAGCATATAACCCTTATGTATGTTATGTATAAACTCCCCCAATTATGAATGTAAGCGCTCTTAGATTGAGGTTGTTGTGGAATGGAACGGCCACACGGTGGCAGTAGAGGATACACTTTATGAATATTTTACTAATCATAAAGTGACTTTCTCAGAATGCTCTTTGGCGGTCTAGATAACTAACTAGTTTACTATTGTTGGTGTTCTCATAAGCATACCAGCTTGGTCTGTACCTGTCTGTCCCGCTGTTGAATTTGAGTATTTATTTTCATCATTTTTACAATAATCCTGGAAATTGACATTTTCTTAACATCTTTGCAGGTGACTGTGGCGACCATGTTGTACTTATAAACACAAAACAAATAGCTTTCTCTGGAAACAAATGGGAGCAGAAAATCTACTCATCACACACGGGGTAAGTGCATACTTTTATATAAACATATGATACGTCTCTTTTTCTTGTGTTTCCAATATGACTTTGTTCTTCAATGCTTATGAACCACTCAGAAAATAATCTCAGTAGCCTCAAATAAACTCATACTCTATATCAGCGGTCCCCAACCACGGACCGGTTTTGTGTAACATTTTAAACCCTGCTAAGATAGGATGTTGGAAATGAAAGCATGTTGCAATGGTTTCAGTGCTTTGTTGACAATCTCAGGATATTCTGCCTTGATTTAAATCCAGAACACCGGCAGAGTTGTTGTCTAAAACGTACTTTTAAGGCAAACGTCATTCACTCATTGTTGCTAGCTTGGGGGTTTTAATTTTTGGGGTGACGTATCACGTGACCTCTCGACATGTGACAAAATAAACCATCTTTCCGACCTTGACGCTCAATCACATTTTTGTCATTTATTCTTTATGTGCGGACTACTGGGCTGCGGTACTAGTGGCAAATGTTTTTTGGGGGGGTTTTGTTTAAAAGAGAAAATTGTGTTTAACATATTATACTCTGGCATGTCCATTGTATGTATTCTTTTATATATTTAATAGCTGTAAACCAGAGAAGCATTGGGGATATTAAAGCTCAGTGGTGTCATATCATCTGATACATGTTCGCAGAGACTAGGACTGATTAAACTTGTCCTTTTCTCTAAAGGTATCCAGGGGGATTCAAACAGGTCACAGCTGCCCAGCTGCACCATAAAGACCCCAAAGCTGTAAGTGTCATTCATCAATATTCTCAATTATGTATTATTATTATTTAGAGAACATTCTAAAATCTCAGCTATACCACTGCCATGAGTATTTCATATTCTCTATCTATGATTTACCCCAGATTATTTGAGATTAGTGTCATTTATTAGTCTGCCACGTCTTGCGAAGAGCAGGTGGTTCGACATTTATCCCTTCATATGTGCAGCTCATGCATATTAATGTGAAGTGCAGGGATTAAACATCAGTGAATTTAAACTGCTGGTGGTTGGTGCGTTCTCAAACTCAGTACAAGAATGTCAGTTCAAGGATAACTCCTGCGGCTTTGGCTCCGTTGCATATTCATTGGTTTCAGGGTTAGGGACTCTTCATTGGGTTACGCACACAGCGCTAATTACATTCAGCACTTGATGTGACCTACATACTGCAGATGACAAACCACCAACATGGAGTCTTTGTCACGAGAGAGAGAGAGAAACAACAACTCATGAGCCTAAAGGAACAATCTGGTTAATGTGTGTTTTTTTTCTGGTTATTGTTAACAAATCACATGATGGTCCCCTAAGGAGTACATTGTGTGTGGCCAAAGCCTGATGATAGCCCATTCCTCAGTGCCATAGGGCTCTACTGTTCCTTCATTACAATGCACATGGACACTAGTTTACTTTACGTTGATGCACCGTCGTCTGGTTCTTAATGGGATTTTCCATTGTTTTTGGATTATTTGGAAAATAAGCTCTTTGACAAACACAAGTTTATGATACTTGCATGTTTTGTTCAGCAAGATAATCTTCACAAATGAACACCACTTATATAGGTGCAATTCAGTAAAATATATATTTTTTATATTTGGAGCTGTTCCTGTGCCTCATAGCCACAATTAATAGCATTAGCATTGCTTTTGTGTTTGTTTTTACCACAGATAAATATATGGTGTTTTTAAAAAGGGGGGACCACGATCCCATTAAGTCATCACATGCATTGTGCTGAGCTCTATTTGACTCACTATTGTCATATTTGTGCATTGTTGCATCAGGCTCTTGCCTATGGCCTCATTTAAACATTGGCGTGACCCTTCCTTGCTCAACCTGTATTTATATAACATGCATAAATCCAATTCAGACTAATCGGAGGAACACACGGGGCGTTTAACCTGAATACTGAGCTTCACAGGTCAGGAGTGATTGGATGGTGCACAAAAATAAATAATAAGTGTGGGAAATGCTAAATGTGTGTGAATGACATTAACTGGTTTCTAAACCGTAGTTTGCAAAAGTGTGAGAGCCATCTACTCTGCTGATGCAGGTTTTTGGTTCAGCCAGTGACCACAGGCGTGTGTCCTAATGGGGGTTTAGTTAACATGAAGATTGGAGGAGGGCTGGCGAGGGAAGAGGGAGAAACAGAATTGGACAGACGAATGATTTGTCAGCACGGCCTCTGTCCAACATCTCTCTCCAATCCTTCTGTCCAATGTCTCGGTTCCAGGAACTCTCTCCAAGTCAAATTGAGAAACATAGTTTTGGAAGCAAATGTGGGAAAACATGTGAAAAAAGTATGCACGGTTGCTATGGACACTGGCTTTTTTGTTCACCTTTTTGCTTTAGAAGAGACCCCACGCTGATTGAATGTCAACATTTTGTTGTGCTTCTTCTCACCAGATTGTGAAGTTAGCGGTTTACGGCATGCTGCCAAAGAATCTGCACCGCCGCACCATGATGCAGCGATTACACATCTTTCCTGATGACGTAAGTCCAGTTTCTCCATATCTCTCCGAGCCGATGAGTCTTCAGGCACCTTTTTTGAGGAGCGGTGCACTGAGATCATTTTGCAGATACTGACACAAAAGAATGAACCAGATTGAATCATCCTTCATCCAGGTCACCTTCTTAATTAATATCAATTAGTAACTACAATATTTATACATAGTTGAACGTGTTTTAGTCCTTTTTCTTTACCGACATTGAGAGTGGGGTTAAAGTGTTGCCCACTGCAGCGTCAGTCTCTTATTTAAGTGAAAGCTGTATTAGTCAATATGTTTTGTATAAACAATGGCTGTGTTTAGGTGAAAGGGGTCTCTCAAAGTGACAAACCCACAGAGAATGATCCCCCAGCTCAGTTTGTGTCAGTTGTTGTTGCAGTTTACTGCTTTGGTCACTTTCAAAGGTCTCATCAGCATTGTTTTAAGTAGCAGAGAGGAGCTGTTTTTAGTTTTAAAACTCTCATTAAAGCCCACTGTATACTTCCTGCTTAGCACAGACAATGACTAGCAGGTGAACATCGTGGGGCATTTAGCAGCTAAAGAGACATTTTCTCTCAGAAGTTGGGTAGAGAAACAATAGACCAATAACTAAAAGACTTGTGTGTGCTGGATGGCCATTAACTCCAAATGCAGCTCATGTTGCTCCCTGTGTGCCGGATGTGTGAATAAGCAACTGATGGTTATGTAGCGAGATGTTTCCGTGTAGTTAATTCTCCTCGTCCTCCATGAGAGAAACTTTCATTGATGCAGTGATCTGCAGGCAATTGGTAGCTTTCAACTGTGATTGTTTGAAAAAGGATGTTGGCGAGAACCACCCGCTTCACACCTCAAAGCTTCTGCAATAAATTGAAACCAGAAAAGTAGATGAAAGGCCGTTAAGTGACCCGGGCGGCCTGCCCAAATATTAACTGGACGTAATTTGTTTCCGTGTGAGAGAACACCATCATTAATTCCCGGCCTTGAAAGAAAAATCTTTCCCGTTGTTTCCTTACTTTTTCCCTTTTTAAATTTCTTGTCCTGACACTTTTTCATTTTGTCCTTTTCTGTCCACCCCTCACCAGGAGCTGCCAGACGATATCCGTGCCAACCTGACGGAGGAGCTGCCTCAGCCCAGAGAAATCCCCAGGAAACTCAGCGAGTACACGCAGGAGGAGATGGATGCCTTCCCCAGGCTGTGGACACCGTATGTTGAAACCCATAAATACACACACACACGCATGCATTCGGTTTCCAAACAAGTTAATGCCAACATGCATGCAGACGGCGTCTATAACTGCTGTGCACACAGGGGTGTCCCTGCATATCAACTTTAATACAGATGGGAGGAGAGGAATGCAGTATCTACTGTGAAGCCCTCATCATTGTCTCATTCTGTTCCTATAATGGCGCGTGATATGGAACAGCCAACAGGTGGCGATGGTGATCTGAGTACTTTGTCACATTTCACACCAACCACCCAGACTTTGTGATTCAGTAGCCATAAAGTAGCATTAGTTTACATATTTTCATTATTTGGAAAATAAATAATAATACAGCAAATGAAGCGGCTACCAACACAATGCTGCTCTTGCCTTTTCTCTGAGGTTAAAAACTTGCATGACTTTTGTGAATCCAGTCACCTTGCATACAGTTCTAGTCCCAATAATTTATATTTTTATTTATTATATATACACGTTTTTGTGGCGTTTGCTGTTTTGTGTGCTGATGGTTACATACTGGAGTATCTTGTGAGCTTTCCTGAAAGCTTATTAAAATGAAGGCTAATGTGCTATTATCAAACAGCATAACATTAGAAGGCAACACACTATAACCGACCTCTCAGCTTGTGCATCTGCAGTTGTATTGTTCAACAGAAACTTTATCTCAAAGATTTATGTGTGTTTCCCATTGTCTAGATGCTCAAGATTTGAATATAAATGGTAAAATGTCACAAACAACTGTGGAAAGTTGGCTATTTCCCCACCACTTCCTGTTAGGACATACAAGGTTTCTCTGCGGGGTGTTGGAGAACATCTGTTTTTTTTGGCATAATCATATTCATGGCTTTTTGAGTAAAGTATTTTGTGGCTCGGAGATGAGACTGACATTATGACCCCCGGTTCGCTGATTATGATAATGTCCTCCTGTTAAATTCCTCTGGCTTCATCTGGAGTAGACATCTTTTTGACTGAGGGTGGTCTCTCCTCCACCTGCTCTGCACTGACGGCAATCAATCAATAAATCAATCAATCAATTAGTCAATCCATCCATCCAGCCATCCCTCTTACAGCTCTTTATGCAGGTCACGGTTAGTCCTTGTTGTCATCAACGCTTAAATCCACTGGTTGTTTTACATTTTAATGTAGTGACTGGTGAGAAGAAGTGGTACATAGAAAGAGATGTACACCTCATGGCTCAACTTTGAGCTGCATTGCAGTGTGTTATACAATAACAGCCCTGTTACTGCTGTCAATACACTTCAAGATGACCAGATACATATTTCTATATCACACTGTAACTACCCGGTGAACGAGACGACTGGGAAACAGTCATGCAACTTTTATGTGTTTTTCTGCCTCGTTTATAATGTGATGCACATAAAATGTTGTTTTTCATTGTTTAATGAATTCTTGGCTTGAAGTTATCATTATTATTTAGGTGGAATGAGTACCAGACTGTTTTGACAGACCTATAGTAACTACAATGGAGGTTAACGGAGGTTTGTTAATGGTACTCAAAGTATTTAAACACATTGTTTAATAAATCACATCCCAGACACTCTTGAAAATCCAGAGAAATATTCCCAATTCAATTAAAACTGGACAGCAAAACAATGCTGCTGTTTATTTCGACCACCTTTTCTTATTTTGAACAAATAACAAACTCAAACCTGCACGGCTAGAGGTGAAAATGACAATGTGAGATAATGTTTTCTTGTAACAATGGTGGACTGACCCTTTTAAACTTCTCTACAATGCTGATATTGGTATCTCAAATACATTTAAACAAAACATAACCCACGGTGGTATTAATGAATGAAGTGAAATCAGTTTTTGGATCACAGCTGTTTGTGGATTCCCTGTTTTCATTGTGTGTGTGTGTGTGTGTGTGTGAGTGTGTGAGAGAGAGAGAGAGAGGTACAGACACAAAAAAACAAACAGCATTTCTACATTACGTTCAGCACTGCTGTCAGAGTGTGTGTGTGATAAATGAGCCACTTCTTTTTGTTTACTGGTCCAATCTCCTCAGCCAATCAGTGTGTGTGCTCAGGCCCGTCACCGTGTGATCACCAAGGTCAAGCTAATCCTGCTTTATTTAAGCGATGGGCCTTAGCCTAGTTAATATTCACTCACAGTCTGTCTTCATTTCACTGATCAAATGTGTGTGTGTGTGTCGAGGTCATTGAGGGCGATTCAATTGTTACCTTTTATTAAACACATACTTAATATTCTCTCAAAAAACCTTGGAGCAGAGGAAAAATATTATTACACACACACACACACACACCCTGCTCAGAGAACATAACCATACTGCTGAAGTTGATAGCAGAGCTTTTACAATTTATGACATTTCTCTACTTTGTATCAAAACCAATACAGCATGTCCTGATAAGATCTCCATGCTGCAATCTCTGCTGAAAATGAAAGGGGAAAACACAGAGGATGCTGTGTCTGGTCTCATTTCGAAACGAACCCTCCCTCCCCGATAAGATCTGCATGGTTTCTCATCTGTCACTTTCTCCATGTTTTTCCCTTGTAATCGTTTTTGTTCCCTCCCCATACTAATGTGTCGTGTTTTCTCCCCAGGCCTGAAGACTACTTGATGAAATGAAATCCAGGCTGCCCGACGGGACCACAACTTTGGGTCAACCTCGATTTTATATTTCTGGTTCTGGTACTTAAAACCAGAGGTCTTTTATGATATATTATCTGTTTTAAGACACACAACAAGTTTTCTGTTCAGAAGAACTTTGCAAAAACTAAATCCAGGAAACAGCACTGGCTTTTTTGTGTGCTTTAAATCCCAAACTGGCATTAAAGCGGGACTGGACTGGAAAGCACGAGTCTTAACCTAGAGGCCGAAGTTACCAACTCAAACTCTGTGCTCCTCCTATAATACACACCCCTCTGTCAGTCGTATTACAATTGCAAGGAGACCTGCAATAGTCAGAAACGGCTCAATATGACATCTGGTCGAGCGGATCCTGCCTTTGGTTTGTAGGTTCACTGTAAAAAACAATCAACGCGATACGACTCGGGCCATCAGGTTGGTCAGGAAATCCTGAACTTTCTGTCTAGTCGGTGTTAGAAATGTCCAGAGTTGTGAAAGTAAAAGTGTATTCTGTTTATGTAAGTTGTAAAAAAGGCTAATAAACAATTTAATTAAACTGCTCTTGTCAAGTAGTGTTTTTACATGCATGTTGTAAACCTTTAAACCTTTTTAATGCCGTAAAAGTTAAACAAATTACCTAAAACACATTTTATAGTCTCAGTACAGATTTATTGGTTATAAAAGCAAACAAAATGTAAAATAAATAAGTTCATATCGTACTACGGGGCGTTGTGGCGAGACACATTCCTTATTAAATCTGTCGAAGCTTGACAGTTTAAATCTAAAATAGACCAGGGCCAGTTCACAGTTTAACGTGAGTTACTTTAGTGCTTGTTTTTCCAGACTGCAGTGCAGGAGGGGGGGGGGGGGGGGGAGGGGAGGCGGGGGGGGGGGGGGGGGCGTTAACACTTGTGGTTCGGTCCTTATTGGTTTCACCGAGAGGCAGCAAGAGGTCAGAGGTCGACCACTGAGCCAACAGCTTCCACAGTGATCAGGCCCAAATTTGCATACAAAGTAACAATAAACTAAACGGGGGCAACAACACGAGACAAAAACAACTCGGTTTTGTCTTCACCACAATTATTAAAACCCAGAATAGACCTGGTCCATCTTTTGTACGAGGATCAACTGACGGAAACATCGCAGCACAAAGTGTGACGGTAGCTCGAATTTCTCTGAATGAAAAATGATAAGTTTAACAAAAAGTAATATATTTCATTGTTTTCCACAGTGTTAAGGTAATATTAAACTTGACAGAAATCTAATGCTTCGACAGTAAATTTTGGGGGATTAACTCCAGTAATGGTAAGAAGACGCAAACGATACTTTACGAAGATAATCACTTAAAAAAACATTTCAATAATCCATGGCACACAAAAATACAGACAGCGTGGAATCGTGATTCATCATTAGAAAAAGCAGCCTGTACAAACGTTGCCACAAACAACCAAAACAAGATGCATGTGTCCAGTTGCACACTCATTGCTTGGCTCAAAGGAGACATGCAGCGTCACACAAAGAGAAGGGTTTAGTCCTGAAATCAGCTGTGAGATGGGGGAAAAAAACCAGGTCTTACCTTTTACATTACGACTGGACGATGCTAACATAGATCAGGCACTTTTCAGACCCCCCTTTCACAGAGATATTGTACAAGAGTCCACAGAGCTATTTACATTGTTTCACCAGTTGGACAAAACCACTGGAAACACCGGGGATGGGGGGGGGGGCGGCTCACCACAGATTCAGCTGGAGGACGATGTCTGTCTGATTTGTTTCCATGTCTGAATATCAGTGTGTATGTTGTGGCGTGCGGGTCTCAAGCACTTTAGGTGAGTCCATCCTTCCTCTAAAGTCCTCTCTCCTCATTCACACCACTACGCTACGGGGAAACCTCCTGGCAATGCCCGGCGACCTCACCTCCGTGTCCTCAGAGTGGGTGGGGCTCGAGTGGTAACCATGGGGGTAGTACTGAGGGGGGTAACCACGGTAATAGGGGTCCTGTTCTTCTTCTTCCTCCTCCTCCTCCTCCTCGCCTCCTTGGTCGTTGTTGTAAGCCACTGCAGCAGGGTTGTACGGCTGATTGAAGGGCTGGTAGCCGCCCTGAGGCAGGGGTTGGACTGAGGTGGTGGGAATATTCAGAGTCAGTTGGAGTGACTAACATAAAACCACCACCACTGGGAACATAGAGGGACGTTGGAAGGCTGACATTGGGACTATACACCCACCTCGAATGCCACTCCTGCCACTTAAAGGCAATAACGAGGCGCTGCGCTATTCAAATGTTACAAAACCAGTCGGATAGGAGTTGCACAGGCATATTTAGCCTCCAAAAGCTTTGGATAATGAGGAAGTGGGCTAATGAAATTTAATTTTGCCCCTCAAAAAAAGATCCCATCTGGGACACATTAGGGGTAAACCATTGCCCAGTTTAAAGTACATGATATGTACAGATATAGATGTTTAGCAATGAATGCATCCAATCAACATCAAAGCAATTCATCACAATGTAGCTGATCCATCAGGCTTTGAACAATGAGTTTAGCGTTTGGAGAGATTTGATCTTGAGGCTACAGGAACAAACTATTGTTTACTCTAGTATTTGTGGACAGATGGCACTGAGACAGTGGTGGTGATCATTCCAGGAGCGTTATGGGGTTTTGTTTGGTCTTGTGGGAAGGAAAGTTAATCCATTTTCGTCTCAGAGACTGTCAAATGTTAAAGAAGCCAGATTAACGATTCAATTATATCTATTTAACTGAGGGTGGAATTGAATCACAGAGCATTGCATGCAAAAAGACTGATAATCTGGTGCCAATAATACATTTACAAAAGATTTGCAGCGCACCAAAATATGAGGGAACATAATCTACTGAAACTTTAAATGGATGAATACACAGATTTGTTTGTTAGATTAGTTGCCTTCAAAAAAAGATTCTGCAAAATTGAAGTGTTGGTTGGAAAAAGGTGGAGCAACCAGACGTATTAACCACTGCTGTAGGGATTAGAGGTGAAACACCGGGGTTAGGAGTAATGATCCATTCCAAGAAATGTGGAGGCCTTGAAGGAATAATTTATAAACGTCTCAGTTTTTAGTCATATGTGAAGGGCACAGAGCGAGGAGGTGAGGTGAGGAGAGGAGGACGGTTGAAGAATGTTCCTCAGTAATCATTCCTATAGTCCTGTTGAACTTCAGTCAGGAAGAGAAAGAGACAGAGGGAGGGGAACACAGGAGGAAAAAGAGAGAAGATTTTACACCTTAAAACCCAACGACACCAAAGAGTTAAACCTCTGAATCCGCACTGACAAAACCTCCACAGCAGTTTGGTTGGAGGAAGAAAATACACACACACCACGAGAGGTTCTCATAAAACATTCAGCTGGAATAAATATCAAGACATTCAAATAAAACTTTTGGAAATAAGGAAAATGTGTCAAATCTATATTTCTCTTTCTGTACTTGAGAAAGTGTAAATATTGATTTTCAACACAGAATTCAGTAGTACAACCACACCCTACAGAATAACCCCTTGTGAGTAAAATGTGACTTGTGTTGTGTACATTTTTCTTTTGTTTTAGTGCGACTTTTTTAATTCAATTTCTTGTAACATAGTGTATATTAGGATATGTTATGTAATTTTGTTGACGCTATGCTTTAGCAATGACACTTTTTCCACATTGTATACTATGACTTCTTTTTCAAACAACTTTGCTATGACATTGTGATAGTATACTATAATTTGATATTTGAATTTTAATATGATTTTTTTAATGTAGTATTCTATACTAAGACTTTCTTTAATTCCTTTTTTAAATTACATTTTCTTTATAGTCATATTGTACAATAACTTTTTCATGACCTGTTTTGTGACATACATTTACTTTTTTCAAAATACTATTCAATAGCTTTTTATGAGGTTTTATTTGTCAAACTATACTAAGACTTTTTAAATCTTATTTAACAGATTTTTTAGACATATTATACAATGACTTATTATAATATTAATATATATATATATATTTTTATTTTTATTTACTATACTATAACAATCTTTGGCATACTATATTTAAAGTTGTGTTTTATTGACATACTAAACTAAGATTTTGTATGACTTTTTTGACACACTGCACTATGACTTAATTTGAAAATGCGATTCGTTGATGTTTTTTTCAATGTTCTATACTAGGATTTCTTTCAACATGCAATAATATGGCACATGTTCGACATCCTACACTACTTTTGAAAAATGTATTTCTCTGAATTGTCCTTGGCCTTCAACTTTAAATTCAGTTTATTCAGGTGTAGAAAACCACGATATTGTCATCTTCTAATAAGATACATTTGTGTGCAGGGACTTTATCTTCGGTTATTGAAGCCACTTGTTCCAGCTCTATTCCTCTCTCTGTTAACTTCATTGTTGGGCAGTGAATTACATGCATTAGGATTCTGATCATACTGGGCTTATTATCTGTGCCTTCAATCTGGATATGAGTGGGTGCGTTTGCTCAAAAGATTTCGTCGTGGCGCTTCACATTCCCACTTTTAATAATCGTCACGGTCTCTGAACATATGAGACACACTGGTTGTAAACTGAATGAAGATATAAGAGTCTGTCCATTCTTGGTTGAAGGCTCTGGTCTCACTGTGCACAATCCACAAACTTTGACTTTTTTATGATGGAAAAGCGGTGAGGTGGTGTATATATTAGAAACTAACAAATATTATTTTGCGCTTCCAAAGCTTAATATCCATGTCAATTCACACACATGTGAGCAAGTATATAAACAAGAAATTTCTCCCTTAACGGCTTATGTATTATCACAACAATTAGCAAGCGCTGCGTAGATGTCAGCAATCAAGTAAACAATATTCATCACGGATTCAGGATTGTCATTCCAAACGCATGTCGGAAATATAAAGGATTTCTTTGTAACTTTTTTTTATTGCCATACTATTTTTTTATTTTTATGGCATACTATTCTAGACACATACTTTGTGACTTCATATCTCTTGACATCCAGTAATTAAGTTATGAGGGGCTAACGCTTGCACCCACAACTTTGAACTGAATATATATAAATATGAACATTATTTTTTAATGCATTTGGGTAAGTAGGAAAAATACAAGTAAAGTGAACTATCCCTTCAAAAAAGAAACAATAGTACGAACACATACTCTTTTTATTTAAAGTAGGCAGGGAGGCCACATTTACTCAAGGTTGAGAATAATAGGCAAGATTCATATTTGACTGGAATCCATTTAAATAAAATAAATCTGGTTTGAAGGATGAAGTTATGTCTCATTCGTCAGCTACTTTTAGCAGATGTTTCAGAAGCTGTTATGTGCAATATCCCTGCTGAGATGACAATGGACAGTGGATCCATAAAGGTTGTCATCACTATGAATATTCAAAGTCCTGTGTGTGCGTGTGCATCTGAATGTAACAGCATATTTCATTATATCTCAGTATAGATAAATAGCTTGGGTCAGTGATTCATTTCTTAATCCATCAGTGTGGACATGAATGTATAAACTTCACAGTGGAACAACCATAGAATCTAGATCATTCTCTGAGAGCTTTATGAGAACAATAACTATATCACAGCCGGCTGTCACTCTGAAAACCATTGTTCACTGTTTTAAACTGGTAAAAGATTAGAAATTAAAGTGAACGCTCGGTTGCGAAAGAACACAAATAAAGTCTAAACAAAGAATATTTGGCATATTTTGTGTTTTGACTGCTTTAGGAAAATATTTAAGGCAACATTTTATTTTTTGTTTCCCAGAACCTGAACTACATGAGTGCTTTTATGTACATGTTTCTATAGCGGTGGTTACTGGACTCTTTCTGTAAAGGCTCCCTTTGGACATCATTATTATATAGCGATGCCCTCTACATTATACTGAAGGTGTATGTAACTAACAAAATGTCTCCATATCACGACTATATTATAGTGTTTTATAATGAATTCATCCCATGGATGTATACTGCTTATAAATGCTAAATAAGGGGGGTTAAAGTAAAGTGTTTACCTCCGACGTTGTACCCCAGACAGGAGTTCTGGTCACAGTAGCCTGGCGGGCCGGCTGGTCCTGTGCCACCTGGATTCCCTGACCTCCCCGCTGTTCCCGGATTACCAGGCCGACCAGGGGGGCCCTGGCTGCCGGTCCGTCCTTCACCTGGCAGGCCTGAGAGTGGAGGAAAAGCTTGCGTTAAAGATGGGCGAACACATTTAAGTCGGTCATCAATAAACATTCGTTGAAACAACTCGACACCTGGTGAGAGGGCATAAAGAAGAGAGGGAAGGAAAATAAACAGAAAATGTGCCGGGCTACATCCTGTCACTATGATATCACCTCTTCAATCTTCTCTAAACCACTCTCTCTGCTGCTCTGGCAGAAAAAGACCTGATTGTCATTTCTGGATGACGGAGATAATAGTTAATGTCCTGAGGGCAGAAGCGGGAATAACACCGGTTTTAGCCGGAGGCTTCTGTTTTCTGTTTCTACAAGAGAAAGTGCTGCATCACGACTCACTTCAGCAGCCAGCTGAAATATGAAATCAATATTTTGAGGTGAGTTTCATTTGCCAAAAGCTATAATTTGTCATCCCACAAATATTCCACAAAAGCACTGGGAGGAGATGGAGAACTTTGCCCCATACATTTCTCTCAGGGAAGATTTCCTCCTTCATATATTGAAGTTTGGGAGTCCTTTCAGCAGTTATCTGATAATAGAAAAGTTTCCGGAGAGTTTTGTCAGCTTGTTCTGTGAGTACTGATTGCGCAACAGTAAACACTAACGTATTTTCACAACACAAACCCCACATTTCTCACAGGAAATCAATACGGCAAAAATGATATTCACGCTCCAAAACGTCCGCTTGCTTTTCTCAGACAGCGTAACGCAGATCAACAACACATTGGGGATCTGCGCTGTGATATTGTTTCAATATTTGAAAACATTTTGCACAATGGAAAACATTTCTCATATGGCAGCTCTAACTTGTTTTCAGCGTGCAAAACACAAAGAAATGTTTAGAATAATGTTAAATTATCTCATTTTGAAGCAGCTACAGCGCCTCCAAATTATATTTGAGCACCAAGAGTATAAGAGTTGTTTCAGATTATTGATGCTCAGAACTGTGTAAAGGTTTGTCAGTATCTTACCTGGAGGTCCGGATGGTCCTCGAGGTCCCTGACTTCCAACTCCTGGACTTCCTCTCTCTCCCTTCTCTCCCAGAGGACCTGGAAACACAGTTCAAAGAGAAACGCATTAAACTCCAAACTTACTTTTGCCCTTTTTGGTGCACACACAGCTCCATGGGCGTTTGAGCTACTTGAACTTTATTTCTACTAATACTAATTCATACTGCACTTTTTACTCCACTACATTTATCTGACAGCTATCCTTATAGATTATTATAAGTTGATTACATAATTCATTCCTAAAGAATAAAGCACTGGTTTCAATTAAATAATAGTTTGAGGCCCACAGATGTGAAATTATCCAATATAATTTTTTTTTAAAAAGAATACAAAAATTAACACAGATTTGTAAAGCATAACTTTTCTTTCAAACCCTCATTTAACATCTGTGGACCCCTCAGATTTATCCTATGACGCTCAACCCCTGATTTGGAAACTACTTGAATAGATTACCTAAGTGTATATAAAGATTAGCTAGAATAGTGATATGGACACAACTGCATTGGTATTAACTATACAATCCTGTGAATGTATCAAAGAAAGAGACAAACCGCTTTCTATCCCAACATCGGTATAACAGATTATTAAATCTGTTTAAATGACCTAATGGATGCACTCTAATAATAGTGAACCATACAAAGCTGATGATCTGCAGATTTCATTTGATGCTGCTTTTATGACCACCTTCATCAACGGCATCGGTAAAGAGGAAGTAAGCACAGTGGGGCTCAAGAGAACAATTTCATCTCGGAATATTTTCTCTTAATGGTCACAAACTGACCCATATAGTCTATATATATTCAGGACGTGGACTAAACGTTGTTTCATCTGTTTAGCCAGGTCACAGCTTTTGTTCCTCATTCTGGAATTAGCCTTATATGGATACATGGACCATCTGACCTAATAATAACATGCCTACTTTTCTTAGGCCTGCGATACATCTTTTATAGTTTTTGGCCTACTCTGGTTTCAGTTCAGCCAATAAAACAAGAAAGTATGTGTGTGTGTGTGCGTGTGTGTGTGTGTGTGTGTGTGTGTGTGTGTGTGTGTGTGGGGACTGCAGATTGTAAACGTTATTGGGTAGAATCTAAAGGGGAGGTAACCACACTTGACATTTCCTGACAGTTGTTCTCAGCTTTCCTGACCCTCCTTGTGCGCCGGCTCATTCGGTATGTGGGTCTTTCGTGTGGGTTGCGTGTTTTAGTGATGAAGACTAAGCCTCATAAAAGCTGCTTCTCCACTAAAGACGAGTGGCAGGGGGATGACCTCATGGAGCAGTCCACACCTCATGGAGCAGTCCACACCACAAAAAGCATCAAACAAGCAGACAAGTTGAAGCTCACACTAATAAAAGTACTGCTCTTTTCACAATAAAGGCCCCTGGTTATTGTTGACAAGGATAATGTATCACTTTACATACAGTAGACTATATTAACAGTAACTATTTCATAAACACACACTGCTTAACCAGCTGGAAACTCTTGTTATGAAGACACATTTATTACAACACCAGAGCTTTAAACAGTCCCGTCACAATAACAATCTTTATCCAAATTACTGGCTATGTTGCTCATTGAGAGGAAATCATAACAATACATTGAGGTGGAAGTGAAGATGACATTGAGACATCAGCTCCAACGCTGCTTGACCTACACATTCTGCAAAGGACATACGCTTTCCTGTAGGTTTTTATTAAACTCCACACAATTTTGTTTTAAAATGTGCTGAAACTTTTACATCTATGTATACGGTTGAAACATTTTATATTGCGGAACACATTTTGTTTTTACATAAGCTCTCCATACAAGTTTTTTTAAGACATTGAAGTATTAGTAGTTTATTATATAAGTTTAATCGTAATGATCTCAGTTTTGTTTGAGTTGGTTTTCTGTTTTATTCTGAAGCCTCTTGTGTCCTGTGTTGGATTTGTCTCAATGGCTCCATTTAGACAGTGCTTTAGTTAACTATACTTCTATACTGCATATAATATTTCTTTACACATCTTATTTTCTAGTTTATAACCTGCTCACTGCAGCAAGGGCAGTCTAATAAACACTCGTTCTTATGCTTATATAAACAACAACATGCAGTCAGAGTGTAGATGGTGGCTTGTAATCAGTCTGTATATTACTGAGAGAATAAGAGACATAGGTATGGAAATTGTCACACATAGTTTTTTCTCCGTTTGTCTCTCGACATGTGCGATGGCATCCTGTAAATAACTGTTTCATGGACACATCCGTAAACATCCTTCTCTCTCACCTCTCTCTCCCGGTCGTCCGCTCTGCCCGCTGCTGCCTGGGAAGCCCGGCCTGCCAGTTGGCCCTTGGTCTCCCTGAGATCCTGGGATGCCTCTCCTACCTGGCTCTCCGGGTGGTCCGGGTACTGTTCGGACTGACACCGCTGACTGGACGGGGATCTGGTTCAGTATGGAGTTATAGCGAGACAAGTGGCCTGCAGGAGGTAGAGATTGGGAAGGGTTAAAAAATTATTTAGAAAGAGCTTTTTAGCGCTTTAAGATTTTTTTTCAAAACATTTTCAGCAGGGACATTTTACTTAATGACATGCTGGTGTTATTGTGTAAATATCCCTGATTACTCACTCTGGATGAGCTGCTCACACACTTGCCGTGCGATGGCACGCACGGCAGCTTGGGATTGCACATCACCCTGAAGAACACATATGGAGCGCTCATGGTCTGATATTATACAACCACACAGTAGACTTTTCAACTGGAGCAACCACAGTTACATAAACACATAGAGCAGTGATTAATACATTGGTGGATTGATGTTTCAATATGTGTAACCACCTTTATTTCACACTCAGATGCCCCTTAACAGAACAGCTTTTTAAATATTTATTGAAGTACTTTGTTTTTATTGGAGACTTAACTTGTTGTAGGAAGAGCCTTACTCTTAATATTACATTTTGCTTTATAGGGACCTGAAACTAGAGATGGTATTAAGTTGAGAACTTAAAGCAATATTTTTTTTAACTGTTAAATTGTAACTGATGTTTTTTTAATTCTAACCTCAAAGTTCACTTTACTTAACCCAAAGACAACACAACCCATGAAAACCGTTAATTGTCTTCTGTGGCTCTGGAGGAGCTTTCCTCAAATGAAAGGTGCTGTAAAGTTGCATGAGAGGAAGGGAAGTTTATATAGCTATTTAAAGTAAAGTCAGAATGTTAATTTGATTTCACAATACTTTTAGTTCCCAGATATTACCTTCAAAATATGTTGATTTTGAGTTGCTTTAGTTTAATGGAGGTGATACTTTTAATACATACATTTTTGATTAAAGACACACATGCATCTTTAATCAAAACGGTCTCACAGATAAACTGATGTTTATAATAAATGATGTGATTGATTACTGTGTCTATCAGTAGAGTTTATCATGACAAAAAGCTTTGTAGCAAACGTTTACTCTCCCCCCCCCCCCCCCCCCGTGAAATCAATTTAAGGATGCACACTACAAGATACTAAAAAGATTATAACCAGCATTCTGAACCATGAACACTGATTTGATTTGCTCTAAATGAGGTTGAGGGTGATAAAAAAGATTAAAAAAGAAAAGAGAAACAGTGAATGTGTACTGGAGCATAATTTGGTTTCTTCAAAACAAGGGTGTGAAGTAGTAGTGAGTCATAGTCTGAGTTTCACTTTAATAACAAAATGTCCTCTGTATAATGGAGCAGCACAAAATAATTTGCTCTAAACAGTGGTTGAAGTGTGTGAGTGGAATAACTTACTCTTTCTCCCTTATCACCTTTGGTACCAGCAGGACCCTGAAACATAAAAGCACCGAAGGAGAATAATCATTTGACTGGGATGTGTACTCAGAAATAGTCTCTCTCCCTCCTTTAATGTCCTCACGCCAATACTCTCCACCCCTCTCCTTTTCTTTATGCCTCTTCATCTCACACACAAACACACTTTCTTCTTCTGATCTAACAGTTAGTATGAATAAATGCATTTAAAATGTGTGTACAGGTTCTTTGTGTCCGAAAGACAAGACAACCCAGCCCCCCCCCCCCCCCCACCCCCCCACCTCCAAAGCCCGTGTGCCCACAAACAGAGTGCAATTCTTTGTCTTGGATGGGATTATTTTCCGCTACTGCAAACACTGTAAAACACACAGATGCATATATGATCATAACACATACGTGCAAACACAAAAACCTGCCAAGCAGAAAAAGCCGGTCGATGCATATCACAGTGTGATCCGGAAGCAAATAAAAGAACTATTCCCTGGCCAAAGCAACCTTGTGCAGATATGATACATATCAGTTTGATGTTGTTACAGCTTTTGAATAAAAACCTGTTCATCATGGGGGAAACATGTCCTTGACCATCGACTGAATGGATGTGTGTTGAGTGGGTTGATGGATAGAGAACCATGAGAAACTGTGTGTGCAGGCTTGGCATATCATAGAGTGTGTGCACTATATTGCAGATGATAGGAAGCCCGTGCCAACATTTGACACGGCGTCTGAATTGGATTGCAGGTCTCCACAATAAAAGTGTTCTCCTGGACCTCCTGAGTGTGTCCGTCTGGATCTCCTGAGTCTTCCCGGACATATGAATGTCTGCTGTCTTATCAACGGGACACGGGAAAACCAAAACAGACTGTGTGGAAGCCAAAGATAAATGTATATCTTTCATACAAATCTGATTTATTATACTATCAAAACGATCTTCCTATTGTGCCGTCTATATGGAGAATCTGTCCAGAGTCAATGTTTTTTCACTCAAAATGTTTTATGTTCATCCGCGGAGGGAAGTCGTTTTATGATGACTTTCCTCAGTGTGGACTAATAAAACATTAGAAGATTGTTGCTTTTTTTGTGTTGTTTTTTAAATGGCAAACACAAGTTGGATTGCAACCATGTCAAGCAATATGAATTAAAAAACTGTCAGGTGGTTGAGTCACTGGAAAGCACAGAACCAGTCTTTTGTCCCCGTCAGACACGCTCTGACTCATTGCCACACATTCAGGGCATTGTGAAGCTGTTTATACAGAGGTTTATGAAACAATCAATGAAAAAGAAAAACACATTTTCATTACCAATCCGAATGCCTATAGTCAAAGCACATCTGTAACCCTAACCCCTAAGACCTGATAATAAGCCACAAATAAATTTGTTCTGCTCCGTATTACGAAGTTTTATGAATATTGATATTGATAGATAGAGCATAACATTTCCAGATGAATCATGTCATTTCTAAATCCAAACGGTTTTGGATTTCACATGAGATGAACTGGAACATGAACTCAAGACATTGTAGAGAGTGCCACCTTTCCACTCTTATCTTGTCTTGATTGGTATAAATAACTCCGCTGTGCTTCAGTGAATGGCTCACAGCTGTAGGACAGATGTGTGGCACTTCTGTGTCCACCTCACCAAAACCACTTAGAATAAGAACTTCCACGCCTTAAGGTTCAGTTACAACACAATGCAACAAAATGCAGACATTTCCCTGCAGATATATAAACGGCTGCTATTTCAGATAAACAAACACACTTGCTTGAGAGGGTAATATAATGTTGCAGCTGGAGAAGGGTTGCCGGTGGGCTGAGAAAGGAGTGAATCAGCAATTTGATGTTGAGGTGAATTTTGAAACTAAAAGTTTAAGATGTTTAAGAGATTACTTCTCAAGAAAGCGAGATTGGATTTTCTTTTTTTTGTCTCTCTCTGTTTGTGCATACATTCATATTGGGTGTATGGGAAGATGTGATCTCTCACAATGTGTGTGTGTGTGTGTCCCTCAAGGGAGAGAGAGTTTCAGTAATTGATTTATAGCTCTGCCAAACTTTGCTTCCGGCCTGCAGAGCTGACCCAAGACTAGATTAGCTGTCACCAACATCACAGTATCATCGGTTTCTGTTCGCATTACACAACGTTTGGAACCCAACATTTTCTCCTCTGCAGCCTTTCTTCTTCTTTTGTATGGCTTAACCAAACTGACTTACTGTACATTTAAAATCAAAAAGGTGAACATATTGTATTTTTCCAAAGATACATTATTATTTGTTTAGTCCAATTATAAAGATGTGTGAGCTCCTTGTCAGCACTGGAATCAAACCACAATGTTATTCATATTTCAACACTTCTGGATCTTTGCGATTCAACTGTGAGATTGTTGCTCTCCTGTTCATTTTACCTCCGTAACACATGATGGGAGAAAAACCTCTTCGGACGAGAAATCCGAAGGAAGAGGAAGAAGTAGTGGAGAGGTCGTGTCCTCGTTGTTTCATTGATAATTTGGACAAGTTATGTTTCACAGGCATTTCAATAGAGTTCCTTTGTCTCAAACAAATTTCAGTATCAAGAGTTTTTTTTTTTCTCACATCAATCGTAACAAAATAAAACAATAGTTTTCACTCACAGGAAGTCCTTGATCTCCTTGGGACCCTGTTGACCCACCAGGTCCTAGAGCTCCTGGTCCTCCTGGGCCTCCCTGAGCGAAAGACAGGCAGTAAAAGAAAGAGAGGGAGAAGAAGGAAGCAAAAGTTTCAGTCGGCCTCATGTATCAGGGTGATCTGACGGACAAAGAAATGTGAGAACAATAAGAAAATAGACACTTACAACAGGTCCAGAAGGCCCTTGTCGTCCCTGTGGTCCATTATTACCCGGCAGACCCTGAGAGATGCAGATCAAAATGCTCAGTTTATTAATAATTAGCTGCACTCTCAGTAAGACTGTTATTTTCTAACACATTTAACATCCATATTGATGGTAACCAGACTCAGTAGCTGTTGCATCGGCTGAGGTCCAAACTTCAGGTCTGCAAACAAATGCCTCCAATCAAACTTCTTTATTTGGTTCTACTTATAGACCGTTTGTAGAAAACACAGGTGCATTCTTTCTGACTTTTTCAAAATAAGACTGTTGACTTTTTCACAGTCTGTATTATAGTTTCCTTCAAGGTGTTTATAACCCTCTCCGGCATTTAATGTCTTCCCCATGATACTGTGGTTTGAGGAGAGCACGTGAATATGAAACTGGAGCTTTAACTTTAGAAGCACATTAATACCAACTGCATTACAATTCTGCATTTGGTCTGGTTTTCTTAAGGTATGACATGTAATAATAAAATGATATATAATAGCATGATGATGGGTTTGATATATCTCGATATTTATAGGCCATTTAAACTGAATACATTTAGTGTTATTAAAACACATTTTCCGATTGTCCTGGAAAACAGCTTAACCTAAGGTTCAGTTAATCCTTTCATTTTAGCTTGGATGTCTGCAGTCACTTTGTGGTCGTTCATTGAGGCTGATGCCCTTTCAACATGGACACACTCCTTGTATGATATTCAGTCTAACCTGTGTGAGGTTAAATATAACGCATTCTGAATCTACTAACTTATAACATGTGCATGAGCTTCTCTGAAAAGCTGAGCCGGAATGTGACATCAGAAAACTCCTCTGGTGCCACACAGTAAACACTCTCCCTGGACCTCAGCTCCTCACAATATACAAGTCTCACAATGTCTCTCTAATTACTTTGAAATCGTTCCAAATTGAGCAAACGCACATCTGGAACAAAGAGATTCATAATTAAAAAAATTTAAAAAAAGGTTCCAACATGTTCCACTGGGAAGCAAAAACACATTACATGAGGCTTTCGGAAGAGAGTCAGTCTGGTGTAAAACTGTGCACATTCCCATTAATCATGATTTTTTTTTTGATTTTCTTTTTCTTTTTCTATTATTCATATAAGAAATTCAGGAAGTCAGGTTCAAGCAAATGTATAATTTAAAGCCGCAACAGGTTTTTATGGTGTACAGGAAAGCTCCCGATTCCGATTTGTATGTGCATACTGAAATACAAGATTGTTTTATTTAAAAGACTTCTTTTGGCTTCTATGCACAGTACAGTGTTTATGCACAGTCGACTCGTGCAATGCTGGTAGGTTTTAGTTAATAAAGGGCTGTCTGCTTTCCACGTTCTGCTGCGGATGATACAGACTAGATAGCACAAGCATTGTGAATTCATTTGTTTTTTTAAAAGCTGCCTCGTATTTATTTATAATTATTGTTCAGTATTTTCTATCGTCTGTCAAAAGAATAGTGATAACCGATACGGCTGTTGCATTGATTGCCTCTTGTGAATTGAGTCTTATCAGTATTCACTGTGTCTCCTTCCCTACTGCTTTCAATGCATCCTCTGAAAAAACAACAATATTCAGATGGCATCAAAACTGCAATGCTTCACATGTGATGTGTACAGACAAAGCCTTGTTCCATATGTTTACAAGCTGTAGTCGGGTAACCTGGTCATCAAATCTTCAGAAATCTCGAGCACACTGCTGATTCAAACATCAACAGAAGAAAAGTAATAATCAATGTCATTTTTGCGGTTGTTATTGGAAAACCAAAATGATCAGTTATACACTAAATAAATCATAGTTATGAATAACATTTTACATTTCTGCTAATATATCAACCTAAATCCCAAACAGTGGTCCTGAAATGCTTTTCTTGCTGAAAGTTCATGAACTCCAAAACGTATCCGTCAGAAACCCGTTAGCAGACGTTTGTCCTGAAGGAAACCACATGACACGCCTGAAAACTATGCTCTGAAAACTACCACTAAGGGGATGACTGTCTGGACCTCTGTCAGCCAGCAAAGAGACAGCAGATGGATTATGTGTAGAGTCCTTCACCTCGCCAGGAGTGGGGCCCGGACAAAACCTTTCTGTTATCATATTACGTATTTGGATAAAACCTCTTCTTTCTGCTCGCTGACACACTACGCTCTAGCTGCGTTTTTGTATGTATAGCCCAGGTGGGTATTATAAGGCTTAATTCCTCTCTAAACCCCACGGTTACTTTATTTTTTACTTTATTGTTTTCTTCAACTGGGGTAAGACTTGCATGGTTTTATGAAGAAACTGAACATTTAGATACTGGAAACAGTGCCACAGTACAGCAAGTACAAACACAACTGGAAAAACAATGTGGTGACTCTTAATTACATATAAAAACACTATTTATTTGTGATTGCTAGTAATTGTTTTATTCCAAAAGACTGAATTGAAAGAATAGAAACCTCTATGTTGTCACGTTTTGCTATACCTACATGTCTTTTTCTAAAACCATATCCAATTGTCCTTTTTCATATCTTAGAGCACCCCCTGTAACTAATGATGGTATCAGCGAAAATACATGGCTTTGGCTTGTCTTTTTTTAAATTCACATCAAAGCTGCCACAGGATCGTGTTTTCATAACCCATCTAACTCAAAACTAAATAAAAATGCCTATATTATCTACGACGCCATATAGTATGTAGAGATGTAGACAATATGAGTCATTCCCGCAGTAGAGTGGATATATGCATCACTCTACTATATTGTAAATCTCCAAGAACCACACTGTGTAACGGTAACCAACAGAGGTAATGTCATTATTATAGTGTATTGCCTTACCCTCACTCCTGGGGGGCCGTCTCTACCAGAGGAGCCCGAGCTTCCAGGAACACCCTAAAAAACACAAACAAGCAGGTTTCACAACACTGACTGTGGGGTACTGGATATTATAAAACTAAGAAAAGTAGCTTTAAGCAGCAACTGTGAAGTTTTTGGGATAGCAGTTCAAAATATATGTATGCTTTTCTTTTAGATGAGAACATTACAGGTTTATACCCAGTAAATTTTTACGAGGCATTTCATCTGCTACATTCCATACAGCATAACAAGGAAAGACTTGAAAGACATATACCGGTACACAACCAGAGGTCAAAACAGATAAGGGTTTGCTGTCTTGCTCAACGATGCTTTGACAGCAGGGGTCATAAAAGTGATTCGTGGAATAACCAGCCTCTGGGTGCAGGACGGTCACTATATCATCAGGCCACCCTGCTGCTCCATCTCGGGCCCTATTTCCACTTCATCCACCTCTCTGCAGCCACACAGCCGATTCCAAAATACAGTCATGGATTAAGTGTTGAGGTGATATATCACTGCACTTCGGTATGAGTGGAGGAGAGCTCATAAAACAGGACCATTAAGACTGTAAAAGGTCCTACAAATTACAGGCTGGGGTTACAGAAGACAGGCCTGTTATGATTAACGATGGGCTGTTGTTTAGATGTTGGCTGATGTGCATAATAAAGTGTTCATGGATGCTACATGAGCATGGTTAAAATAAAGTGCAATTGGCATGCACAGATACACAGACACATGAGTGATCAGAATCCAAGTAATTCCTATTCAACACATCAGCCTTGAGATTGCTTAGCTACAGAGACACACACACACACACACACACACACACACACACACACACACACACACACACACACATACAGGTGTGAGTTTGTTTGTTGAGATTAAGTGTAAAATGGGGGGGGCTAAGAGGGGTAATTACATACATCTGCGAAAGATCTAGAAGTGACCACGTTTAAATTATTGATCCACAATCTATATTCCTCTCTGACAAAATTAAAAATATTTACATGATAAAGCACACACACTGATACACTGAAGGATAATGATTAAGATGACAGAGATGCACACACACACCAACACAAACACACATCATTTACTATTCATTGCAACTGTATTTCTCACTGTTGAATTGAAACAGAGGCGGAGGGGACGCTGATGACAAGGTTACATTGTATTTTCTGCAGCGAGAGAGATAGAGAGAGATAGAGCGAGAGAGAGAGAGGGGGGAAGGAAGGGGGGGGGGGGGAAGGGAGAGCGATAGCTGAAGGGAGGGAGAAAGAGGGAAAGGGAAAGAAAGAGCGAGAGAGGTAATTGATGTTTTAGAGTTGTGATATTCTCTGGTCCCTCTATATTACAACAGGGCCCTGGAAGCTACAATTCCCCCACTGAGCCACACACACACACACACACACGCGCGCACACACACACGCACACACACACGCACACACACACACACCTCTCTCTGACAAAACACATTATTAGTTGGAAACCAGCTTTTATTAATAGGACTATGCAGCCAGAGAGAGAGAGAACTAGATAGTGCTGTATCAGAAAGCCTAAATTAGCAGTTCTCTGTGAGCTGGTTCAGAGACAAGTTGTTCTCTCCTCAAGAAAGGGGTTATTGCATGTTCCTTTCTTATATAAATCTGTGAAAATGAAACAGGTGTGGTAGAAATTCAGAAACTATAAATAAGACTTCCAATCAGCGACAGTCTCATCAACTAACAAGTCTCTCAACAAAAGAAACTGATACAATACATTTTATGAGCCAGTCTAAAGAACAGCAATTAAAAATAGATAAAAAAGCAGAGAACAAACTAAAATCACCAGGCACATGATTATCAGCATAACAACATATTGTCTTTACAGCTACCTCTGTCTAAAACACTTTTTTAATCTGCATTGGTGCTGAAATGTAGTTAAATATTTAACATTTATTCCAACACTGACACAATAAGGACAACTTATTCATATAATTCAGTATATTAATATATATATATAATAATATTCAGTATAATATGATATATACATACCCAATATTATAAATATACAACATAAATATCATAAATATATTATAATATAATATACATATTGTATAATATAAATCACACATATATATAAAATCTAATAGAACATGTTTATATATTAAGATGCCTCTATGAACCTTGTTAGGGTTTGGTAGTGACGTTCATTTTGCCCAATATGGCTGCTTGACGGATTTATCCATGCTTGTCCTGGTGTTCTCATGTTTTCTTAATTGTGCTTCATGTCCCTCACTCCCGTAACTGTCCGTGCTGGATCTGTCCCCATCGATTTATAAAGCAAAATACGGCACTAGCACGACAGCATCCAGCTAACCAAACCTTCCTGGTGTACCGGTCTCTACTCTCTACAGAAGGTTCATGTGTCGCTTCCCTTTCAGCCAGCCTGTTGTCTTCTTAAGTCCGGTTGATCTGGGCCGAGTTGTTTTACCTGTAATTTCTCCGCCAAAGGAGGAGAGATTTTCCCGTGTCGGGTCTTCTTGGAAGAGAAGTGTTAGTGCTCGCGCTCGCCATCATGTCGTTAAAATAGCGCCTGAGGAGAACGGACTTTGGCCCAAAGCTGAATCTATTTTAGGATGCTGAATTGTATGTCACTCATTTATATCTTTAATCAGTAATTGGTTAAACTGCTTCTTCGACCCGCCTCTTTTGGGTTGAATCGATTCGGCCCCAGCGCAGCTGAGACGTGCAGACAGGCGGAGAGGACGTGCAGGAAAAGCATAGATTTTGTGCAGATATCCTATTTTACAAATATTACTGGGTGTATTCCATATTTCCAAAACACAAATATTGACAATTTGTATAATTTATTAATATTCTTTTTGTATACTTAAAAAAAAAATGTATTAGCCAGCCACCACTGCTATTAACACAAACGTCAAGAAATTAAATGTGTGTGTGTGTAACTCTTTGCACTTTCAGCTCCACATGAAGAGCTTGACTGCAGCTAAATCTGGTTGTAATGAATTTAAAATGAGTTTATCCACACATGTGTTATCCCTATACAGATCAGTGTTGTAGAAGCTATCCCAGGATGCAGTGGGTAGAGTAGGGCGTAAAAAACAAAACGGGTTGTTCTAATTAGCACAATACAACTCTTTCAGTTACTCGATTGAAACCGCAAAACAAAAAGGTCAAGACCGTCTAACTATGAGTGTAGAACGTAGACTAAAAGTACAATCAGCAAAATAAATGTCTTGTAACATCTACTTTACAAAAATCAGCTTTAGTGGCACAATATCTGTTTTTGTACACTTGATTGAAATGTGTTGACAATGAGGTACAAAGCTAAGACGGTAAAATTGATTGAGAAGAATTCGGATAATTATCTGGCAGGCAGCATTTTAATACATAATAAGCCAAGGCTTATTCCACTTGTGCTGTTAAAAGTTGAGGGCAACCTTATGAGATATATTGCGAGACATATCCCCTATTAGCCCAGCATACTATAATATATCACTATAATGGATATTAACAAAAGCTGTCGCCTGAGTAAGCCCAATAATAGCAAACTGAATTGAGCTGTGTGAACCTCTTTTACATCATGAACATTTATTATGTTACCTCAATGATGCCTTTAATATCTAGTCTAGTGGGAATGTAGTAGCACAGACTCAAACCCTGAAAGGCTCTACACTCCCATGGTACACGCTCACAAATTATTTCACCCAATTAGCTCGATTCAATCTATTTTCAGGTGTGTGTGTGTGTGGTGTGTGCGTGTGTGTGTGTGTGTATGTGTGTTGGGGACTAGGCTTGGTTGACCCTCTTGTTGCAGCTGTTACAAAACACAACTTACTAAAATGTATTGGAACGTTGAGTTTGGTGAAGTTATATAATTTATATAATAAACACAGCTCTATACCGGACTTCAACCTGAGCAGGGTTCCTAATGAAGCATAATCACTATCAGCTGTGAGGGTGTACAGGGCCATTGAAAGTATGGGTCAGAACAAAACCCACTGTTTGTAGCAGCAATGTGTCAAAATATATATTTTTACAAAAATATATAGATATTTAAAAAAGTTAATTAATGAATCTTATTAAAAAAAGCCCTCGATGGACTGGCGGCCTGTCCAGGGTGTCCCCTGCCTTCGCCCTATGTCAGCTGGGATAGGCTCCAGCGCCCCCGCGACCCTAATGAGGATAAGCGGTATTGAAAATGGATGGATGGATGGATTAAAAAAAGTAATGTTTTTCCTGGTCAGAGTTACTTAATTATTGACTCTGTCCTTGGTGATATGCAGGGCTCCCAGTAGAACTCCATTAAATTAATTCAGTATTACCTCTGATGGGTTCACTGCCCAATAATGGAGACGCTGTTAATGATTATTACCATCTCGATGATTGCATTAAGCCGCTTTGTGTCTGTGTCATTGTGCATGTGTGTCAGCAACAAAACAGACACACACACACACACACACACACGAGAGTTAAAGAGAGGTGTGTGTGTGTGTACACACACACACCTCTCTTTAACTCTCCTCTCTAACTCTTTCACAAAACTGCACAACAAATCCAAACTGTTGTTAATTATAGTTATTACAGACATTATGCTGGACAGTATTATAACTGCATGGAATGAAGTTTGGATTAAGATGAAGACTTGTCTTTTTTGTGGATGTGGATGCTGTGTATTAATTTCTGGGGTTTTATGCATATCATTTTTTTTTTTTAAAGCAGTAATAAAGCCAAATTGCAGCACTACACATTTGGTTTTGAATAGCCTATGACTTTGTGGCATCTTTTCTATTATATCAAACATTTTCGTGAAAACAGCCTCTGCTTTGACATTTCTACACAAAGAGGAAGTGAAAGGTAACAAACAGTTTGTAAAATAATTACAAACATGTACAAGACGTCTCATTTATGTGCGCCTGCAGGGCCATGGCACCTCAGTGATAATGGATAGGACTCATTTGTATTCTCCACACATACAACCAGAGGAGAACAATTTACACACACTCACGCTCACGCTCACACTCACACACACACACACACACACACACACACACACACACACACACACACACACACACACACACACACACACTGCTGAGTTTGTGATAACTCAATGCTACTTAGTTCCTTTAGTCAAGACCAAAAAAAAGACCAACAAAAAGACCGGGCTTTACTTTGTGATGTTGGGAACCTTATCAAGCCCCAACATACACTTCACCTCTGTATCTTACTATAATGTAATTCTTTTATTAAATGTTGTCTCACCATTTGTCCGGCTGGACCGATCTCTCCTCTCTGTCCCTTTTCCCCAGCAGCACCCTGTAAAACCAACACAGTCGTTACATCTCCGCTGGACCAGTGGTTACAATGATAGCTACCAACGGACTGGAAAAAGCCCCATCAGTTATCTTAATACGATGCTGGGCCACAACAAGTCCCCAGAAGAGTTTCAGCGTGCTTTGGACGAGATCTGAGATTTGAGGCATCCGTCATCATTTGTCAGTTTATGGCAGCAAATGGATGACAGCTCAATAATAAGCCTCTAAATGCACACAAATGGCAAACAGCACACTTTTGTGACTATTTTTCCATCATAATTTAATGCTGCAAGGATCACTGGCAATAACAAGTTTTTTTATTTTTTAATAGTTTCATTTCCTTTCTTCATCATACTTGTACACATCCCATCAAAAAAGTCATATTAAACTTCATTTGATGCAATCTATGTTTTCTAAAAAGTGAGTTGAAAAGTGGTTTACAGGTTATGTGTAATTTAAGTGTGGGTTAAATGTCAGTGAATGGCCAACAGATTTGAGATGATAAGATGTAATAAGATAATAATATGATATGTTGTGTTTGTTAACCTCCACAGCACCACTGAGAGGGTGTTTGTTTTTCCAGATTTTCCAAATTATTGTGTATTTATAGCCTCAGAGACCTACAGGCACTGTATGGTAGAGAGCTTTGGTATACAAATTTCAACGGCACCCTGGATATCTATTTACTATTGCCGGATAAAGTGTATCGTTATTATAAGAGCCACAGATTTTAGTTTTGAGAGGGAAATATTAATGTTGAAATGATCAAGTAACTGTGGAAATGTCCCATATGTGGTGTTATAATGCACATACAAACACAAACAAGCAATGTCTTACCGGGGGTCCCTGAATAGAGAGACCACTGGGTCCCTGAGGACCAGGAGGTCCTGAGGGTCCAGAAGGACCAAGCTCTCCTGCTGGCCCATGAGGTCCCTATTAAAAAACAACACAATGTATTTCAATGTTTTGTTGTCAACTTTAAAGCAAGAAGTGTGTTCAGGAAAAATGGAAAAGTGAATCTTTAATCCCATGACCACTGAGCAGGCTCCCCTCCAAATGAGCATCATGTGACGTGAACTCTGTACATTCTTTCAGTAACATTGTGGAACTAAAGTACTAAAGTAGCACAAAAAAACAATTAAGTTAGATTTAGGATGAAAGATACACATATTTTATGGACATGAAAAGATGGGGAAATGGATGTGGGCCCTTTTCCTCAAAGGCTGCACCTACTCAACACATTAAAATATCCATCAAGTTAAGAACTACAAACTCTGGTGAACATCATTACTACATGCTTGGGGGGCTTTTGCTACCATTGGCTGCTTCCATAATGAGATCTATAACAGGAAATAGATTTAGACCCTTGTCCATCCATCTATAATCAGGTGTATTTGATCCATGTGTACGAGCTGCAGACAGGGTTCCTGCAGTGGGTGTCAGAATAGAATATTCCTGCAAACCAGTCCTGATTCTCAGCATTCGTAACTCGTTGGCTCAGCAGCAGGGGCAGCCAAAGTAATCTTTACTCTGGCTGTATTTATTGTTTTATTGTTCAACCTTACCGTAACTGGCTCCATGTATTTCTTATCCATGCAAACAACCAAAATAAACTTTGGATCAGGCACAAATTAATTCAGTGTGTTTGTGTGTGGTTTGGGGGAGGAAGGGGAGGAGGAGGGGGGGGGGGGGGGGGGGGGGGGGGCTTATACTGTAACAAGTAATGTATCCAGAGTGATTAGTGAGGATGAATAAGAATGAATTTATGGAAGATCTGGTCTCATCCAGCAGAATAATCCGACTATTCAAATACGCTTGGCTGCAGCAGCAGAGGTACAAATACTGCTGAGCTAAGACAAGCGTGATCTGGCAGGCATGTATTATTATATACGTATGCACTGTAGAGTATGTGTGTGTCTACCAGCAGGACAGAAAACCAAATCTCCCTCCAAAACTAACACATTTACACCCATCACATATAACACATATGGACTGTATACAGACTTGCATTAGTTTGACTTTGTCTTTGTTTCAGTCGTGGGATGTGCTAAGTTTTAAATTCTGGGTGGGCCGCCTCCTCTAGAGCACTCGATACACTGTCATTCAACTCTGTGAAAGTGCGACATATGGTTGAGATAAACAAGCCTATTTTGTTGATTGACAGCCATGCGTGTCTAGGCAGTAGTTGCAATACCCCGGCTGCTTCTTTAAAAAAAGAAAGGCATTAAAACATATCTTCTAAAATCTCAGATTAAATTACAATTGGAATTGGCTATTGGTATTGAAAAACGTCCAACAGCATCAGGCCTCGTGCAGCATCAGACCTCGTACTTCCACAGCTGGATGATTTGTAAGCGTTTGGAACAGATTGCCATAGCAACACTGTAGCAGATGCAAATTCTACAATAAATAATTCATTAATAGTTCAAGACAACTGTGTCTATTAAGCACAGGATAGTAACAGTGCCGATAAGAGCCTCAAATCCCAGGCCAAAAAGAAGATCCGGTAGCTTGAAAAACTGATAAAGGCTTTTCCAAAATGTCTAAGGGAGCTTGGATGGGAGGGAGCTTCACATCCTGTCTGGAGGATGGAGGGGCCGCTGTTTAAAAGACCCTTTGTTTCTGAGTCGTGGGCATTACTAACTCACCACAAACTTTTTTCCTTTTATTGTCTAATCGGGACGGGGGAGGTTCTGTCCCTGAAGGTAGAGGTTTGGACCAGCGTGTTTAGATTATGAGTAACATGTATAATAAGCGAGTGTCATGGCTATAGTCTTGTGGGGCTCCCCATTATTTTCATTGATAAACAGGGCGAGGTGTATTCACTTAGTTTCATACTGACCCTGCCTCTTTTGCCTCATGTACAGTTAAAACTGATTGAACTTGTGAAATCATGAGGTCCTACAATGTTTAGCCAATTTGAGAAATCCAGTCCGACCAGCCTGTAACTATTGGGATGCTTCTTCTTCCCCAGTTAGGAACATGGCACTGATTGAGACTAAGTATGTGCTGAGAGTTCTCTGAAACTAAGTGCATCTTACTAACCGTCACTCCTGGTTCTCCTCGGTCTCCTCTGGCTCCCCTTATGCCTGGACCGCCCTGAAACACAGGCCAAACACACACTGTGAAGTCAGTATTTTCAAGTTGTGTGCCTGGATAGAGAGTAATGGCAAAGACATGCATCTGCAAAAATATGTCTCCCTCAGACTCCCTTTTAAACATGTAAATTGGAATTTACACACGTTCTAATAAAAGTGGAACTGCACAAGTCTTTGATATTAATGTATTATGACAATGACGGACAGAGGCCAACGCTGATCTGTGCAGTGAACTGGCCTTCTGGGCTCCGCACTTTATCACGCTGCATCTGTAAGTCAGTCTGGTGCTGTAAACCTCGGCCTGACCCCAATAGCCAAAAGGTTTATCTGGGGACAAACCCCACATCTGTTAATCATTGATTCATTTGGGATACTTCCTCTTCCTGTGTTTGCTTAAATAGACCTCCCCTGGGAATGAGGGGGTGACTCGGTAGTTTTCCTGTAGTATTCAGCCAGAGGGGGACAGGGGGCATGTTTACAAGAAGGGCGAGGCATATGAGAAGAGACACACAGATGTGGTAAAAACCCACCAAACTGTTGACCCAAGACTTAAGTTTGACCATTCAGGAGACATTAGCTTATTCCCCATCAGCATCCATCAACAGTGGAAGGGTGCTGGAAAAAGATTGTTTAACAGCCAATATTGAGAGGACGAATGACAGTAACCAATAACTCTATACACTAAATATGGTATTTGTAAATTTAAATAAGGCTTAAAAATCTTTTTAATTAAGTTAAACTATAGGTAAGAAATAGAACAACAGTACTTTTGATTCATATTTTTTCACGTAAAACATATTTAAAATGAATGATCGTGTGAGTCAATTCTGCATTTTCTCGTGCATTTTTCCAAACAATTTGAGCGGAGGACGGGTAAACCTGCAGAGAAAACTGAAATTAGCTTCAAACTGCAGCAATAATTGTGTTTGGATATTTCATGGCCCTTTAATGGTGATAGAAAAAAATACCCCACTATTATCATTTAGCTTTAATTTAAAGGCAGATTTACATTTTTTAAAACAACACTAGGATCAGCGTGGGCACAATTCAATCCTAACAAACAAAGATGGCAGGCATAGCAAATCTCATTTCCCTTAATGTCAGATTGATTGTTAAGTGAAGTGAGTTGAGGCAATCAATTTTATTTCAAACATGATTCAAAGATTAACAAAATTGAAGAGGTCTGCTGTGCATGCAACTGACAAGTGAACACGAAAACAAAAATGAGTCAGGAAGGACAAACTGTTTAGAGCAGATTTCTGCTGGAGCCATAATTTAAATATAGTCTCATCAGTGGTGTTTATAGGAATGCTTTTAGCTCCAATACTTTTTTATTTATGATAGAAGTATAGTTTCTTAATCATTTTTTTTAAGTATTTGCTTTCCAGCTCATTCGCCTTGCAGTTGCCTTCTCATGGCAGCATGCTGTGCCTATAAATTCTGCATCAGGTATCCCAATGGATCCAAGTATTTATTTGGCTTTCTTCCAACTTCTTGGTTCCTCAGAGGGAGCAAAGTCTCAGCAGCACAAACACAAATGATGATACTAAAAGTCTCTTTTTTCATAGTCTGTCAGGATTTTGAAAGTGTGGCTGTCGGTATGAAGCTTGTGTTTCACGGGGGATACAATACATTTATTGTGTTACAACCATTACATTGTGTTAACAAGGGGAATGGTACTGCCTTTTCATCCTTCCACAAAACCCCACTGAATAAAGTGTGCAGTTTTAGCACCAAAGTGCCTATGATTTCACTATTAAATCATTCGTCTCCGTCAATATGCTGCAGTTAAAATGTGATTTAAGAAGCCCATTCAATGGCAGCAAGAGAAACAGACACAGACAGAGAGACGGACACAGACATTAAGAAAGAGGGTTATAGTGATAGTAAAAAAAAAGAGAAAGAAAAAAAGCCTCAGGCGTGTGGATGAAGTGAAGGTTGAAGAGAAAACCGAGAAAAGAAGAAACAGAAAGACACTAAAGAGATGAAAGCTTTACAGTCCAGCTATTGATCTGGTTGGGACCGAGAGTGAAAGAGAGAAAAGGAGAAAAAGATATTGAGGTGAAGTCAATGCACAGCATAGAGTGGAGAAATATAAAGAAAATAGTGAGAAGTCTTTACCTTTTAAAAACTTTAATAGTTTTTTTCCCCCTGATAACAAGTTTAAAGACAAGATGAGATAAAATATCATGATAATATCTTTAACATAGCTCATCTGGCAGTTTTAATGCAATACTTGAACCAATGTAACTTGCATTAGAAAATAAGGGAACATTTTTCATGGCTTCGCTGACATAATTGCTCATAGTATACTGTATGTTTCCAGTATAGAGGCAGAGAAACGTTAACGAGGAACAGAGACAAAAACAAAAAGAGGGCGAAAACCGGAAGGGAGGGCTGTGGCCTGTGGACATAACCCTACACAAGAGTAAGTGGATGTGGCTCGTCGGACAGGGATGACAATTTGGGGGATTGTAATCGGCTGTGATGAATGGAATCACCATATAATTACTTTCTCAAACTATACTGGTGTTGATCCACAAACCATCCCACGCCTTCGTTACCCATGGGTGGAGACAGAGACCAAGAGAAAGAAAAAGAGAGAAAACGAAGGAGATATAGAGAGGGGCGTAAAGAAGAGAAAGGGGAACGGAAAATGCAGAGTGGAAGATAGAAAGAAAGAAAAAAGAGAAGAGAAGAATATGGACAAAAGGTCTCAGGCTGTAAATGAGCTCATTTACTTGCTCTCATCTCTCAGCCTCTGTCAGGTTTTACCTGCTATTGCGTGAGAGGAATAAAGCTTCTCCCCAAGCTCATCCCTTCTCTCTCTAACATACTGCCACTCCAATGAAAACATTGTATCTACACTGGACTTTTTGATATGACGTGCCTTTGTGGTGGTGGACACTGTTGGTCAGGTAGAGATTGATCAATGTCTATCATCAACTATCAGCTATCATATTTTGTATTTTGAGATTTGTGTGAATAAATTGTGTTTTATGTTTTCTGTGGTTTTATATTTGCAGATCAGCTTACCCCAAATTCCCGCTTGAGGGAAGATGATTGAACTGAGCTAGATTACATTGATTTATTTTTGTCACATTCAATTGTAAATTTAACAACAAAATATTAACTTTTTTACTCAGCTACGTGGCTGTTTGACTCAGAAATGCACCTGCAGTGTCCACTATTGACCGTACAAACACTTCTGGATTAAATACTATCTTTTTTAATGAGAGTCTAGACAGTCGAAGTGAATAACATTCATTCATTCTCTGAATGAGAACATGTGTTAGTGAATGCATTGAGGTATGTATACCATGAATAACAATATAAGAGGTAGAGCAGTTCCACACCAGAAAAGACAGAAATAGAGTGAAAAAGATCGTCATTATACTAAATTGAGCCAAAGTGTGTGAATAAGTTATTAAAAGAAAGAATAATAAAACGAGTGGGTACTTACAGGGGGTCCAGAAGGTCCTGGAGGTCCTTTGCTCTCCTGGGAGCAGGTACAGGCATGAGGCATGGAAAGGCACTGCTCCTCAACTCTCTGAAAACACACATTAATACATTGAGTGTATTCAGGAAAGACGTGAGCTCCATCTTTTAAAACTTCACCTACGTTCACCTCGAGGCTTAGGAGGAGATTTTTGACTTCCTCACTGTCTGAGCTGCTTGTACTCGTAGCACAAAAACAAATCAAGGTTTGTTTTATTCTGGGGTTGTTTCTAATATACTTGGCCCCTTGTGCATGTGGGTGGGAAAAAATTAGAAAGTCAGTAATTCCATCCAGTATCACCACAAATTACGGCAAAAACGATTACCACAACATTGAACCAAAACGTTTCTGACCTTTCTGAATGTCAAGAAAAGCTTCTCAAAAAATATTGTTTTCATGGATTCCATCAGATTGAAGAGGAATATCTAGTTAAGGGGTGACGCCGTGTATCTGTATATGTTGTGTGGGTATGTTTTATGCATGCGGTTTTATGCATGCGGTGTTAATTGATAAATGATGCTGTTATATACTATGTATGTGTCTTTTATGTATATATGTGCAAAACATTGGTTTCTATCACATTAATTAAAGTACACACCTGGCACTAATAGTGGTGGCATTTCATAGCCAGAGCTAAACAAACTTCATAGAGATTACAAGTAATTAGGCTTAAATTCTAGTTTCATCATAAAGCAATTGATTGTAACCAAACTGATCACTCAAACCATCTGAGGCTGTAATAATATCTCACATAATAATATCAAGAGCCCGAATCAGAGAGGAGAGACAGTAAAACCACTAAAGTGTGTGAGAGAGCACATGCATGTGTTACATTTCTTACCAATGCCGGCAGCTCGCAACACTTATCTCTGCTGGCCCAGGATGTGCTACAGATGATGTCAAACATCTGGAGCTGGAACTGTAAACACACACACACACACACACACACACACACATGTACATTTAAACACACACAAACCAATTCCAATTATACCGCAAACTAAATATTATAAAATGCAGAAGTAAAAGAGAGGCAACATTACACATGGATTATTAATCATGGTATTTTGTAATGATGTGGGTTTATGGTGTTTCTGTGTCGATAAGAAAACAGAAGAGAGACAGATTGGTGCTCTAATGACCTGCTGAAAAGTGCTGGGAGATGTGTGAAGTCTGGCCGATAGCTTCAACAAACAAAATGAACATGGGGGAGGCTCCACTAATCTTAAACTATAGAGCAGGCTATATGGGCTTGTGTCAAATTCAAAGTTTATCATCACGACTGAAGAAACAGCTGACAGATACTGTTTCCATTCATTTCATTAGAAGAGCAGTTTCTTGTATCTACATTTCTAATTATTCAGAAACCCAATGTTTAATTTCCCATTTATATATCTAATCTATATATTGAACTTACACACATATACATCGCAGATAAAACGTGAACTCTGGAAAACTCCTACTTTGACTTAATGACTGTGAAACTTTGTGATGTAGGAAGTTAAATACATACAGACACACAATTTCAGACTTGGATGATATTCTGTCAGCTTGTGAAAAACTGTGCGGTTGTTTCAGTGACACAATTATAATGTAAGATAAGACTTCTGTATGGAGACATTTTGCCAGGTTTGGTCAGGCTTCATATCCAAGTGCAGATAGGACCCCCGTTGGCCTCAGTTAAGAAAGGTGCAGAAGTCCCAAGTTTAAAAACAGCCAGTGGACTGTATCTCTGTCAAATGTCATATCTAAAAAAATATAACAATAAAATGATATTTGAATAAAATGTTTTGAATTCCTTAAGAGTAGAGATCTGCCCTGCAGCCCGTGTGAAACAGTCGTATCCTAGTGATTATATGTAGTCTTTCTATCACTTACTTAAAAGAGCTGGGAAGTTTAATATTGAGGGCCAAAAGATACAGACTTACAGTTAAGGTTTTGACCCAGATTCATAATGAAGAAATTCAAGATTGTCATTATATGATTTAATTTATTCATGCTGAGATACTGTCACTTTTGAGGGGTGGGGGGGGGGGGGGGTTTGAACACTTAATATACAGGTATGCAATCATACCTCTATTCAGTGTGCAGTTATTTATGTAGACAAAAAAATCATACTGACTGGAGCAGAGTTGTCCCGTCTGCCTCTGGACTGAAGCATCCTTCCGAGGATCTCCACTCCATCTGTGGTAATGTTACCAGCAGCACTCACGGATTTCTCCCCAACCACGGAACAATCTAACACCACCTTCACAGACGTCTTGCTGATGGTCACATGGAGCTGTATGGAAGAGAGAGAATACAGCGCATAAGATAGAAGTATTTCCAAAACTACACCTAGATGTGAAAATGTATCTAATTTTAGTTTTGACCCAAACATCTTGAGATTATGGTAAAACAGCAACAGTTTAAAGAGATACAGATGGACTGTTTGTATTATTTTCAATCTTTGTTTAGTCTGTATTACCCATCATTATTGCCTTAAGTACCAGAACTAACAACTGAATAGATAGTCAATAAAACAGAGCTGTTTCATCATTTTAAGTGCAGCATTTCCACAGGTCTTGCATCTGTGATCACATCAACAACAACGAAAAAATTAATGAAAGCGGTTTGGATTTTTATGAATTCAGGTTAAAAGCATCAAGCACATATATGCAGTGCCTGTGAGCTCAAACTGCCTTCTTAGAGGAAACCACTACCAGAGCCGTGAACTGTGAAATCCAACTGGTCACGTGGTTAATGAGCAAAGAGAGAGCTGCTTTCTGGTGAAGGATATACTAAAACACACTATCAGCACCTGTGTGTTTCAACATTATGGGAGTTTTTTTTGTATCACTCGTTCTGATCCTCAATAAAAAATATGCATGCACTGCATGTTATAGGAACATGAAAGCACGAGTGCAGCACACACACCTCTCGTTCACAGACAGTAACGAGGTGCAGCTAATGTGAAGTTAGACAAAGTTCACATTAAAGTGCCGGGCCCATTCCTTGGACGGCTGCTTTATAATGACTTTCTGTTCCCATCCTCCATTTTGCACACTTCACAAGACATGACGTGTGTGTGTGCGTGCGTATGTAGATATGTAGGTGTGTGTGTGTGTGTGTGTGTGTGTGTGCACTTTTGTGATATAAAAGAGGATGAAAATCCGAACGAATAGGTTTTAGTGTGTGTGTGTGTGTGTGTGTGCGTTTGTTAAAGATGACAGTCCCTCTCCTTCAGGCAATCTGGATCCTCCATTTACTCCAGCAGTGACTCAGATTTTTTTTTGTCTGGAGGAAGTTTATTGTTGAAAATTGACTATTGAACCATTCCTGTGTTCTCACACTTGAGCTATATGAAATCGGAAAAAGGCAGCAAACTGCAGCAAGAGTGAGAAAAGATGCTAGATCCTTTCAAGAAACAGATTATGGGTGTGGGGTGGGGGGGGGGGCTATATTCTCATACACCTACTCTAATGGTGAAAACTATAAATAGCTGCTTTCAGCAAATGTAGTCAACTGTATAATCCGTTTTAATATTGATCTGGACAGTACAAGTTGACATGCCTCACACTATTTTTCTATGTAGACATTTGAGAAAACATGTTGTGTTTTCTCATTTACTGTCGTCTGCAATATTTGAAAAATTAACCCTAAAACACAGCTTTCACTATGTATAAACCTCCATAACTAACTATCTACAGACTGCTTCTTTAATCTCCCTCTATGTCTGACTTCCTGTCCAACAAAACAAACAAAAAAAGACCACAAAAATACGAGGACAAAGTATAAAATATGTATATATATAAAATATATATATCAGGAGCATAATGTGTTTCACTCTGTGCTGCTCCTGGCTGGCTGGAAACTACTCCACAGGTAATAGTGCTGCCAACACAAGACACATTAGCCTCTCAGACATACACAGTCTAATATTTTCTAATGCTGCTGCTGTCTTGAACTTCAACAGAATCTTTTTTGAATATAAAGCACCTTATTTGTTTGCGTCTCTCTGTCAGCAGATTTCCTCATCAGACTTATTTTTCCTTATCATTTTTCAGACAAATTACTTATTTTCTAAACCACTGACAGAGCGACATTATCTTTGTCATGTTGCACATATTACTCGTAATAATCTTGGATATCGAATAACAAATCTGTTGCACTTTGATGGCGAAAGAAAACTAAACGCTAAGCTAGAACATAATCTTTTCTGAATATATATATCAAAACAAGGAAACTTCACGCAAAGTTTTAGACAACTTGAACTTTCTTGAATAGTTTTATGGTCTGGGCATATTAATCGTTCAACACAGAAGTCATAGGAAAATGAAAACAATAATGTCTGAATGCACATTTTATGGCAGATTCCAAGAGATGAAAGAGATGAAAGAGCTAACTTTATAAAGTAAAGTTTTCAAAGGATCCCCATTCTTTTAATGAAATAAGAAAGGAAGGGTGAGGGGAAAAAGAGAAGAGCAGAAGAGAGTTGAAGAAGTGAAAGAAACTGGGAAGAAACTTGGAGAAATGAGTTCTAGAATCAACATATTCACATTATCTTACCTCTTGGTAACTTTTAAAACACAAAGTAAAGAAGTGTCTCTGATGATAATGATGATGACCAGACAAACACACACAAACATAAATTGTTATGGCAGTTTTTTAAACATGCTGTGAGAGATAATGTAAATGTAAATGAAGCTATCAGTATTTCTGCTTACTCAGCAGACATCGACCTGCACTTAAAAATGTGCATGTGCATTATGCATGCTTGAAAGAGTGTGTGTGTGAGTGTGCGTATATGTGAATCGCTGCCTGTACAATCATTTATTTTGATTTTTTTATGTTTTAAGCATTTACATCCATGCAATAAAGTACCATATAAGCACTTAATCATATTGTACACACACACACACACACACACACACACACACAGGTGAAAGTTTTCTCATTTCCTGTTCTCTCTGGTCAGCAATATTTGCACAATCCACCCTAAAATGCTGCTTTCAATTCAATGGATAACACTGTCTAACTAATAATGCACAAACTGCGCTTTTAACTTTAAAACAAAGATAGCTTTTATCTGCCGTTGCCAGTTTTACACTCAGCAGCTCACGCGACCGCAGTGTTGGAAAGGGAGGAGCGAGAAGGGGGTTATTCAGCTGGTTGCAATCCGCAACCACACTGCTCGATGCCAACACATCTTTCACACTGTCCCTTTAGGCACAGATGTTTTGTTAAGTGCGAAAAGAAGAAGAAAATATAAAAAACTAAAGTTTCATCCCAGCTGGAGACATTTGTGTTTAATGACTTTGCAGTTATCATATGTTGTTTCTCTTTTAACGGTCACAATAGAAATATGGTTAGCTCGATACCTATTCCCCTGATATTTTGTGGAAACAACTGAATATATATATATATTTAAAAAAGAAACTTAAACTTGCAATTATAATTCCAGGTAATTAGGTTATTGTTGCTTTGAAAGATAGTAGTTCCGAACTAAAGTACAGTAATAAATATGCACGATAGTCTTGATCTATAGATAGTGTATGTGGCACTAACGCTGTACTTCCAGATGCCGGTTAAAAATATACTTGATTTTTAATATTCAAAATAGTTCAGGTGTGTTTGAGTCTTGCCATTCGTGAAGTGTCGGTGTAAACAAAGCCCCCGGTTCGCTAAGTGGTTACAGTGCAGGCCACACAAACACAATGTTCCAGGTTTGATTCCAGCCTCGGGGCCTTTTGTTATATGCCATACCACCGTATCCCTTCCAGTGATTCACTATTTATCTTCGCTATTTTTCCACTGTCTAATTCCTCACACCTAATCAGTCTTCTAAAGCTCAAATCCAGATAGACTGGACAGATTTATTGTATTTATTTTTCACTTCTTGTCCCATCATAACAACGTACCGTTGGCCTGCAGTTGAATTCAAACAAGCTCAAACACAACGTTTTAAAAAGCAAATTAAAGTGAAAATATTCCTACGGCACAGATTTCCCGTTGCAGTGTGTACATCTATCTGGATTAATCATCACGCTGTTAATCATCATGAACAGATCCAGCCACCATATTACTTTGTCAGCCACAGACCACCATGTCCTCCTTTGTTTCTCTTGCACAAATAAACACAGCTTCTTTTATCCCAAATCTGTTCCGCCAACAGACACAACACATTGATTTATAGTTGCTGCTCTTGTTTCTCCATTATCACTTCTTCTACTTTCCCAGAAGCTACCAACATGTATGGAAACATCTTTATAATGATCATGTATGAGTAATTTAACGAGCTGTGAATTTTTTAATTTCACTCCCGTGAAATATTGTGGAATACTGTAAGCTAGAAAGCTCAAGAAGCACTGATGCAAATGTCCAGAGGGTAAATTGTACAGTGCACAAGGACAGCTTTAAGTGCTCTAATACTTTTATGTGAGTCATTTAATCATTTTTGGGAGATAGATAAATGGTGTTTATACACTTGTGGAGTATAATATGTCTCTCAGCAATAAGTGAGTTGTAGTGAAGATCACGTTCACGTCTTCTTTCGATGTCCGCGTCTCTCCGTTTGCCTCTTTATTTTTCTGTCTGTCTTTGTGTCACAAGCTCACTGTGGTACCAATTTCTCCCCCCTTCACCTGTTTGTGTTTTCTGTGCTTCTCTCAGTTTGTGTGTCTGTGTGTGTGCTTTGCTGAGCAGAGGCAGATCCTATTGAGTATTCCTGCTGTCGCACAAGGCGTCTTCATATGGAAATCCCTTTATAACTGACACACAAACACGCACACGCACACGGACGCTCCTCTTATTCACTTGTCATTCTGTCGGAGAGGAGGCGAATCCTCTGGCCAGGCGGTCGTCTTTATATGTTCCCTCTCTCAACATTGTCGTGTTCTCAAGCGGAAAGACAGAAAACAATGAAGAAGACAAAAAAGGGACAGAAAATGATAGACAGCTACTCCCTGACATTTTGGGGAACTGAGATAAAGAAAGACAGAGAGTTGGTGGGCTGTTGTTTATTGGTTTTGCAAGAGTTCCAAGAAACAAACAGCTAGACAAATATTGTCTTTAGAGGCTTTGCCTGGTCCCCATTGATTTTCACGTTATGTTTCCATTGATTTGTCACGTTAAACGCATGCTATTCAAATGAGACAAAGCAATACATGCCAATGACCATTTCCATTAGCCCTGCTGCAGTAAATACACCTCCTGAACAATGTGGTTCATTCAAAGTACACTGATTATTATTTAAGTTGTTATTCTTATTTTGTTTCAGCTAACGTTGATATTTCCTGCCAAAGTGTTTTGCAATATGAATTTGTCATTCACTCGGCCTGCTGAGGACAAACCAATGTCATTATTTATTCAGTTGAGGCATTTGCATCCCTATTTATTTCCTAATTTATTTTTTCCCAGAACAGAAAATTGTCTTATTTCGAGTGAACGTCATCGACGTTTGTCTTTTCTATTCAGACCGACTAATTTGACAAACATACATTTGAATAGAATCCCAGAGATTCAGGGAATTATGAAATGTTGGGAGGACACACTAATACCTTCTCTCGTGGTCCAGTCTGAGGTCATCAGATTGTTATGAGTCATGATCATAGAAACTAACTACCACACATGCCACAGATTGTTCCCTTTTCTAATGATGTCTGTTAGATGCACTAATTCATAAAGCAATCAAAAACTGGTCTTGTGTAATGTATTTGGTTGGAGGTGTTAGATCCATGTAATTAATGTATCATTGGTATCATGTTTGGCAAAAGAGCTATTGGATCATTAGCTTCTGATTTTTTGTAATGTCAAATGTAAAAAATAATGACAAATGTCCACTATAACTTCTTAAAAGGTGATCAAATCTGCATTTTCACTCACACTTCTCTAGTAGAAAAAGATTGTGGAAAAAGCAGTAGAGACAGAAGAGGGAGGAGGGCTATCATCACCTGCACACACTCATCACAGAGGTGTTGGAAAAAGTCCAGTGGGCTACTGGAAAACCACCCAACATGATATAAAAGAAGGACATTAGCTAGAACCAGCAAATTATTGTTTCCTTTATAAATTACTAGCAATTATTATTCTGTTTTATCACTCAAGTAATTTTGTAGCACACGTCTTGTGAAGACTAACCTTGTGGAAGCTGCCATGGAAGATTTTTTTTATTTCGGTTCCTTCAAAAGTGACGGTCTGGAAGTCTCCTTTGTAGTCATAGTTGAAGAACGTCAAGGTCTTTCCATTGTCTGTGGGGGGAGACGGAGAAGGTGGTGAGGATAGAAAAGGTTGATGTTCACGTCAAGTCGAAACTTGCTTTGTATACATTATTATCTCTGTCTCTGGCTACTAGACGTCAATAAAGATACGGTTTATTACAACAGCGTAGTACATAGGCCGGACAATATTAGCAGCAAACAACTTCATTGTTGTGCTTCCCTGCCATTTGTCTATAATCAAACAAATAGTTTTAATTTGACCGTTGGAAAAAATACAAACCGCATCAGATGTCATTTTGACTGATGAATTAAATAATTCCATTTCATTGTGGTACAGGCATTACAATCACTGCCATCTCTAATTGTGTATAAAGTTCTTAATGAATTAAGTTTGTGTTGCAAGACTATAAAATCCTCCCACATTATTCTAATAATATATGTGATGCGTGTGGCAATGAGAACTATGAGTTTGTACCATGTCAAGGTAAACCAGTTTTGAGATTGTCACAATATTTTTGCTTCTGTCTCTGTAAGATTAAAATACGAAAAGCAGAAAAATCACTGCATTGAGATTATCAAATAAGCATGCTGATTACTGTGTTGCTGTATAATCTTTTACATGGGAAAAAAACACTTATAATGGTTGTACAACCTTTGTTAGAATACTTTAAAACGTATCTCAAACTTTTGGACCAATTGACTGTTAAAGTCATGAGTGCTATGACACTGTTGACCCGTTTCTTGCTTTTGTCTTACATTTCAGCCCATACATTCTTCTGAAGAGCCAAAAATACTATACCCAATTTACTTAGCTGTATCCGGGTCAACAAGAAAAGTAAAGCAAAACAAAATGACTTTCCCCCTGTGACTTCCTCCAGCTACGCCTAGGGATCCCAAGATCATCCATTCCAGCTGGTAGTATAATCACCACAGCAGGTCAGGGGTCTGCCCCGGGTCTCCTCCAAGTCAGTGTCTGAAACGTCTCTAAAGTTTGACGCCTGGGGTTTGTTCACACAGTTTGCAGGATTTCTGGAACTTCACAGCCGGATCAAGCACAGCTACTGTACCATGGGCAATCTTTTGGCACCTTCATCCCGTCTACTTTGGCTTTTAAAACACTGGCTTGAGATCTCGTCACAAAGTCTAAAGCACACGAGGATCAGCACCTCTAAGTTTGAGGTCACGCTGCTTTCCCAGACTGATGGTGTAAGTAAGTAGGGGAGGCCTTCCCTAAACAGAAGCGCTCTCATCACTGATTGAAGACACAAAGATGAAACCTTTTCTCATTTAAAGGTGGATTATATTGGATCAAAACAGTAGTGATTTTGCTGTTTGACGATTTGGATGATGCAGGAAAGACAAAGAAAAGATGAGCAACAACACAAGCGGTTGAAACTTACTGTCCAGGATTAGTCCGACCAATGGCTCGTTGTCCTTGTTGAGGATTTCCCACAATGCAAAGGGCTCGTGCGGGGTCTCCGGAAGTAGGCGGAGCATCATAGAGATGGTGTAGTCAGAGGGTAAACCTTCAGGATGAAGGTACCTGGTATACACATTAGAGAACACACACACACACACACACACACACGAGATAGTGAGCAAATCTATACCCTTAAGCCATAAGTGCCTTTGTCTCTCTTCAGCGCTTTCGAGTGCTTTTGGCAGCTTTAGACTGTTTTTGAGTGCCAGCCTCTTTTTGATCTCAGCGCCGAGCCTTTTTTGTGCAGCTGCCTTTGAGCACTTCAGGTTAAAATTGTCTCAGCTTGAACTTTTCAGAGGGATCTTCAATGGCACTTTCCACAAACTGAACAATCACAGAGCAGGAAGCTAAAGTTAAAGCTGGTTGATGGTTAAAAAAAAAAAAGACAACATCAGCGAAAGATAGACTTTACGGGAGTATATTTGAAGCCATTGAATTTTCCATTTTAAGTGTTGTGTGTATGGGTTTTATACTTGAATATTCACATGTGATAGGTAAACACTAACACCCCCAACCTGCACCTGCAAGCATCTCAATGACATTTTCAGTCATTTGTATCAGCTCTTAATGTAGTGAAGCCTTTTAATTACTTGTGGTCATAGTCTAAATCTGTGATTTGAAACCCATTTAAATGCCAGAAAACAAATGTCCATATCATCTTTAATATTTCAATGATAGTTACTGATTGGGCAGGGTTCAATCAGACAACACAATATAATAGGTCTTAAAAGTGTCCTGTATGCGCGATGAAAATGATATAGAATTCAAAGATATATACAGTAGGATCTGCAATGTATTTTCTTATGTGGATAGAAGACCAACAACCATAGCCCGATTTTATCTGTGGGGTGGTTTCTCTGCTGCTGTGGTTAGAACACGCATATAATCAATGGGAAACTACATGGCTATATGTGCAGTAAATGTTCATTAGTGTAATAATCTACGTGTTTTGCTTTGTGTGTCTAATGTAGAGCCGTGTAGTACCTGGTGAAATGCTATGACCATTGTTGTGTGTGACACCAGAGATGCAGCTTTTGCATGGTGTGATAATGTTGGAAAAAACATTCTAGAATTGAGTTTTGAGGCCTTCAAAGAGAATTATCTGAAATTGCCCATTGGCTTTTTGTATTGATTGGCAGTAGGAATTGCCGGGATTAGTGGTAACTGCCTGTTTAATAATATGTTACTGTAATAATCTGCCTCTGCTCTGAGTTTTTAGTAAATTGCTGCATTCTCTGTCAATTTAAAAAAATGTTTGGGCACCTATGTGTATTTACATTGATTAATTAGATATATTTGCATTTTAGAGTCTGGTTACCACATATGGAAATACAGTTTACTAAGAATAATTCAAATTCTACAATCTTTAAGATCACCTTTTGTGGTTGTGAGCATTGGTGTAGTATAATACAGGCCAGGTGCTATGAGTGGGACCTTAAAATAATCCAAACAGAGATGAAGGAACAATTTAAAGTCAAGTAATATTCATTGGCTGGACTGTATAGTTCTACTTCTGGCAGATAATCAAAGCCCTTTGGTGTTTGTGTCCCACTGACAATCACCACTCCCCATGTTCGGGCTAGAAGGGAGGGTCACTTAGTAAGCAAACATACTGTAGCTGGATAAACAGTGAAGAAATAATAACTATGAAACACACACACTTTAGGTTAAATAGTCGTCAACTGGATTTAGCATGCAAATGTCTATGTAGATTATATGTACAGTATATTTCTATGCATTCTTTATGCACGACAGAGAGGGAAGCTGTATAAAGGATATGATGACAACTAAACATGCAGATCCTTTTAGCTTATATTTGTGAATGATCAATTAATGTGTCTGTGGCGTGATGATTCTTTTGTGAGACTAAATCATCGTATTTATTTATTTATTTGTTTGTTATTTGTTCTCGGTGTCTCTTCACCGGGTGAGCTTGATCTCAACGGCAACAAATAAAACTGTCACTGAACAAACCGTCACCTTCAACTCTGTCTGTTGTCACTTGTATGTAAGGAAAGTTTCTCCATGGTTTCTGAGCTGCTCTGGGATTACTGTTAGCCTTATTAACAAGATGCATTTGTGAGTTTATGAGGACAGAAAAAAAATACATCAATGAGAACAGCTTTTTTGTATGGGTGTAATGATACATGATCCGATGTGAGGTCCTGAGACAGGGATGTCGTATGTGTACAGATTGTAAAGCCCTCTGAGGCAAATTTGTAATTTGTGATATTGGGCTATACAAAATAAACTGAATTGAATTGAATTGAATACATTGATCTGGATCAACAAATCAATTAAATGTTCAACAATCCAAAGTGAAAACATCGATATATATCATCATCTTTCTGATATGTTTTGTTTTTTTTCTTCTCCCACGGCACGTCTGGGTTACCATTTCTGTCCTTCCTACAAGCTCAATAATAAAATATTTATATTAATATTTTTGGTACTTTTAGTGTATGTAAATGTAACTGACTGTGTTAAATGGTTAAATGATATCATCCATATTGACATACTGTATGATATTAGGAGACAAGGCTCCTGGCAAGGCTGGCAAAATCAGTAATCTCTTTTAAATCCTTTATTAAAACCCATTTTTACAGACTGGCTTTTATGCGAAGTCGTCGCTTTACTTCTTTTTTATGATGCACAATTATTTTGCCTGTCAACTGAAACCAAATTTAAAAAAAAAAAACGATTCAAGCGGTGCTTTTGTAAACAGTGTACTGTAAACCGTGATTTCTCCCCCTTAGCGTGAACATACTCACTTGGTGGGCTGTGACACCAGGGCGTCACGGTGTAATCGGTAACAGGGGAAACTGTTGAATGAACCTGGCTCCAGAGAAACTCCAGGTATGGTGCTGTACTCCTTCTCTACGAGGCCAAACTTCTCCATCATACGGAAACCTGCAACACACAACGTGTCATTACCTTAATCCTCATCATTATCAGTATACTCCTCCTCCTCCTCCTCCACTATGTGATACATGTATGACAATCATTACCCCGACCACAGCGTGCACCGACATTGTGTTATTACCATCATCATAATTAGCTTTTTTTTCCAACGATTTAACACACTAATTGGACCCGTTTGTACAAGTAAATTATAGATGTTTCCTTACCTGCCATTGTGTTACCACTCATCAAAACAGATGGACAAGCTGAAAGACAGTAAAGAGTTCATCCTTAATATTTCCTGCAGTCATTCTCTCGATGTCTCTGAACCAACAGTGTGATTTTTCTGACGTATTTTTCCTCCAGGTCTCTTTCCGCCTCTCTCTGTTTTAAACACAAGGGGGTATTACTCACTGGCGGTGGCAGCCTCACAGACAAAAGTAATGAGCTGCTCTTCTATTTTCTTCACAGCATCCAAATCGTCCACAAAGAAGACGTGTCTATCACTGGGCTTGCTGGCAATATTCACCAGCTCCCCATAATCAGCATCCGCAAAGCCAATGGCAAAGATGATATAGCCTGAGAATGGAGTAAAACAAGATCATTCATTACAAGTTTAAGTAGAAAGAAAATGATTAAGTAGAGTAATGTGACACATTGTTGAGGTTATTGGTTTCAAACCAATGGTTGAAGAGTCTGATATCCTATAACATTAAAATATGACATGCAGTACATAAAGCATCCACAAATTGAGAGGGTGAATGGGCAGTCTGTCCTCCAGCGTCTGCACTTACCAACAAACATGCTGAATGTCAATTGTCAATGTATTCATAACTTTTTGGTATAAAAAACCCACCATCCACCTGCATCTCCTTGGACACTTTGTTGACATCATCTTGGGAACGTCCATCAGTGAGAACAACCAGGACTTTAGGAACGCCCCTTCGAGCTCCAGCTTCTGAGGTGAAAATAGACTCCTTCACATGTTTGATGGCCCGGCCTGATGAAGACAAAAGGAAACCTCTTGATTTGACAAACATACCAGTATTTCTGCATGTTGTATCCCATACAACCATTCATATTGCCCTTTGTGTCTAGAAACATGCTAAAGTACATTCATTTCTGTATACTGGAAAATAAAATGGCAGAAACTTAAATTAGATAAATAACAATTAATCCCAGTGTCCCTATTTGTCTGCTTTTTTTAAAACAACATTTGTGTTACATTACACAAATGAAGCACATCCTTGGATGTGTACGGCACAAAGTTCAAACCTGAGACTTATCACGGAGCAATTTGCTGACGCAGCTCCTTCCGTCACCTCGACCTCTGCCTGATGTTCGTATTGTTGATTTGACAATATTGTACTGTTAAGATGTAATGTTCCTGTATGTTTATGAAGGGAGGATTAGCGCTCTCAGCAGAATCAGTGTCGCTGCTCAGATTCTTTGAGAGCTCCCTCAAACAGCTGAGTCTTCCTCAGCCAAACTGTATAAACATTTGTTAAAAATTGCCAATTCCTTGACGTAAGTGTCTCTGACTGAACTATAACAACTCGGAGAGAAAAGAAAGCTGCAATGTGCTTTTTTTGTAATTAACTTACTCAAACTAGTTTCAAGTCTCTGCTGGATTACTCTCATGTTGTAGTGAAATCAAATCAATGTTAACTAATGGCTGCCTTGAAGGAATAACACAATAAGATCACGAAACAGTACAGCAGTGATGTAACAGGGTCAAAATAACAACGCAAAACCACTAGTATGGTCCTTTTTGTGATGCTTCTGCCTCTCAATCCCACTCTTAGCACCATCGTTTAATATGAAGCTTCCTTTCTTCATTGGTGCAACAATTTGGAGCAGAGAATTAAATGACAGGCAAATTAAGAATTTAAAAGCACGAATGTAATCATTAAAAGTCTTAAACAAATCCTCCTCTCCACTTTGAGCATGGGTGTGAATGCTTGTGACCGTTGCTACAATTTTAATGTACTTGCAAACTCCGATAATAATGGAATATAATTTCAAGCCCATAATTGTGACATGACTTCAGTGACCTAACAGCTCCTGAAACCAGATCTGGGCCTAGTTGCCATTAACATTTGAAATATGCCAGAAGGCAGACAATATCAAATGTATTTCAATGAGACCTAAACACTAAGAGATGGGACGAAGATGCAAATGTCAAAATCAATTTGATAAACCTTTGACAGAGTACACGTTTCCTGCTCATGGACTTAATCTGTCCAAAAAAGGTTTTAAAATGTTTCAAAACCCAAAGCAGTTTGTATTGTTGTTTATGTATCACTGTGTTTCAAGACCCTTAAATTAAAAAAATTCAATTCAAAACACCCAGTTCATTAACAAAGTTAAAGTTGGAATCAAAAGCATGTGTATACATTATTATTTGTATTATATTTCTATTGATCTATTTGCCTCCAGACAGCTCTCTCTCACTGCAGAAAAGAGACGTGAACTTGACTTGTATTGAACCGAACTCTGAACAGATGAAAGTTAGTCATCGTTGTTATTCAGGGTTAAAATTACAAAGTATAGTCACCTAAAATAACAGAAAGAAACCTGCAATGTGCTTTGATTGATCTTAAGTGTTAAATACTTCACACATACTGAATAAAGTCAACAATGTGTGTACAAATACACTAATTATGTCCAAACCACCAGTCTCCTGATAATTGTTATCTAATGCCAGTTTTTGCATACTGTTCATCATGATTTGCATTAATACTTCAAAAAGCTCATCGACTCATCTCCACCTGACCTTTTCATAATTAAATGGACAATCAGTGCCATTAATCTTCTTTACTCTGTCCTTTAACGCTCTCTCCTCTTACGCCTCGTGTGTGTTCCAAAGTGTGTCTGAGTTCTTAAAGGAGGTGCTGAGTATCAGCAAACGTCACAATAAAAACAAGACTAGATGAAGCAATAAAAAGGCCCTATAATCTGAACAAACACATATTGTACATGGGAGTGTGTAGTGTAAAAGGCTCTATCTGCGTATGCTGTTTCTATCTCCCAATTTCTAACTAAACCAAAACCCTCAGACCACATCCCAGTCTCCGCCTTCTGTTTTTGTATTTTGTACAGAGCTGTCAGTGGGGACACATGATAGAGTGCTTGGCCTGTAAAGTGTTGTGTTGTCAGATATCTGCCAGTGACACATCTGTTTCTACACTGTCCTCTGATCCCGCTGGACGAGACTGGAATTACAGCAGCTAGCCAGACATGAAGTAAGACACAGGAGAGAGCAACGGAGACGCTGATGTGGGAGGAGATAGAGGCGGAGCTGGGTGGGGTGGGGGGGGGTTGAAGACAAAAAGGCACGGCAGGTAAAAGGACGCAGAGAAAGTGGCTTGAAAAAAGGTATAAAAAGAAGAGGAATGAAGAAAGAGGTCGGATGGGGAAGAAAACATGTCAATGGATCTTGGGTTCAAAAGCACATCATCAATCAACCATCTATGACTTTTTGTGTGAGAAGTGATCCATATCAGTTTTGATTAGGCCTCCTGTCCGGCTAAAGTTTACCAGTTTTCTTGACGTAAAAGGGAAACAATAACAGAAAACAAAGTATGAGTGCATCTCTGTTATAGAATCTAAAGTGTAAAAAATACAATAGGAGACCCTTGTTGCAGGTGATGTATGATTAGGAGGAGATTGTGATATTATGTCTGGGTTATTATGAACAGGAAAAGCTATAAACCCTTTAATCTTTGAACTAGTCCAGTAAGTCCCTAAGAAATATATGGACAATCAAATGCATTATAGAAAATATACAATGGCTTTTGAGTGGGTCTCACTGGCTTTCTTAGTCAGTAAAACTCATGCATGAGCCATTAATACATCTATTCCTGAATTTTCTAAAAGACTCATGAACCTTGACAATTGAGTGAGGGTCTCAAACAACTGCATTACTACAGCAGAAGAAGTCAGACTGACTGCCAATCATACAACAAGGCCAATCACATGTCGGATAACTAATGTGTGAATATATTAATGTACAATTAAGGATTGAAAGTAACACTATACTTTAAATACTGTAGGTCAACACTCTCACACACACACACACATATAAACCTGGACATTGACCGACAGGCACACATTTGTTCACACTTCCTCGATCTGAACATACTGAGTCAGGGATTACAATTACTCATGTAGGGCTTGAAATTCATGAATTTCAAAAGACACACATACTCACACACATACACGTTACAGTATATAAACAGGGATGTGACAATTACAGCTGCAGCTATATTAAATCACTCATTCACCAAGCCAGAGGCTCACTAATACCTTAATGAATAAATGCAGAGAGAAAAGCCAAAATCCTAGAATATCATCTTCAACCCCCTGAATCCTCAACATGCGTACATTCAGAAAAACACTGTGAAGGCAGCCTCATTTAAATACTGTTCATAACTTGGGTTTAGAGAAAAGACTTATGACTAGAAGTTTGTAGAGAAGGAGAACAAGTAGCAGAACCTCCACAGTGCAGGTTGCTTCCTAAAATAAGCAGGTTTTAACTTAACTTTGATCTAAAAATGCATTTTCAATGTGTTTGCTTGACCCAAGGGTTATAGGACAGGGGATACAAAGTGAGCTAGCCATTTACAGTAAAAATATTAGAAAGGGATTAAAGCGGTGGGGTTTCATGTTTGCGAGCGGTTGTATCCACACAGATATATCTAGGGCTCAGGGATAAAGAGGCTGAAAGCTATATTTCTTTTTATTTGAGGGCTTTGGGGGTTTTAGACCCAGTTTGGGGCCCGGATGGGGTCTCTGAGGAGAAGTTGAGGTTTAATGAAAAAAGGAATAGTTTGGAGTGCCAACTTTAGGGTTGTAATGCAAGCCTCAGACCTGAAAGCCAGAGAAAATACTGAAATAGAACAGAGGAGTAAGATGTAAGTCAGGAGGTTTAGGTACAGAGTATGTGGCTTAGTACAGTATATGTTGTATAGTTTGTATTTGTATAGTGTCAAGATTCACAAAGGAGGAGGAAAATATCCAAACTAAAACATGAATTAAAAAAATCATTGAGCAGGACAGGAACTATTGTTCAATTCTTCCTGAAGTATCTGAACAATACATAGAAAATATGTATTTTATTTAGTGTAGTAAATAATAAGAAATGTATAATTAGCTGTATGGGTGTCACTGGTGGAAATAAGGACACACTGAAGAATAGGCATAATGTGTGAGCACTGAAGAGGATTAATTCTACGCTGAGGCAGTGTATGAGCATGCATGGGATGTGAGAGACAAAGCATGAGTGGGTGAGAGACAAAGACTAAGAGAGAGAGGGAGACATTGTGATTCTGTGAGCATTAGTCTAACCTTGTGAGAGCCTGCTGCCCCCTCATTCCCTTTGTGTGGGAAAGATGAAATTTCATGGTTTATTTTCTGTTCTGTTGTTCTGCTGTAGGCACACACACACACACACACACACACACACACACACACACACACACACACTGACTTGTCAGCTAAAGCACCACCCGTTTCTACCTGTTAAACTATAAGACAGTGAAATAGATGTAGGTGTAAACGAGGTATGGGGATATTGGACCCAAAAAAAGGACAAAGGAGAAGACAGAAGAGGGAAAACAGGGGATGAAAAAGGAGGAATGTTCAGAGGAAAAGACAGAAAACAATGTAAAGGGAAAAGGAGAGTGGACACCGTTAAAGGAAAACAAAAGAAGCCATAAAAGGAGGAAGGGGGGAACAGTGGGAGGTTGGCAAGACAGTAGAGGAGATGAAGGAGAGGCAAGAAGAGAAAGAGGAGTAAGAAGGGAAAGGAAGGGATAAGTGCGATCAGTTGATAGTGTATTCAGCTCTAAAGCTGTGAGCAAAGCTCAAGGACACAATTACTCTGAACAGACACTGAGCCATGACTGAGACTTGAGGAGAGTTAAAGTCCTCTGAACAACCAGCATTAACCTGTGGAGCCACATCAACGCTTAGAGGTTACTGACATTCACCTTGTGTGTATGCACGCACCGCTGGACATGAGCTTTACAACAGATTCACAACTGCTGTTATGCAGCATATTTTCTTTAAGTTTCCTCATCAAGATTCTTTCTTGTAAGTTGAGGTTTAATTCATCCTTGACCTTGGAAATAATAATGATAATAATAAGTTGTCAAAACAATCTAGCTGATCTGAGGTTCGATTGGACTACACAATCTTTCTCAACAAATTGAGTTGTCATAAAATTGTGTACAAATGAGCGAACGCTCCAGATGAGCTACGAATGGACTTTGTGGTGAGATTGTTTTGTCAACTGCTGCTTCCAAAGTTAAGAATGACCTTTCAATCTCAAGCCAATATGGAATGATGGGTCTTTAAAGGGCTGTGAAAAATATAACATTTTAACATCTACAACTCTACGACAAATGGGCAAACAGTTACTAATGGCACTTGAGAGATTGATTTGTGAACAGCTTTGGGTAAATTTCTGAATTTACCAGTTTTGTTGTATGGCATGAACTACGATTACATACCACACCGCTCTGACCTGTCTTTGTGTTTCCTCCCTTGTATCTGATCTTCTGGATAGCTTCCAACAACGCTTCCTTGTTGCCATGGGAACTCAGCTGGAATTCTGTCCGAGCATCGTCGCTAAACTGAGCGATGGCCACCTGCAGCGAGGAAGAGACAGAAAGACAGAAAGATACTGGAAAAAAAGTTCAATTCAAGAGCAGCAACCTCCAGTGCTAAGAACCAAAGCCAACGTGGACGTGTCAAAACCTGCAGTTCAGCAAATGGCAACTTGGAGCTGGCACCAATATATATATATCTATATATAGATATATATATATATCTATATATACATTTGTGGTGATTTATATATTTATATCTGAGCTAGAATCAATCTAATTGGATCACTCTAAGAGGGGAGAACAACTCACTATCACTACCTCCAGACTGTTAATGGTGCTGTTGTTGGCTCAGGGCGGACTACATTTACCAGCCAACTCTCTCTTTACTGCACAGCCAACTTTCTCTTATTACAGCCAGCGTTTTGCTCATGGTAGCGTTGGGTTAAGGGTAGCAAACTGCGTAACAGCCGACATTACACAAATGAAAGAAAAAGGTTTAGCAAGCAAGCACCTCTACAGTGTGACAAATGAACCAGCTGAGCTCTGCTGACAGAGTGGAGGAGCCATGCAGGCAACAAGCACAAAGAAATTAGTCCACAATGACAATAGAGAGAGACTGCCTCAAGTTGTAGATTGGAATTATGACCCAGATACATGAGAAACACTCCGAGGCAATGAAGATGGTCATATTCACTGTAGATTCAAAGCATTGCTGGTGGCGGATTTTATATTAAGAATCAAGTTGATAGTTGTGCCTTGAACCATCTGAACTTTATACAAGCTTTTAATGCATCTAGACATAACTTATTACAACCACCACTCCCTCCAAGAAAAGTAGTGTTTTCGGACAGAAAGCAAAATGGCAGCAAATGAGCGAATGAGTTAATGAAATGCTACGCAGCAACTAAAAAGGAAGCCTTTCCAGAAAGTAAACAATGACTCACTGGGTGTTTAAAGTTCCTCCTCACTTCTCTAAACTTTTCAAAAGATACAGGGCTGTGGTCATGTTGATTTGTCCGGGGACAGCCAAAGAAAAATGGGCAAATTCTTCTCCAAAGCATCACTTTCAGAAGCAATCCATGCTAACAGCTGCAGCCTTCCTCAAACAATACATGAGTCAAGTCCACGTAAGGTCAGAAGGACAAACTCAGGTTGGTCAAGATAATATTATCTACTTAGTTATTATCTGTCACGTTCATCATTTGTTACGTCTGTCAACAAAGAAGGTGGATGAGCGTTAAATCCCTCTTCGTCCTTTTTGTTATGCGACGTACAGCCCATGTCGCCATTATTCCATGATCCCCTGAATGAAATCTGTTTTACATAGATTAAAAACGATATTAAAACTTTTTTTCTCCCTTTCAATTCTGCAGAGTAGGTGAAATGGAAATGGGTTGCAGAATATGAAACATGGGTAACAAATGATGAGGTAGTTGGGTAGCAACGGATCGTTGGATACATATGAATTTTATTATATGTTAGAAACTTTGCTGGGCTTGCAAAACATCACATCTAGAAACATTACAAAGCCCTGCAAAAAAGGCAGAGGTTTGTAATGTTTCTTTTTAGAGGAAATTCCAACAAAAATACATTCTAATATGAACAAATATATATATATTTTCACAACCTTCTCTCTTCTGTTAATGGGTTGCATAGCCACAGATTACACTGTGACATCGTTATGGTTTTACGTGTGGTTACTTTTGGCAAGATTCCCAGCATCTACTTTAAATTCAATTTCCTGTGAGCATGCATTTTTTAGAATGAAAGTGCCATAACAAAAAGAATGAATCAGAACGAGTGAACAGAAATAAAAAGCCTTGGGCACATTTGTATTTCTGTTGGATAACTTATGATACTGCATGAACTGGCAATATAGTAATTTTCACGAGACACAGACATTTAGACTAGACACAAGAACCACTAGCGGTACTAAAACTAAAGAACAAATAAATGATCTAAGTGTGGCTACATGACTGACCTGGGTACCGTCTGGTCCAATCAGATCCAGTGACCCCATGGTGCTGTAGAGGAAACGTGTGATCTTCATGAAGTTGTCGTCTCCAATGGACCAAGAACCATCGACCAGGAATGCCAGGTCCGCCTTGGCCTCCTTACACACTAGACGGACAGACGGAAAGACAGATGGACAGGAGAGATATGTAGATTTAGTCAGCACATATTTTGTCTCTGCATTAAAAAAATTAATTCCATAAAGAATGAAGGTCTACAGAGGACAAAGTGTAACTTGAATATTAACTGTCTGCTTAATATATTCAGACTCTGAGTAAATATGCATAGTGTGAAGCACTGCAAATATACAGCCGTTGCAAAGGGGTAAATATGCAACGGCTGGGTCCTCAGATTAATTTGCACTCTATAGAATTTATAAACTTAAAATTATAGCGCAAACTCTAACATTCAGAGAACACTACAGAATTGTGCTTTATCCAATGTGTTTGTCTATTTCTTTCTCCATCTGTCAGCTGCTCATTAATATTCCTGGTCCAGCGGTGACTCTACTTCTTCTCAGGTTTCCAAATGATTACCAATAGCCTTATCTTGTTGTCAGTTGTTTTGTGGTTTTAATAACTTTTCAAACTCCAGTTCTTCGCTCAATACAAAAGTGCATTCATAAACATGTCAGCCTCAATAAAAGCCAGCTGTGTCGACGCTGCTTATTAGGAAAAGTGGTTTTAATTATAAATGCAACAAAATAAAAAAAGACGAGTTTGAATGAAATCATGCAAACGTCTCTTTTACTGGCGTTGTTGCTTTTTAGTGCTATTATCGTATATATCTTTTAAGAATTTCACAAGCGAAGCTCTCATGTTTGTCATAAATGTCAAGTTAAAAGGTCAGCTGGAGAGAGCTTTGATAACACCGTTTTATGTGGCTGATTCTGAAAAAAGCTGTGCTTTTACTGAAACTGTGTCTTCTCATCACCATTATTTCTCTCCACCTCTGCTCTTATAGAGCATCTTTTTCTGACTACTTATCGCCTGTTCCCACCATGGTGTCTTTGCCCCCCCTCCCCATGTTTGTTTTTGCACATCTTGTGTTTTGACCACATCTTATTTTGACATAACTGCAGGAAGTTGAAATGAGCTATAATGTTAACAATACATTTATATATCATATATAAACATACATATAACTAAAAGTGAGTAAGTACATTGTACTTACTGGTAAAGGTTGCCCGACACTGCATAAAGAGGCTTCTGTCTGACAAAGGTCAGACAGAAGTGCTCACAGACGTGTGTGTCGGTTCATGTGTGTGGAGTCTGCTGTGCTCTAACATGAGCCCACCAGACCGGACAGAGGAGGAGGAGCAAGTGGAGGGTCGCACGATGCACTTGTAACCCCCTGTTGTTCCTAATCTTTCTATTATTATCTTGTTGTTGATAAATCCTCTACTGTTAGAAGATTGTGCTTGTCTTGTGCCATGAGTCATTTGCTGTTTCAACTTGAATTAGTTTGAAATGGTTTGGATTTCTTATAATATCTTGTAAATAGTCAATAAACATTTGTAAGGAAAACAGGTTTTTTTTCCAGTTAGTGTATAGCTTTCTGGTAGCATGCTACTATTTACATTACAGCTTGCTTTATGTTTCGGCAGACTAGCCAACATTTACATATACTGTAAAGAGAGAAAAAGTCTTGGCTTGTCAGCTGTCAATCACATGTTTGCCCAGTATGTTGGAGCCAGTGTGCCCTATTTGTGATGGTTGGACTGAGTTCTTGGGTGTTTTAGGGAGAAACTGAGCCTGCTAGCAGCGAGCGATCAGCTTAGTTTTGCTGAGACTGAGGTATTAGGATAATAAACCAAGATTGGCATTACTTTATTTTGGCGTGAGCTGCAGCCCACAGTGGCCGGTGTATAGTTCTCACAATAAAGTCCTTGTAGACCAGAGTTAAAGTCTAGGAGACTTCTTGTGAGAGACATTCAAGTATTTTCTTCTGACTTTTCCTTGTTGCTGACATTATATTTTACCTCCCTGATTTAGATTGTGCACCCAAAGTTACTTCCAGGTCACTGTTGATGTTTTGAAACTAAACACAGTTCACAGCTGTGTAATCGGTACAGAGTGGTATAATACTGTTTTAAACCTTTATTGTTTCCTGTTTCAAAATCATGGCAAACAAAACAACTGCTCTGTATTCTTGGTTACAATTTCCTACGTAACAATATCTCAATAAGACATTGGCTAGCAAGTACCTATATTGATCATAGTTAATAAATGCAATAACATTTTGGAAAGAAGTTGTTATTACTACCTCATAAAACATGAAAAATATTGCATGTATCTGTTGCTGAAAATTGTGCAGAATGTCTGTTGATGACACATATGTACAGTATGACAGCTGTGTGATAGTTTTGTATCATCTAAACTAAACTAAACTATTGTGTCAGGTCACCACGGTTACCATGAAAAGTAATGTCACCGCTGCTGTACAACACTGGAAGAATATTACGAGTGTGTGCTTTTTGTTCGGCTTTCTGCTCACCTTCTTTCGCAGGTGGGATGGTGGGAGGGGGCTCTGTGATGGGGAGTTCAGTCGGAGCTTGAGTGGGTGCTGGCACTGGACACACACACACAATGCGATGACACACAGGGGGACAAGACAAGGCCCATTAATCACGATGGCAGTAAAAAGTGGCACCATCATCAGGTTTATGTTCTGACCACACACACACACACACACACACACACACACACACACGCACACACACACAAATACACTTCAATGAGGTAGCACAATGGGACAGCAGTAGCCGGTTTCTATCAAACTGAAAGTTTCCTAATCCTCTTCCTTCCTCCTTGGCTGAGTTTTGGACCTTTACACAGAAAAGATTCAAAGTGCAATTTGTATTTGGAATCTATGTGTGTAGATAAGCAATCCAGCTGCAGTGTTTGAAAGAGACAGCAATCAGACTTTATCATTCTACTTTCCTGCTATATAGCTCTTTTTCCTTCCCCGTATACGTGGGGGACAGTAGGAGTACTGTATTCATCAGTCTAGTCTCTGTCTTTTCTGTCTTTTCTTAGAGTCAAAACCGCCTCCAGGTTAACGTGTGTCTCAGTGCAAAGCCAATTTCTTTGAAGGAAGCAGTGGGTTCTGTCAACCCCGGGTACAACAAGTAAATCATCTTGGAAACACCCGCGACTGCCCAAAGAAGGGGCACATATTTCATGAAAGTAGATAGAAATATTTCAACAAATGTTTCTTTGGCTTCAACTGGAAACGTGTTGGCGATAAAAGTGATAATTAGTCAATTTATTGTTTCAATTCAATCATCTTAGAAATGTAACTGTGGGCAGTATTTTAAGTATTGCTCTTCCTTAGAATTTATATTTTTATGCTCCTTACTCAACTATAACTAGCTATGGTTTCTCTGCAGACATATAAAGATGTGGTATCCTCCCATCAGTGTATGAATGGGGGTGAATGGGTGGATGATGTCTGGTAGTGTTAAAGTGCTTTGAGTGGTCGGAAGACTAGAAAAGCGCTACAAGTACAGAACAATTTACCATTTGCTGAAATCAAATTGTAGTTCTTCCCGTTGAATTTAGTTCACCATTGTCAACTCAGAATCTGTGAATCAACATCAGTTGGAGATGCATATGCATTTATCTATAACTCCGATTATAAGCTGAGCACTCCTGGTCTCCTCAGCTCCTCAGAGGACCAATGAACTGCAACAACGGCTTCATGTTCTCAGAGAGAGAAAGACAGAGAGAAACCAACTACTGAAGCCAGAGGAGAGAGTTGCAGAGGTGAGAGAGATGGAGAAAGAGGCGTAAAGAGAGACTGGAAGGATTATGGGGTAAGCATGGGGAGAAAATTGAGATTGAATGAAGAAAGGAGTGAGCGAGTGAGAGTGGACAAGAAATGTTTGGAATAAGTGAGTGGGTTTTAAACACCTTAAAAATGTTGATGGAAAATGGAAAGAAATGGGCTGAAACTCAAAACTCAAAGATACTCCTCTTAGCTGCTTTTGTCCTCAGTGCAAAGGCAGACATGAGAACATTAAGCATGGACAGTAGATACAATGTATAAAACATGTGTAACATACGCGTCATGTCAGTGATGGAAACAGAAGGTCCTTCCATTTCCTGCATCTGGGTATGAATACTGATCTGGTATTGGCTGCTGGGAGTGAGGTCATAGAAGCACTGTCGGGAAGCACCACCTCCCAGGCTCACTTCCTGTCTCTGACCATCTGCAAGCAAAGAACAAACACAAATCAAGTTCAGATTAAGAGTCATAAAATCCATACAAGCTCAAATGCCTCTAAAATGATGTGAACATCTTTGTTAACTTTATCTATCCTTAAATTTCACAACAAACCAGGTTAAAAACGACTCAATACTTTAAACGTATCCAATCTTTGGCAGATTTGACAGATGAATGCACCCAACAAAAAAGTCTTAATTCTGTAATTAAAATTGCTTGTAGGAAAACCTCATTATATCCCATGAAAAATTAAAAGATTCACATTCATTGATTCCTTTCCTTTTGTCAATACATTTTGAATTGCAGACGGTAAACACTTTTTGAAAAGCCAGAGATGGACAGCATCACAGACAAACAAATAAATGAGAATTTATATTGGCAGCCAAAACGAGACAAACTGGGAGGGCACATACACATGTACTAATAGCTGCCATTTGTCAGTTTTATTATTCTAATTCTATTTCCTAATGTGTCTCTCGTCTTGAGGAGCGACACATTCGCTCCTCCTCCACACAAGTACCAAGCCATAGATAATAAAGTTTGATAAAAGGAAGCAGCTGTCACACAGAGAGTGCCCCTTTCCATCAGAGAAGGTGTTTAAGCAGCTGGTCTGCGTGGATTAAACTAAATCTCTAAACTCTAGCTGAATTATCCAGTTGCTGCTCAGGCAGAAGGGAGGGAGGGAGGGAGAGAGAGAGAAATATAAAAAGAGAGAAGTCTTTCTCCTTCTCTCTGTCTATTTTCTGTAAAATGCAAAACAATGTGGACAAACATCACCTACTGTTCGTGTTTCCTTCAACTAGAAATTGTTTTTCTCATCTTGCTAATCTCTACATTCAACACTCACATTTATTTTAATCATCGCCAACTTTATATAATTTACTGAAACCCTGTCTGTGCCAGGTTTGTGTCATTAGTATTCAAACTTGTTGTAAAGTGACTGATTTGATTTTCAAAAGCTGATATTCTGAGTAACGACGTTGACTTTTTGTTCATCTAGATTATTTCAAACACATTTACATTTTTGATGAAGGCTAGATTAGAGGATCGATACCACTCTCATACCTGTAAACTTGGAAGCTAGAGCCAGAAGACAATTAGTTAAGCTTAGTGTAAAGACTAAAACAAGTAGGAAATAGCTGGCACTGTCCAAAAGGACACTACATTTGACTAATTAACAATTTAGTTAGTTTAATAGAGAGTTACATAATATAACTATTTCACAGATGGCTGCAGGTAACTTCCTGGAGTAAGATCACCTCTTAGCTCTAGCTTCATACTTTGTGTTAACACGAGATCACTACCACTCTCATGCGAGGGGTATTGATCTTGTCAAATTGTAAAATGTGTCTTATTGTGCAACAGAAACCATAGAGGCAAACCTTCTGGGACATTACGCAGTTTTTTTTCTCCAGAGCTGGCTGTGACATGATCTGCACCAACACAGTGGTCTCAATGAAATGCATGAGGAAGACCAATGTTCTACACATACCGCCTATCATTGTGAAAACCTCAGCTACTAAACATTGATGCAGGTGTTACAATTTGAATAGCAACGGAAAGCAGAAGACGCATTGAGGTATTTGTGTACGTGACACTGCATCATTTTTAACATTTTAACATTTAAAAAATAAACACATGCATTTTTTCCATGGACAGATTAACAATTTAAATGATATTTTCTGGATAATGCAAACAAACTTTGTGAAGACTGCTACAAAGAAAGAAAATCTCTATTTCTCTGTTGAAACAGTGACAGCAGTCTTTATATTTTATATAAACCACTGCTTTACAACTGCCCTCTGATGACAAATAAAAATAAAACTTGAACATGAAGTCGTTCACTGTAAGTGGACCATTGGCAAAATACTCTCTTGCCGACAGGACATATTGTAGAATGGTTTTATTAAGGCTTTTATATTTTAGACTTGATTAAATGGGTGAAGAACGATTTCATTTTCTTTTTTTTGATGATTGATTTCTTGACAATACATTTTGGTATATAATAATAATAATTGTATTTGTATAGCGCTTTAAAAAGGTACTCAAGGCACTTTACATGGTAAAAACAAACAATAGAAACAATAACAATGTACAGAAGAGAGATGGCATACATTTTTGTCTGTCTTACTTTTAAGAGCTCCTTCCTTTGTTCCATCCATATTTTCTTTCTCTGTCTCAATTTTTTCCCCATTTATTAACTGAGTGAGCTGAGCATTAAACAGCTTCTAAAGGTCATACTCGGTATCTTTATTCGTTTTATTTCAGATGAGATGACGAGCAATTCTCAAAGCAGTTTCCTCCCATGACATTCATGGGGAGAGATTGTGTACATATCATTTTCTATTCCTTCCTGTAAACCAAGAGATTTATGAATATCCTTTAAAATGTACACCAGTGAGATAAATATATAACACTTAATTCCTGAGAGGCACATATCAATATAAATCCAGATGACTGTGATGTAACCAACACATATGTAACCATCGTGCACACCCAACCAGAGTCTTGAGACATTTTCACAAGGATAGACTGTAAATCAATAAGAAATCATATTCTGAATTTGGAGTTGAATCCAGAAACCTCACCAAACATCACAGCTCAAGTAAAACTGCTGATTTACTGACTGAATTGTATTCCAGTCGCTTTGCTGGCAAAAGTTTAGTTTCTAACAACATTGACCATTGAACAATGTTGGGATGACTGAAGGTGTCGACCTTGGCTGTGTGACAGTGCATGTGTTCCAGGATCACTGCTTGTTTCCAAAAGCTATGTCTCAATTACACTTTTGTCTGGAGATATTTAGAAGACTGCAGTTAAAAGGTGTGATTTTAAACCATATTTCAGCAAGATGATCTAGTAGCACTTAATTGGAATTCATAACAAGTCAATGAAGTTACTGCTTGGAGCGAGTTGCCTGTCTGGTGTCACATTCTCACACAAAAAGCTGAACTAATGAAAGCACTAAATCACCACCACCTTTGAGAACAGGCGTGAGGCCCACACCCATCCACACACATGGATAACTCCACACCCAAGCACTGCCGGTAAATGTACTTACTGAGTGTAGACTGTATGGAGACTCTGTACAACGTGGCACGTAGAAGGGGCTGCCATTGGACACAAAGGCTGTTGGCACGTACCTGGTAGGTCGACAAGCCAGAGACACCGAGGAACACTGGCAATGGAGAGACAGGGAGATGGAAAAATGAACAAACAAATTAAAACATGTAAAGTTGTGATCGTTTTAAACGGATTAAAGTGATATACACGTAAAATGTTATAACACCTTTACACATTTTCCAACCAGAAACTTTTTTTTCTTTCCTTATTGCCATTTGTCTAGTGAGAAGAGGCTTAGAGCTGCATAAAATAGACAAGTTAAAACTTGAACATCTTCTTTTTTTGTCTTTTGAAAAATGTGCAGTGTATGAAGTGAAAATTGTGTAAATGTATCTGTACTGACAGCTCCAGTTACAACACTCAGCTGCATAGTTTTGTGATGTCAGAACAGATCACAAAGTAACACAATTAGTCAGGCTCGGTGTTTCACTGCATTGTGGAGGACCAATGACGCATAATGCAGCAAAATGCACAACACCAGTGTACAACCTCTCTCCGTGTCTCTCTCTTGTCATCAAAATATGCTGATGGTATAAAATAAACTTGGCTCTGGCGCCAGTAAAGAGAGATTTTAAACTGGGACCATATGGCAGGTGCCTTATTTTAAATGCTAGTGAATAATGCATATGACAACCCATAATTTCACTCAATAATATGCGAGGATACACACACACACACACACACACACACACACACACACACACACACAACGCTCAAACACAAACATGCAAACACTATCATAGACAGATGTACATGTAAACACATACGGACATATGTCATCATGTCATGTGTGTATACATGTGTACAAACAATAAGTGATGTGAAACTGTGTTGGGCTGGCAGTGCAATACAAAAACAATCATGAAGCTCTATATTTGGCTTGATTGCCGTGAGTGCTCTGGCAAAACATTTTATGCCTCCAATATACTATTGACTAACAATGTTTTTTTCAGTTTCCGCCACACTATTTCTCCTTTCTGTTTCTGCCTGTTTCTCGTCACATATTACTTTCATAGTCTTTTATATTATTGTGCTTATTCTACAAAGTTTCTTGAGCAAGGACCCTTCAGTGGTCCCACATGGTTACTGTACAATACAAACTGCATATAGCTTTATTTTGGTGAAACAGTTTCATTTCATTCAATGGTCCTCACGGTGCCAATAATGACCTGTTTATGCTACATGCTAGCATGCGTAATTTATTGGTGTAAACATCCCGGCTGGCTCTCATGGTAAGGATGCAATGAATGCAGTGTACCAAGGGAAATATGTTTTTGTATCTCTCTTATTAGGATGAGAAATGACTCAAGGCATCCCCTTAATAAATCAGTGTTCCTCCGCTGGAAAGTACAAACATGGGCAATTAATTCAAATATGCCCTGTGTATGGGAAACTCTGATGAACCTGAAATGTATCAGTACAATGTAAATTGCTTTTGTCTGATTGAGAATATGTGATAGCACTAGAAATGTGTGTTGGGAGAGTATCTGTAAATACAAGTTATTGGATATTATTTTGCACTCAGAAATTAGGCTGGTGAAGAGCCAAGAAAGTCTCAAAAACGTTGGTTATGTGGACATAAAGGCACACACTTCAATGGCCACATTTCCATTTATATTTGGAAGGCTGATACATTTACATGTCAATGCCTCAAATTGGATCTTCATCCTCTCATGAAAGCATCTTTCATTGTGAGAACTGTATAGACAAAGGAAGGTGTGAAGGAGTTGTCACTCAACCTACAGTTGGATGATCAAAGAGCAGATTAATAATAGCCCATCACTGGAGCATAATTTAATACAAAATGTGAAGTGATGAATGCCTTAACATTTAGTTGTTAAATTGTACTTCTCAACATTTCGAGAATAAAGTTAAGGCAAATTGCTTTTCACAAAAAAAAAATCTTAATCTCATTTTCTGTGTGTAATAACGTGCAGGAGGAATTCATGAGCTATTAGAGTATGTTTGCTTTCATCCAATTTGAGGATCCGTTATTTGACGAGTCCCTTCGGGCCAATCAGACAGTGAGCCCAAAAGACAACAGTAGATTTTAAAGTAAGGAATGATACGGCAGACATATCTCTTCACGACGGACACTTTTTTCTCTCACTCTACTATTAGTCAATATCTCTCTCTGACAGTCTATTTGTTCTAGATGTGAGAAACTTTCAAGCTTGCATCAGATCTTACTTCCTGATACCAAATATTGATGCAAAAAGGATTGTTGACTGCGAAATATTAATCCCTCTGTCTTCTATCTGCCTGTTTGCTAAAGTCTCAATGGAAATACATATAAATAATAATGCATGGTATCAGAATGCAGTTAATATGTGTGTTGTTGCTTTCCCTTGTCTTCTTTTGCTGCTGCTGCTGTTTTCTCTGCCTCCTCCTTCTAACAGTCACACCGTCCTTTGAGACGATTTTCGACTGAAAACTTAAGGTGATGCTGACGTCCCCATTAGGGCTCATTTTGGAATGACTGTTGTAAAAATGTGGCATGACTTTCCAAAAGTAAATCAGGTTATCATCAGTGACAGCTCCATTTAAAATTGCATTTCGAATGTCACTTTCATAAACCTATTTTTTATTATTAACCTCAGTAAACTTGCCTCAGTGAGGTAGCCTCATCAATTTAAAGGTATGGCAATATATTGTCAACAGGACAAAGTGAGGAAGCAAAACATGATAAGTTTAATTCCACAATCAGATATAATTTTCACCATTTAAGACCTAGTCTAACAACAAAGTGTGAGTGGTCTTTATACATGTATAATGAGAATGCTCACATGTTTTGGCATTCACTAGCAGTGGTTCACTTTGTCCTGCGGGGTAGGAAGCCGTCACTTGAACACTGTACTCTGTCCCACTCAGTAGACTCAGAAGCAGCTTGGAGTTCACATCTTCACCCACTGTTGTCTCCAAAACTGGTCCTGGATCTTCGAAAGACACACACATGTACACATGAGCACAGACAGGAAAGACAGAGGTGATACAAGTTATTCTTTTTCAGAAAACACGCTGCAAATCAAATCCAGTTTACCAGGATTTGAATCTTTGCAAAAACATTATAAACCCAGTTGGAATTAAAACTTGTAACCTGAGATAGTATTATTTTTTTTATTATGTTGCCAAAGTTAAAAGTGAACACATACACAGACATTATGGATATGTTAGAATTACTTAAAGGGAAGATTTGCAATGTTTATTTGAGTGTTGCAAAATCTGTTCTTCCTGCATCCAGTGGCATCATTTGACGTGACACTGATGGAGTTGGAGGCAATAGGAAGAACTAAAGGCTATTTCTTTGGGTATTTCTAGGGTAGCCCGGGGGCATGGTATAGATGGAGTTCAAAAACAGAACTTCCTTCTTCTCTATGCTAGGATTGCATCAAAGTTACGTTTCCAACAGTGAGCCATGCATAGGATGTTATGGATAAGGAATGCAGGCCGAGACTGCAGCTGCAGTAGGGAGGATGTTGCCCTCCATAATCTGAGTTGCCGAGAGCAAACGCAGACTTTGCTCAAAGTGCCCTGCGATGCCAAGAGAAACAAAATCACTGACTGTCAGCGTGGGAAGTTTTTGTTGGATGCTGTTGTTGGTGCCAGCCCCAAACCAGCCTGTGTGTGCATTACTACGCATGAACGTTTTACTCCTCATTGGACAGAGAGGTGCTGCAGGGCTGAGAGGGCTGGGAAGTGAATTTAAGTTGGGCGTTTATTGTTTATTTTGTAATTGTGCTGGCATTGACGATATGGAAAATAATAAGAGTTGTTGCCATCTTGATCCAACGGCTGAAAAGTATGCCGAAAGTATTGCTCTAATTGACTATATTTACCACTAACACTGATTGGACATCAACACTCAAACTCACGTCCACAATGACTAATGTAACTAAATGGCTTGCAAATTCCTGCCTTCATCTGAATGTTAAAAAGACTGTTTGTATGTTCTTCACAAAGAGGGCTTGCAAAGTGTCACCGGAGCCAGACGTTTATGTTGCTGGTGAGAGGCTACAGGTAGTGTCATATTTTAAATATTTAGGTATTTTTATTGATTCTAATCTCTCTTTTAAAAAACAGGTAAACCATGTGACAAAGGTCTTGAAATTTAATCTCATGAATTTTAGATATATAAGACACTGTTTAACCATGCGGGCTGCAAAATTGTATTTTAATGCAATGATTGTCCCCCGTCTGACCTACTGCTTAACCAGCTGGGCACAAGCCAACAGCACAACATTAAAATCTATTCCCATTCTCTATAAGCAAGCCATCAAAATACTTGATAAAAAACAAAAACACCACCATCACTGCAATATTCTCACAAAACACCACATCCTGAGTTGGGAGAACATCATTAAATTCACTGATGTGTGTCTGGTTTTTAAAATTTTAAATGGTATGGCTCCGCCCCCGCTTAGTGAATTTGTTAAACAAAGCAGTGAAAGCAGCAGACTCACTAGATCTGCTACAAGAGGTGATTGTGTCATTTCATATAGGTCAAGCTCGTTTAGCAAGTGCTCTGCCACCACACATACGTGCACACAACACGTACAACACGTTCAAGCATAACCTAAAGGAATGGCTTGTTGCCAATCAGGTGTGCAGTCATTGATGTGCTGTCTGTCCTGATGCTTGTTTCGGCTATATGTGCATTTGTTTTTTATGTGTATGTTGTATTGTAGCTGGGTTTGTTCTGCCTAATTCATGCTGCAGCCTGTTATGTCTCTGGTCTATTGCTCTACCCTTTCTTTTTGCTGTGTATTGGTTTTGTTTATATGTTGTTTATATGTTGTTGTAGGCTGCACGGTGGTGTAGTGGCTAGCACTGTCGCCTCACAGCAAGAGGGCCGCGGGTGCGATTCCCGGTCGGAGCGGTCCTTCTGTGTGGAGTTTGCATGTTCTCCCCGTGGCAGCGTGTGTTCTCTCCGGGCTCTCCGGCTTCCTCCCACAGTCCAAAGACATGCTGCAGGTTAATTGATCTCTAAATGTCCCATAGGTGTGAATGTGAGAGTGAATGGTTGTATGTCCCTACATGTGCCCTCGATGGACTGGCGGCCTGTCCAGGGTGTCCCCTGCCTTCGCCCTATGTCAGCTGGGATAGGCTCCAGCGCCCCGCGACCCTAATGAGGATAAGCGGTATTGAAAATGGATGGATGGATATATGTTGTTGTCAGTTTGTCTATGAATTTTATTTCCATTTTTATTTTGAGATTTTGTTATTTTAGGCTGCCTTAAAAACATCTGGCCAGGGACAGCAGATGGAAATTAGCCTCTCTGGCTAACTCTGGCTCACTTACAGTCCAACTGTTGATTGGTGTGCATTGTCCCTGCAAAATAAATGAATAAATAAAATAAATAAAACATAATAGGGTCATATCTTACATTTTCCCTCATCATACTTATGAATTGAGATTAAAAAGCCCTGCAATACAAGAACAATGTCCTTTCTCTATTTCCCTGTTTTCTACATGGATCATTAGCTGGTGAGGAAGGTGACTTTTGCTTGGGACATCTTCTGTCTACCGCTGCCTGAAACCAAGAACCCATTGTTAAAAAACATTACGAAGAACTTTGAGCGTTAAAATCTGTTTCTATTATCAATGTAATCGTCACCTACCTGCTCAAATATACATGCATGCACACACTTATACAGAGCCTTACTGAACTGTGGCAGTGTTTCCAACCCTTGAGGAGCTGGCTGTACTACACTAAGATACCTAGATGTCTACACACACGCACACACACACACACGCACACACACACACAAACACACACACTCCTCTGGGTTATTAAACCCATATAATAATAACTAACTTTATTAATTCAGCATTTCCAAACAACTATGTTTTTGTGGAGGTATGAATGCATTTTATGTATTTGCCTCATTTAGTATGTTTAAGTTTACATTATATTGTAGCTGTAAATCTGTATGTGTGTGTTGGCATTTGGACACATACACACACACACTGTTAACATTCTCACAGTGTCAACAGCAGTCTGGTGAAATGAATTTCCCTTCAACTTAATACATAAAATCTGATTAATGCAGCTTGTCTGTTTGAAGCTGGATCCTCAAAAGCACTGTCATTGTGTTTAGATAACTAAAAACAGACAAAGAAACTATAAAAACTGGAGCCTCGTCTTGGAAAGATAAAACAATTAGCACTAGAGAAGCAGCAAAACAATGAAAATGGGCTTTTTTGAGGATGCTTCAAGATAATAAATCAAGGAAAAGGGTAATATGTTATTTTAGATCTTGATCACTGAGGTTTTCTTTGAAGCAAAAAAGAAAAAGAAAAATGTAGAAGTCAGGAAAGCTCTGAGAGACATTTGTTTTTCAGTTACTTTGTGTCACAGGTTTGTTGCTGGTGGGTCATTACAAAAACTGATTAGTATGTTAGGACGAGCACACACTACATTAAAAAAAATCTCCTGTGTTTGACAATTTACAGCTGTTTGTGTGTGTGTGTGTGAGTGTGTGTGTGTGTGTGTGTGTACCATAGAGGGGCTGGTATGCAATCCTGTAACCCACTGCCGGCGACTGAGGTGGATCCCAGGTGACCCTGAAGCGATTGTACCACTCCTCTGACACGCGTAGGTTTCCAGGAGACAAGAGGGGCACTGCCACAAACAACATCACAATGTCAGGGCTTTTCAGAACTTGAATAAAAGGTGCCCTAAACAAGTTACTTTCCGTGTTAATGCATTGTGTCTAACTAACGTGTCATGTGCTTTTTCCTTCCTCATAAAAAATAATCCTGCATGTTTACTATCTCACAGTCCTCTTCGTCCCAGATCTGTGCTCCATAGAACTACAAGAGACATGTGTTACTGTATATAGTATGACTTGGATATCATTTGATGGTGTTGGTGCCTAAGTAAAATACAGTCTAAAATTGGCAAATCAGCCAATTATCTTCTCGATTAATCAATCAATAGTTTGGTCTAAAAAGTGTCAGAAATTAGTGCAAAATGTCTATCACAGCCAAAACACCGTTTTTTATTTCAATTGACAATGTTTTGAACAGGATACCGCAACAATATTCATCAATTGTGCTTTTACAAGTTATTTTAACAAGAAATCAAGCCACTTTTTCCAGCTTTTGGTACTTGACCGTTTTTAATCCTGCACTACAAACACATTGTGGTCAGTATCAGGGTTCTATATGACTCTTGTTCACAAAAACAAACACAAAAACAAAAAGTTAGCATGGCAATGTATATACAGGAGTTTGTTGATATATGGTTTAATTATATCATTTTCAACAATCAGTGAAATATAAATCATGGCAACATTGTTTGTCTGAACAGTGAAAGGATGTGTTCAAATTCCTACAGACCGTAATATAGGAGAGAAGATAGTTTTTCCTCCCTCAGAAAATAGAAAATGAAGTATGACTTATGACTGTGCTGCTGTCCAGGCTGAGAAGAGATTTGTATTTGCAATGTGGCTAGCTATCAAAGTGTTCTCATCTAATAAGATGACGTATTTCATCTGACATTTCAATCTTCTCTACAACAAAAGGAGACAATCACGACTGCTCATAAGAGCTAATCAAGAGAATGGTCGAGAAAATCAATTAGCGCTGAGCAAAATAATTTAATTGTCTCATTAATGAAAGGAGCCGCTATAATTATGAACGCCCTTCATTAAGACAATTAAGAACGCATCAGTATTTGTCATAGCTTGTATTCATATCTTCCTTCAGGAGCGTAAATGATCACGAAATTAATGCAATGCAAATGAACATTCTGCTCACTGCAATAAAATTAATTTTCATTAGCTTTCTGTTTTGTGAGATGTGCTAATCTTAAATGGGAGCCGCATCTTTGTAAAATGAAAATTGAGAAACCCAGAGTTGACCCTCTTGGTCAATAATTCATAGGAGTGTGTGTGTGTGTGTGTGTGTCTGTGCGTGTGTGTCTGTGTGTGTGTGTGTGTGTGTGTGTGTGTGTGTGTGTGTGTGTGTGTGTTTGTGTGTGTGTGTTGGGGGTTTGTAAGGCTTACATGTGGCACCCAGCACAGAGACACTGATGCCGTCTTGTCCATCGGTGTACACTGGTGTGACTGTCACTTTGTACTGGGTGTCCGATAGTAAAGGATGAAGCGCTGCACTCATCTCAACACCAGGAACTAACACCTACACACACACACACACCCACACACACACACACACACAAATACACACACACACAGACATATACATTAAGGGCACATTTTAAAGTGTAGTACTGGGAGTTGATGAGTTCTGCTCACTTGGGACTAAACTGAACTAACTAACTAACACACAGGGGGCATACAAATACACATGTGTGCGTTCGTGCACACACACAGCAGTGCACCATTAAACAGACTATACACAGAATCTATTACTCTTCTCTGATGGCTTATAGGGACATTTGGAGGCAAACATTAAGGCCAGGCTTAATTGGGTAAAACAGAACGTGTTTGTACAATGCTACAGATATCTTAAGGGATTGAACCAACTGTTCAAGGATTCTGCTCACTCCAGATTAGTCAATAAAGTCAGTTGAGGCCAACAGTGAGGGGGGGAAAAGAGCAGAGGCTGCTGTTTTAATTTAGAAGTTTTTTTATTTCTCTGCATCTTTGTTTAAGTTCTAAAAGACTTCCTTTGTATGAATTAGATTTCAATTCGTTAGAAAATGTCACCTGTTAGCATATGATGTTAGCTCAGTTGTCATGACTAGATGTCTATACGTCCTTTTATCCTGAGCACGTTTGTCCATGTTGGATAAGGAGTTGAGCTTTAAAGTTAATTTGTTCAACATCTGCCTTTTTGGGACAACTGAGCAGCTGAAGAAGAGCTTGAGATACAATATGTCCAAAATACAAGGCAGCTTCCTCCTGCATCTTAGTTAACACACTTATTATTTTGCAAACCATTGTTTGATATGCACAACAGCACTGATCCGCATGTGTGTCAGACACACAGAGAGAGAGAGAAAGAGAGAGAATAAAATGTGTGTTAAAGGAAGGCCAGGTAAATCTTTCACAGCCATTGAGATGAAAGGTGAGCTATTCTGACTGTGGTGCTGAAATACCTGCCAGTGGCAAGGCAAGAAGGCACACAACACACACACAACATTTTTAAATACATAAATAATCACATAAACACACAACAAGCTCATGAGACACACAAAGTTGACGCTGTCTCATTTGCCCTCTGTAACTCACACGTATCCACATCAAAACACATCCACACTTTCTAAAGGAGGCGCGACCTGAAACGACCCTTAGCTATCAACCAGCGGACAGGTGCCTTCCTCCCGTTTTTTAGCTATTGTTTCTTTTCAACCTCTCTTTGTTTCTTTCGCTCTTTTCTCTCTGCTGCTCTCCATCTCTGCTTCCAGTGAGGTAAATGGCTGCTGAAAAGATAATGGAATGTCTTCAGGCTTGGCCTGGCCTCTCCATCTTCTACAGCTCTGACACCACATTGGGAAATTAAAACAGGGGGCAGGGGAAGAGAGGGCGAGGGGAGGAAAGTAAGGGGAGGTGGCGAGAGAGAGAAGACACGAGGGAGGGGAAAAAACAGAACGATAGAGGGACAGATGGAGAGAGAAAGTGTTTGTGGTTTGTGGTTTGTGGTTTGTGTGTGTGTGTGTATGTGTATGTGTGCGTGTGTGTGTGTGTGTGTGTGTGTGTGTGTGTGTGTGCGCGCATCAGCGATCAGGGTCAGTACACAGCACTGAGCTCAAGGGCTCTTACCACAGATAGAATAAGCTGAGTGGAGCGGGACTAAAAGTGTAATCAGTTTTTTGATTGGAGCAGATGACCCGACTCTGACCACTGCAGTGCCGTCCAGTTGGCTGGAGGTGAGAAATAACAAGGTTCTTCTTCTGTATACAACTCCAGTGCTGTCTATTCCATATAATCCGTTTTCACAACTCACAAGGGAAGACGTGTGTGTGTGTGTGTGTGTGTGTGCGTGTGTGTGTGTGTGTATGTGTGCGTGTGTGTGCGTGCGTGTGTGTGTGTGTGTGTGTGTGTGTGTGTGTGTGTGTTTGTGTGTGTGTTTACGTGCATGTCGTTTGTGTGAGCTTCAATACTCAAAGTAGCAGAGGAACATAATGAGGGAGATTTTACCATCTATAGACATGGTTATAAAAACTGCTCATAAAAGAGAGAAATAATCAAAATCAGAAAACATTCACTGCACAAAACCATCGAGCCACTACGACAATATCCTGACACCTCTAAATCTGCACTTCATTCATTGTGACGGAATGATTTTTACAGTTAAAGCTCACAACTTGATCAACTCACAGACTCCTCTTGGTGGGTGCCCCAGAGGCCGGCGTAGGAGACCCTGTAGCTTTCCACATGGGGGTCTTCCAGCTCCCATGATGCCTCCATGCTCTGGGTGGTCTCCTCACTCAGCAGAAGGTTTCTCACAGCCTGACGTGCCACTGTGACACCGCATCCACAACAGTGACTTTAAGATTTGTAATACATACATTTACACAAGATCTTAACTTAAGTTACATTTTCTCCACACTTAATGTGGTTCAGTAAATGATGGGTTAGAAAAAACGCTACTGTCAAAGTGCCGTTATGCTCCGAGTGCTTTGACGGGCATATATATATATATATATATATATATATATATATATATATATATATATATATATATATATATATATGCAAGGGTAATATATTTGCAGTCAAGTCTGGCCAGATGGAGCTTTTCTTTCCCCTACAAAAACTACTCAGAGTTTGAAACAACACATGGTGTTGTGTCTCATTAGCCTTGATAACAGCTTTAAACCACAAAGACATTTTAAGGCCTGTGCAGTGCTGGGTGGATACAATTGGTGTGAGGGCTGCGCCGCATACCCAATTCAGCTTGGAACTACAAGCCTTGATTCTTAAAAACAGGTAACATCTCTGTCTTCGAGCTGGCCACAGTGAGTTGTGATTTTCATAGAAGCACTTAGAGTTTGAAACATAGCAGATGTGCTTTTTAAAGTTTCTAGGATAGTGAGCAGGGAATTAAATATAGCGCGTTTGTTACTAGTTGCTTTCTTACGTTTTGAAAGTGGAGAAACTGCTCCGACTCGGTTAGATGTAAGCTCGCCTGTTCGTCAACACAATCCAGATGGTATCTGGGTCGCCTCTGAGATAATGAAGTTTGAACTATCGTCTTTGAGATAAGCCAAATTGGTAAACACACTTATAAGAACATCAAACATCCTCCAAACTTTTTTTCGTAAAGTGAATCCTGCTGGAGAACGTTGTTTCAGTTTTGCATTCTAAACTTTAGTCAGAACAGTCAGTGGAGCTTTTCTAAGCTCTCCGTGACTGTGTTTGCGTGGACATGAATAACTTGTTGACGAGGCTTGTCCCAGTTATGATCGTATTTGGGATATGGTGTTTACATGAGAACAGTGACATTGGTTATTCATTATCCCCGTGACATATAGATGATAAATACTAGTAACGCGTTTACTGATTACTTCATTTTATTTGCGCAAGCTGTGATGTTTACAAGAAAAAAACTAAACAGAGATACATTTACTACCACTTGACCACTTCATATTTGTTCTGATCGCCTCTCTCTCCTGCTGTCTCGCAACCACACACACACACACACACACACACAGGCACGCACACAGAGCAGTGGATGAAGAAGACACGCAGCCATTGTTTGTATTTAGATCGGCGGTGGTGCTGAATAACCGGGACAAGGCGTTTCTTTTGTGCCAGCATATCTGGGTTTCTCATAAAGAATATGGTGTTCACAAACACATAAACAATAAACTCAAAAAATGTATCATACACGTTTACTCGTGTCCATGTAAATGCACTCAGTGATTCTGGTTTTGCTTCCAGAAACTAAATGAGCAACGAAGACCAAAACAACATCCGCATATCCTGGAAACTAAAAGAGCCTTTGATATTTGTATCTCAGTAGACTTTCTAGACAGATGCCTTCGCTTGAATTGTGACTCAAATGTGTCCAGGCTCTTTGAAAGCATAGTTTTAGCTCGGTGCCAACTGGACACAGTCAAACAAAATAGTTGAATAAAATATTATAATATAATATCTTACCTGGGGTTGTGGTAGCAATCGTCGTCGTCTGGGCCCCTGTGCAAATACAGAGAGCATAAATGAGCTAATTGGATTAAACCTCTCATCAATGACTCTCTGTATCAATAAATACAGTAATTAGACAAAAATACATAGCAAAACATTGAAGGGAAAATCTATTTTCCTCTTCGCAGATGAGCTGCAACAAAGCAATGAATGCAAATTGGCTAATGCAGAGTCACGCTTTGAACCCCAAAAATGCTAATTTGATGATCCTAAAAGGCAGATGTGATTGGACTGGTGTGTTATTATTCTCAGCAGACAGCTGATGGACATCAGTGAAACCAAGTGGACTGCTCTCATCTCCGGAAAAGGTTTTTAGGTTCTAACTTTTCTCAAGTATTGTATTGATTAGATAACGCAAACCCTACAACTGCCTGAGTTAGTAACACAACTGCTGTGCACTTACATGTGGTCTCTATAACAGAGATGGTATCACTCTCGGATTCATCTCTGAATACAGCCGTCAGCATAACTTCATACTCAGTCGACGGACTCAGACCATTCAGCGTGTATCTGTTATCAATCCCACTCAAGACCACCTACACAAGAGAAACACACATACAAGTCTTAGTCTCATATCACATTTGACTTTCAACAATATCTTCTTTCCCAAATAAATCACACTTTCTCTGTAGTACCAAAAGACTTAAAATATGCTCTCAAGAAGGTGACCTCCTTCGAAGGTATCAGGATGCTAAACTAATACATTGAAAGGAATCAGCAGGATGAACAATAATACAATTTACTCTTCTCATGGAGCTCTAGATCATCACAATGTGTTAATCAACTCTATTATGTTTAATCTCCTTTCAGATATAACAATACAAAGTGGTGTGTGTGTGTGTGTGTGTGTGTGTGTGTGTGTGTGTGTGTGTGTGTGTGTGTGTGTGTGTGTGTGTGTGTGTGCATATGTAGACAGGCCCGTAGAGAGATCACCCCCGCAGCCCCCGCACTGCGGGGGGGCCTCGCAATGACAGGGGGCCTCGCATGGCAATTTTTTTTTTAATCCAACACTAGCCAGCGCACTCGGCCGTATTGCGGCTAAGTGTCGGCTGACTCGGCTGTGTTCCGGCTCGATGCGGCCAAATGTGAGCCACCTTTGGCACATTTCACTGTTGCCATGTCTGGCCCAGGTGTAGCTGTTACGGACATGGGCAGATTCTGTCTTAGACATGGCAACCGGTTTATCGGCTGCCCAATCTGGGCCGAATAATGTAATAAATACGTAATAACATTAAGATATCCCTCAAAGTTGTCTCTCTCATATAAAGCTACACAATAAAAAAAGTATTTTAAACTGGCTTTATAAGTTTTAAATAATAGTTGTAAAGGCAATCGTAACAGGCAACCACTAGGGCCTCCTGCTACGCGGACTGGTGTTATTGTTGGGCCGCGGTGCATTCTGGGAGAACTACGAGGAAATTTCTCTTGAGAAAAAATGAAACGCACATTTAAAAGTGGTGCCCAAAAGCGGCATTCAAAACAGAACATTTGTGAATTAAATGCCAAACTTCCCAAAATTACAAGTCTTTTTCGACCAGCTGGTGAAGGATGCACTCATCTGCCAGAAGAGACAGGTATTGTACTGTTTGTTATAGCTAACATTACCACGTAGCTAACGTTATACTTTGACAGCTGTACTGCTCTGTCTATGTGTAGTGCTTGAAAATACATTAACCTTATTAAACCTATGCTCTCACTATACCCCCTGCGCCCATTATCGGACACATTTCCTTAATTATCTCCACAACCACATCGTTGTTTAACTTCATTTCACGTTGTCCAACACTGCAACCCTTTTGAGAAGACAACGGCTCTGTACAAAATAATAAAAGTAACCGTTAAGTAAGAAAGGTCATTTTCCAAGCTAAAACTGATCAAAACATATCTCAGAAGCTCCATGTCACAAGAGAGGCTGTCAGGTCTGGCCATCCTTAGCATAGAGAATAAACGTGCGCGCAGTTTAGATGTAAAGAGCGTGGTTAAAGACTTTGCACACAGATTTGCTAAAAGACGCGCACATGTGTATTCAAATGCAAACCTGTAGAAAGTAGCCTACCGGTGTATCGACTATATGTAGGCATATTTGTTATGTTGTTGTAACATGTGTTCTGTTTGAGCTGTTTGATAGGCCCTAGCATATGTTTTGTTTCTGTTGGAATACATTTGTTCTCTGTTTGAGCTGTTTTTTCTGATTGAATAAATTTCCCTCAAAAGAAAAGCTTGGGTCCTGTTCGTTTATCTTTGGATAATGACCGCCGGACAATACATTATCCCTTACATATGGGGGGGAGGGGGGGGCCCTCTCAAAATTATTCTGCAGGGGGGCCTCATGTGTTTCCGTTACGGCACTGTATGTAGAGTATGTGGGTGAGAAACAGAGAAAAGCTGTGTGTATCTGTTTCTCTGTGCAGGTAGAATTAAAAGCCCACCTCTCCAACTCCCCAGAGTGTTATTTTCAGCTCTGATGACTCCCGGCTAAACATACAGATACACAGACACGCTCACAGAACATGCACACGCAAATACGCACACACACTCTAAGAGACCTAAGGGCTCTATCGCGACTGCCCAGCTGTCTCTAAAACCCAGATCATGGAAATAAAATACCCACGCCATTAATTTCTAGATTGATTCAGCCTTTTTGTCTACTCAGCCATGCCAGGGGGTTTACCAGCTACCAGTAGTGTAGTTAAGTGTTTATGTGGGTCTATAGAGAACATGCTCGCTCATTATCAAAGCATATAGAGTGCAGCCACTTCTTCCTTTGGAAATAGAGATAATACGTGGACCAGTGGCTAAATGAAAAATCTAATCAATAAATTGGTATCTGTCAGCTTGAGGATGTGAAATTACACATTTGCTGCAAGTTAACAGCTGAGCCAAGGACACAGACTTAAAGATGCATGCCTCTAGTGTTGCCCACATGATCTGCGAGGATGACCTTCACTGTCACATTTCACTTCTTGTGGGTGACAACACATCCTCAAGAAATCTTTTTCTAAAACAAACCCCTTCACATACCATATTTAATTGGTACTGACCTCTTTCGTGTCGCCACCTATGAACGGTGCCCAGGAGAGTCTGTAGAGGATGATGTCATTGGCTGAGTGATCCCAGCTGACCTGGAAGCCGTCTGTGCCAACATTATTGGAGCGTAGATGCAAAGGACCAGGAACTGGAGCTAAGAGGTAGTGAAAGCTTTTAGTCTCTTTCTTTTTTTTTTTTGCATTTTCTTCTTTAAATCATCATTTGCATACCATTTCTAATAATGTTGTGGCTTCCCATAGGGTTTGTAGATATTTCACAGTGTTCTGCACTAGCTTTTTCTCATGATACCTCTCACTAAGCAGCACACACACTGCATTACTAGGCACAGAAGAATAACTGACTAAAGGAAGCATGGCTGGCACTGCACTGCACTGCTTGATGCAACGTTCATGGAAACGTTGCTTGAAACTGTTATTCCTGCGGTATAACCACACTTAGCATGATGGTTTTAAATGCTAATACAAACTAGCTTTTTTGAGATTGAATATGTGATTCCCCAAATAACTACAGCTGCAAAAAACTAAACATCGACTGTGGTTGGATAAAGCAAAGTAAGAATCCATCTCTGAGTGGTTGGAACATGGCGAAAAACATGGGGCAGTTAAAATACCGTATAAGTAGTTTGCTAAAAGCCATGTAACCATGAGCTTGCTTTAGTTTGGAAGATGGTGCAATCACTGACAGCTTTCTTCTCAGCAGGGGGCAATTTATTGCATATTTTTAAAACTGTTTGTTCAGCAATTACCGTAACTTACAAAAACACTTTCTGTGTGAACTCTACCATGCAGGTTCACATTATTTCCCACACCTCCACTCAAAAACCTCCAAAAGTGATATCACATTGTGTGTCCGTTTATGAAGCTACCTTTCTTGAAACTTGGTCCATTGAACAAAAATTGCCAGAAGATAAATACAAATCTGGATGGGCCCTTAAAGTGAGTAGTATAATAGTTGCTTGCCAGAAATACATTTATTTCAACTGACTCAGCTCTGGAGCCCAACTGCTTGTTGCTTAAAGGGATATTCCTACAAATCAATATCTGTTAGTGTGACGAAGTAGCAAGGGACAGCAACATGACCTTTTAATGCAACTGGGCTATTATGCCGAGGTGTAAATGAGATGGGCGCACCGCCAAAATAGCAGAAAGACCTGTAGGGGTCATACAATTCAACACTGTTTGGCACCAAGAGAGAAATGCTTTGTCTTCTAAAGGTATTAGTACAACTAATTTCAGGAAATGTCAAAATACTGTCAAAATGCTAAAGACAAATTGGACTACAATAAAAAACAAATGAACAAATCTACTTGAAAAAGGATGGGTCTAGAACGCACAAACAAACTAACTAACTAACTAACAGACTACAGCATCTTCTATTGTGTCCTTACAGTCAAAAAGCCACTTACTGGTAGTGAATCCATCTGTAAGGGCCTCTGATTGGCCCTCATTGTACAGGGCAAAGATGGCCACTGAGTACTCCATCAGAGACGTCAACTCACTGAGGTCATAAGAGTTATCTGGACCCACCTCCACCTGCACAACACGGATAGACACATGGCATGTCCACACAAAAAAATAATTATGTTTCTACAAAAATGTAATCGTCAGCTAATCCACTAAAACCTGTTAATTGCTAAGTTAAATTCTTTACAGTAACAAACAAGTCTGAGGAGTTTATCTTACGCTCATGCAAAATTGCTCAAACACAAACATCACTTATGTGTAATTGCAATATTTGTATATACAAAGATGATTTATATCCGTACTCAAAACTCATTCTGATCTGACCTTTCATACTAAAAAAATTAATTAAATAAAATCATGTAAAAATCACACACACACACACGCACCTCCTCCGTGACTAGTCCGTCTGTCTTGACCCACATGATGCGGTAACCTTTAACCTTTCTGGGCACGGGGTCCCAGTTGATGTGGGCGGAGTTGTGAGTGATGTCAGAGAACTGGAGGTTGGTGGGGGGACTCAGTGGTACTGACAGAGAGAGAGAGAGAGAGAGAGAGAGAGTTAGCAAGTGCTTGATTTGGTTGAATCTTTAACTTTGAGAGACAAAACATTGGGTGCATCCCAAGTCTCTTAATTGCATCCACATTTCCCTCACTTGTGTCTTGTCCTCGTGTCTTAGTCCCTCTCACCAGGAATGCATGAAGAAGTACAAGAAAACCATGCCGGGAGATAGTAAACAAGGAAATATTTTCCTAGAGAAATGAGACGTCCTTTTCCCCTGAAGTGTCCTGGGAAGCAATGTCCGTTTCTGAACACAGCTGGATCAGCTGTCAGTCGACTTTAACAGCTGTAGAGACTTTTGATGGAGTTTGTGTCTGTACATATGTGCACTGTACTGGCAGAATAAGGTCATATTCTTTATTCATTATTTGCATGTATGTCTTGACATTCTAAATTGTGAAGTCATTATTAAATAACCCAGAATTTGATTAGGGTGTCATTTGAACCCTGGAAAGGATTTATTAGGCTCAATGTTTCGGGGACAATTGAAATGATGCATCTCATCAAACCCGACGCTCAGAAATGATCAGCCTCTGAATTAAAATGACAATACATTATATAAAGGATGTCTCTCTCTGACTTTAATTGTATCCATGATTAAAGTTATTGGGGTAAGTAACAGATTATGAAAAGACAAATCTTTCGAATAATAAAGTTGTTTGTAGCTCTATTGTTGTTCAGACCTTCAATTAACATATATTGTGAACCAGATGGTGAATCAGAAAACAGATCAAATATAAAACTTGAGTTTAATCTGTAATCTGTCTTCATTCTGATCAGCTGAAGCGTCAAACGACTGATAAACAGTGAGGGGGCATGTCAGCTGTCAAAAGACCTCCGTGAAGGCTGCTCTCGTGTATCCTCGCTCATTTCTCCTCAGAGGTCCCTCCTCCTTCCTCGCTCCTCGCTCCTCAGAAATAAGAGCTTTGGGATGGCCGTCAATATGGCGCAGCAGAAAAACCTTGGGTTTAAGAGAGGAGCGAGGAGCGAGGAGATGACAAATAAGAGACTTGGAATGTACCCATTGTTGGAAAGAGAGGATGTTTTGTCCGATTCTTAGTTTTTACAATAACAATTAGAAGTTTATTTAGGTGAAGGTTCAGAATGAGGGCCCTCAGTTAAGAATGGTATGTGTGTACATGTGCATTACTCACATGTAGATTTCTGGTTTGTAATAGGGTCACTAGCCTCTTCCCCATACATGGCATAAACAGTGACGGTGTATTCAGTGCGAGGGGTCAACCCATCCAGCTCCAGCTCTGTCACTACATCTGACACCTTGACCTTGCAGAAAAGGACACAAATGCACACATTACAGCATTTAAAAAGAAAATTTAAGATTATCAGCTGCCAAGTTGCTTTGCAAGCATGTATCTTATCATTTCTTTCTTTTTTCCATCTGTTACCTCCGTCTCGTCAAAGTTTCCATCGTCTGTAAGCGGTGCATACAGCAGCATGTAGCCAGAAACTCCATCCACACTGTCCCATCGCGCTTTCATGGTGCTGGGAGTCACATCTAACAGCTGGAGAGCCGTCACTGTGGGAAGGGCCACTACACACACACAACAACACACAGTTCATTCGAGGAGGACTCATACTAATATAAAAAGTATTTTCAGTTTGTCTTGAGTAAAAACATTGTCTTGTCATCTTGGATGCTTTTATCTTCATCTATCACATTTTCAATATGACTGGATTCAATAGCTGTTAAACCTTTAAGCCATTATTGCCAACTTTTGATCTCAAATGTTGAATGAAGCATTGGAGTGAGGTTTTGTGTATCGGTGTGTAAAAATATACTTACAGGTTGTTTCTGATCCTCTGAGAGCTTCACTTGCCTCGTTTGCATACACAGCAAACACAGCCACCTGGTACTCAGTGAGAGAGCGGAGATGCTGTAACACCGCTGAAGTCTCACTACCGTCCACTACCGCCTGGGATCCAGGAGCCAGAGTTGGGGGACGGAGGAGGACATGAAGGATGGGTGGAAAGGACAGAAAAGAGAGATGGTGTGCGGAAATAGAATGGAAGAAGGAGGAGGGAGGTTTGGGGTGGGACAAAGAATGGCAGGAGAAAAAAAAGGAAAGTGGGGCAATACATTGGGGAAGATTAAAATGACATATATAAAGGGGAAAAGATAGAGGAAGGCGGGGATGGAAAGACAGATAGGAAGAGAACGGTGGAACACAATCGATTCATTGAATGGGATGAAGCACAAACGTCTAAAGCAAAATTATCTGTATGGATTACAGTTGTGATGCAGATTAGCTGAGCCAGCTGGAAAGGTCTCCGTAAACCCAGCTGGCAAATAGATGTAATGTTTTTTGTGGTCAAATCAAGCAGGTGCCTCTATCACCCAGAGTATAATTTATAGTGATCCTTCTTAACCTGCACGGATGTTCAGGCAATTTGTGAATGGAGGGATGAGAGCGAGAGGTATGGATGAATGATACCGACAGCATCTCAGGAGAAAGAATGAGCTCCATCTAAACACTTGCCTGAAGCACCCAGATACAGTACCTCTCATTGGTGTAGTGCATATGATGGGAAAAGAGCTCCTTGAATCTCTTGAACTCAATAGGACCGTGTTAGGTCTTCCTTGTGCTTGCCTATGCAATGTATAGTTCTCAGATAGCAATGAACTGCAATATGTGCTTGCAATGACATGAATATTTTTTTAATTATATGTAGTGATACATTCTAGTGTTTGTTGACCCCCTCAGCTTGTCCTGAATACATTTAAACTTAAAAACGTTCAGAACAGTAAATGAGTATTTACCTCCTGTGGTTCTCCTTCGCTATCAGGATAATAAAGCACTCTGTATTTCTCTACATGTCCGGGGGCGTGGCTCCATGAAACCCGAAAGCTGCGGGCCGTGACTTCTGATGTCACCAGCTCAAGTGGCGCTCCTGTCTCCTCTGGAGGATGTTCTAAAGAAATAAAAAGAGAGGAAAACAGAAGGACCATTTTTTTAAAAACCAGATTGCATCAGATTACATAAAATTACTCCCAGTGAGTTACTTTTTGGTAGAAAAAATCACATGTATTGAAAGGATGTTGTGACATACAATAAAAGCACATATACTGGATTAATAGTGTCACTTTAAGACATCCTATTTCTTGTTTTATTATCCTGTATCTCTATTTACATATAAATTGGGATGAAAAGAGTGAGAAAGAGGAGCAGCATGGAGAAAAAGGAGGATATATCTTATAATCATGAACATTTTGTATCCATCTAAATACCCATGACTTCATTCACACCCCAAAATAAAAACCCTCTCTATGGCTACGACCACCGTGAGGCTTGCCGCTTATAATCCAGTCAAGCAAGGATGCATTAGGAAGTGTAGTTAACTTGGCTGGTAAAAAAACTTAATTTGCCTCTTTTAATCAGAAGAGGTGTAAGTGCTACCTCTAGCTTGCACAGGCTTACTTTTATTATTTGATCTGCACTGAACGTGAACTGCCGCAACTATTTCTGCCACTTTTTCATGTAAACAACCATGAGTGACACGTTTGAGTTCCCACGCGGTCCAACAAAGCTCCATCCCAACCACTTTTATTCTAGAACAACCCTTACGCTGTTTGATATCCTTGTCTTGCTGCTCCACTTGTTCACACACAATCTTGGTCAAACCCTGTACAATGGAGCTCATGACGTTGAAGTCGGCCACATTGTAGACATGCGTGTTGTCCGGCTCTGAGGCAATGGAGAGCAGCTCATTCTCATCAGCATTCTTAACACCTGGGAAGAGGAAACATATCATTTGTTCTCATTGCATTCAGAGACAACAGCAGTATTATTAGTGTGACGCCACACATTTCATACGGGAGAGCAACCCAGAATTCTCAATCAAGGGAAGTCTCAAAACAATTTCCTGAGGGTGTGGAAGTTGTTTTTCCCATTGCTTGATGGTATAGATCATGAGCAATGCTGCTGAGTTGTATCTTTACAGTGTGAACTCTTGTCTTATCCTGCATAATGACCGATATTCTGTCTGTCTCCCACCTATGTGCGTTTTGTTTTTGTTTTTGTTTTTGTTTTCATCCATGACCCCCCTGGCATAAGAGGCAGTCTCTTATTTTACCAATATTGCTGCAATATTGCAGTTCAAAGCCTGGTAGCTTAGAAATAAATCACCTTTCTCCCCCTTCTTTCTGTTTATTTGTGTAATGGTGCTGGGTGCTTTATGTCTTTATGTTGAATGTCTTTTGTTTGTCTTTGTCTTATTGTAAAAGAGAAGTGTGACTGCTAGCCTTGATAACTATTAGACATATAAAAGCTCTATAGCACAGCAGGAGAGTAAATTACTAAGAAAAATCAGTTCAATGAAACCTAATTGACATGATTTAAAGAGACAGGAAGGGATTTAGTATTCACAAGTGCACATATGTTACTCTTGATTATTGATTATTGTCTTTAGCAGGGGTGTGTTTGTGTCTCCTCTCACCAATAGCAAACAGCTCAATCCCAGCATTACGCAGACTCTCTGCAGGAGGTATGACATCGTCCTGGGACTTCCCGTCTGTGATGAGGATCCCAATCTTAGGTATACCCACCCGGGAGCCAGACTCCTGCTTGAAGCAGTTCTCCAAGATATAGGTCAATGCCAGGCCTGGAAAGAGAGAGAGGGAGAGAGAGACAAGAGGGATGGAGGAAGAAGACAGTGGGAGAGGGTCCAGGGTGGATGGAAGGAGAAAGTCAGACAAAAGGAAGAAAGTCATTTAGGAGAGGGAAAAGGAGGGATGCAGTTGGAGCAAGATGAGCACAAAGAATAAGTATGTGTTTAGAGCAAAGTTAAAATTAGCAAAATAAAAAGACACCGGCTTGAAACTTCTTAACAAATGACCAGTAACAGCAAAACAAACCAGCAGTATCAGAAAAAGCCAGCACCTGTGAGAGTATTTCCTCCTTTGTATGGCAGGTTCTTAACAGCGTCAATGACAGCATCTTTGGTGGAGAAACCATTTAGATGCCACTCTATCCTGGGATCACCACTGTACTGAGCCAGACCTACAATCACACACACACACACACACACACACACACACACACACACAATGTATAACTTATATTACAACCTGTCATTTGCAGTAACAAAGGCTAATGTGCTAAATTGACAAATATGAATAATAAATAAAATAGAAACATGGACACAAACCTATCCTTGTTTTATCGATGCCAACATCAAAGGCATCGACCAGATTTTCCAAGAACATGCGAACCAGCCTGAAGTTGAGCCGACCGATACTCCAGGAGCCGTCCACCAGGATCACGATGTCTGCAATGGCCTCAGTGTGGCAGACAAACTGATCAGCTGCAAGAAGGAGACAAGTCAGACTGACATTAATGTTAAACTGACCACACTTATTCATGTTGAAAAGATAACTTCGGTGAAAACATAATATTTGTACGTTGGTCAAACTCAGTAAAAAACACAATAAATGCACACGTCGAGTCTGCAGGTTTCAGGTTGTCTTTATTGATAAAACAAAACGAAATTGCCAAAAACAGAACAAAAAATATCATTTTAATTAATGTCAAATATAGACAAACCATTTCCTTTGCATGCAGACACAAATACAAACACCAACCGCCATCTTGAGAGGCTCCTTTGAACTCTTCAGTAACCTCTTCTAATCTCCTCTTCGTGGAATTAATCTCTTCACACCTTGTTGGATATTAAGTCATTTTTCATTTGAAAGAAGGGAAATCTACACCTGAAACCTTCCACCTGAAAGTAATAGTGAGGATGAATATGAGTCAATATTGTGGACTCAAACACACACACATATTCATTAGTTCAATTATCATAATGACATAACTGCTTATGATGTGATATCATAAAAAGTAGTATAAACCCACTTCAAGTTGCAACATGACAGTATCTGCCTACAAAAGCAATATATACTGATCAGGTTGAAGAAAGGTGATAAAAGAGTGTGCTGACTGGAGGAAATGAGTATTAATCATTTGCATTTTAGTTCACAAATGTACGTTTAAAATATGAAGACAAAGACTACAGAGAGGAGAGATACCATATGAGTAAATGTAGATGATTCAACTGCTGCTGGTAATATTCACCAAAATCACAACATAAAAACAATTTCTCATACTCTGACAACAAATGTTAATGTTGTGGCTCAGGTGCACACTGGATAATTGCAATGCCCTGGGTGAGTCCCTTGTGTTCCCCTCTCTGTACACTGTCAACTATCAACTGCAAAATAAAACAATTGAAATAGCTTTTTAGTGGCAAAAGGGAGAATTTCCTCCCCAGTCTTATGGGTATTTTGTCAGACATCCACACGAGCATGAAGTGAACAGCAACACATTAAAATAAAAACCTGCTCCGGCTTTGTGTATTTTGGCAAGCAATATCAAGTATATGTAATATTTACTGTACCACTTGTGCAATCATGTCAAGCCAACACTTTTTCAAGATTGAAATTCATAAAAGTCACATTGTGTAACGATGAGCCACGCAGGAATTTGTCTCAAGAAGTGATTTTCCAGACAGAGCCTTTGGTCTGCTGTCTGTGTCTGTCTGACTGTTTGAACCGTCCATCTGCTGCAGACTGCAGAAGGAGGAGAGAAGAGAAGACCGCAAGGTCATACTGGTTTGGTTCTTTAAATTTGCAAATGCAGAGCATAAAAGACTGAGGTGCTATTATAAAATATTCCTTGGGTAATGTTTTGAACAAAGCAAGAAGGTTATAAATATGTCCTGCAGAGATCAGGTGTATACTGGTCACAGGCCTTTATTTCGACCAAATGTCCCACCTTTTTTTAAAGAGGAAGGAGCACTCTCTCAAACTCTGTATATGATGGCCATTACAGTGGCCTACATGGGATGAATCATTTTGAATTGTTCAACTTGGTGTGAGAGTTTCAGCAAAATGGCAAAAGGCTGAGAGGTCAAAGAGTGAAAAGATGATTCTTTGTAATTTCCCTTCTTACAAAACAAACACGCATGGCCTTTAAACAAACTCTAAGGTTCCATCCATCCATCCATCCATTTTCAATACCGCTTATCCTCATTAGGGTCGTGGGGGCGCTGGAGCCTATCCCAGCTGACATAGGGCGAAGGCAGGGGACACCCTCGACAGGCCGCCAGTCCACATGTAGGGACATACAACCATTCACTCTCACATTCACACCTATGGGCAATTTAGAGATCAATTAACCTGCAGCATGTCTTTGGACTGTGGGAGGAAGCCGGAGAGCCCGGAGAGAACCCACGCTGCCACCTCCACACAGAAGGACCGCTCCGGAATTGAACCCGCGGCCCTCTTGCTGTGAGGCGACAGTGCTAGCCACTACACCGTGCAGCCCACGGTGGTGTAGTGGCTAGTGGCTGGTGTTAATTCTAAGGTTAAAGAATAGAAAGAAAGAACCATGACGGAGCACCAGAAAGGCTTCTTTAAAAGTGATACACACTATTATAAAAAAAACTGAGAGAAATTCAGGGGTTGTCTGTATCTATAGTAACTGCGGTTGAAACTATGGGTAAATAGAGAGACAAGGAACTTAATTATTAAGGAAGAGGGAACGTGGGGTACTGTCCAATGTGAAAAGCTATCAGGAGAGATAAAGGACATGGTAAACAGAGGATTAGAGGGTCGTAATTACAGCTCGCTGGTCATTCTCTATTCTATTGTGGTGAGAACGTCCTTCATCTAGGCATAACACTGGTGTTTTACATGAACCAGTAATCAAGGTCCTTCACGTTATCCCTGCTGAATTTAGTTGGATAACAATGGTCATTTTTCCCTTTAGGAAATGTTCTTTCTGCCATAGTTGTTATATAGTTTGAGAAACAACTTCCAGAATTGCCAAAGATAGGTAATCCATCTCAGTAAATATGACTGTTATTTCATTCAGTGTGTGGATTGCATTATGTACGGTTGTCCATCAGTCACATGACAGGACGGATAGATGGAAGACTCTGCTAAACGTTTCAAGCTTTCATGTATTTTTGGTAGGAATTAGTAAAAAGTGAAGTCCTTCTTTTCAAGCAACAGTTGATGTAATGTAAAATGTAATATTTTTCAATGGTATTTCCTCTTTAGGTTTACATTTTCCTGTAACTGCAGAATCTATTTGAATATCATTTGGTAATCAACTGGTAATTCTTTTACTGAAATTTGCTCAGTGTTTTGGAAAAAGAAACAATTTCCACATCAGAATTAATTTAGCAATCACGCTGCAAATGTCTGTTAAACAGACACATAGACACAAAGAATATAGTTAACGGAGACAATGGTGTTTCCCTACCAACAACGGATGTCAGTAAGAAAGCTTCCATCATCTTCGCACCATAGCTCTCTGTCTGAGAGCAACACAATAGCTTCTTCTAGCCCATCAGCCTTTCTTCTTCTCCTCATTTTCGCCACCACTACCTCTTCCCCCCTTTTCCCTTCCTGCCTAAACGCCTTAGCTGTGGGTCAAAGTGCAGTTACTGGGGGATCAGTGTCACTGTGCTCAGATGGGGGAGGAAAAAGGTGTGAAAAAGAAGAAAGGGAAATAATTGAAGCAGGAAGAAAAAAAACAGCCAGAGGGCAAAACTGTGTATTTGGGTTTGATGAAAGACCGCAGAAATATCAGATTCCAAGTCATTCCTTCGTCTGGGTCTATTACTCCCGTTCTTCTCTGCATGTCTCCAGTCCACGACCTCACTTTGTCCATCTCCGAGGCTCTCATGGAAGACGAGCTGTGTTTGACTCGGATATATTTCTTAAACACTATTCTAACTAAAACAAACTGCCATGACAGAGACATGTCAGTCACTATGATATACACGTGTGTGTGTGTGTGCGTGTGTGTGTGTGTGTGTGTGTGTGTGGGACCATCAAGTGCTGACACATTCCCAGTCCTATTAACAGGTCTTTTAATGGACATTAAAGGTCAGATGTGATGCTAGGATAAAGAAAAGAGTAAAAGGGACACTTGCCAACACTTATTTGGACATAACCAAGTATATAAGTCATGGGATGACATATCTGTAATTGAGTAATTTGCCAACATCCAATGAATTGTGTTTAACAACCTTTTCTGTCCACTGGCAGAAATAATCCGACAGCGGTAGAGCTTGGCTTTCTTCTCTCTCTGCTGGAGAGCATATTGCACCTCACATTTCAGTCAAACAAAGTGACGTCTTTGTCTTCAAGACAGCAACCAAGTATTTAGAATGGCATGTCGCAGAGGGTTTCACCGTGGATATTAAACTAAACGACGTGTTTATGTTTGAAAGCCAACTTTCTCTGGCTTAACTTAAACATCGCTCAAAAATCGAGCAAGAAAACAGCGCTCTCACGAGCTTGAGCGTGTCGGTAACACAGCGAATACGTCTGTGTTTAAAAGGATGGCTCTGTTCTATTTAAGTGTCTCAGAAAGCCATGAAAATGTCTGCCAAATTGCATAGAGACATTGTAAATTATATTATTTACACCTTTTCCTACTGGGACATGTCTTGATATCATCGGCCATACGGGCTTATTGAGAACCTCATTCACAATGAACTTTCGTGCATGTTGGCCCCGAAGGACAGACCTCCACTGTCTCTTTGAATATGAATAGTGCTGAAATCATGTTCATTTTAATGGGTTACACAGAGAAGGCACAACACCAACCAGCGCTGGGGTGGACCAGTGCTGTGGCCTCAAACATTTGATGTCATCAAGCTGACTTTGCAGCTTTGCATCTATGTCTAACTGATTGTGAACCATGAGGTTGGCTGAACTACATCCAAACCGTATATATGCATGAAAGCACATGATTAGAAAAAAGGCACTGCCATCACCGAACCTATTTATATTTGAAGACTCAATTGGACAAGCACGTGATTAGACCAACTGGTCCAACTGGTGTTCATGAGAGAGTAAGCAACCACGTTGTACAACTCAGCACACAGTGCAGTCTGCTGTGTAAAAGAAGTCTGTGGCTCCTAGACAATTGAATTAACTTGTGTGGGAGTGTAAAAAATGGGTTTTAAAAATGTGAGCGCAACAATGGAAGCCACTGTTGGAGAGCTGCAACTTCTAGCAGAGAAAAGACAGACATGCAGCGACATAGACGGAGAACCGAACTGGGAAGATGAAATGGACTATAATAGTATAAGTCACAGTAGTCGTAAAACACGCAAATAAAGCACACAGAGGTATAAACACATATCGGCGACATGTTCTCAAAAAAACTGGGAGAATAATGCATGTACAATACACATATTCAAACATACACTCTGGTGTAGTTTAGAAAATGTTTCTGTCGTCTCCCTCCTCGCTCTCTCTGTTTTAATTTTTTTTAACAGTAGTTCTTCCGAGCCGACAGTGTGATGCCATTTAAATCTCTCTCCAGTTAAAGTTAAATATCCGCCGCCACTGTGATTGCGTTTCAATGTCTGGAATTAACATTGAGAACATTGACAGGCATGCAGATAGATGGATATTAGCGGCGACAGTCCCCACATTAGTGAGAACAACTCTCGTATTCTCTGTTTGATTCCTGCGCGAGTCGGCTTTTATAAGAGAGCACCCAGGGTAATTAATTACAAAAATAATTGGACATTATTCACAAAGAGTTTTACACAAGTTGATATGTTGTATTTTGACGTATAAATCCACTCAGTAACAAATCCACTTCAATGACATTATTAAATAAAATATTATACAGTGGGCGAACTGCCTGTTTTTTATGGTTACCCCTGTAAAATGTTTTCTCAATATATCACCTCAGGAAGAATAGTAATATGATCTATTTCTCCTGCCTGCTGTTCATCCCATGGAACCTAATGTTTCTATATTTCCTGTAGAGAAAATGTCCAGCTTAAATCAATACAGTCTGGTCCTTTCCACCTCCTCTGCTCATGTGTCGGTGTGCTTCCGAAGTGTTATGCCAAACTGAGATGAAAATGTTGATAGCATTTAAAGAGACAGACACAATTAAGGGAAAAACTGATCTTGATGGATAGTTTTCCATATCATAACTTATTACAGCTGTTTAACCACAAGTGCTAAAGAATGAGGCTGAATGATTTAAATAAATATATATTGATATTGCAATTGTGATTTGTGATATTAGCCGGAATTAGAATATTATTATTATATTAATATTATGATGATTTTGGTCTGAATTTTGCAGGGATCGGTACCAAACAAATATGTTTTCTTAAGTCTGTAGAATATGACTTAAATCCAGGACGTCTCTGCAGCACCTGTATAATTTAAAAATGGTATTTGGACACACATTTCACAAATAATGTGCCTCCTGTGGTATGAAAATTAGAGGAGGCTGTGATGTTCAGAGCCAAATGGTGCAGCATTTATTCTCGTTAATTTGTAGTTATCTGAAGACATCAAGGTTACTATATCTTAACCCTTGCTACCAGTCTTTTTACTAATACTCTATAAAACTGTATTGTCTATCTTTATCATGCTCCCAATATGTCAGGGTTGTTGATCTTTAAGAAAGAGCATTACCTCATGCCTTCATGACATTAAGTTTGGATGATTACAGTTAACTTGTTCGTCATAAATGCTGATGGAGATCATGTGATATGATCCAAAACTCCTACTACTGTTCAAATGCATGTGATATGAATCAAACTTGCAGAAAAGCTACTAAGTGAACCTCAAGATGCCAATATGTTGTCTTTAAAACTATGGCATTGGCATACATCAATAGACCAATGAGACAAACATCTGGCTACTGCATATTGTATTGGCTGCAGTGGTAAAAAATAATAAGTAATAGTACTAGTGACCATCTCAATGTCACCACAATCTGAGCATGAAGCCAGAGAGCGGTTTTAGCGTGCCTGAAGCAGGTTGTTCCTCCCAATAAACACTAGTGGCAAACACAAGCTTCAAAAACAAGATTTTCTTTGTTTTATTGGCGTGTTTATTCAATCAAGAGACTGAGATTGATACACCTGTCGTTTGCTCAGTGACCCTAATAGCAACTCAGTAAGGCGCAAACATTCATATTCATGTGTGAGTCCCGTGGGCCTGTGTGTGTCTGTGTGTATGTTTGTGTAAGTAATGGGATCCAGTGGGTTTTAAGGTGTAATCCGACAGCTGTTTTTAGGCGGTGTGTGTCGTTCCACCAGAGACTTTTCCCGTCTTGGCCTCCTGATCTTTAATCCACTGTCTTGTTCTTTTCCACTTCACTGAATACACAGACAGTCTGACAGAACAAACTCTATATGTATGCTGAAAGCCAAACGTGGCCTATAAACTGTATCTCTCTCGACCTCAGAGTCTGTCGCTCCGTCTCTACCTGTCTGTGCATGCCTAGCCTTGCTTTTTTCCTTCTGTTTGTCTTCCTCTAATCTCTCTGTCTGATACACACTCCCCGACACACACCCACACACACACACACACACACACACACACACACACACACACAGATGCACTGTGTAGGTTTTTCTATTTCGAAATTTGAGTCCCTCTTATCATGTCTGGTTATTTTTTAGCTCCATGCACACATTGTAAAATCCTTAGAGACAGGTGTGGCACTCAAACTAGGCCTTTTGTGTCACTATTCAATACAATACTGGCTTACTTATTAGTTTTGCAGGAGGAACAGTTTGCATGCCAACCCACCCTCTGTTTCTATGTTGAAGTTGGTCTTAATCGAGCACCAGCAACTATTTATTTGACAAATGTATATAATCAACAACTCATCATGAATGAGTCAGGAAACTAAACTAATTATTTTCTGCAGCTAAACTAGTTATTTAGAGACACTGAAAAAGCATGGACATGTATGCAAAACAATGATTTGTGCATAATCCACAAATGATACAGTACAATTGTTATGTATGTATGTATGATTTGCTTTGTCAACCACAAAGAGTAAAACATTAGGATCACAAGAGTGGGAAGATCAAGGAAACAGAGGACCGGATTTACAAGATAGGAAAGAAGGCTTAGGGGACAAAAGAGGTTAAGAAAGGGAGTCAAATAAAGTGGACAGATAGAAAGAGTGTTAAAGGGGATACAGATGGGATGGAGTAATGGGGCTAAATGGGGATAGAGGAGAGGAGGTAAAGAGCTCTGTTTAGCTCTGCACTCCTGCTCTATATGACACATGCATTCATATAGAGTGCAGAGCTAAACACTTGAGTACAAATAATGAACAGCAGAACAGAAGAAGAGGAACAATGTGTTCATTTTGAAAGGGCCTTCTAGGTATATTTTGGTTCTAAATGCGTCACTTCTAATGAGAAATATCGTTTGTCAAGCTAGATATTGCATTTCTTTAACACAAATCGTATCCCATTGTAGGTATTGCAAGTGTTGTGAAAGTTAAACCCAATGTAAAAATGTATTGTAACATGTAGAGGGATTTTTGCCACCAACACATTGTTTTCAATTTGGCTTATTCCCGGTTCAACTTCATGCGCAGTGGACTTATCTCTGTCGCTCGTTCCACAGCCACAGTGTGATATAACTGCTATGTGTGACCATGAAGAGCGAGAGAAGAGAAGCCATAGCTGCGGATAATCAGGGAAGGAGTGGACGCTAATTATTCTATTGACCTCTGCACTTCAGGAGTCCTTGCAACTAATGGCCAAAATGCTATTAGCACATCCACACAGAGATGCACTTGTTAGCCAGTTATACAATTAGCTCAACAGCCATGAACCCCCTCACTTAATCGAGGACAAGGACAGAAGTCTGAATAGCACGAAGGCCGCACACATACCGCACGTCCAAATGAGCAATGGCTGATCTGTCTCTGAACGCACATCCAACGTGTGTGAGGATGATATTTCTTCAGCTCCTTTCAACAGGAATAATTCAGCAGCTGGCAAATGTCCAAAACAAAAAGTAAACACAACTTGCCATGATGGAAAAAGTGTTAAGCAAGACAGGACAAATGGAGACGAAATGCGAATCTCTGGAGGACATTTAACTATTTTCTCTTGAACACAAAACTCCAGGTAACAACTTTCACATTATTTGTGAATCACATTTACGACATAAATCTACAATGCTTTTTAGCGATGACGCACATGTCTGGCTCTTTTTGCTCTCAAATGGAAATAAGTGATGTAATGTTAAAAGGCATTCAAAAGGAACTGATAGCCTCACTTGCCAGTTAGTGTGTAGCCTGCAAATACTTCAACGGGCTGCATGTGTTGTCTCCTTTCATTTGTGGTATCGGTTTTGGCCTCCTAACTCCGTCTCTCTGGCTGTTTGTCAGCCTAGTCACTAGTGACACATCTTTCTGGCCACAAACCTTTGACATCCTGTGCAGCCACTGAGCATCACACTGACTGAGTGGAGGCTATAAATCAAATTAAATATAGGGGGGAAAAAATGCACAGTGAAATGGTAATGGACTAGTTTTCTGACCACTCAAAGCACTTTAACACTACATGACATCATTCACCCATTCACACACTGATGGGAGGGGCTAAGGTTCCACCTGACCAATGGCAGTAACTAACATTCGCACACATTCATACACCGTAGGCACAGCTACGGGAGCCATTTTGGGGTTAGGTGTCTTGCCCAAGGACACATCGACGTGGGCTAGCGGAGCCGGGGATCGAACCACCGATCCTCTGAATGAAAGACGACACCTGCTCACCACTGACCCATAGCCGCCCTTTGACTAGAAGACGCCCCATAGTCGCCCCTGAAAGAAGACGTCTATAACTTAATTCTGGAAACCAAGAGGGCAGTAAATAAAGCATGGAGATCGAGATGGAGAGAGGCAGACTGCATGAACGTTAAAACTTGGAATTGATAAATGTGGAAGGATGAACACACACACATACACACACCTATCTAGAGAGTGCCAACACTAAAATAAATGATAATGTTAGGAATTAAGGTTGGCTATATTTATAGAAACCTTGGCTGGCGTGTGTTTGTTACCCACTGCAGATGTGACGGGTACTAGAGGACTCTTTCCGTCTCGTTCAATATCAGAGTGGTCAACAGAATCTCATTGGCCTCCAGTTCAACTTTACGCCTGTCCCTTGGGTTCCAACCGTGTGTGTCTGCCAGTGTGAGCGCCGGTTTAAAGCTTTAGTCAAAGGGTGACACTCGGCTCACATCCTATTAGTTAATATGCATTGGAATAGGCACCGTAGCATCGGCGAAAGAAGAGGCTTTTTCCACAAATCAATGTTAAACTTAAATACATATAGACAACTTCTTCAAAAATAGGTCAGGTAACAACTTACTGTCTTAGTGAGAAAACAGGAATTGTCTCCTTGAAGCTTTGATTAGAGAAACCAGTTCTCAGTTACAGTGGGATATCTCTTAGATCTTTATGGTCTGCAGGGCGACCATCATCTGTTTTACTACCGGAGGCTACTGACCGACATTTGTAACAACTACAGTCATGGACAAGCCTACAGTACACACACACACACACACACACACACACACACACACACACACACACACAACGCCTCTGATTTAATATTACACAGCTGTCCAAATAACTTCTACTATTTTTGAGGAAACATTGTTTAAGCCCAATTTCTAATGAAAACATATTACTGTCTTGCACAAGGGACCGCGAATGGATTTGTTCTTGTTTTAAGGCAGACAAAGATATTTATTGTCATTGGCTGTGTAATTCCTTACTGTCTTTATTTTGGCAGAAACTTAGATGAACCAACAGTCAATAATGGAATAAAATCTACTTAAAATAAATATATATATATATTATTTGCCAATTATCCCTTGTATTGTTCCGTTTATAGTAGTTTTCGTCAAAGAAGCCTTTCACAATGTGTTTTAAATTTATTAAATTTAATTGTAAACTTTTTGGTTGGTAAAAATGTCTCATTCAGTGTTGAAGATATAACTCCACTATTATGTCATTTCTGGTAGCAAAAAGCCAAGATGTCAACGGTCAAAACCCAAGATGGCTACTGCGTGGGTTGTTGAGAGATTTCACTCGAAACCACAATTGTGAACCTTATTGTGGCACAAGAGAAACATAACTATCTATACAATTGAATTGGAAATCCATCAAGTAGTCACCAAAGTCAGTGGGATTCATCCTCTGAAGATTATGAATGTTTGTAAAAGAAAAGAAAAAGTAATCCATCTAAAGTTAAAGATATTTCAGTCTGGACCAAAGTAATGAACAGACCAACTGCCATCTCTAAGCCGTGGCGCTAGCATGGCTAAAAGAAACATGAAAAGCTCAAATGGGAGCACGGTTACCACAAGATACGCTTTTGAAAGTTTCTCTAGGCGTTTAACCAAAATGGAACCACTGAATCAAGCAAACAGAGAAGGCAACCTCCTGAATGGATGTCAAATGGCCCCATGAGAACAAGCATTACAAAGAATTTGCTCTGTCTGCTTACGGTCTAAACTGGAAAGAGTAGATGTTGATGTTTTGGCACATTGGACTGTGAAACTGACGTATGAATGTTAAGTTCTTAAAACACCATTTATTAATGCAGCCAGTTGAATAAGGAGTCCAGAGAGACTCTTTTGTTGGCAGAACTGATGTGGAAAGTGAACGTATGACAAACTTTACTGTGGCACTCCAGCTGGCGAGTGGCTGAAAATGTAGCTTTTTTAAAATATATAATTATTGATTATTATTCTAACAGAAATGTGAATCGAAAAGGGAGTTTACACAGTTTAAAGTTCAGTAAAAATATGCAATCGGGACATCTGCATTTATGCTTTTCTAGTCGCCGGTCTCTGATTTGTGTTGCATTGTAAACAATTAACCTGAGTTTAAATTGACCGGGGATGAGCTGGTAATGTCAGAAGCATCACTAACGACCAACAAACCAAAGTTCTGTTTTGTTATGGTTTACACAGAGCTGTTGACATGACTATGGGACGGACGGAGCTACCAGCTATTATAATCAAACAACAAAGCGATGTGAATCTACCAATATGGATCCTCAACCATTAGTATTGGCGGCATGAAATATTATTATTATACCGTGAGTTTTATGATCCGTTGCACCACTAATCAAAGGTGAGGCGGTTGGAACAGAAATGAAACCAAATGGCTAAATTCTGTATTTCTACAGCCAAGACTTTGAAGCTCCAGCAACACAATTGTCTATCAACAACATGATTGATCACACACATATACCATTTCACAAGGGACATCGATATTTTCTCACTGCCTCCGTCTCTGTTACTTTATGATTCTCCCAGTATGCCTCTCTCTCTCCCACCTCTCTTCCTGTCTACAGAATCAAAGAAAACTAGAGACCATCTTGGGACCACACCAGCCGCAATGCCTAATCTGAGCGGGGGAGTAAAGTGCTTCCTCTCTTTCTACCTCCCCTGGCGCCCTTGCAGACCACACCCACCTTTGAACTCTGCCTTCATGTTAAGCTCAACTACTACCTGTCAAGTTGTTCGACTGCATCTTGCAGTATTGCATGTTTCTATTCATAGTAATTACTGTCAGTTGGTTATGGACGGATAAAGATAAAGCAATAATGTTTCACAGTAATTGTGTTACTTTCTCTCATGAACACAGAGTCCACAAGTAATAACTGCACTGATTTGACACAATGATATAGCACTTTATTTAACAGTACTGAATGACTAAAACTCGATCTGACTTTGAAATTTCCAAGATGAGTCTGGTTTGCAGTCTTTAATGATACTCCAAGCTTTTAAATCCTTGTAACATGCCTTTCTCTGCAGACAATGACACTGCAAAAGGTCAAAAAGTAAAGACACTTCAACTCTGAAACTGATATTCAAGGAGAAAAGGAATTCTCTGCACATCGTTCAGCGGTGAGCAGCTGAATCCGGTGCTGAGATCACTCATTGATTTATAGGCGGCAAGAAAATGCTTCAGTCCTCTCTCCAAACTGAGATTGGACCCGGGAATCCCTGGCCAATGATACGAATCATCGACTTTTAGGTTGCAGACCCCATAAATGACGAACATCAATACTGGAAACAGACAGACTACAAACTACAAACCAAGGTAAACTATTCTTTTTAAACCTGTTGTGTTTGCTCAGAGCCAGACTCTCACATAAGAGCAGACAGAAAATTAGTTTTGTCAAAGAATTCCTGGAATGGACGGTCTGTATTTAGTTCAGAACAGCCTGTGCTTACGCTCTTTAGGATACGGTTAAGTAATTTGTAGAGTATCTTTAGAAGAAAAAGTGGGAGGCTAAGCTGGTTATTTTACTGAGAGCGGAGGAGGTGTCAAGAGACTTCCTTTAGCTAATAGCCTTCTCCCTTTACTTAAATAAACATCTGAGCAACTTCAAACCAACAGACTGAAATGTTCACAAACAGACATGCACACACACACACACACACACACACACACACACACACGAGCCAGGATGCATTTGATACGGGTAGCCAAAAACAACAAAACATACTACTTTTTTTTTTAAGAGAGATTCAAAACTGTATCCAAACTAATTTGTTATTATAATAAAATTGCTTGAAAGTTAAAAAAAATATTAATTTGCCTAAAGTGTGATCCACGCATATATAAAAAGGTAGTGTGCACACAAAAAGACAACTGACTTGTCTGTTGTCTGCAAAACACAAACACACCCACATACACACATCAGAGTGGAGATGAGACTATGAACCAGCTGTTAATGAAAGGTTTTGTAAACAACCCACCCTGACATAAAAGAGAGCTGATTACTACTCTGGAACAGAGCGGTGATGGACTGGGATAGCATCACTAATACACACATGCACACGCACGCGCACACGCGCACACGCACACACACGCACACACGCACACACAGAGGGAGACTTCAGACAACACCATCTCTTTGGAGCCCCGTGGGACATTGGTATTATCACTGAAGAACATACACACACATACACACACACACACACACACACACACACACACACACACTCAGACAACCTGATAGAGAGGCAGAGAAAGAGAAGTAGTCACTTGATACAGTGCAACATGAAAGAGCAGTCTCAACAGTGAGACATTGTCATCATCACTATAGTACACAAAGCTGCATATACACAGGCACTAACACACACATGCACGCACACACACACGGTACATTCACAAATTCTATTGAAGCGCAGCAGGATATTATCATAATCCCCAACAGGTACGAAGCAGTACACCAATCAAGGTCAACTCTGCTGCAGTGAATGGTGAGTGGTTCTGATAACAGCAAGGAGAAGGAGATGCAGTTTTTAATGACAGGATGGAGGAGGAGGAGGGCAAGAAACAAAGAAGAAAAGAACATCAAAGATCTAAACCTGTGTGTGTGTGGGGGGGGGGGGGGGGCGGTAGAGAGAGAGAGTCATTACAGTTTAAATTATGTTCATTAGTTTTTTATGAAGTTTAAGTTTCTATTTTGTGGATAAGGGCAAGCTCACATTGTTGGAACCAGATTTGTTGCTCAAGAGGCACAGCTGGGAATTTTATTAAAACAATGCCAGCTACAATGCTGCTCTGACACCACATTGATCTCTATTTTCGGAGAGAGCACAAATCTAAAAGGAAATTTGGCATTCGAAAAACAAAAGAAAATGTCTCAAAATATCACCACAAAAGTGATGGTTGGTATATGAATTTATGACCTGATAAGAAATCAGTCGGTGGGCGTCTGAAAAAATCTATTCTCTTTCTTCATAAAAATATGGGTTTAGATTTTATTGTGATTCATCTCTTTTTTTTAAAGACAGTATTGTGCACAGTGACAGTCCAGTGTGTATCAGAGAGGAACAGTTTGTGATATGTAAGGTCTTCATATAAGTAAGGTTCTTTATAACACAAACTTTATCTTATATCTTCTCTTTGTTGTATATAGATATGATAATTATATAGAATTACACATTCTTCATTGTGAATCCAATACTTTTGTCATAGCTCTACACTATGCAGGTTAAAACACTGCAAGTGAGATTGCAGTCAATATGAAGTTTACTGTGATTTACTATCGATGTATTTTCATCTCCACCCAAGAGACAATTCATTATATATTCACGGATGCAAAGTGTCTATAAATAAGCTTTAGAACTTGGTTAATTGCCCAGTGATGCTCTCTCTTTCTTTTTATGTGTGTATGTGAGTGTGTTTGTGTGTCCCTCTCTTGCTCTTTCAGCAAATAAGAAGTGCACATTTAGCAAGAGGCAAATTATATTGTGCAAATAATATATAAGGGTTATAGTCCGTGAAAATGATGACACATAGTATGCAGTTCACTTGAGGATGGACTTCTTCACACCAAATTCAATAATCACAACTTCCTGAATAGCTTTTTTTCACTGAAAAATGATCACACAGTACAAAAATGAGCCAATCGGAGGCAAGAGTGCCTAAATAATAATGAGATTCTGTCTATGTGTACACTTAAAGCTTGACAGCAATAGAAAAAACTGTCGCAGGAAATTACTTTTAAATCTTGCAAAAGCAGTCACATTCACATTTCAGCTGCAGTTAGTGTCTCAAATTCAGCCACCAGCATGGTTCATGCCTAAGTCTGCAGAAATAAATGGCTTAATCTTTCTCTAATACACACAAGCACACAGAGAAAACCATATTGTACACCCTCAATTATACCAGCGATATCGAAGATTCCCCAATGAATTCACGGCTGAAAGAAATCAACAGTACATATACTCAAGATAAAAAAAGAATGCATTCCTTTCTTTTCGCACATTTCAGCAGAGGTTGAAATAATAATAATAATAATAATAATAACAAGCCAGAAAGTCTTGTTGGGGAGGAGAGCTCAAAATAACAAGCAACCTCACAGACACAAGTTAACAATTTGGGTCACTCATCACCAAACATCAGTCAAAGTCACTTCACGCAGCATTGTGCATGCTGAAGAGTTTCCAGAAAGCTCTACTGTGAATGAATCCCTGTTGAAGCGTACATGGTTTTGGCATCTTTACTCTCACTTGGTGGGAGTAGTATTCACCACCAGGCTGATGTCTGTCTGGGTATTTCTTTAGAAGGTGGATTCTATGGAGCTGTTGGTAAAGACAACACCGATGGCGGTTTCTCCTTCATCCAAACATCACTATGGCAACTGACTGGAGGACTCTTTAAACAGAGTCCTACTCGGCACAATTTATACTTTTCATGCGAGCACAGGATTTGTATATGGCTTCCTCTCCTGGAAACAGTGTATGTGTGCGTTTGTCCTACCTCCAGAGATCTCGTTGGCATCCTCAGTAGGTACAACTGACTCAGTCAGCCTCTCTGGCTTAGTCTTGTCTTCTCCGTCCCTCTCACCTCTTTCAGCTTCAGCAAATAAAATGGATTAAACCACAAGTTAGCAGAATAGCATAACATAACTGTTATTTTAGAGATTCCCATCTCTATCTGGGTCTACATCCATCCATCCATACATCCATCCATCCATCCATACATACATACATACATACATACATACATACATACCCACATATATTTGATATATAGATTACAATAGAGAAGTGAAGTAGAGCAGAGTAGAATACAGTAGAGCAATAGAAAAGAAACAAAGTAAAATGCATGAACGCACCTTTATGTCTGCCCTGAAGTGGCGAGCTCTGCTCACTGCCACTGACGCTGATGACACTGGCAGTGTAGTCCTTAGAGGGGCTGTAATCTGTTATCAACACCTTTGTGTCAGATTTAGATATTATAATCTCCCTCTGCTGACCACCTGAAAGACAGAGAGAGAGAAAAGGTGCAGAGGGACCAAAGGTTAGAAATATTAGTATTCTCGTGACCGAGACAAAATTAAGTTAATCCAGGGAAGAGTTGATTAACATCCTCTATACTGAAGGCAGGCAAATATTGTGTTTAAGGTCGAAATAATCTACTTTATGCATTTCTTTGTGAGCATATATGTTCAAAAAATATTGAAATGAAAACAATAACTCCAAAACCAAGACATTTTGTGGTCCAAAATGTGATTCTGTTTGATGTTGTTGTTGTTGTTACTTCCAAGGCTTGTGGTTGGAGCTAAAAGAGATTAAAATTTAGCGCTGGTTTTGGGTTTTGACGTTTGGGTTTTACCCCTGAAATACATTGTGGATCCTCACAAAGAAACAAGTAAGTGTGTCCTTGTGTCATCTCCTTAGCAGCTAATCCTCATCAGGCCAACAGGTCACATTATCACCGCATTTCAAGTTTGACCCAGCAATCAATGTCACCATCAATAAGGTGTGTGTGTGCTTCCTCAGCTCTTCTGTCCCTTGTGCCTGCAGAGTGATGATTAAAGACGCCTTTAGGGGAAAAGAGATAAATCTTACTGAAGGGGACAGCAGGTCAGCTGAGGTAGCTGCACGGCTCGGTGTTCACACCACAAACCAGAACCGTAGTCTGAGCAGGGTGACATACCTACTGTCAATCAACCAAATATCTGGGCTGAACGTGAAAGGTAGGCATTCACTGGGTCACCATATGACAAATGAGTGTAAATGGCTCTGTTTTCCAAAGGCCGGAAATTAATTAGTAGACTTTTTTTTTTTTTTTTACATAAGACATTTTGGCTTGTCATAATAGAAAAAGCACAGCGGCAATTGATGACATTAAAAAAAGGACTGCATTCTCTTTAGGTGAGCTAGTTCCAGGTTGCTGGTAATGTGCATGCTTGCTCACTGTCATGGCGTACTGATACTCTTGATGGAACTGAACTATCATTCATTAGTCTCACCTGTGTTTATCCTACAGCCATAGCCAAAATGTCTGCCATGAAAAAGGTCTAAGTATCAACCTGCAATCCCCTGCTGTCTCACTTTCTGTCTCAGGCTGAGAGCCACAACTAACACGTCACGTGATGTGCTGTGAAAACCCAAACGTTTGAGAATACGCCAATTCACTTGCTTTCCGAGGGGTAGAAAAAGTATTATATAGCTTGATACCACGCACATGTCTGAAAGCTAAATGTTATCTAAAAAAACAAGTCGAACAACATCTTAAAAATGGTGCACAGACATGAGTAGTACTGATCTTTTCAACTCCTGACAATAAAATAAACACAAATGTTCTCTTTAAAGTACACTTGCCACATTTATTTAAGCAATAAGGTTCGAGAGGCAGGACTGTATCGTGGTTTTAAAAAAAAGCGCCACTTTATACGCCGCTCTATTCATTTGAGGTTTTACACGTGAAAAGACTTGATGAGAACTTACTATCTGACTCTGATTGACTGTCTACAAATGAAAAATGAAAACTTGTGTACATGAAATGTGTAATCCCGTGATGGTCTGAACAGTCGATCTATAGAACAATGTTTTATAATGGTGAAGTAAATCGCATGGCATAGACTGTACAAAGCAACGGCAATGTGTTTCCACTGTCTATTGCATTAGTGCGGCAGTAAATCTGCACATTCTCCTGCACTGCTGTCAACCTAATTTAAACCTCAGAGACTGAATGGATTGTATACCACTTTGTGTACCAATTCTTGTAAAGCAAACTCACTGGACAATATCCAAGTCATTCATCTTGCAGAAACACAGTGACAATAACTTACAGTTGTATAAAGTAAAAACTGAAACTCTTTTTCTGCTGGCGTTGGCTTCAACTCCGCTGAGATTTGAAAGAGTAAATATTGACATCTGGTACTGATGAGTACACAAATATGCAAGCACATACAGACAAAACCCCCATTATTTGAATTCCCAAATTGTTGGCAGGCTATTGAACAGACTTCCAATAAGTGCTTATTTTAGTTCACTTCATGCACTGTCAAAATAAAATAATAAAGCTACTGGATCGAGGGGGTAGGTGGGGGATATGTTTTAGAGAATATAAGCATTTCGAAAGAAAAACTGACATTTTTCTTGGCAAAAATGAGTTAATTGCTTCGACCTTAAACCTAAATTCTTATCCAATTGCATTTTAGTTTAGGAGAAAAGGTCATAGCTGCCCCTCTGACTGCTGCTTTTGTGATCTAAAATGGTGTTTTATTCTCAACAAAAAGACTTCAACCATTGTTGACAAGCTTTACCGTGGGTGTTGTTTACCTCATCTGACACCAACGGGATATGAGGACACAGGACAGTGTTTTGTGTCCTCGTCCTCCTTATTATCAAAGAAGGCTTTATTATCCACATAGTGTGAGGACACTGAAAGTTTTTACTGCATTTGCTGAATGCCAGTGAGCTACTGTTGCACTCCCTAAGAGGAAGTGGCCATAAATTTCATTTTTTGTTCTCTTTTCAGCTGTCGGAGGCAGCAAGGAATTGTCAGACGAGGCGTTTCTTTCAAAGGAGAAGTTTTACGATAGAGTGCTTATTCAGTCCTACGTATTCCTTTTTACAGCGGCTGCAAAAGAATTGTCTACCTTCAGCACAATGTTAATACCAACAAAGGTATAAAGATTAATGTAAAGAAGATGTATGGCTGCGATGGTAGGCGCACTCTGATTGCACGATGAAGACTTCAGCAGTTCAGGGTGATTACTGAGTGCACTGTGCGTGCCCAGAAAGAGACGAGGTCCTGCACTGTGTCTGTACTGGCGCAGGATGAAAGCAGAATATCAGGTGTCAATCATGCCAACAAATCCATACAGTGATAATGCAGTTTACTGCTGAAAGAATGACGACTATGGCTAACGTTGTTTGTCATCTGTCTTATACCCACAATCTACATCCGGTGAGTTAGATAAGTCTGAACTGGACTGAACTCCATCATGATTCAGTGTGTGTCCTACTGTCCTGTGTACCTATCTGTCCCATTTAAAAAGATGTGCTGACAGAATCCACTTACACAGCAAAAAACATTCCTTTGTCTCAAACTTGGCAGAGGTACAGGACAAACTTTGAGTCCTCCACATCTCTCAAGAGTGTGATCCCTTCAAAGGAGCTTTGATAAGAAGTAAATTACATAATCCTTCCTGACAGACAGAAAATCCAAGTCATAATGGGATCCTTCCCCCTCAAATTTAAACGTTAAGTCCTACTTCTTTGGTATAGAAGTGTGTGCGTGCGTGTGTGTGTGTGTGTGTGTGTGTGTGTGTGTGTGTGTGTGTGTGTGTGTGTGTGTGTGTGTGTAAACAGCAAAATGATCCTACCTGTACTGTTGTAGAGAAATAGATAGCTGTCAAAGTCTCCTTTGGGCTCCCTCCATGAAACCAGGAGTTTGCTTGGGCTCAGCACTTTGAAACGCAGCCTCCTTGGAGCTGGAACTGAAAAACAATTAACCACAATTAAATCAGCTTCAATAAAGCTAGGGGATGATGATGATGATTGGAAATAAAAAAATACGTTGATGAATAAAAATGATAATCAAAATGTTCCCAGCCACCTGGTGTTAACATGACAACAAGTTAGTGGTTAAACCCAGAAACAACCAAAAGAGAGAACAAAAGCTTCACCACAAAGAGACACAAATCAAAATCACTCAAAGAGGAAACATAACAATGGATGCACAGAAGGACATGGAGAGGGCTGAGAGAATTTCCATTTAAAAGTTGCTGTATCCATGAGAGCAACACATAAAGGAGCATGTCGGCATGTCATACCGATCAGCTTCAGCTCAAAACAACATGAAAGAGGTTTTAAAAGGCACAGATTTAGAAGAAAGCGTTTCCAGTCAAATTCTCTTTATAAGATATTTTCCAAGGACAAGCCAGGAGGGACGATTTAAATTTTTGTCACAAACGAGTGAAGAGAAGTGAAAAGAAAGAAAGAAAAAAAAAAGCAGTTTCTGCCTGTGCCAATGTGTGGTAATACATTTCTGATATATACAATATCGTGGAGAAATGATTACAGAGCAGCATCCTGAGCAGCCCTCTGTCAATGAAAAGAGATCAGCAGTGGCCTGGTAAAAATGATGCTAACAGCAGCCTTTCTCTGCATGTGTGTGTGTGCAGTCTGTGGCTTCTTACAAACACACTGAGGCAGCTTGTTTGTAAGAATAATAATAAATGTGGTCGAGAAGCACAAGAGAATTTGACTGTTTTTAATCTGCACAGAGAGAGAAATACAACTGAAGAAAAGAACAGACAGCAGCAACACTGAGTCTAGCGTTATGGAATACTACAAAATCCACCTCAAAACAAAAAGTCGCTGACATAACCTTGATGTCTGCGACACATATCACCATTTCATTATATCATCCTATGTTAGTTCATACGTACAAAGCATTCACCACAAACCACTCATTTGTAATATGTTTCTACAAAGTTTCTATAAATGACTCGACACTGTCATCCATAAATCTGATGACACTGCCAATGTAAAGTCACTCTACCTGTCAGCACTTTCTTTAAAAACATGTCAAGGATAGGTTCAGGATAGCACTTAATTAATAAGTAGATAGCTTGGTAAAGTTTTGGATTTTCTTCTTTGCAGTAATCTAAATTAATGAAGAGCTAGAGTATAAACTCTGTCTGAAGGTATCGGGAATAACAATATTGAGCTACAATTGAGATTCCAAAGTATCCCTTTAAGCTGTAATAAACGTTAAAGGACCCCTCACATTTACTGCTGACCCATATTAACGATTTAACAACCAACAAAAATGTGTGCTGATCTGTCGATTATGATGATTGTCTGAAGAGTGCTGACATGTAAAGACTGTACATCGGGCATTACGGAGAAACTGTTCAGAGAAAAAATGGGTGATATGACGTTGACAAACCTGAGGTGTACTGTGCAGGATTTTCACTCGGTGATGAAAACAGACCTCAATCAGGCCATAATCAGGTCGACAGCATTTTCCAAATTGCATTATTGTTGTTTTGTAAGAAGAAACGTTAGATTTGCCCGACTCAGCTCTGTTAATTTCCACATTTTAAAATGATGATGACCATAATTGTTAGTAGTTGAATGAACTTGGGTAAAAAAAACTATAATAAACTGATTTAGTTTGTGTTAGTAATCCATATAATTGAAATATATAGATGTTCTAACTTGTATCCACTCAAATCAATTATCAAGATAAAGAGGAAAGTTTGATATTGACTTCCCTTGCCAACATGCTTAATATTTTAGCCATGTTAAAGACAAGTCCCAGTTAAAGAATCCAAAATAACAGAATCCAGTCTCATGTTTGCAAACAAGGACAAATTAAACATGTCCCCATATCCTATAATGCCACTTAATTTGCTGTCACAGTTTTTTTTAAGATGTTTTTCTGGACTTTTTGATGGAGAGATGGGGAGAGAGAGAGGGGACGGCATGCAGAGGTCAGACCTTAACCCAGCCACAGTGGTAGAGACTCAGGCCTGGCACATGGTGAGCCACCCCCTCAACTTCACAGTTTGACATTTTGCTCACTACTTTTCTTAAGTAATCAAATTGCGAAACCTATCAAATACCCAAAATGCATAGAATGAAACGGTATAATTACACCCCACAATACGGATCTATGAATAATTCAAACCTGTGATAGAGCTAGTTCATTATTACTCTGGTAAATTTTAGCGTGTGCTTGATTGTAGGTGAATTGAGTTGGCAGACAGGGTACTAATAACCGGGTGCCTTGAACAGCTTCATCTTTGCTTTGCATGTCAATGAACACACACATGCACGCGCGCACATTCATACACCCACTGAATTTTAATAGAAAAGGTATGTAAAAAAAGAATGAGACAACTAAGACCCTCTTTATTCTGTGAATGCGTGTCACGGTTCTATGAGTTGGAGGCTATTCTAGTGAGTGACAGCAACTATGATTAATGAATATGGACATAATAGCTCTTATGGGTGCGGATGCAGACAGTACATGAGGGTCTCTGATATAAATTACCCTTTGCAAATCTCTGTTGTTGTTTACCACCGTAGAGACATAAACATAATCCAAGAACTCGACATGTGTCTCAATCCAAGATGCTCTGGTGAAACGCATTAGACATCCTCTCCCGATAACATACTTTGCTTAGATATTGTAGAGTCTGGCTAGAAGAGTTAAACTCTCCACCCTGAACTTACAGTACATAGCTCAAACCCATGTATAGCACAACAGTATATCACACAAACCAGAGCCATTTACTCGAAAAAGTTACACCGATGGAATGAGCGAGCCACCTACAGCTCCTTGCCTAAGCTTTTGGCCAGGTAGTAAATGCAAATCCAGCCGTTTGGCAGAACTTTGGCGACGAATGCTTAGCAACACAATGTAGCTCCAGTAAATAGTCTGAGTCACCAAAGCCCCAATGAAGGAATTTACAAACGCCTAAATAGCTTAGAAATCCCTTCAAAAAATATATTCAACATGTTCATACCTTGTGCAGCTTAACCTACATTCAAAATGTCTAATTTGAAGTATGAACTTCTAATCTCCCGAAAAGTCTGTAACTGGAGGCACAGAACAAAGTGATATGATGTGGGTTAGAGTGATACGTGCACAGCTTGACGCCCAGTCTTTAAGAAGAGATGACTCCTCCCAGGATTGCTGGTAGATGAGTAAATGTCGTCCAATCCTCTGCTCCTCTTCATCTCCTCTCTCCATCCCTCCCCTCAATCCTTGTCTCTGTTTCAACTTTGTCTATAAACTTCCTCTTTCCATCGTCTGATTTGGCCGTTCTGTACTACGTTGGCTTCTTTTCATCCTGCTACTCTCTTCTTCTTCTTCTTCTTCTTCTTCTTCTTCTTCTTCTTCTTCTTCTTCTTCTTCTTCTTCTTCTTCTTCTTCTTCTTCCTTCCTTCCACTTTACTTTAAATGTCCTCTTCCAAGGGACTATAATCCCATACAGTTTCTGGCTAAATGCATTGAAGAAATCAACAACTGGATGTGCCAGAGTTTTTGGTCCCAAGGACGAAGGATCAAAAGTCAGCGCTCAGATTCAATCGCCGATGTTAAAAACCACAAACCAAGGCAGAAATCTAGTAGAGTTATGGATTCAGACCTCAACCTGAACAGCCATATCAAGACAATCACAAAATCAGCCTAATATCACCTAAAGAATATATCAAGGATTAGAGGATTTATGTCTCAACAGGATTTGGAGAAACTTGTCCATGCGTTTATCTTCAGTAGACTTGACTACTGTAACGGTGCGTTCACAGGCCTCTGTAAAAAGTCAATCAGAAAGCTGCAGCTCGAGTCCTCACTAAGACCAGGAAAGCGGATCACATCACTCCAGTTCTTCCTGTCCAACAAATAATTTACTTTAAAATCCTGCTGCTAGTTTATAAAGCACTGGATGGTTTAGGGCCTACATACATTTGTGATCTGCTGCTCCCTTGTGAACCATCCCAACCCCTCAGGTCGTCTGTTCCAAGAGTCAGAACTAAACACGGAGAAGCAGCGTTCAGTTTTTCTGCTCCACATATCTGGAACAAAGTGCCTGAAAGCTGCAGGTCTGCTGAGACCCTCAGAAACCCTCATAGACCCCCATAGACCCTCAGCTCCTTGAAATCCAGATTGAAGACTTTTCTGTTTGCTGTTGCCTTTTAATTGAATAAGATTCAAGGATATCAATCAATTTCTTCATCTCACTACTGCATTTTATTTCTTTAACTGCACTGCAACTTGTATTCTATTTCTTGCTTTTTGACTGTTTTAAATGTTTTAATGAATGTTCTTAATTGTTTTTAAATCTTGTTTTCTTGCATTATGTTTAGATGTTTTTTATGGTTTTATGTGAAGCACTTTGAATTGCCTTGTTGTTGAAATGTGCTCTACAAATACACTTGCCTTGCCTCGCCTTGCTTTTCTTTACTCAACCATTTTTTTTTCCATGCCAGTTGCCTCTTTCCCATCTTCTATAACACTTTCTCCCTTCTCTCTGTCCTCTCAATCACATCATCGGTCTCATCTACTCATCCACTTTCTCCTCTCATTGCCTTTATTTCTTTTCCACTTCTCTCCTATACTTTACTCCATCATACTTTGATTGGTCCTCTTTCTCTTATTCATCATCTCCTCTACACATCCATCTCCTTCATTTCTAATGCATCTCACTCAAGACCTTTTTAAGTCCCTGTTTTCCTCTCCAGATTAGCACAGTACTGAGTCCACAGTGAGTGTTCAGGCAACAGTAGCGTCACTAATATGCAGGATTTATGGATGACAACTGCTGGCTTGCACTGTCACCACAAGATAGCTACTGTTTTGTACATGAGAGAGATAGGGGGAGTGTGTGTGAGTGTGTGTGTTTATCCAGCGCGGCAGCATGTGTTGTTTGATGAGGTCGGCGTCTAGTCGGTAGAAGAACTACTCTGCTCACCGAGATAGCACCGGACCCAAATCCGCTCTGGCTTTCTCTTTCTACCTCTTCACTCTTTATATCTCCTCTGCTGCTCTCATGAAACACCCCACTCTTTTATCACATCTCTCCCTCTCCTATTCCCTTGTCTTCTCTTCTCCTCTTTTATCCTATCTCCTCCTCCTCTGGCCCCTTCCTCTCACTCCTGTCCTTGGTGGCTTAACACTTAACACTCTCATTCATCGTTTTATCCATGTAAGTGATGCCTTTTTCCCTTAACTCTCATCTGTCTACTGCATTGTGTGTGTGTGTGTGTGTGTGTGTGTGTGTGTGTGTGTGTGTGTGTGTGTGTGTGTGTGTGTGTGTGTGTGTGTGTGTGAAGGCTTTCTAATAAGGTATGGCTGAATATTAAGAGTCTGCTGATGATCTGTCTCCATGTGCATTCTGTTGAAGGGAGCCATAATATTATGCATGTCTACCAACCAACAGTGAAAAAAATCCATCACCATAAAATACCCAACTAGGTTAACACTAAAGGAGATGCTTGACATTAAACGAGAGTTTTCAAGCCTTTCTAAAGTCTAGGTTAGCCTTTCTAAGTCTGACCATTTCCAAGTCTAGGTCCCTCCTGTGTACACTTCAACATGACATTATGTGTTGCATTTAGTCTTTACAGCATCAATTAAAGGATAGTTTATTACAACTATGGTCTTTTTGTAGTTTTGGTCATGAACAACATGCAATATCTCTAGACTCTGGTATTTAGTGAGAACATTGTTTGAATAAAATCTTTCGGAGCAAGAAACAAAAGCTCATATCAATCATACACATTTTAAACAAACCCCCAGGTTAGCCAAACAGTCCCTAAACATATAGTTTAAAGACGACTACCTGGTTCAAATACCTTCTGTACATATTGTAGTGTTAGTGTGCAATAACCTGCAATGCTACTGTTGTGGTTCACTCTTGAAAACAGTCCACTGTACTACCGACCCATGAGCTGAATTGAATGACTATCAGTGAACTCAGTGAAGCATCGAGCAGCTAAAGGTATATTTCCCTCAGGAGTTGGTGGAGACCAAAACCGGAGTGAATATTTGACTGCTACTCATTCAGAGGTAAACTGCTGCACCTGTTAACACACAACTGTTCGCCACACCAACTTAAAATGTATGAAATGTCTGTGTTGTGTTTATAGTTTGTCTCCATTGCCCCCAAGTGGCCAATAAAACGGTTACTTACTTGTCCCGACTGACTTTGTTTTAGCAACGTCCTGATGTTACCAGATTTCAGAAATTACTTTTGGTGAGAATACAATTTTGTCATAACCATTAGACATGACGGCCAGAACTACAACAGTATTTTCTTTAAATTTGGGATTATATATGGAAGACATGGTGTTCATCTTGTGTGTTGTAAACTCTGGTTTCTTGATTGACAAAAGCTGCAGCAGCAGTTCAATCTTAAATGTGTAATTTTCTTACCTCTATGGCAGTTTTTCCTCAGTTATTTTAACAAAACCAGGTCCCAAGTAGCCGACTCACATCCTTGTCCTACAGCAATATCCACTCAACCAGGAGCCCCTTCGGGCTTCACACGCGACACGTCTATGTTCCAAAAGGCTTGTATCCTATTTCATGCTTTTCAGACTGCAAATCCTTCACCTTCCTAGCTCCACTGTGGTAACCATACTGTGCAATGTGGCATATGAATGCATTTTGGATGGAGAGTGAACTGGATATCCAGAGTGATATTAATATACATTGTGTTGTTCTATATCTGTCCTCGCAAGAGATGTGTGTTTTCCAAATAAATCAGCATTAGCTCACGTTCCCATTCATTAAAGTTAATTTGGTTTATTTACAATCAAAATAACCACACAGAGCCTCCTGCACATCACATATTCAATGCTCCATTTAGTCCAAAGTGGCTGATGATTATGACATGCCAGCAGCAGTCGAGGTTTGGAAAATTTAGCATTTACAAATATTCAAAACAGGTTGTTTCATCCCAACCTCTCTTTTGTTTTATGAATAAATTATTTCCCAACATTGGCTTCTCTCCTTGTTCATTATAACTGAAATTATTGACTTTTCGCTTACACCAATTCAACAGGGTGCCATCTAACCACATCCACGCGGCACACAAACACAAAACGGCATTATATCTGTAAAACGTGTTCTCGGGCTCACAATCTGTTGGGATGTTTACGGAGGAACTGTATTGACCCGGCCAATCAACAAAATCAATTACAATAATTAACTTTATATAAGCAAATATAATGCATAATAATAATCTAATTTTGTTAGCAGAGGTGCTGTGGATGCCAACGTCTGTCTGTCTCTGCTCCCCACTTTGGTCCAGAATGAAATATCTCAAAAACAATTGATATCTTAACAACTGTTGGTTCACCGTCAGAGGATGAATCCCTTTTTGGGGATCTTCCATCATGAGGTTGACAGGTTTAGTTTAAAGTTAAATGTTTTGATAACTGTTTGATGGAAAGCCCTGACATTTTCTACAGATATTCAATTGTTCTAAGATCAATTCTAATGACTTTGTTTATTATTCGTCTTTCCCTCTAGTGCCACCATCGGGTCAACATTTTAATGATAAATTGAAAAGTGTTCCCCCTACAGATACTTTTTGCTGTAAAGATTGAAAGAAATATAAGATGGGACGACTTTAAGGAAGTTACACATTAAATGTTAGAAATTTATTTTGCAAATTATTACAATAAAGAATGTTTCTTAACATAGTTGACACTAAGTTTGAACTCTATAAACACATTTTTTAGGAGTCAGTGTTCCATTAGGTTTAGATTATTTTTATTTCAGCGAAAGTAATTTGTCTGTAAAGGAAAATGTTTCACAATTGCGCAATGACAAAAGGCATGTGCAACAGTCAAATATGCAATTTATTTGATTTACCGATTAAATGATTCCTATACTTCAATCATCTTAAATACAGCTTGTTACGTTTGAATGCAACATCATCTGATGCGTTAGTCATTTCTTGCAGAGAAAACCCCTTCCTGAACTGACCGTGCACTCTTTGGTCGTGGGAGTTCCTAACGATACCCAGACATTTGTGTTGTGTATACAAACATCCTCCATGGGTAAAGCACACACTAATCCTCAAGCTCAAATACCCTCTGACCAGATGTTGCAGCTTACAGGGACAGACTGGGCATAAAATGCATGGCTATCTCATGCTCCCTAATGAAGGGACTGAACAGAGCACGCTCCCATGGTGTCTGGGAGGCCGTCCATGTTCTGCCGTGATTCACTGGGATCACATCCCAACCTAATTTATGCTATGCTGTCACACTTCTGTCTCACGTCCCGTTTCTGTCTGCCGGCAATGAAAAACATGTACTACAGAAAGGAGATGGGGAAAAAAAAAACTGATGAGAAGCAGAGGGAGAAGGATGGAGGGAGAGAACACAGAAGAAAGACGTGGAGAGAGAGCAAAGACTGAGAACTAAATGAGGGGAAAGACATGAGAAACTAGAAAACTCCTTTCCTTTCAAAGCAATCGCTTTAGTGAGGACTTACACGGGTAAATAAACTAAAGCAGCCACACACAGATCCACTCAGATTTGTGTCATACGTGGATTATTTACAACTTCAAATATTTCATTGATGTCTATGCGTAGCGTTCCTTTAAACAAGACCTGTTTCTTCCCTGCTCCTTTAACTCCACATCCTGGAAGGAATGTGAGCTACACACACACACACACACACACACACACACAAACACACACACACACACACACACACCTATATGCACGTACACAGCTGGGTCAGTTAAATATTTAAATGTCCCTTGGGGTGATTTTCATATTATGTCTATCCAGAAATCTACAGTAGGCCTGACTCTTTGCACTTCATGGGCTGCCAATTGCAAACACACAATCCTGTGAACTCATACAAACAGTTGCAAGCATGCACATACACACACACACGCACACACACACACACAAGTCATAAGATTCAGAAAAGATGTCTCCGACAGATTTGTTGGAATAAGTTGAATTTTCTCTTACAGCTGTTGTTGAAATCGCGTCGGACATCTATCACTAACCTCCTGGTCTTGATCACATGATAAGAAAGGATTACCAGGTAGTTTGGCTTAATCTCTCAGGCTAATAGTTGCTGTATTGACAGAGAGGAGCAGCCGGAGTGTCAGCATCCGAGTCTCATTCAGACAAACAAACACATCTGTTATACTTTAACACCCTTCCCTACCAATAATGACACATGATGATACATTAACATATATAATGTGCTCAACTGGAACTAAAATATGCATTTTGTTGTTAACAGTGCATCCAGATTTTTAACATCCATGTCCAAAATCAGACAGACAGCAGCCCACTTTTTGATGAGACTTATGATTAAATCAGGCTTGCTGGGGTATGAGGTTGATTGCAAAGCACACTGGAGCGTAATATATTGAGCAGCAATCCTCACAGCCTGAAGCGCACCGTTACAACACGTTTATTAAAGCCCCTCTGAAGCATGGCGACATCGGCAGCGGGATTGAAAGCATTGCCGTGCTGCTGGGGTGAAATGGCACGACGATATGGAGGCGATATGATCATAAGCGTGATGTAATCTAATTGGACTGAGCCTGCACGTCAAACAGAGAGACTGCAGAGCGAGGAATGGTGTTGAAAACGGGGGAGGAGAAGACACGGAGAGGTCAGGTGAGGGAAGGGAACAGGATGTGGAGATACAGGAGGGCAGAGCGCTGAAGGGAGAAAGGAGAGAAGAGGGATGACGGACACAGATGGGAAGAGATTGGGTGGTGAAGGTGTCAAGTGGAGGAAGATTTAAAAGCAAAGAAAAAGTTAGATGGGGTGGAAATGGAGGAACTCGCTGGGAAGGTAAGGGAGGAGAGGGATGGGAAGGGGAGAAGCAGAGAGACAACTCTGGACAAGAGGGAAAAGTTCTTACCTTGACCCTGTGCCTTAGAGGGGAAATGCAAAACCAGGACCAGCAACACCAGTGGGGTCCACAAGCACCACCTAATCTGCCCCGCTGACAACATCCTCACAGCCAGCAGTCTAGACCTGCACGGAGAGAAGGAAGATCGTGTTCAGAAAAAGGAGGAATTGCAAAGCAAAGAGGGACAAAGCAAGAAGGAAATGCAGTAAGGGACGGAAAGAAAGGGGGATTTCAGTGAATGCCATTCAACTGCATGGAGGTTCTGTGGGTCAAGAAAACCCACCTTGCCCCCAAAATCGCTGATCTGGAATCAGTTAGCTCCTGTTTAATATCCACTTTGATACAATTACAGAGCAGCAGTTTGACAGTCTAGACTGACCGCAGAGCAGCGGTTGAGCCTCCCGCCCACACTAAGGGGAAAACAGTGGAGGACATTGTTGGAGGGAGGAGAGGAGAAGAAATGAACAAAAGAGCTGATAGAAAAAAAAGATGGAGGACAAACAGTGAGAGGCGGATAGGGGGAGAACAGTTTGATTGACAGTCCAGCGGGGAAACATTTCACGAGAACAGATCTTCTCCTCTTCTTCTTATCTCATATCCTCCTTTCACCCCCTTCACTTTGGTCCTCTACAACCCTTTGCTTCACCTCCTCTGTAGGCTGCCACTCATTATTTCACACTGGGGGATGGACACAGACAGACGTACTTATTATTTCTTTCCTTGAGAAACACACTTGCTGACAGTCGCGTGAAGAAAACAGCACGAGCGACAAAAGTTGTTCCTGAATTGAATGAAGTGGAGGTAACCCTGTGGTATTGAAATGACGGACAGCTCCTTCAATTCAGACGGGGTCAAAAGGCCAGAAATATGACAATAATAATAATCCATTTAATTGATATAGTGCTTTTCTAGATACTCAAAGACACTTTACATTATACACCGTAGACACAGCTACGGGGAGCAATGCAGGGTTAAGTGTCTTGCTCAAGGACACATCGACTAGGGCGGGGATTGAACTGCCAACCCCTTGATTGAAAGACGGGCATGCTAACCACTGACCCATAGTCACCCCAAATGCATGTCGATCAGCATGAAATACTCCAGGAAATAGGATAGTTTTCTCTCAAGGCATGAAGAGGGAACATGAACAGAAATGATTTTCCCTTTTATTCTCTCTCTAACACACACACGCACATACATACACACACACACATACACACACACACATAAATGAGAGTTAATCTCTCTAAATTAAGATTAGACACATTGTCAGAGTGAGGTTCAATTGAAAATGTAGTTCTCTTTACTCATGTGATGAAACATAAAGCAAATTGCGGCTCGATCTAACTCACATTAAGCCAGGGAGTTTCTTTTGTCTTCAGTTTGTGTAATTTCCTTTGCAACCGGTTAATTGGTTAGTGGAAACCAGAGCAAAGGCGTAGTCCTCATTACAAATTAAGCAGTCTATATATGCTCAAAGTGTGTGCTTTTAAAAGCTATTTGTGGAATACAGTTTGCAGACATATTCAATAACATTAAATCACAGTGCAAGACAGTGGAGGACACTTATTGTGTTCTTGGAAACAAATCCAATGTTCCACCTGCGAGACTGAACAACTTTGATTCACTGACCGTGTCTTCGAGGTTGGTCTCCAGTGATGGCTTTTGAAGTGCAGCTAAATAGCTAAATTAAAACATTGCGTTCAAATACTCCTCCAGCGCTGCACACCTGAGAACCGACTCACTCACACGTGCACGATGAATGAAATCGCCTTTACCTCTAGTCATCAATTCTTAGCGTCCCTTTATCCCTAAAGGAAATCCTCTGAATACGAAAGACCGCTGGGTTTCTCTTTTTTCTTACTCTTTCTCTTCCTCCTCCTCCTCTCTTTCTTTCTTTCTCTCTCTCACTCCTTCTCTCCGGATACAATTCGGTCGGTCCGGAGTGGGTGTTTCTCTTCTCCTTATTCAGCCATCCCTCCCTCCAGCTATTGCTCCCTGTCCCAACCCTTCGCCCCGAGAGAGAGAGAGAGAGAGAGAGAGAGAGAGAGAGAGAGAGAGAGAGAGAGAGAGAGAGAGAGAGAGAGAGAGAGAGAGAGAGAGAGAGAGAGAGAGAGAGAGAGAGAGAAACCCAGTGCCGCTGCGCAAAAACCTCCGCTGTCAACCTACAGGTTTCAATCCGGCTTCAGTCCCCCGGGGTCCTTAGTGCGCCTCCGCGATCACGACGGGACTCATCGTGGTCTCATATCCGGAATCAGCGCCTTTAAGGGATCCACATGGTGGTCGTTGCTGTTTGACTTGAGGAAAAAGTCCCGTTGCAAATGGCCCCGCGTGCGCTCGCAGCAGGTGCGCGCAGCCCGAGACGCGATGTTAAAGGCACCAAGACAGGTTTTCAGATCCACAGAAGAAAACACTTATCTGTGAAGCCTCGTCAACCAGTCCAAGTCCAAGTGTTTTATCACTGCGAACATGTCCATGAATATACATTTGAGTTCAAAGAATATTTACACTAATTCATTTTGATAATCTGATTCAAGCTACCAAGTGGAGCTCTGAGTGCTCAGGTTAACTTCTGTTCATTCATTGATGTGAGTCCATCTGTCCATTGTTGTTTACAGAATGTTAATATTCTAGGCTGAAACCAGAGGTGGCTGTAGGCTTTCTACCCATCAAGTTGTCCACATGTTCATCAGCAAATCAGTGAAATCAGTGAGCTGACATTTTATATTAAAGAATACAAAGAAACTGACTTTTGTATTGAGCACTTTTAATATAAATTGGGAATTACATTGTGCTGGAGAAAAAGTTTGTAATGCTGTCTACAGCCAGCTCCTCTGCTGGGGAAGAAGGTATGACTCGCCCTGAGGGGGACGAGAGGGAGTCATGGGAAACAGAGGCTGGTGAAATGTGCCTGTGGCTTGCTGAGTTGAAATGCTGTACAGCTACACTCCAGGTGTGTCCCTGAGGCAGCACGCACACACACACACACACACACACACACACACACACACACACACACACTCTCTCTCTCTCTCTCTTAATACACGTATGCACTCCTTAGCCAAACAACTGACGAGATGCTATGAACACTGTAATCAAGTGGATAAGGATTCAATATCCTCCTCCTTCCTCCCTTCCTTCCTCCTCTTTCTTCCTCCAGCCTCTTCCTCTCTTCCTGTCCGTCTGCCGTCTCTTTCCCGTTCATCTGCTGCCCGTTTGCAGCTGACCACACACCAAACAGCACCAGCTGCCAGAGTCCACAGACATGCTGACGTTTTAATAGGTGAAATTAAAGCTCCAACTCACCTGGTTGAAAGGAACTCAAGCTACAAATAGGTTTCACGTTTACTAAAATAGACAATATTAAAACCCGTTGTAAGCTTACTTTTGGTTTGACTTAGTATTCTGAGTGTGGTATCAGGTGGCTTTGGTTTGACAGCTCCTCTCTGGACGCGCACAGACCAACAGACCTAAAGACCTGCCCGGTGGATGAACCATGCTGCCCTCCATGTGTGTCCCTTTCCCCCGTCTATTCAATAGTCTTGATGTCTTGTCATTATTTGCCCCTTTATTATTTATTGTCTTACTTATTTTCCTTCTTTTTCTCTCCCTCTTCTTAATCTGTATTCCTACTTCTGTCTACCTTTCTGTTATCGCTGTCCATCCCAACCGTGATGAATAAATGCATCATGCATGGTGGAGTTGATCCATAGGTCATTTAGCTCAGTGCCGTTGACCATGCTGTGAAGCCTCATAACGTTTTTAAAGTCATTGCACTGCAAACAATATCTGTTTAGTGCTGGTACTTCTCCTTTCTACTGAGATGTTACCCTTATTGTCGCTTATATACAATAATTGTTTTTTATTTTTTATTTTTTTTACTCTTCTGGTCTAGACATCCTAATTTCTGTCATACAAGTCTGTGTGGGACTGAGTATTGAATCTCAGTTTTCACTTTCAACAATTGTACATATTATTCACCTCAGGAATTAGACTGGATGGGTTGTCTCACTGTGTGTGCACTCAGGTGATGTGTGACAGATCTCTATGGTAAGGCACCAGGGGACTTTGTGGCGAGACAGTATGAAAACTTAAAACTTGACAGCAAATTATACTCTGTCTGACACTGACAAGGTTTAGTGAAATGTTCCGCACACAAAACACCATTTCTTTTTTAAAAATGTATTTATCCCCCCCAAGATGCAACTAGAGTTTTTGTACAACAACTTTGTTAGTCGCCTTTAAACTGATCTTTGTGACATCTTCATCCCTTTAGTGTTTGAAGTTGAATAACTTATTGTAATAGTTAAAATGATCAAACTCCACCACATCCTCCTGCATTTCCTCTACCTTCCTATAATTATTACAAGCAAGCCACCATTGTTGGCTTTGACACACAGCCATAATTTCTGTGAGCGTAGGACTTCTCCCAGGAAACAGGAATGAACCCCTTCCTTTGTGTCTATATGCAGGCACATGATTAAGCTCAGACTGTGTGAAAGACAAATATGAGTTTCAAGGTATCAATCAGCAAAAGCAAGAGAACAGCAAATTCTCTCCTCAAATGTCAGTTATTAAGACGAAAAAGTTGTATATCTTCAAAAACTGCAACCTCCTGCAATTCAACAGCTGCAGCATTCAATAATATTATTTTTATACTATTATACTTTTTCATTTGATTCTTTTTGTTGAGTAAGACAATTGTGTGCACACACACACACACTGAATGAAAGAGAGAGAAACACACACACACACCCTGAATGAAAGAGAGAAACACACACACACATGTGACAAAAGACTACTATCTGCAAAGACTAAATTTACATTTAAATAAAGACCTCTGACACGTTTTGCTTTCGCACACAAACCGACACACACAGATACACCTGAAGCCCCACCGGCCCGACACTTTTAGAACGCAGAGATAACCCGAGGCGTGGGGCTTAGCATCACTGTCACCGCGTCATTCACACACACACAATGAGATGCATTTAAACCAGCAAAAATAAACACGCTTTGTTTGTCTTATAGACTCAAGCAAAAGGCCTGGACGAGTTCAAGTAGAGTTGACACATACAAGGGCTCGCAAACACACAAACACACACACGCACGCACACACACACACACACCGTGTTAATAACAAGCTGCAGGTTAATATGAGGGCAGCAGCTGGCTGAAGCGACCGCAGCCTACTGATTAGGCCAACCAGTCACCGTTATTAGCCGGCTTGTCATCTGGTACCAGGCCTGGCGTTCCCAGAGGTGCTAACCGGACAGCTCTTAAGGTAAAGATACACTATTCAACTGGTCATTGTGGAATGAGTGTGATTTATTCAAGATGAAATACTGCTATACAGTGTTTTATTTGTGGTAAAACGACAAGTACTCATGACCAAAGGTATCTGTGACATGCAGAGCCATCTGGAGGTTTTTTCATCCAGGGATGGTCATGCTGGTCTGTGGGGATCAGTCGGTCCACCACTTTAGTCTAGAATAAAATTATTAATGAATAGATTGCCTTTCATTGTCATATCAAGATGAATTGAAATGTATTTGGCGATACTTTATCTTTTCATCTTGCATCGTCACCATCCGATCAAAATGTCAATATGTCCAGAAAATTGGTTTATGACTAAATATCTGCACAAGTAATGACATCTCCTCAACTTTACTTTGTGAATGTACTAATAAGCAAATAGTAGCTGGTTAATGCATAAATCAAGATAGCTAACAAGGTAAAAAAAACTCTATGTGTGTTGTTAGCGTCACAGCTTTGTCCACGCATAGCTCACGGAGCTGGTGGCATATGGTCCGGTTTTTATGTCTCCAGTCCCGGGGACGTTGTCCATGAATCTACTCAATGTGACCATAGTCAAACAAGCTATATGGATCACAGTAAGTACAATGATGAGATCCAGTAATGAAGCAATAGAAAAGTCAGATTGTTAGTATACTGTGAATGAGTCTCCTCTCACTCATGCACCTTCATCCTAATCAGGCCCATGAAGCATTAAATGGAGTTGGGATTTCCTGTCCCACCATTTAACTGGTAAAATACAGTTGAAAAGAGGTGGGTTAGTACCAATGACTACCAGTGACTAGCCAATTTCAGAGAGCTGGCAGCCACAGTCCAAGGAGCATTTGTCTGGTGGTTAACATTTCTGCTTGCTGCGACTTGTCCTGAGCTCTTGGCCTGTGGGGAGGGAAGCGGAGGACACCAGACAGTTCCCTTGAAAACACTGTAATCACACCTCAAAGGCATTCAGTCCATCAGCCCGAGTACTGAAACATTCCTCCGCTTCAGTCTTTTCATTTCTATGCTTCTATTCTGTGATAATAGTCAAAAAGCTCCACATTTACGTCAAGTAATAACACTGATAACCTCGCTTATTGTGTCAAAAAGATAATTAAACTTCAAAGGATATTGTGTTCCAGTTAATCTTATTTCCTCTTCCAGGTATTACAATATTTGCTCTGCCATAATGTAATGCGTGACATAATATAAAAAAAAGGATATGGGAAATATACACAAAATAGCCTGAAACCATATATTCAATATCACCCAGCATTAAGATAAATATAGTGTGCTTGAAAAGATTGGAGACAAAGAGTGCCAACACGGGAAATGAAAAAAACATTTCTTTTATATTTTTTGGGTGGCTTTTTAGAAAAAAACTATATAGCAGGTTTGTTTGCATTTTTAATAAACAATGAGTCAGGATGATTGAAATAAGGGAGAAATTGTGTTGTCCTCGTCCATCACTGAAACCAAATATGAATGAAACCAATGCAACTCATATTTCTCCTTAACGCTCTGATTTTGTCACAAGAGGGATTTTTTTTATGTTCATTAATAATTTGAGCTTGGCTTGTAACGTCTGCATTTGTGTTGCCTTAATTGGACCAACTGGGCTTTTCCAACCTTGATATGATCCTATAATGTATGCTACTTTGGGCTTCTCCGAGTGCGTTGGCACCCAGTTGGAATTGGACTCAGTAACCTGAGCCGTGCGACTGTGATTCTTTATGTATCAACACACTATTATTCTCTCAATCTATCACACCTCCAACTCCAAAAACATCATTACTCTTTACATTTAGAATTGGAAACCTATACACAATAAATACAGATTGTAAGTAACGGTTTGCCGCTTTGCACTTATTCTGTTAAATAAACACATTTCTTATCAGTTCAGTGACGTCCATTCGGCAGGCTGCCGTACGGTGTGTGTGTGTGTGTGTGTGTAACAATTTCTAATATCCTGTGTGTATGTATCACTCTGTTTACTGAGCAGAAACACACACAGACAAATAGATGAATGGATGGAGGCGAACTGAAGGTTGGCGGCTGAGCTAATCAATGGACGTGCGGATGCAATGAACAGGTGGATGAAAGGTTGCGAAGGCCTCATCCGATAAGGCCTTTCCAGTTAGTGTATCTGTCAGTCTTCCTCGAGGATAGAGGGATGGAAAAGAGAGCGAGACGAAGAGCAGAACCGGGTGCCTGTAGTCACCGTTAGCAAAGTCGAACTGCAACGTGACAAAATGGTGCCGTTCAACAATAACATTTGTTTGCAACACACCTTAAATTATTGTCATTATTTTAGATGTGTGTGCAGTCACTAATGTCAGTCCAAGAGAACCCTGTAGACCATGCAGCTATGCAGTTTGAATAGAAATACAACCAGAATAAATAAGTAATGAGATTAGAGCGTGTAAAAAAAAAATAGGCTTGATGAATGACTGTGGCCACATTAACAATAACAATGTCAGTGGAACATCTGCTACTGGAGTGCAGAGGTTTTTTTTATTATTATTTATTATTTATTATTCACCAACTGGACAAAACCTCTGACCGCTTGATGAAATATAACTGGTTGAGATATGGTGGGACTCTTCTTGTGCTACAATACTGCAGCGCATCCTGCTGGTAGCTTTTTAGTACTACATATTAAAAAAAAGAGAGAGAGTGGGGCGGGGGGGGGGGGGGGGGGGGGGGGGCGTCATTTCACTTTTAAACAATCTAGGTGGGGCGGAAACGGGTCCGTGTAGGTTCCGGTCGTTTGTTTTATCAAAAACATCACGTGTTCTCGAGAAAACGGAAAAGCACTTCTGTTTTTTCACTTTTGTCATCTAAGCAAAAAAAAACACGAAAATACGAGAAAACTAAACTCCAAAAACGAGCCGATTTTGTTTTTTTCTTTTTCTTTTTTAGAGAAACGCAAACAGGGCAGGTGACCGGAAGTATGAGTCTGTCAAAATAAAAGCCCCGGAAATACTAGTCTGTCAAAATAAAAGCCAAGGCAATAGAAGGCATAGAGTTTGATCAGTCATTTTGTTGCCGTTAGCACTCATATGTATTTTTCCACCTTATTGTGCCGTTTCTTGAGTGAACACTCAATGAGTCTGTATGTGGAGACGCAGAGTAAACTTGTTTCTAGATGGCAGAACAAGTGTATTTAAACTATACATTTAGTTATATTTACCTGTGTCTTTGGTAATTATCTAGGTTATTGATATATTGATGACGTATTTAATGCTGTTTATTTTCTCTGATATTTGATGTTCATGGTTGATTTGCAACCTAGTTGTATACATTGTGTATTTACTTGTTATATTTTCATTTTTTCAACTAAACGATAAAATAAACGAAGGAGACCGAAACGACACAGGATATTTACAGAGTAGGACACGTGTTCATCTTGTGATCAGTGACAACATGCAACAGTTAGTTTGATATCTCGGATTTCCATTGAGACGGTGGTTCTGCACCCGTTTTGCTTGTGGCCTCCTAAAAAGGGAATGGTTTACCCAGTTTTCAGATTTGTTAAGAATTTTTATAGAACTGATGAGGTAAAAGTACACAATATTTCATGAAAAGAAAATCTCTCTTTTATGTCTTGAATCTGCTGACCTCTCAGATTTGGAAACCACTGCCACAGGATATCATGACATGATGGCGCTCTATGTTACAGGTCTATCAGAGGTTTGCTTTATTTCTACTATACACTAAAATAATAAACTAAAAACATGCCTCTAACATTTTTAGACATGCAGTCAACAGACTCATGGGATTAAACTAGGACTAAATCAGACCTAAAAGCCAACATGAGACCCTAAATCATGTCAAACAAGTACAAGGATTTCCAACAGTCCTAAAAATTAAACAATACGCACAGTGTAGAATCAGTTTGTTTATTAAACACTTAATCAACTGTTTAATACATCAGAACATCAGAATTAGCTTTAAGATGCTTCATTGAAAACAGACTGTGGTGCTGTGTGAGCTTATATTGTCATCAAACCCAACATTAAATCTCTGATAGCGGAGAAAAGCAACACTGAAGATGGCCTCATGAGGTGAACATAAAGCAAAAACAATCCCTTTAATTAAGCAAGTGAACCAACCATCAAAGCTGGAAGGAAATGTAGAAGGAAATACATTCTGTCAGACCATTGCTTTAGAAACCGCTGTTGTGCTATTTGAAGGTAGTGTCCATAAAATACTGATTGTCAACAGAACTGCGGCACGATCACCTGCTACATGAGCACTTTTAATATAAATGGTCAGAGATAAACAGATCTGGGAACAGAACAAGAGAAAAGATGACCACCAAGTGTGATTAGCAGCAAAATGAGGTCTTAAGGCAAATGCTTTCAGGCTTATTGTTGAACAGTCAGTGAACCCGTTTCAGCCAACTAATGACCACAAAACTCCCTCCAGATGTTTGAATACACGTGAAGGGACACATTTGACACTTCTGCATATTTTCTTTTGTTAAAACTCAACTGTTACCACAATCTTCTTCAGAATCTCAGCCCCCTCATTTGAAAAGCCACCACTAATGAAAACCCTTGAGAAGAATCACTAATGTCTGCAGAACAAGTGATTTGTGTCACGCTACCTGCTGATTGGCTGTGTGGAAAAAAATCTTGCTACCTAAACGTTTACGTAAACGTATCAAAATCTCTCGTATCCAGAGTCCCTATTATATTTTCTCCAAAACACAGCAAAATCCAAACGACATCCACGACCTTTACATGGACAATGCTAAAATAGTATGTTCTATGGCATCACCCAAGTGAACTGTTTTGAGATCAGCAAAAATGTCATGAATGTTTATCAACCTGAAAACCTCACTAATGTCTGAACAATGTTCTATTGTAATTTTATAAAGATACTTATTGAAACAGCTGAGGAAGTTTTGTTCTTATATTTGTCCTGAAAATGGAGCATTGCAGAACACGTTAAAATCTACTTAACCTCTGAAATGATTTGTCAAATAACTCCGTCCTACAAGTCAATACACTGAAGAAGCGCTTTGGATTAGAATGCTGCAGGAATCATGCATTTCACTGCGTACAACAACAAAGCACATTGAGGAACAACACATGAGATGTCCACTGAATAGCTCGCTTCAGAGACTTGCAGGAATTTCACTGACATACACTGTGTCAATTATACTGTTTGGCAATAAAGATTTCCTGAATATATGTTCATGTTGAATAGAAAAAAGTTGACTGTATTTGTATTTAGTAATAACTTCTCTTTAGGACTAAACTTAGTACGCGTTCAATTAACCAGGCAGTGTTGTTTTGTCTAACATAAACAAGTAATGTTAGTTATGTATTGGAACTTCTTTTGAGTAAACCAACACCTCATATTGTATATGCTCCGCCCTCTTAGAGCTGTTGCTATTGGGTAAAAGGTGAAGCTGATGCAGTCTATGCCCCACTGTGACATTAACGCCCACAAGCAGAAAACATACACCAGTTCACAAACTGTAAATCCCACACATTATAAAAAGGCAGGGAGGCCTCCGACATGTCAACACCACAGCAGCACTGTAGGTTTGTATGATGGTCGTCACAGCCTCTGTAATGAATGAACAGCTGCTGCGTCTGCCTATTGTTGTGTGAACAGCTAACAAAGCGCACACTGGGCAGAGTGGGTGACACATTTCTACTGGTGAAGCCTTCAAGAGAAATGATTGTCGACCACGAGGAGTTTGTTAAGACTTTTAGGGGTGGCAGATCAATCCATCCAGCTGTGGACGATCAATCCATCCAGCTGTGCATCCCTGCTTAATATGAGCTGCCACGGTGTCCCTGCCAGCAGCTGCACCATGGAGGGGAACCATAACGCGCGTGGGATACTTTTCCTGAAGGACGAGCCATGGGCCGCAGGCGGTGAGAGAATCCATTCACTCCTAGTGGAGGGTGGACTCGTGTGCTCGGAGACAACCACAGTGTTTATTCTCCCGTGAGGGGAACCGATCCACTTTACCAAACCTGTCCCACAACATCTGAACGAGTGCAGAACGGAACCTTGCGAGAAGATTAAGCCTGCAGTGCGGTGCTGTACCCCGGGGGTTGTAAACTGCCTTTGATGATGCTCACCGCAGCCTGAAGGGCCCACTACCCGGGTGGTTGGTGTAAGCTGTCATGTTGCCTTTCCTCACCATCACGTCTCTGTTTAGAGCAAAGTGCTTCAGGGGATTGCTCCCTCCTGTGGGGCGGATAGAGGATTTTAAATTATCATCACAATTTGAGACTGGCACATCCCACCCCATCCAGAGAGGGACGTGCTTTACGCTCGTTGTGACTGAATTCACATCCACACCCGGATCAATTAACGACTGGGGAGGGGAGCGGAGAACTCCAGTGTTTGCAGGTGCTGTACAACTTCCACTGTGTGGAGTGTAGCTTTCTCTTGCAAGTGGCCATATGGGTTAGGTTGTCAAAGTAGGACAAAACCTTGATCCCCTTTCCTGTGTCACAGCTCCAGCGCTGTTTTCCCTACAAAGTGTGCGGAGACAGAGAATAGCCAAATGATAGCCGGTTGTACTGGTATGGTTTTCCCTGGAAGAAAAAAACGCAGGGAATTCTGCTGCGTGGGAGTGACAGGAATGTGGAAACATGCAGCTCTCACGTTGATAGGGTATACATCTTTAAGGTCACTAATGCACATTTTAAATGAGGATTTGTGGGGATTTTTGAGAGGCTGAATTAGCAGAGCGGTCACAGCGTCCAGCTCATCCGCTGACACCTGATGGTCTGCAAAGCTGCCGTCCCACCACCTCCAACACAAAGCGCTGTGAAGGCCTCTCTCTGCCCGACGACGCGTCTCTGTAGGCAAGTGAACACAGAACGGGCAAACGCCTGGCGTGGACAGCACCAAGGGGGGCACGCTGGGATGAAGATCCCACAGGAGGATGTAGCTGATCCGGCAGCAGCTACACCAACGGACACAGCTCGACCTCTTCAAAAAAGGTAGAGCGAGCCATCCTCTCATCGAAAGATTGGAGGTTTGACCTCCGGCTCTTTCGATCGCCATGTCCAATCTTTACGATTGCCGGCCAGGATAAACACAATAGCGACAGCTCTTAGGGGCGGCGCCTGTACAATATAGCAGTTAAACAGAGAATACAGACACATACTGTATCAGAAATGTGGGCATCACTAATCCATGCTCTACTTTTCTGTTATCATATAGTTTTAAATGTGATCTTCTCACGCTAGTATGTCTTAGCACATGGTGGCACAGTTTATACATGTACAGTAAATTATTTTAGTTTGGAGGTGAATGAGGTACAAATATTTTTATATTACGTGAAGCCTTTAGTCCAGCTAACCTTTATAAGGGTAATTTCAACCAAAAAATACAAAACAATTATTTGTGCAGGTTTTGTTGCTGCCATCCCAGTATATTGACAAGATATTTCCAGAATCTGTTCTACCATATAGTATAGATATGTATATATGAATACATATATATTAAAATTAAAATTATGTTTTTAAAAAGCAAACCTTTGTCAACTGCTTTCCCCCCCCACCCCCAATACAAAATAAATGTTGAAGAGGTCAAGTGCTCATATAGTAATCCTTTCCTTTAATTCTTCAAACATAAAATAATATGTAATATAATATATACATCTTCAACTGAATCTATTCTTCACTACAAGGACATTTTTCAAATTAAATCTGGTTGGCAGCACATGACTCAAATTGTAGTTTAGCATTTATTTTGCATTTCCACTGGTACTAAATACAATAAATGCAACACGTCATAGAAAAATTTCCAAATATTTCCTAATATTTTACTCAACAGAGAAGATTTGCTCTCTGAGTTTTCAACACGTCTTTACAAATAATGACATCTTATGTCAATGTAGAAGTTTCTTGTTTGTGTCATCTTAAAAAACAGAACTAACAAACAAATAGAGATCAGGTGTAATTTATCCTTTAAAAAATATTCATAAAGACTCCAAGATGTTCTCATTGCTGTAGTTTATGAGGCTTCATCTGATAAACACATTTTTTCTAAAGCAGGACCACCTCAGTTTACATAACTTTTCTATATACATTGTGCCTGTTAATGTCACATTTTATCAGTTCTTATATTATTACGTAAACTAATTCCTAGTAGCTAAAAGTAAATCTACCTGTGCATCAATTTATTTGTAAATGGTAGAAATCTGTATTTTTTCTATTTGATACACTGTTGCCCAAGCAGGAAATAAACACCTTGAAACCCGACTTGTGATTTACAAACTGCATCTGTAGTATAAATGCTCTGTGTCTTCCTGCGCCTCCCAGCAGAGGGCCGTGTTGAGCCACCAGGAGCTTACATCGGTAGTTGGAAACTAAGTGGAGGAGAGGTCACTGACTGTGTCAGTATGAAATATTCTTCCTTTTTGTTACATTGTCAGGTCGTACTTGTTCATGTCCGGGTTCTAATGAAAAACCTCATCTCTCGTCCTTCAAAACACTCGTCATGGTCAGCAACAGATTCATGAAACGGTTCTGGTTTTAAACTCAAACAAAAACAGGGACTTCCTATTCCACACAAAGTTTGGGGCCTCTTAATTATGACTGAGAGTCTTTGTGAGCACATTGAAGCAATTGGATGCAGAAGGGGTGACTCTTATCCCTGCGCCTCTAAATCCCCCACGCGCCCCCAAAAAAGAAAGCACAACCTACGTGTTTTGTCTACGGGTTGAATCATTTACTTGACTTGTATACCTTCTTAAACACACACCGTCTCTCAGTCATCCACCTTGTCCAAACATTGTTGGAACAGAGCGAGTGCGAGTTGCGTTTCAAGTCGTCCACGTTCCTCTGTGGTTTGGAGGTCAAACACTAAACATCTAGTCCCCACGTTATTACTGCAGTACTTGTCTACGAGGGATTCTGCACAGCTCTGCTCAAACTTATGCCTCCTCCATCACCTCCATGACTATTGTCCGGGGTCCGGTCAGGATCAGGTTGCTGACGGTCCGGTAGTCCTGAGCGAGGACGTTCCGTCCGTTCACCGACACCACAAAGTGGCACACCTTTAGAAATGAAAAACAGAGGGGAGAGAGTTGATTGATGCTTTCTTTGGCTATAATGCTCTTAACTTTCATACTACACAAACAAAAATGGGTGTGAACCAAAGTGAAAACAATGAAAGAGAGAGAAAAAAAAAAAAAAAAGGGCATAAAATACTTAATTTCTTTGATTTAAACATACACGTAAATATCTGTCGATGTTGTGCAGTGTTTGGAACATAGTTCAGTGGGTTATGCTACAGGTAGGATTAAAGTTTCTATGGACTGTAATAAGCTTTACTCGCCATGACTTCAAATGAGAGCATGTTGTGGCCTGTGGCCCCCCATCCCCAAACAGGTTAAACCAGCCATGCCGTTTGCTGCAAGGAGCATGCTCCAAACATTTAGGTGCAACACACATTTGTCCATCACAGTGCAGCTAACAACGCCCCAAAAACACAAGCAATCTGACAAGGCTTCTTAACATACTCAAATCTCCAACAGTAAAAAGAAACATGCCAACACGACACCAGGTACAACATGACAGCCAAGCTCAGATCTCTCCTGTGTCACGCCTGCATTATCGTTGTTCAACCACTGTCCCACCTCAACAGCACTGATCGAAACACTGCTGCGGTTTGGCTCCACACACACACACACACACACACACACACACACACACACACACACACACACACACACACACACACACACACACACACACACACACACACACACACACACACACACACACACACACACACACACACACACACACACACACACACACACACACACACACACACACACACACACACACACACACACACACACACACACACACACACACACACACACACACACACACACACACACACACACACACACACACACACACACACACACACACCTCTGCAAGATGCAAGTTCGAGTCAAAGAGAACCAAAGCACATCATCACTCCGATATTTCTACTGGCTATAAATCGACAAAGTGTAGACGCAGTGAGGTTGGAAGAAAAACATTTACAGATGTGTTTTATGGGGTCTTGACTAGGAAGTATTTACAAGGAGTAGCTATTTAAAGCCTGACTGTTCTTTGCATAAACTGATGTTCCCATTTCTTTACTTTCACAGGTATTGCTACTGAAGGTTTTCCCGGCCTTGATGAAGGTCTCAGGATAGCCGAGATCAGAAGAGGCAGACGGCTTAAGGGGAAAGAGACATTAAAAGAGTGATAGAGGAAAGCCTACAATATACACAGTATACCACTACTTGCAAAGTCAACGTACTCTTTTTCTCCACTTCTATTCTTTTTTTCCCCCTCTCTTCAACCTTTCCTTTAAACCTTTTTAACTCTTTCCAACTCCTCCCCCTCCTTCTCTCCCACTGATGCTTCTCTCCTTTCAGGCTGTGGGGTTCTTGGACTTGGCTGCGGCCCAGCTGGACTTAATGGCTCCTTGCACTCAGAGGGTTAAAATCACTCTCACACAGAAACGGGCATATAGAGAAGAGAGCGAGCGCATAATAAACACATTATTATTCACGCAGCAATAACAGGTGTACGCAATGTAGAGAATAGTCCCTCTTTACCAAAATACTCAGTGGATGGAAGACCGGAGGCTATATTTGCATTTATGTCACGCGAGGAAACGGAAAGCCAGAGAAACGGCAACCGACTGAGTTGAAACCCCCCACACACACACACACACACACGCACACACACACGCACACGCACACGCACACGCACACGCACACGCCGGCTGGTGTGGTAAAAGAACTGCTTGACATTTTGGAAAGTATTTGTTTTTTTGTGTCCAATAATAATTTGGGCATCACGACCTCCCTCAAACTGAATGACAAATGAAAAGGCGAACTGATCTGAATCTAAAATTAATTAAGGCGACCAATTTGGGGTTTAAGTCAGGCTGAATCGACGCAGTCTGTTTCTTTAGCTCACTAATCACCACCTTCGTTTTCTGGTTGCCTGGCAACCTCACGCTGACTATAAGACTCCAGGGTCTCTCAGAGTTTAAAAGAACAGGTATAGAGGCTTTTCATTTCCTTTTGTGCATGTCTCAACTGACAATTATATACAATATATATAACATATTTAATGTATTTTTATATTTATCCTGTTATTTGTAATTTAAATGTATGTACGACGAGAGCGTACGTGTAACCGGGGTCAAATTCCATGTATGTGCACACATACATGGCCATTAAAGCTGATTCTGATATATAGATAATTAGAGTATTGTAACATTTCAACATGCAACAGTGTCTGATTCATCTCACCTCATATACAGAACATATTGTTCAGTACACACACACACACACACACACACACGAGATGGTGTACAAACATACATGCAGTACAGTACAGGATGCACAAATGGACACAAAGTGAGCAAAACACACACACACCGTGCTCTCTCTGCCGCTGCCTTATAAAAGTGCATTAGGAACATAAGTGCTCGGATCCATTACGGTCAGGACGATGCTAATGTGCACGTGTCTGTGTGAGGTGGAAAAAGATACAGAGCCGAAGTGTTTGAAAGTACGAGTGATGAGAACCGAGAGGAGCTTCATGATGCTTTTTAGTACCTCCCCACTGAGGGGCCGCGGTGCCGACACCTCACAGCACGGCATTCCCTCTGCATGGATTGTGTTACTGCTTAATAATTACACATCAATAACACATCGCAGGTGAAGTGGACGAAGATAAACCTTCTAGGAACTGCAGGGAGTGCAATGAACTCCTAATAAATAAACTGGTGACACTGTAGCTCACACTGCTGCACCCTAGGTCTGTAATCTCATATTTCTCACCTAATATTGCCCCCAGCACATGAAAGATAATACCTTTCAGACTGAACACGTTTTTTTTTTTAAAACACAAAAGTTGAAATACAAAAATGTGTTGTAAAAGTGTTACATTAAGTCCTCACAGTAGGTCCACAATCAGGTCAACAGAGCTAATCACACAGCATAAAGACACGAACACACACACTTTATGAGGACACATTAATAACACACTGTGGACATTGACACGTGTTTCCATGGTGATAATATGACAGTTAAGAGTAACAAAAGCAGAAGTGATATTATTGACCGTTTCCTCTTTTCAGTGCTAATTCTTTAGAGGCTCTTTCCTCATCCTCCACACTCTTTAGCTCATGCTTCTTCTCACTTCACAGATGTGTTTCTGTATTAGCTCCCTGTAAATTCATTCTTTTATTTTAGATTCCTTCTCCTCATCGACAAAGCCCTAGTTGGCCAGGCAACATCATATCTTTAGGAACTCATAGTCCTCTATTACCCCACGACAGAGCTGCGCTCCCAGAGTGCAGGGTTACTTGTAGTTCCTAGCGTCTAAAAAAGTAGGATGGGAACTACAGAGTCTTCAGATATCAAGCACCTCTTCGTTGGAACAAGCTTCCAGTTTCAGTCACCGCATTTAAGAGTAGACTTTCCTCTGTAATAGCGCTTATTGTTAGGGCTGAATCCGGTTTGCCGTGGTCCAGCCCTTAAATAGGCCTTCCTAGGATACACTGAGCTCCTCTCTCCTCTTTTTTCTCTCCTTCTGTATGAATTCATCTCCCATCAATGCCCATTAGAAACTCTGCTTCTTCCCCAGAATCATTAGCAATGATTTGATCAATTATTCAAACGCAGACTTATAAAAACACAAACAATAGTTGATGTGCTCAATAACTTCATGTTTACTCCTCTTTCTGGTTCCTGCTGCTTTTTTTTAAAATTCAGATCTTGCATTCCCAGGATTCCTTGCTGCCACTATGCTGACATACCTTCATACCACCATTACACGCTTACAAGCTACCCTCCTTTCTTTCTTCATACAAAGCATAATGAATAAAGAGATGTCCTCTGGGGCTCACGGGGCTTTGAGGACTCCAAACATTTCTCCTGTCCTTACCTTCATGCCAGCAGCTGCTGCAGGTCCTCCAGGGTCCACCGCCTGGATGTGACAGGGTTTGCTGCCTCGCACCACGAAGCCCCAGCCCACAGCATCACCGACAATCTGAGGAACAGCGAGAAGACATGACATGTTGATATGATTTGGCACACGGTTTGTATTTAAGTGAAGCTGAAATGTGCTTAAAGTGTGGTTGTAGCTATGTGGACCTTTGTGGTTAGATTATCTCCAGTATACACTGTTCTCAAAAGAACAACACATTGACACTGTGAAACCACGTCTATAAATGATTGTAAACACGTTACATGCATGTGTCCCTAGTATTATTCAAATTTGAGTATTCTTCAAGTGTTATCCTCATTCGGCCATTTGTGGCGATCCAATTCATCCGACACACGTGCCGGAGCTTCCTGCACATCCACATGACCTGAATGCCATGCATTTAGTGTGTGTTAGAGAGGGGATGTGTGACTGAGTATGCATGACAACATCCACGCTGAAATGGTCTTTGTTAGAGGTCTGCGTGCGTGTGTGTGTGTGTGTGCGTGCGTCAACCACTGTTCCACCTCAACAGCACTGATCGAAACACTGCTGCGGTTTGGCTCTTGACACACACACACACACACACACACACACACACACACACACACACACACACACACACACACACACACACACACACACACACACACACACACACACACACACACACACACACACACACACACACACACACACACACACACACACACACACACACACACACACACACACACACACACACACACACACACACACACACACACACACACACACACACACACACACACACACACACACACACACACACACACACACACACACACACACACACACACACACACACACACACACACACACACACACACAGCTCTGCAAGATGCAAGTTCGAGTCAAAGAGAACCAAAGCACATCATCACTCCGATATTTCTACTGGCTATAAATCGACAAAGTGTAGACGCAGTGAGGTTGGAAGAAAAACATTTACAGATGTGTTTTATGGGGTCTTGACTAGGAAGTATTTACAAGGAGTAGCTATTTAAAGCCTGACTGTTCTTTGCATAAACTGATGTTCCCATTTCTTTACTTTCACAGGTATTGCTACTGAAGGTTTTCCCGGCCTTGATGAAGGTCTCAGGATAGCCGAGATCATGCCATGCATTTAGTGTGTGTTAGAGAGGGGATGTGTGACTGAGTATGCATGACAACATCCACGCTGAAATGGTCTTTGTTAGAGGTCTGCGTGTGTGTGTGTGTGTGTGTGTGTGTGTGCGTCTGAGTCCTACAGTAAATGTCTTCTTTAGAAAAGGTCCTCCTGGTGTCTGCAGCTCCTCAGGACTCACTTGTCTTTTCAGAACTGTTGAGAAACACACACAGACAGACACAATACCAGTTACTACCACGACAATCGGTGACAGCCAAATAAATACATGTGCACACACTCAAACAGGCACGCGCACACACAAAGACATAATATTGTTGGCTAAAAAATGTGTTCCTGAAATATTATAGCTCAATTCCCCTCCTCCAACTTCCCCTCACCATTGCACAATTTAACATGACCCTACACCGGATTTAACTGGATTTTGGTTTCTCAAAACATATTGGAACGTTACATTCATTCCACTAGTGTGAATTATGCCAGATGTAGAAAGAACCCACACACACCAGGCATATAATAATTCCCACACACAAACGCCGTCATATTAAAGACAAACGTGAGCTGAGAATATGCACACATCTTCTTTAGGGATGAGTACCAATTTAAAATGTTAAAACCAGAACCAACTCTACACACAGCTAAAGGAATCTGAAACAAGAATCGAGTATTCATATTCACTACAGCAGCGGTTTCACCTGCTCTTTGACAGTCTTCAACTCTTTTTATGTGTTCACACAGACTGAAAAATGTATGTGTGATAATAAAAGTGCTAAAATGACTAACTGTATTTCATTCTTCCACACAAACCCGACAGCAAATCCCTCAGGTAGGCCTGTGGCGTGTGCATACGGTTCAGTATGTGCGTATTTGATCAATCTCTTGCGGCCTGTGTAGTACTTCTAATCTAGTCTAATCTGATGAAACCCAGGAAGTGAAGTGAGAGACCTTTTTATCCTCTTGGTCTGTACATTGCCATAATCTCTCTGTAGAAATTCTAATCTGATCAGATGTACAGGACAACCTCTCTTTTAATACCTCATTTCTCTCTATCCGTCTGGCTTCATAAATGCATAACAGAGTTTTTGTACCACATTCTGTGAATGTTTTACATTTTTTGAGTCCTCGTCTTCCCATAGTGTGATGCGCACAATTTCTAAGGTTAATATGAGGCAGAGGGGGAGGTTTGACATGCGTGTGCCTTCCTTTTCCTGTCCATTGTGCATGGCGTGTGTGTGTGCTTATGTCGAGGGGCTCTGATGCTACAAAGAGACTTTGTCAAGGACTGTGCTTGGATTAGACACATCAAAGGAAACCTTGCAGTAGTAAAACACACACACACACACACACACAGAGAGAGATCTTCCTCGGACGTTAACACAAGGTCATTTAGCCTCTCTTCGTCAAAGTTTTTTTCTTTCATTCTCAGTCCACTAAAATAAAGTGAAGTTTGTTTGTAATGAATGGCAAGAGGGGGGGTGGAGTAACGTCGGGTTTAACTTGTTTTTGTACTTACAAGAAACAATATGAAATGTAAGTGAATATGATGACGTAACACATTCAAATCGATACGTTAATATCAGCAGGAGCCATTAATCGTTCTGTGTGAACACAAAACATTTCCCCTTCCAGACCAATTCATTCACATTGATTAGGAGATGGCTGCAGCTGATCTGCATGCATTGGATGAAAACCAGGAACACGGCTTGAGGTTGGCTTTTACTATTGCAGATGTCACACACACACACACACACACACACACACACACACCAATACGTTTGCTAAGACGTTTCCAGGCCTTTCTTTATGAACATACATTCTCTGAGACATCTGTGTGTACATGAAAAAATAAGAGTCTGACATTAATTACCCCACGCAGAGAAGTATTGTCAAGTAGTATACCCGATATGCTTTTAAAGTATTGTTGAACCAATAAAGATTGTTTTTATTCGTTTTACTCGTTATACATGTATTTGCATTTTAATGACTTTTCCAAAAGGTTCCAGGCCTAGAAATTGATATTTTTAAAATTCATGACCTTTGCAGGTTTTACATTACCGTACAAACCCCCGGTAATAAAGAAGTAAATGAAAAGTGCATTTATAAACGCTGAAACATAACCTCTCTCTTGTAAAGAGATGGAGTGAGGCGTCTGCATGTCATCTCACCAGACTTGGGGTTGCAGAGGACAGGTGGGCTGCTGCTGAGCGTGGGACTGCTGCTGTAATAACCGCTGCTGCCACAGCTGCTGCTCATGCTGCTCCGCCGAACTCCGACCACCACCTTAATCTCTTTAGTGGGACTCACTGAGGCCGAGGGGGAGACGAAGAGAGACAGACGGGAGAAAGCTATAAAGCTGGATAGAGGCTGACATTTATTTGACAGTTTATTAACCTGTACAAGTAGCAGCCCCAGCTGTGTTTACATACTTCATCAATATGTATATTCTCAAGACACATCCCGCACCTAATGCCCCTCAATTAGTTAAAAGTAGCACATATGTTTGAAAAGTGTCGGTTAAACCATCTCTCTACCACAGTTAGCTAATTACAAGCACTTTAAGCTAATTCTTTGAGTGTTCCCAGAGGAACTAGCTTTGAGTAAGTGATAAGGTTTTTAGTTATTAAGAAAAGATGCTTCCAGCACAGCTCTAAACCCGGAACTGGACTCAGAGCTCGTCTTTCTTTTAGATTTACATCATATCATATTCACGCAAATGCCTTCGAGGGGATTGTGCGTCCCATTTAGGGAAGGTCAACTTGGCAGTGTGATCGCACAACAGGACTTTTTACCATATTCTTCAGGCTGGCTACACAAAAAAACCTCTACTGTATTATATATATATATATGACAGATACGGCCATGGACGACATGTGTCAAAAGAAAATAACGCAACAGGCGTTAAAATGTCCTTTTCTTACCCCCCAGAAGATTGAATCTTCTCAGGGAAATATTGAAATTGTACAGTGAGAATGTAGAAATAAAACTATAAAAAATGAAGACGGTTATAGTTTTCGGTCAGGCTTTAATTAAATTAATTTCAGCTTCTCTCTACTGAGCATGACTAATAATAAAATTAGACATGTAGGTGGAACAGGCTGTACCTGAGAGGAAGCTGGTGTTGCCTCCATCCGAGTTCTGTTTGCGGAGACAGAAAGGACTGTCGTGACTCTCCGGGATGCTGCGGCTGCGCTCGTGAAGGAGTTCGATCAACCGCCGCCGCCGCCGGAAATTCATCCTAAACTGGTAGAGGAGGGGCCCGTTGACAAAGTGGTGCTTGTTGGTTACTGGTGACAAAGAGAAGTTGGACATGGAGAGAATAAATTAGCCTTAGGAAAGAGAGAGGGTGAAATGAGACAAAAAGCTAGAAAACATGAAAGGCTTTTGAAACTTTATCATGATGGATATTCATGAATGTCTGACCTGAAAAACTAAATATTGTCTTTCTAAACAGAAATGTCTTCTTAACAATAAAATTATGAAGAAGGCAGAGTGATGTAAAGCATGAGGAAATGTACTAATTACCACCACTACATGAACAAGGAACAGTCTTTCTCTGCAAAATAGTCCAAATTATTTTAATAACCAAGGAAATATGTAATCATTTCTTCCAAAAGGCCAGCTTGGCTTAGAAAAACCTCTCAGATTATGCTGAAGCTCTGAACTCAACTGAGCAGCACAAAACAAACTGTCCACTGAACTGAGATCAGCTGTGCTGAACAAACATAAAGTGACCTTAGAGAGCGTCGACCTCCGCCTCCACAGCTGAGCTGATATGACCAGCAAGGAGATACCAGAGGACAATTTTATTTAAAATCACGTGCAACTGTCAATTCACCATCGCCTGCTTTTATTTTAGTGTTAGTTTGGCTTTAATAATTGAAAAGTATTTTATAAATTCAGAGATCATAGGACAGAATTTTAGATAAAAGATTAGGACTCAGAGGATGAGACACACACACAAGTAACAGCAGAGTAGTACTTATTCATAAAAAAAACCGAGACATATCAAAATAGATAAAAATGGGGGGAAAACTAAAATGGAGGTAACAAAATGAGTATAAAAGAAAAAGGTAAATGCAATTTGTATTTAAATACATTGTTTGATGTATCTGCACTAAATCACAGGAAATGCACAAGCAGGTCAATGAACCCATACATCAGATACCTGCATAGAGACTGGCGGTCAATAGCTTTGTTCAACAAGTAAGACTGCATTAAACTGGTTGATTTTCATCAGTAATGTCACTCATCAGGCCCATTCTTACAGGCAAGTCATCAAATGTCAAACAGCCCATCTCATGCCATCCTCGTTGATCTGATTTCACGATAGCAGCAGTTCTTCTGATCCAAACTCCTTCACGAGGATTCAGAGTTTCAAAGACCAAACATGGTGCTGGTCTCTTGCCGAAGCTTTAGTGAAATGATTTTAAAAACGCCATCATTTCCTTTCCATGGTTTAAATATATCATATTGCACTAGTGACGATTCAAACCCGTTAGAAATACATATTTCCTCCACATAGCCTCATTAAAATCATGCATCGTGTTGGTAGTATTTTTTAAGTAGACCAACTATTGGGCCATTTATTAGACTGCGAAGCTATCACAAGAACAGATGCAACATTGTTTTATCCTCGTCAGGAAGTTTAATTTGATTTATATATTTTTTTATTTAGATATTATTTACACATTTTCCAAAATGGAATATGTGTCCATAGCAATAGAAGGTACAGATTTGAAATGTTTTCCTATTCACATATCCTTCGTCCATCCCTCCAACATCAGTGACTGTAAGTTGAATGCACTTTCTACAGTGAAGTCATTTAGTTATTGTTTATCAGCCTGTGGTTAGTCCACATGTCCTTGTGAAGCTATTGTCACCCTCACAAAATCCTTTAATTAAATGTGACAAAAGAAAAACACTATTGAACAATAAATGGACTAAACTATTGTAATGTCGAAATTCTACTTGCTCTTTGCTAGTTTGCTTATTCTGCTAATGCTGGTTTTAAATGATTTAGGTGGAAATTGTGACTGTTCGATACATTTACTCTACTCTGACAATTCATGTGATTTATTTGCTTGCATTATCTGCACATTTTACTTTAAGGTCCGTTTTTACCTCCTCGGTAATCTCAGCTGGTCAGAAGTATAGTGTAGAACAACAGCTACCACATTGTCCCCCAGAAAACAATGATAACCAAACACAATGTGGATCCATCCAGACTCGGCTGAATGTGAATGAATGAATGTGTGAGTGTGACCTCTGGCCGGCACCGCAGAGAGTTTAGGAAAGCAGATTAGATTAGCGACTTCTCAAACATGTTCATAATGTGCTTATAATGCGAACCGAAGGTCCGTAAACACATTACCACGACAGATAATTAGTTTAAATAACCATCTACTGTAACCACGGGGCGTATGATGACATGACACAGTGCAAAGTCTGCATATCATCCACAGGGAGGATGACACTAGGAGGCCAGCAGGAAGCTGATACGGCTCTGTATTACATTAACTAAGTGAAATGCTTGTGGTATTTTTATGATGTACTATTGCTTATGAACATATACAGCCTGTAATCCACACCAACGTCATTCCACATGCCAACACACAACTGTGTTGAAGGCCACACATTATGCGTATTTAATGCCTAAACTGTGTATTTATGTATCTTTAGATGAAATTAAAAGATTGCTGATTCAATCAGACGCTGGAGTGAACCAAAGACATCGGCTTCCTGTCATGCACACACACACACAATATCAGGGAGAAGACATTAACAGCTTTATGGCCTGTGCTGGATTACTGAGAACTTCAAATAAGTATGCCTTTAACTGGCTTGATTTAACGAGGGGCTGTAAAACACACATTCACACCTGGGAGTATCATGTTTGATTACAACCAAATTGTATTATTGCTCTTTTAAATTGAATGAGAAAAACATTTGGTAAACTACTGGAGGGATGAAAAATATGTTCTTTTGCAGACAATCTACCTCTACCCGTTTTGCGATGGCTCTTTTTGTTGCATTTTTTAAGTTGATTGAACATTAACTTTGTGAAAAATAAAATAAAATCAATAGAAACGTCTCTTGTTCCTTGTTATCCAGTTGTTATCCAAAGATTATTCTGTTTTCATTCCGGAACTAAATCTCAGTGATGGAAAGTTTAAAGTACTTTACTATTTATTCTACATTTCAGATGAGAACATTGTAATTTTTACTTCACTACATTTATCTGATACTACTTTATTGTACACAATAATACATTTACTGGCTGCTGTAGCATCGGTGGTGGAGTGTTTTTTTTTGTTTAACATTTTTGACATTGTGCCGTTTGCTAATGAATCGAATGTAATATCCACATCATGTGATCACAAATTCCACGACTAGATTGTTTTGGTCCTGTTTTCACCAACTCTCCTCTCATTTCAGGTCCTGCCACTCACACAATGACATCACTCATTCCTCTCACCTGGTCTTCTCCGCCCATCTCATCTGCAGCACGTTCTCTTCGCAGTCCCTCACTACTTATATCCGTCCACTGCCAGATTGTCGTGTGTGTTACTGCCGAGCTCTCCAGCGTTACTCTAGCTCCTGTATCTGATCTGCCTGTTCCCGACCTTGCCTGCCTGTTTTGACTTTAGGTTTTCTGCCTGCCCCTTTAGGGATTTGTTTGCCTGAGTGACTGATCTCCCGGTTTTGACCCTGCCTGAATACTGAGTAAACGGGACTATCCTTGTATCTCTGTCTCTTTGTCGTGCTTTTGGGTTCCAGTTCACGTGTACTAGTAACCTTTACATAATCTTATAAAATGTGATTAAATATGACATTATAAAAGATTTAAGAAACCTTTATAAGTACTTACTTTATAAGTAACAACCTCGATTAGCTTACAGTATATTAAAATATATATTTATCACATAGTAGTATAGGCATTTTCACTTATTGTCAGAGTACCTCTTCCAGCACTGCTAAGACTGAGCTGAACAAATCACATCAAATCTCATATTTGTAGATAACATGATGTTGACCTCCTGATGCCTGTGACATTCAGGTCACATTTTCCTTGCGTCTATCACTCAGTAACATTGAGTAACTCCACTCCCTCTTGAATGTGGACCTGAGGTCAGGCAAAGGGGACACAGAGGGCGCATCCCGAGTCTTTTAATTGCATCCACGTTTCCCTCACTTGTATCTTTTGCATGCAAGAGGAGAAGAAAACAAGGAAATATGTTTTAAGAGAAATGAGACGTCCTTTCCTCTGTTGAGTCTTGTGAAGCGACGTCCGTTTCTGATATCAGCAGATCACATCTGGATCAGCAGATCACATCTGGATCAGCGGATCACATCTGGATCAGCAGATCACATCTGGATCAGCAGATCACATCTGGATCAGCAGATCACATCTGGATCAGTCAGTTGGCTTTAACAGCTGGAGAGTTTTTGAGAGTTTGGTGTCTGCTCACATGACCACTGTACTAAATACTAATAAAGACAGTTATCATCACTGCCAGAGTAGATATGCTTTCTCTCTGTAGTCTGTTACCAGTTTAACAAACTGTGTGGTTTTATACTGTGTCCTGTTTCTAAGCGCAGAACCAATTCCTACCGGCAGAATGCATTTGTCTTATTTATTCATTATTTTTTGCGTCTGTATGTTTTGAAATTCTGATTTTTCATTATTAAAATAACCCAGAATAGGATTATGGTTTCTCTTGAATAATGACACAACACATCAAACCCAACACTCAGGAACCATCAGCATCATGTGACTGAATGGAAATTACACTAAATTATGTAAAATAAAAAGTTATTGATGGAAATAACATCATGAAAAGACAAATCTTTCCAATAAAGTTGTTTGTGGTCCTATTGTTGAAATCAAATAGAAAACTTGAGTTTAATCTGTGATTGGTCTTCACTCTGGTATGAAACTCCAGTGATGTTGAGAAAAATCACATCAGTCTGCATTGTCCAATCAAATAACGGATCAAATAACAATGAGGGGTGTCGGCCCTTAAAACACTTCCTGGAAGCCTGCTCTCGGGCATCCTCGCTCATGACTCCTCAGAGATCCCTCCTCGGTCCTCAGAGCAGAAATAAGAGCTTCGGGACGGTCGTCAATATGGTGGAGCAGAGCAACATTAAGTGAGGAGCGAGGAGATGATAAATAAGAGACTTGGGATGTAACCAGAGCGATCCCAGCCAGCATGACGTATAATGTGGGTCAGTTCAGAACGTCTGTGAGCCCAAAATAAGCTGTAATGAGTTTTAGGAGTGTACAAGAACAAGTGCTGAACTATTTAAAGTGTCACTGCTCAAGGTCTTTTCACAATAATCTTTTTATACAAAAGCACAACTGTAATACAGGTTAGATGTTTCTAGAATCTAGACATATCTACGATGCTCAAGTGGGCAAATGGTTCTCCTGCAAGCTCAGATTGAACTGCACTTGACTTTGTCAAGGACATTTTCTTCAAGAGTCAAAACGGTGTGTTTAGGTGTGCTGTTAGGGCCGTAATCATACTACGAGTCAGTAAGCACAAGAGCCAGGACAGCAGAATCAGTCACCATGACGTACTGGCTGAGCTCTTTGACGGGATCATGCAGGAGGAGAGACGTGACTAAATGCAGGGGCTCCAGTGTCACATCATTAAATCGGTCAATACTGGGACCTGCTCTCAGACTCAGTTGAAGCAAGTAATAAAATGTTGAAATACTTGAGATGTAATTAAACACTGTGTACGCTAATGGAATGACACTGCGAGCCGTTCTAATAGTTCCCAGTACGTAAAAGAACAGTTTCCCCCAGTCTTCCTCACCATGCTGGATGATGCCATGTTCGAGAAGCCTCCGTCCAAGCTGCTCCGCCTCCTCCCTGGTTGCCATCTCGCCCTCCTGAAGCAGCCAGTCGATGAACTCGGAGGCCACCAGCGCCCGCTCGAATGACCCGGTCTCCTCCTCTCGTGTTTGTAACAAGTTGTTTTCAGAGTTCATCAACCTGTGGAGAGAAGAGAGCAACGTGCCGTTACTTCAATTGGTTAGGAAGTCAACGTGTGTGATCGTTGCTTTCAAAAGGCAATCGAATCACTAAGCTTACAATGTAATTTGAAGTCAGAGGTTTAGCTTTATGGGAACTGTGAACCAATTAAGCCATTGGAATCAATTTGTTTTTGGAATCAGATCAACAACTACGGTAATAGAGATGCATTAATACCCATATTGGTCTGATACTGACAGCTGCATCAATGGGCCAATCTGGTATCGGATACCATTATTTTAATATATAAAACAATTTAGTACATTTATATCTATGCATCAATTTGTTACATTGTGTTTTGCAAAGTAAGAAAGCAATGCTTAAGTGATGTTGCATAAAAGAGTGATCCCAGTCACTTCCACACAGTGAGACAGCTGTTCAATCAAACACTGGTATCAGATCAGTACTTGCTATCCAAAGGTCAGGTATCCCGATTGGGACCGTAAAAGTCGGGTCGATGCATCCCCATAAAGTAAAGTACTCTTGACTCAATCAGGAAAATAAATGTGATTATGCTACAACATTTATTTTGCAGCTCTAGTGGACATCTCCATGGCAACAGCCAGCTGGCCTCATGTGTACTTTAGCAGTGCTACATACAGCACATACTCCTCTAATGGAACGAAATGTGAGTTCTCAGAAATGCTGCAACATTTATAACCATTGGACATAATTCAACCCTATAGCACTATTAAATTATCCATGAGATGCGTTCAGTGTTCAGTAAAACCTGGCGTTATTGGGAGTAAGATAGCTGAGTGGGAATTTCCAGCAGGGACTTTGAGGGCTCAACTCAAAAACACCAATAAACATCTCTTTCCCAGCAATAAAAGAAAATACTAAATATCACAATTGAGGCTGCAGTTTTGTTCATAAATGTGAGTAATTCATAAATGTCTTTCTTAGAGTACATGGAGCAGGTGGTGTTATCTCTTCTAAATGACACATGCAAACTCAAACAAACAAAGGCAGACAAGCACCCACATGCACGGTGAAGACTTGCTGACTCTCCCCTTATAAACCCACATTCACACCCATCATTTACACCCAAACACAGTCACCGGGACATTCACACAGCATAAATCAGCCAGGTAGCGGTTACAAGAAACGATAAGCGTTCTGTGACACACCTGAACATGTCAAAACATGTGCTTGAAACAAAGTTTACCATCAAAAAGAGACAGAGATAATAAATAAAGGAAAGAGTCCTAAAACCTGTTAATGAGACGGCATTGTTGCACTTCTAATTCCCTCATCTCATCGTCAATGGTTTATTAATTAATGTTGTTTTGGTTAGAGGCCTGAAATAAGATCTGTGAGAAATTGTCAATAAATAACCCCTCTTGTAAATTGTTAAGCTTTTATGAGTCTAAAAAAAAAGTGGTTTTGAACAAGTGCCGAAATGAGACGACAAAACATCATCAGCCTTGTTTAAGAAACTCATGTGCAAGTGGTGGAGTACATTTACAGCCCGATGTTAACCTTTTACACCCTTTGCGGTTGCATTCATTAAAAAATACAAAGGTGGTGTTCATTTGTGAAGAGCATCTTGCAGTCATCCCTGCACCACTCTATAACCAAAGAGACTTACGGCTATTTCAGGATAGGAGACTTTGACAACCACTGACCTATTTAGACCAACACAAATTGGAGAGAACAACTAGTGGTGCAGGAATGAGTCAGGAAACAAATATTTATTTTAAATTGTAATACATGTTTTCACATGTTCATTAGTCAGTGAAGTCAAGAGATTAAATAGGAACAGGTTGATGGATGGTGGGGTAAATAATTTGTTATACGCGTTTTCCCTTTCCGGCCGAGAGTCGGATGCTAAGACTGACACCAGTCTCATGTCTGTGTGCCTAATATGAAGCAACAGCTAGGAGTTGGCCTAGCTTAGCATAAAGTAAACTGATTGCTTTGCTCTGGCTGAAGGTACAAAATCTCACTTCCTGCCGTCTCTGCTGGTTGTCTGGCAACTGGTCCCGGCCAAGAAGTGGTCCGGTTGTTATAGGTTAGCTTTAGAGGCTTCTGTTATTATTGGACAGAGCCAAGCTAGCTGTTTTTTATTATTATTTATATATATATATATATATATATATATATATATATATAAATAAAAGCCTCCTCTTTGCCGGTGAGATTCGTTCAACTATGACTGATGATCCAGAGCTGCAGGCCCACATTTCAAGAGATGAATTACATCGTCATGTAACTTGGTCCCAGGGTGACATTGTATTCGTAAAAAAGTTCAACCTCGTGTTAACTTAAAAATAGAACTGCAGTTTACAAATATAATCAACACACTAATGAACACATCTGTTTAGCTTTCGTGGGACAATGGCCCATATTAGAAGCAAACATAATACAAACTGGACATGTTCCATGAGACGTGGCTATGTAAATAAGTCCATTTAATTAATTTAAACATGTTAAGTCAACAGACCATGCGGTGTTAGCTTCAAGGGATTGAATCAAAGTATGGTCCTCAAAGTAAGCACAGTGCGTTGAATGACAGCATCTTGAGTACCATGTAGAAGATGATGCAAGACGTGAGACTGTACAGCATGCAAATGGTTCATGGTAACTTAAAGTGGGACGAGGCCAGCTGCCGTGACCTGGATATGCACTCAGCGTAGTTGTTCAGTCAGCATACCTAACTCAGCTGGAGTGATGATGCCCACTGAGACGCGTTTATAGGACCATCAGGCTTTTACCGGCTCTCAGACGTGGTGATGAAGGAGGGGTCATGATGACTCTAGGGCCACGCAACAACTTTTAAAAACAGAAATACGGCTTTAAGCGTCATTGAACGGCCCGGTAGTCCCTTGGTACCGGGGCCGCACAGAAAGAATGAATGAAAAACATTTTGATTGATCATCAAGGTCGGAAATATATTTTGTGTTTTGAAAAATTACCGGATACATCCGTCTGGGAACTCGTGATAGTTACCCCAAAAATGAAACCCACAAGCTAGCAAAAATGAGTGAATGACCTTAAAAGTACATTTTAGACAACAACTCTACTATTGTATTAATATTTGTTTTTATGCCGGTCGTGTCATATTTATGACAATCTCTTTAACAAACTAATAAACAATAAATTATAAAAACATAGAGTCCTAGTCTTCTGACCTGGAGGATGATTTGGAGGAAGCAGAACGGCTTGTTTATTTTTCAGGCATTATATTTCATTATTTAATGCTGAACCAAAGAAAATTCTAAAAATATAATATAATTTAAAAAATCTGAATTGAGCTAAAGTGGAGGAAATCAAGTTGTCATGGCCTCCTTTTAACTTGACTTTGTTGCATCACAATTATTGAGCATTACTATTTAAAAAAAAAAAAAAAGCAACATTTGTGCTTATTTTGACACTTTCTAAATCGGAAAGTTAGATTTTTTTGTTTTTAAAATAAGAGCGGAGACGCCAATAGTCTACATCAGAGATCCTCAACAGGGGCTCCGCAACCACTGCAGCAGGGGTTGAAGACCCCTGTCTACATCATTATTAATTTTTGTTTTTTTTTGTCAATTTGATTGTGGTTTTATCCGAGTAATTGTTGCGGTATTTTGGGAAAATAAAAGAAAGAAATGCCATACCTCATTCAGAACCCGTATATAGAAAATAGGTACTGCATTGGTTGCCGTTTCCTTTGTGGCCAACTTCTCCGAATGTTTGCGTAAACACATTTTCACACTTCATGACCCCGGGTCAGCTGCACTGTGGCGACTTGAAAGCACAGCGTGTGCCGTAAACGCAACAAGTTTTGAACCTTCAATGACACATAATCTCAGTTGTTGTCTTAAAAGGCTACTAACAGCAACGTTATGGAACAACAAATAAAAGATAACATTGCGTTATGTACTTATCAGGACTTTCAGTAGAGATTAGAATTACTTTAAACTAATCTTGAAAGGTTAAAATGCCTTGATGGTAAAACGTCCTTTGCTAATAACCATGTTGGACTCCATCTACTTTAATAGCCAACGCCATTCTTCCAGTTGTCAGTAAGTCATGTGGAGACATTAGGATATACTCTCTAGCAGACAGCAGCAATGAACCAGTGGTATGTTTAGAAGTTAAAGGTTGTGTTGCTCTCTCTTTATTAAGCAGCATGTGTCTTGTATGTTTGTATCTGACAGAAGGGGGGGAAGCCTGTGGTAGATATCTTGAAGGCCAGAAATGGCCACCAATAATGTGGTGGATTGATGCAATTTATGGAGTAAATGCAAAATGGTTCATTTGGATCCAAGACTATATTTAGATAAAAGGCAAAATGCCACATAATCTGGTACAGGCATACTTAGAGATGTATAGAAAAGTACAACCATAATAAGTTTTAAATCACAAGAAAAATAATACTTTATCAAGAGTCAACAATTTTTTTAAAATGTGTAAAAAAAAAAAAAAAGGACACATGGGACTCCTTTTCTTTCCTAAAATATAATGAGTGCAATGCAAAAACAGTAGTCCCCAAATAATAAATATAGTATTACAAGAAAAACTATTTTTCAGTTGCGTAAACAAATGGGATGATGGAGGCTAAACCGAGGAAAAAGACACACAGCATCGTCTCTCTTTTACGCCCCCCTCACACACACACACACACACACACACCGACATGAAGCCGATGTCGATGCACAGACTTAAAGGAAAAACGTGTGCACTTGACAAGAGAGAAGTACCAGCAGAGATTGACTCTGAACTCGTGATGAAGTAAAAATAATTAAGCTCAAATATCACCGAAGTAGATGGTGAAGCTCTCTCTGTCTGAAGTAACTTAGGGAGAGTAAGATTCATACATTTTTACTTTAGTTTATAGCTTGAGTCCTTAATAATAACATTCAATGTACAAAGTCGGCTTTTGACAAGGTTGGTGTTTGTTTTTTAAACCAAAATGCTCGTACTGCGGTGCACTCAATGCTCATTACCCAGCTGCCCCGGTGAGGACCCTATTGCCGGTGTGAATGTCTGCGAGCAAGAAGCAGGCCATTCATGCTCAGTTAATATTATTTATTCAAAATGTAATTCATTTAATTTAATAGTCCAATATGAGCATGACTAAATGTGATATACTGTTGCCATTCAACCACAATCTAGAGTTCACATACGCATGTAAACAGTCGAACTGGTGAACAATGTATTAAAACAACCTGTTAAACATTGTCCTCTTTGACTAAGCCTGTCGCCTAGGAAATGCTGTCAAAACAACGGCTTGAAACGTCTTCCTGCGTTTTGTTTTTTTATTAGTTTGTATATGCTGATTTGACAATTGATAGCACCAGAGATCAATGTGTGTTTGCAAAGCGCCGTTTATTTTTTTTTTATGGAAAAACTCGATGTGAATATGGCTGTAGACAAGGCTCCTTATTGAACACGGTAAACATACCGTTTGACGTGTGTGTGTTAGAGTGCTAACATTTGCTAATTATCACTAAAAACTCAAATTAGATTGTTATTTGTTTTGCAGGTATTTTATTCACCACATACGTTCACGTTTGTTTTACCCAATGATGGAGTGAGAACAAAAGTCAGCAGATCTCCTGAGTTCAAACAATTCATCCTGAGAGAGACGTGAATGTGTGTACTACTTATAATTGTTGAGATCTTTCAGTCTGGACCAAAGTGGAGGACCGACCTACAATAACTTCCCTCGAGCACTTTTCGGTTTGCAACATACAGTCAGGCCATAAAAGTCGCCGTCGTTGGTGAATTTCAGGGAAAGGTCAAGAATATTAATATGTTTGTAACAAATAGATCTAGAAAACTCAAAGTCAAAATGACATTTAGTTGAATGTAAGAACCAAAGAACCAAAGAACAAAAAGGACTGTTACCTGTGCCATAAATGTAATCATGAAGCAACTCTAGTTCGCAAGCAAGCAACCACCACCACAGCCAGCTTGAGGGGTGTGTGTGTGCTTGTGCGTGTGTGTGTATTTATGTCCTGGGCTGCACCATGGCGATTACATAAACACATAGCTTTGAGAGCTGAGACGACAGATGTCTCCCCTTAGACTATTTCTTTCCCTTACGCAACTGCTCGCGCTCTCTCTGTGTGTGTGTGTGTGTTTGTGTGTCATGAAAAATAGGTCTCCGCTTATAAGAACGTTGCTGTGTATGTGTTAAGAGAGGCATATAAATATTGTTTACTCATGAGACAAAGAGGTGGCAGGATGCGTGGGACAGGGAAGTCAAGCTGCTTGTAGAGATCGAGTGAGGGGAGTACAAAAAGTGTGTGTGTTAACACACAGACAGTATTTGCGTGAATCTCAAACTGTAGCGATGCCACAGAGAGTGGAGACACACAGGGGATGTTTTTGGGGGTTACTATAGAAACAATCGATCTCGTCAGAATTGGAACGATAGCATCATGGGTAGAAGGCTGATAAACATAAACAGTATCATTAGTGGTGTCCTCTGGCCTTTAACTCCAGCCCATCTCTGGACAAATGAAAAACAAATGTTCTAACCATCAATGGGGGCTAATGTTGACGCACTCGAGCACACCGTTGAGAATGCTCTCACAGGGAGAAACGAAGAGGAAGACAGGAAGTGCATACATGGCATGTGTTATTGCTTGCCAAAAGGCCATCAAGTTTGAAAGGAGGTACTATATATCTTAAAACAATCAGTATTTGTAACACTGCCTCCCAGTAAAATCGCTTTGCTTTGTCAAAAAGTAACTCAATTCGCCTGAAAAATTGTCCCAGCCAAGAAATATCCCGACACGTAACTCCACCCATTGCCATATGTATTACACAGATATAAGAGTGGTGTTGATCCCGTCAACACGTGGCAAGAAAAGTCATGAATATGAAATGTTCATTTAAAAGCTGCGTGCTACAAAAGGTGAAGGAGAAAAGCAATCAAACGCTAAGAGATGCCTGGGGACTTTCTGTTTCCATTGCACAAAATGGATGAAATGACATTTTTCCCCTCAATCCCTCTCATGGCTCCTCTAAGACTACGTGGTTGTGCTCGAGTGCGTTCCTACTTCTCATAGATCCTCTGCCCCCTCATGAAGACTTTGGCTTCACTGTCCAACGGGAACGTGCCGTCGTCTTTCCGGAAGCGGTAAAACAGCTTCAGGTCTTTGAACTCCCGGTGCTCATCACACACTGAAAACACACACACACACACACAGAGGGATTAGCTTTGAGGTTAAAAGACCAATAAGAAAAAAATTTAAGAAGCAAACGTGTCACATAATGGGAACATGGGAATTTTGACTGTTTGAATAAAGCAGGCAGTATCATTTAATAATTAATGTACATATGGGTTGAGGCAACTATGAGTGAATTATCTCTGCATGAACTTCAACTAAAGGAGGACGAGGCAGTTTTGACTCCGTTTCAGTGATTGGTCAAATGGGAAAGAAGCAGTGAGACGCTACATTTGAGCCAAATTGGCTGGCTGAATTTGATGAATCATCTATTAAGGAGGCACAGATCGTTCCCAGAAAATGTCAAGAAAGAAACGAGAGAGAGATAGAGAAAAAAGAGAGAGGGGGAAAAAAGAGAGAGAGAGAGAGAGAGAGAGAGAGAGGCTGTAACACGTAGCTCATCTTTACCGTGGTGAACAATGCTCTGGTCTAAGAGTTTCTGGATGATCTTGATGGCTGTGTCCCGGTCTGAGGCCTCCTTATGTTCGAGGAGCCAATCAATGAGCTCCTTGGCCACAAAGCAGTTTGGGTAAGTACGCAGGTGGTGCCGCCGATCCTTGATCAGCTTCCCCTCATGGAGCCGCAGCCTGGAGGGCAGCAAACAAACCACAGCAGGGGGGGGGGGGGAGAGAAAATCATTAAGCGTTCTTTGACATGCTGAACTTTCATTTGAAATCAATGACTTGAAGACTGCAACTGTAATTAGAAGAATACAAGTAATGACAGACGTTATCTACATAAACTGCATATTATTTGGACTGCAAGATAAAAACATCTCCTAGAAAACAGTAAAAACATGCACCTCAAGATAAATATATGATGCATGACTGGTATTTAAATATTGCTGTTACAATCACAACTGAAACAGCATGATGTTAGCATGTTGTTGATGAAATTAGATTGTTTTGGGGCTGTTTACAACAGCCTGCTGAGCGATCATTAGCCTGACGATGCATCATCATCTACCTTAGAATTAATTAAATTAATTAGTTTAACGTCACACCAACTCCATTAATCAAATAGTCCATACAATATTTCTCTCAAGTGGGGCTGAAAACTAAAATCTGAATGGGAGAGAAAAAGGATGAACGAGCAACCAGAGACTTGCTGGTTTCATTTTAATCTTTAATGTCACATTATCATTATTAAGCCGACATAACTGCATCGTATCTGGTATACTCCAAAAAAAAAAAAAAGTGATTAAAAATGGCAACCACATTTGAAGTTTCTGCAATCAAAAGCTGCTGCCTACTTGCCAACCTGGCAACCACTTAGTTCTGAGCTCTTCATTAAAAAAACATCTGCAGGGATTTATAAAGTGACTACATTGCATGAGAACATGATGACCCTCGCAAGCATATATAGATGACCCAGATGCTGGTTTTACATCATCAAGGTGACCTCTTCCCGACCCTGATCATTGTGAAACATCCCTCCACCGCCTTAGCCGAGCCTCCTGCAGCTAGCTAGTTCCCCTCCACGCTGAGCCTGTGTGCAGCTGGCCAGCATCACTTCGGATTAGCAGTGACAGCCCTGGTCCAAGCCTGCCTGGTAAGACTTCCCTTCAAACCAGGTCTGGCATCATCCTCTCCTCCTCCTCTGTTCGGCGTCAGAGGGCTTCAGTCTGATCCACCGATAAATCATCTCGGATGGCGCTGGAAACAAAATAAAATCGCCCATCTTGCCGTTTCTTCGCAGACGGATTAGGTGGACGACTGAATGTGGTGACGGGTGTTCTGGTGGCTGCGTTGGTTACTCTCTGTAGACGCATTCACCAAAAGTTGTGGAGGACCGAATGACGACAGGAAAGAGGGTTTCTGAATAGGCCTCTGGCTCCCAGTAAGACCATAACGATGCAGAGTACCGGGCTGCAAACATTCACAAAGCCTCGCTCTCTACTGCAGTCTGACATTGTGCAACAAACGTCTATTCACAGCTATGAACTGGTCACAAGCCTGTCTCCAGCAGCTGCATGTGTCCGCGTGTCATGGCATCCGTCTTTCTGTCTGGTTTGTAGCTTGCGTCTGAAACCGATCCGCTCTACGACACGAGCGGATCGACATGACCCGACAAAAATAGGTGATAAGATATTTAATAAAAATAGCCAGCATACTGTTATCAGTGCCAGGAACTGTGTCACTCATGTCCCGCGAGCTTCGGATAACAATTATCAAACAAAAAGGTGTGGATGAGGTACACTCCTTGCTTTTATACCAGCAGAGTTTCACGTCAGGTCCAATTGTATTCTTTGACTGTGACTTTCTCATTGCCTCGTGTTATTTTAGTTGTTGTTGTTTTGTTTACTTATTTAAACTGTGGGTCAGTGGTTAGCAGGTCCGTCTTTCAATCAGAGGATCGGCGGTTTGATCCCCAGCTAGCCCTAATCGATGTGTCCTTGAGTAAGACACTTAACCCTGAATTATAATAATGTAAATTAAATGTATAAAACCATTTTTCCTGTGTGATTATGTATTTATTATACAAATCTCCTCGCTGTGGGAGTAATAAAGGATTATCTTATGGTCTGAAATATGAATTCAGACCAAATAACAACACTAAAGCAGGCAGTCAAGGTAAAACACTGATCGAGAGCATCAATCATTAAACTGTCCTGTAAACTGTCCTGTGTGCGTGCGTGTGCGCGTGTACCGAGGCTACAGCCAAAGTCAATGCAAGCCTAATTTTAGCATAGTTTAGCATGTTTATTTTCTAATTAGCAGTAAACACAACGTACAGAATCATTGTTTTTGCAGGTATTTTAGCAAAAACAATTCATCCTAAGGAGGCATGAGTTTTTGGGCCAAGTGTCATGGTAATCCATCCAATAGTTATTTACATATTTCACTCTAAACCAGAAAATGTCAACCTCAAGTTTGCGCTACAGGAAACGACAGTGGATCACCAAGTCAATAGCATTCATCCTCTTGGGACCATGAATGCGTGTACAAAACGTCATGGTAATCCATCCAAAAGTCGTTTGAGACCCGATATTTCAGTCTGGATCAATGACACTGCCATCTCTAGTCATGCTGCCGGCGTGGCTGAAGAAGCTCTCCGCGCTGAGACTGTACAACATGCAGAAAGACAGAGCCTTGAATGTCTCAACCTCAAACCCTTTCCCCCAGAATAGCAGCGTCTCAGAGGCAGAGGACTCGGCGACAGCCAGCCCATCGTTCACTGACACTTGCCACACTGCCAGCTGGCAGCCTCAGTGTACAGCTGTAGCTGTGCCAGAGACACTGCATGCACATGCGCGCGCGCGCGCACACACACACACACACACACACACACACACACATTATACAATGACAAACAGGAAAACACACACTGGTGCTAAGCAAAAGATCACCAAAGAGTATATCCAGAGAAACTATTGATCTCTTGAGATGATGACTGGTGTTCCTATTTATGGTTCTCCAGAACAGAACAATGTTACAACGTGTTCCACTTCAAAAACAGCAAAACGCTCCCACTCAGTGTCTCCCACCCAGCTGGAAAGCACAATTTAGTGGTGGTGTACTTTCCTCGGAATTCAGTGGGGAGGGGGGGGGGGGGGGGGGGGGGGGGGGGGGGGGGGCTGAAATTCCTGGCATTGGTGCCATGCTTTACCTACTGAGCCTCTATTCATCGCTGAGAGCATGAGCCAGCGAACGCCACCAGGGTTTTGGGGCCTTTCTTTATGTACGGAAGGTCAAAAGAAACAGCATGTCAACAACGCTGCCTGGGATACCAGTACAATTCCCTGATAGGATGAATGGGCAGCGCATGACAATGATTAGTAGGTTGATCATTGCCCGTGCGGCTCAAAGGGCGCTGAATTACTGGGGCAACAAAAGAAAATGACTCATTGTGTTCAGTCCTAAAAAAAACTAAAAAACAGCATCCTACAGAATGTCGACAATGCCTCGGGCTGAAATGTGCACGTTATATAGGTGAGGGGCGGCAGCTTGCACGGGGAGGTGTGCACGTGTGGATGCCTTTGTTTGGCTGTGCATGCTGCAGTGGAGCTGGAACCGCCTCTAGGGCCAGTTTACATTGAGGGAGAGCTACATGCGTGAGCATTAGCCTGCTGTCAAACATGCTTACAGCGCACACTTTTCTCAGTTAGTGCCTCGTGTCCCGACATCGGTCATCCTCATCTGGGTCACGGAGCATGACAAGATGGAGCACGAAAACTAACTGACGGGATGTAGTCGGTGTCAGGTATTCAGTCGCAACTGTTAAGTTGGTTTGCAGACCATAATGATTCAAATGCCTCCGCTGCGTTCATTGTGTGACCCCCCCCCCCCCACCGCATGCAGACTCGGGGTCGGCACCGAGCGACCGACCTACCTCAGCTGTTCTCCAGTGACGAGCACCTCGGCCAGCCGCTCCAGCTCTGCAGCCTTCTTCTGCATGGTGATCCCGATGCCGTCCATCTCTCTGCTAATATAAAAAGAGGCACAAACAGAAACACACAAAGAATTTACCAGTCTGGCATATTTGTAAATTATTATTATTATTATTATTATTATTATGTTGTATGTGTGCAGCACATAATAATAATATAGTATGTATAAAAAAACCATAATAATATTTGTAAATTATTATTATTGTTATGTGTGCAGCATAGTGTGCACCAGTATCATTCTAGCTAACAAACCCACAAGAAAGTAGAATTGATTGAGAAACAAAAAGGCATGCGAGAAAATAAACAAAGCACCCACACCTCGGTTTATGCTTACCCTTCAAGCCCCATTGAGACGGAAGAGTCGGTCAATAATGTCTTTGATGAATGAGGATACAGATTATTCCATCCCAGGAAACATGCAACAATGCAGTCAGTCAGTCAGTCACAGCCCAGCCCTTCAGTTGGCCAGCGGCTCCATTAGTCCACTTTTAATTCCTCGAAAACCTCCGACGTCTCCAAATATCTGCACGCGCACATGAACGCGGGTGCGTGCATGCCGCTTTTCCCCTTAGCGAATTCTTCAGACGCTACTTATCGATGTTTAGCTGCGACGCTCGTGAAAACAACGCTTTCTCTCCGCGTCGGGTCGGTTTGTTTGTCACTGACACGCCACACGGGATGCGTGCACGTTTTTCTCCACGGCGCAGCCAGCACCCATCCACAAAGCCCACGCATTGGGAGGACTCTGCCGTCGTCACTGGGGGAGTTAACCGGGGGGAGGGGGGCGGGGTTACAGACCCATGCGAGTGCGCTCGATTCACTCACCGCTTGGCCCCTGGCAAGAATCACAGGGGTGGCATGGGTTGGATGTAGTTTTAGTTGGCCCTTCCTGATCAATTTTAGGGATTTTGATGGTTAGGTATGATTTTTTTGTGTGCAAAAAACAAATGACATTGTGAAAAGGATCCTTCTGTGCAGCTTTAGATTCATCTTTGAATAAGTGCGCCAGAAAGCTGAATTTTTAATATTCAACCACCAAATCAACAAAAAATGCCTGAAACGTGTCTCCTTCCAAAATGTTAATATGTTGAACAAATAATAGAATAAGATGGAAAAAAAATTGCTACAACATTTTCAAAATACAAAGTGAGAGTGTGCAACATCCTGCAACAAAAGTCACAATAAAAAAGCATGCTTGCCACATATCATACAACTACATTTAATTTATATCACAATATTTTTTTAGAGACTTAATCACCTTTACAGTTATCATTTAAAAAGTGTTTATTATCTTATGGTATCAATCCCTTCTCCAATCATAACTAAGATATGTTAGATAGCACTCTATACCCACATCATTCAGAAAATACATACAAAAAATCCTGATAACAGCAGGTGGACATAAAGAAGAACACAAATGCCTGCAGACATACACGGGCTGCCCAATAGACCAAATATGTCTAAATGAGATTAATCACGTCCAGAGGAAAGAGATGGGTGATTATCTCAGAGCACCTACACACAACAATACTATACATATATTTAATATTTTCTATTTTTCTTTAAAATAAATAAAAGGATGTTTGTGATTAAATTAAATGTGCAACGATCGAAAAGCAGGATATTTTGATATAAAAATAACCAGACACAATACATACCTTTGATCTTCAAGACACATTTGAATTGTGTCACAAATATGAATGAATTAAGTTACTGGTTGCACGTTGGTTTGTTATGTACAACATGCAGTGTCTGTATTGGTATGATCTATTCTGAGGTGAACATAAACCAACCCACCCTGGACCGATGAAGTCATCTGGCTGCTGATTGGCTACATTGGTAAGCGTGTATGTGTGGGTATGTGTGTTCCGCAAAGTTTGTGAATGCTCTCATGTTTAATGGTGTATACCAGGGACTTTTGTAGGATTCCAAGAAAGGGGGGACTAAGCCCCAAGGGGAGCATCACTTTCGTGAATGTGTGCAAATTCTTCTTGGGGCCCCTGATATCCATTGTTTCCGACAGTTCATCGTCTTTTGTGGTCTTCTTTTGTGATGCATTCAAATCTCCTGCTGATCACCGTAGGCCCTATAGCTTGTTTTAGGTCCTTTTTATTCATGATTTAATGAGTCTGTCTAGGTTTAGAAAAAGTCCCATGATCCTTTGCAACTACGATTTTACAGACTGGCCCTTCTTACTAATGTCACCTCATTAGTCATAAACTACTTTGCTACTGTGACTTAACTGACGGTCATGAATTATATGAACAGTCAGACACATTCTCTCATGTACTTATTCACACTTAAAGCTAAAGCGACGTCTCTGGTGAACGACGTCGTCCGACCGCGCCATCTGTTGGCTAATAAGAGTGTTACGGGCAACGGTGGTTTGTTTTACACTTTATGTTTCAATTGTAAGTCGTGAGAATGCAAAGAGAATATGCAACAGCCCTCGTGCCTTTGTCATTTTGATGATTAAATTGGTCATGTGACCCGGAGTTCTATCACGCGGGCCAGTGGCGCAATGGATAACGCGTCTGACTACGGATCAGAAGATTCTAGGTTCGACTCCTGGCTGGCTCGTCGCTTTTGCCTTTTTTTCTACTCTGGTGAGGAAAGACGGCATATCGTATTAATCTATCCGACTAACGTACGTACGAAACTCCTGAAATACACACGTAGTAAGTCGCGTCGAATCCCACTCGTTCCTCTCTGATGATCATAGAGACATATATATATATATATATAATTGTCGGCAACTAAAATGACACAGTACGGTGAAGTCGGCCAATGGCGGAAGAAATACTCAGACCTTTAATTTAGTAAGAGTATAAATACAACAGTAAAAATACTCAAGTACATTACAAGTCATGTATTATCGTATTATGTTCAATATGTAATCTGCAAAACGGCCAATTTCAGTATAATATGTATTGATGCATTGATGTGAAAGTCTCACTTTAATGTTACATGGTAACCATGGAGCTCTTCTTTACTATATACACTGCTAGGTAGCTGGGGAATTTCACCAAGGGTTCAAACAAGTTTGATCTTAACCATATAGTCATGATACATGTATATGTATAATCATAAATTATTAAATAGTTGTTGATTAACAAATATATCGATGATAATATTGGATGAAGAATGCCAGTTTCAGAGCGTGTATCACATATGTGTTGTCTTCATCTATATTTTTATTTAAGTATTAAGAAGAAACTGTATTTGTGTTTCCCTCAATCTGCATGGCAGTGCAGGGACCGCAGTCAGCATGACATTGAACATAATACATATGCAGATCTATAATAAAAGTACAATTAAATATGTAATTGTCTTCACTCATCGCAAGATATTTTGAATGTATACCCTTTTATCTAAAAAGAAAAGAAAAACACATTTTAATTTAAGTTTGTCCTATTGCAATGCATTTATTAAATATGTTCTTTCCAACACTCATATAGCACATATGGTATGATGCTCTTAATCTCAATCTACATAGTTATGAAAAAGGAACTCAAATGACAAGCGATGTTTTAGTTAGTAAACTAAAGACATGAATACAATTTGGATGGCAAATCAAAAACTGTAACTCCCACTGCAAATCAAATTAGTGTTTAAGGGGTTTTGCATGAAAGTCAGAATGAAAAAAAAGTAAATGAATATAGGGCAATATATAACTTTTAAAATATGTTTGCAAAAGTAACAAAAGACATGGATCTACAAGCCGAATACCAACCTCTTCATAGTTGCATCAACAACTCACACATCTAGTTTTAAGTGCTTCGAACAGACTGCGTTTGACAAATTGTGGCCGTTGATTCATTTAGAACATTTTAGCCGGCTCTCTGAAGCATTCTTGCCCGACTTGACAAAAATGGAAAAGTCATGCAACTGTTTTATATGAACTGGTCGGCCCTCAGCGCACAGCGGCATTGTGACCTGTGGGATAAGGGTGTTCTTAAATATTTCTATGGAATGGTCATGCTAAAGAGTTATCATTTGATACAGAAAATGAGTCACTTTTGAATGACTTGAACTTGAAGTTGAAGGTACATCGTTTCTAAAAATGAGTTGACTACCAGATATTTACACAGCCAATGCAATTGATATTTACATTCTTTTTTTTTTTTTAAACCTATGGCCACACAAAGTCCATATGCAGTGGGTCTAACGCAATGCTTCACTGACTTTTGGTGTTTCACCATCCTTCATTATTGGGTGAAAACATCTCGAGGCATCATAGACACTTCATTGACATTCCTGTGTACATGCACATCCAACCACAGTGTGATCTGACGCGTTGCACTAATCAATCCTTTACAACAAGAATTGCACACGTCGACGACTCCCGCTGTCAGTCCCGCTTTGGCAGTTCCTCCACACATCCACCAGGGGTCGCCCTCCGCCCACTGAAGTGTCAGTAGGCGGCGGCGGCAGCGACAGGAGAAGGGCAGCCAGGCTCCGTGTGCTTCAGGTGGCAGGAGTGGCAGAGAAGGTGGCCGTTCAGAGGGTAGCAGCGGTGACCCTCCTCGTCGTTCAGCTCCATCTTACAGGCCTGATCCACACAGATGAGGAACAAGGGTTAGACACATCCACTGACAGGCTACAGGAGCCTGAAGAGAACAATGGAGGGTAATTGGTCTGATATCTGCTCTGCATTGACCTCATTTCCCAGCACTGACAGATTGGACAGCAATAATTGCCGCGTTAGTGGGCAAAGACAGCTTTTTGGAACAGATTTGTTTCTACATTTACAAAATGATTTGAACTCGTCATATTAGCAAATCCCAAATATGGGCATACTGAAAAAAGGAGAGAAAAAATAAATGCAATAATAATAATAATGACATAGTAATATCGTAATAAAAAAGATCAGCATGAACAATCTGAAATGTTTTCTGAAATATCCTTGGTATCGGTATGAAAAGGTAATACAATACCAGCAGATTGTGAAAAACAATCACTTAAAATCAATTGAAATTCTAAACAAATATTTAAAATGTCAATCTAAATAATCAATAGAGACCAGAGTGTCAAACTTCAGTCTATTCTGATAAACTATTATCTGCCTTTTGGCTTGCCGTTTCAACACAGAAATGTTTACAAAGACCAAATTCTAATGTCAAGATGCTCCTCTTTGAACAACGATGAACACAAAAACAGGGTGCTGCTCCTCACAGCCCACTGATTTGTATTTCCACGTGTGAGAACAGCAGCTGTCAATCAGCCTTTGGCACAAAAAAAGAAGAGGCACTTAAAACGATGATAGGGATGATGAGGTGTTGCATACCTGCTCTCCTCAGCAGTGTGTCATTAGCGCCCAGACTGTAATTAAGATCAGGGATCTACTCGCTATGATATCTCTTAATGAGCCATTCAGAGGGTACCTGGCTGAGAGCCACTAAACAGGCATGTTTTCAGATGCAAAGCTTCAGTTTTCTTGAACCCACCTCACAGTGATAGCATTCCACATGGTAGTCTTTGTCCATGGATACAACTCGAATGGTTTCATCTGACCCCTGGAATGAAATACACACCGATAAACAAAGCAAATGAAGCCCATCTTGCCAGAAGAAGACTTCTTTTGTTTCAGTTTAAAAAAACGTCCGGACACCAACAAGCGCTGAACTGCGTGTGCTTTTAAATGACGAATCATACTGATATAGCCACAAGGAGCCAAAGACTGGAGCAAATAGTTCATAAATAAGTACAAAGATCCTGTGTCTCAATCTGTACATTTAATATTTGTGTGTTCTTTGTCCTCGAGACAGGAGGTATTTCTTTTTTTAGTCATCTTTCTGATTACAATATCAGCCTGAGAGGGAACTCCCCTGAACATCCGTAACAACAGCTTACATAAATGGACACGGACGAAGCCCCCCACCCCAAAACACACACACACGCACACACACACACACACACACAAACACACTCTACCTCTCCTCTAAATACCGGGCTCACTGCTTACTCAAAGGGGAGGGCAGGGGACATTCCAGCAAAGTCAACTCTAATTTTGGACATTTCTTTGCTTTTGCCAGCATGTCCTGCCTGCGTGTGAACTGTACTTCTCCTGCTCCCCATCTGCACCTCCTTGACACCACATCGATTCAAAGCCCAGAAATATTATTAGGCCTCTCTCATTGTTTGACCTGTCGTCTCGAGGGAAAAATGTCCATATTGAACAACATGCTACTCTCGCAGCTTAGTTCTGTGTTTGAGTCATAACTGAGTCAACATGAGCAGATAAGGATTCATAATCTGCTGAGCTGCTGCTGCTGCTGGTTAAAGGTCCACAGGTAAAAGTGAACAACACCTCAATGTAATGAAGGAATAAAGCTGATCAAAATAAAAAAAATAATCTGTGTTTTCCCAGAACAAAACACAGATTCTGTACATTTAACACAAAGTCTCTATCTTATTGATTTAGACCAGTTTACCACACTACCTTGATAGGAGAATTCTGTCAAAACATGGGGATACAGACAGACTATATGTGACATTGTTTCATCATGACCCGGTCCCAAACGAAGGTGAAAGTTAGCTTACCTCTGAGGGCAGGATGGGCTGGTTACACGCCACACATTTCGGCGCCAGGACCCTGGGAGAGCGTGAAAAGACAGGTTTTCATAGATCAGTTTGAACTGCACTCAAATGAGTGAACTGAATGCAGTTCATGTCCTGAATGTGAATCCGCTCTATCCAAAGACTATAAAGGTTACAGTTAATATTTGATGTCTCTCTCTCCCTCTCCGTCTCCCCTGCTCTGACCCTGACTAGATTCAAGATGGCAGGTTTGCAGATGTGCTGGCGTTCCCTCACACACGTGATTCCCCGAAAATGTTTTTAAAAAAAGGAGTAGAAAAATGAAAAAAGCTCAAATGAATTCATTATTTCCACACACATGGCTGGCACCTGGAAGTCTGAGGGAATAACAAAGGGCCTCTCAGTGTGGACGGGCATGACTGTGGCTAAAAGTCAAACACACACCGTATACACAATACGGGTCGTCTGCTTCAATCAGCGTGGAGGACTTGTGAGAGCTTCCAGGCTGCGCTGCAGCGGGGAGAAGGAAGGCTTCGACTGTGGAGCTGCTGTTACGGTTGAAGTGCTAACAGGTGATCACTTTAAATGCAGTCTCTACAGGTGGCGAACAGGCACGACTTCCAAATGTTCTCACACTCACAAAAACCTTGATTTCCCACTCAGATGTTCCACGTTTGTGCCGTTTCGGAGCATGTTCACTGTTGCGTTTGGACGAGAGGAGCCTGCACGCCACCCTTCACACCTCGAACCGGACAGTGAGCTTTCTCTCTCTCTCTCTCTCTCTCTCTCTCTCTCTCTCTCTCTCTCTCTCTCTCTCTCTCTCTCTCTCTCTCTCTCCTTTCGTCCCCGACTAAACTTCTCATGGGTCCGCCACACGTGGCAAATAGACTCAGTCGACCCCTTCTCCACCACACCCTGCAGTAGCGAGGCATATGTTAAGGGGTTGTGCATCCATCCATCTGGAATAAGACACCTAGACCTTTTCCGGTGTATCGGTGAACTGATTTAACACAGCTCAATCCAGATCGGCCGCTCTCGTCCCTTTGAAGTCCTGTGAAACAAGTGGCGCTCACCTGTGGTAGTCTTTGAGACAGTAGATCTTATTTTCAGTGTCCACAGTGAAGGGCACTCCGTCAAGGCTCTCATTACAGATGACACAGCGGAAACAGCCAGGGTGGTAAGACTTCCCGAGGGCCTGCAGGATCTATAAAGAGAGAAATGAGTGAAGGATTTCTGGACATCAGTGCGCTTATTAATTACTCACAATTTGTAATTGTATTAAAATAGTAATTGTTCCTGAGAAAAACTTTAGATGAAATTGAAATGATCCCTGTGGATATATTGGGTCATAACAGCAGCTGAGAATAGGACAAAGCTAAGAATACGTCACAATGAGTCCTCAGAAAATGTATATTATGTATACATACATACATATTCAGAAAAAAAACAATCACACCTATCAATTAAAGCTAAAAGGAAAACATAGCAATTCAGTTAACATATTCAGCCTTCTCTAGCAAATGTAAGCACACATTATGTTGTTTGTTGAGTACATAAATATGTACATAATACACAAACACCATGCAGAATACAGCCTCAGTGATTGAGTTAACATATTTCTGCTGTGAGCATTTTAAATGTGTAGATATGAAGATAAAGCAGGCAGCACAATAAAAATTAGACATCGCCTTCATCTCTCTCTGCTGGATGGAGAAGAATCATGTCTAAAAAATCCTTCATATGCTGCATCACTTCCTGACTGGATGTGTTTTGTTTTTACCCACAAGTCTGTGTGTCTGTGTGTGTGTGTGTGTGTGTGTGTGTGTCTGTGTGTGTGTGTGTGTGTGTGCGTGTGTGTGTGTGTGTGTGTGAGGGAAGGAGAGATGATGCACATGTAGAGCCAATGCTTCCTCTTGAGCCTTTATCCAGATGTGCCCACAGAAGGTTTATTTAGGGGGAAGTCTGCTGAGATCACTTGGCTCGAACGCATTCACACAAACACACACACACACACAGGCAGACAAAACACTCAAAAGTACACACAACTGGAGAGAAGGAACAGACACTCACCATGTCCATGATCAGATGTCCACATGCGTTGCACTTGTCTGCAGACTGCTGGAAACCGGAGTACTTCAACAGGCAGAGAAAAGACGACAGTGATGTCATTGGAATTTGGTTATTTAATGGATGACTGAAGTCTGACTAAACAGCTCCACAATTTCTCCCAGGCATAATCCAAAGTAGCCTATATGGTGGTTTAACACCCTTCTTTAAAACTGCTCAAACTTTCCCTCTCTCAAAGCAAGAAAAGAGCCCTTGAAGAATTACTGAACAGAAGTCAATATGGAGTGGTTCCTTGGATGGGCCTTTAAGGGGTACAGTGTTTGTCCGCTCAGCGTTGTCATGTGTTAATATGTATGAGCAGCATCAGTCAGGAGAGGCCACCCGAAGAGCAGATTTAATTAACAGCACGTAGAGGGAGAAAGCCACAGCAAATTGAATTCAGTATAAATGTGGATTTTAATTGAGCAACCAGGAGCTTTCGGTGGAAAGTGAATTAGATGAGGTCCTTTACGGAGGGCTCATATGGTAAACAAGCACAGAGGTATAGACAGTGTCAAGGAGTAGTTGGGAAAATGCAACCCCAAAAAAAACATGCACGATATAGAATGTGTGTTTGGAAATGACAACAAGTTTTACCACGGGGGTTTTTCGATTGTGTTTAATGAACATCCTCTGACTATGCATACTGAGAGGTTTCTATTTTTGCAAAGCGCATACAGTCATTCTGCACTGGTGTGAATGGCCTGACCGCCCTCGACCCTGTAAACCCTAGCAAAGCAGCCTCTCCAGTTACTGACCTGCTTCCAGTCCCACCCGAGGGAGGAAACTGATATGAATCAACAGCATTAGATGCAAGAACATGCGCGGCGAGGTCAAAGTCTCTCACCAATGTTTTGTATTTAAGTTGAAGGCCGGCAAGTTGGTTGCAGGTTGATTATTAAGTGTGTACGCTAGACAGACATTAGACAATAAAGATAAACCGATAACCTCCTATTCTTATAAATACAGAGATATTTGTAAACCTTGAGACAATTGAGATGTTGACTGTTGTGAAAGAGAATGCAGCTCATACTGTATGTTATCTCAACCTAATGCAATAAATGTCACATATCTCAGCTGAGGTATACAAAATATTGATTGTGTATTGACCGCTCACCAGAAAGTCCTCTTCACAGAAAACCCTCCCTCCGACGTAGTAGAACGCCTTCCCCCTCAGCCTTCGACCTGGAGAAACAGACACAGGAGTCCCTTTGCATCATTTCACGAGAGCTAAACACAGCACCTGGGACTCAAAACGCATTCTTATTATTGAATTACAATAAGTAGATTAAAGCAGACGAGAAAAGGTAAGTCAACGATAGAATGTTTGAATTGTCTTACTGGAAATTCTTGCAAAGCCATGAGAGCAGTCTCAGAAAATAGTTGGAGCACTAATGCATAAAGAGCGCGGTGATTAATTACAGCCATTCGAAGGTAATGGACCCTCTTGCAATATTCATTATATCTTGCTGGATTCCGGGCAGATAAATCAAACAAATGGATCTTTGGTGTGCTGGTGTCTTAATATAATATTGCTGGGTCACAGAGTGGGTTGCAGTAAGACAAGGAACACATCTGGATCATACACGTGTGTGTGTGTGTGTGTGTGTGTGTGTGTGTGTGTGTGTGTGTGTGTGTGTGTGTGTGTGTGTGTGTGTGTGTGTGTGTGTGTGTGTGTGTGTGTGTGTGTAGGGGGGTGAAATGCTGAAATTCAATTACAAGACAGGTGCAACAGATTAAACAATCTGCTATATTGGATTTCATGGCGACAACAGGCCAAGACCTACAACAACCTGCTATTCTTCTTCTTTGTTCCTTTCTGGTGTCTTTCCACACGCTTGGTGTGCTTCCTGTCTCTCTGTGTGCTTTAATACTTCTACACACACACACACACACACACACACACAGCTAAACCACTTTACATAGCTATTCTTGCCTAGGTCCCACAGGAAGAGAAAACATTCCTGACATTTTCTGAGTGGGGAGGTGAAGGAGGGGACAGCAGGGGAGAAGAAGGGGTTAACCTTGGTGAACAGGAGCCTTCTTTATCTCCTATGCTCTGTTTACCCGAAAGCTTGTATCCAGATAGGCTCACACAGTCATTTAGTCACAAGGAATTTCAGTTTCATTCTTAAGACAGAGAGAAAATGCAGTTGAAGGATGTTTCTTCAGATTAATTTCTTGAGAACATGAACAAGTCAACAAGACGTCAGTGCTGAATTTATATTTTGGCGCATCCCTTCATTGGCTATTGTCGGGTTGAGCAATATGACAGTAATTACTGTGAGATTATATATTGTCCACCATTTTTGCCACGCCCTATATATCATGGCAGCTACCCTGGTAGTAGTAAGCCATCGAGGGGAATGTTTCAAATCACTGATGATCCATGAAGAAAAACAAATTAACTGCCACAATGACATTGTCTGAACCAGTTATTCACAACTACATTACCCAACTTTAACATAATAATGATGGCCGTGCAAGCGGTGTGGCCAAGGCTAGCACAATAACTAACTGAAGAGGAGACGAGACATTTTGACCGGGCGGAGGACAATTAATGAAGACAGTCTTGGCACTGGGTCCCTAAAGGAAAAAATGGAAAGAGGACGCGGGATGGAAGTGAGATATGGGCCATCCCTCCTTTTCACAGTCCTGTCTTGTTCCCAGTGAGTCAGAGAGGGAAGGCTCTGAGCTTTCCGGAGAGATAAGAGCTTAATTAAAGTCAGGAGTCAGGACTGACTATTTGAAAAGAACTGCGCCTATTGCGCTTTCATAAAAATGTAAAATACCTGAGGGACAGAACAAAACAGAAGGCCATTTTCTAATTAAAACATTCTCTGAATTCCCTTATGTAATCCCATTCAGAAAATAAGAAATCCACAATAACTGTCCTCCTAATTGGGACTCAACCCTGTTCTTACCTGTGAGTAAATTAGCACCAAAAAAAGCAACATATTGTATAGCAATGTGACATTACTAGACTATTTTCTATGAGCTGAAGTCTCACCTCCTGCCTTGCTGAAGATATCTATATATACATGTTCCCTGCATAAAGAAGAAGTGTTTTGTGTAGTCTGAATGCATTTCTCTGGTTGTGGACAGCACCTGGGGCGTTTTGGTTAAGGTACCGACAATGTACCCACCAGATGTTAACATGCAATGGTTTCAGGACCAATCAGATCCTTGTTTGTATTCTGCAAAGCCTGACGACAGGCTGGATGGGACTTATATTATGAAAGCAGAATTTGACAGGCTAATGTGTAAACTACTTCTACTGATTACAAACTTGAGCTTAATCTCAAGATGGAAATGCATTGTACCGTTCAGTCATAAAACATCATTGTTATGCAACTCTACACAATAATGACAGATTTCTTGACATATAGACTCTGGAGGAAGATGAGAAGGGATGCTTAATAAACAGGCTCAGTATATGCCTTGTGCTGTTTACTGTGTGGGCACAGCATGAGTACATGCATGTATCAGCGTGCCCCTGCCTGCTGGCTGCGTGTGGTGTGCTTTCACTGAATGGTCTCCCTGTCCCACACTGTCCTCCCACCTCGCTGCGCTCAGCTGACATAACAGCACCCAGTGTCCTCCTGGAGCCAGACCTACTGAGGGCCCCTGTGCCTGCATTCCCCCCTCCCCCCCCCCCAGCTGAGATGCTTTCCCCTTGGGCCACTCACAGCCAGCATAACCCTTATGCTCTCACATGGAGCAAGGTATGAGAGGTATGTGGTTTGTAAACCACTCCCACCCCCCACGATGTCTCCTCTTTTTCATCTCCTTGCTCTCACACACACACACACATGTATAAACACACAGGACAAGGGGGTAAAAGAAAACACAGAGATATTAATCATGTATTTGGGGGCGTAACCAGCAAGGTCAAAGGTGTTGCGGAATAATGGGCCTGAGTAGAGGTCACCACAGTGCCACACATACTCCACATACCCATCTTATAATTGGGACAGAGATTTTAATTGGTCGGTACCCAAAGCCAGGTCATTCTTCGACCAGGGAGGTGCACGGCTGTCCAGTCGGGAAGCTACAGGTCCCACATACTTCGGACAGTGCAGCCAGGGTGATGAGCCTCAACTGACACCTGGCTCTACCGAATTTGTCAGGTAAACTGGCAAAATAAACCTGGCCAGTGCAGCGATGAATGAGTGGTCCATTGAAAGATGCTAGACTGACACACAATACACAGTCTAAACAAATAAGCCCCCGTAGCTACTGAAACCCACAAAGTATTTTGGTGGTTTTATAAGAATGATTTTCAGTCTCAAGCTCTACACCAGACTTTGATACAGTGTGAGTATCTAACTATACTAAAGGTTATTTTATTGACTGATGGATAAATTAGGTCGGCAAAAGGTCTTGCATCATGTGTCTTTGTGTGGGCTGGAGGAGCGACTGGTACACCCAGAAACCAAACACCGGTAAACATGGGACAGTAATCCCTAAATAATTGTTGGTTTCTGCTTGGGGCGATGAATGACTGAGGAAGAAGGTACAACTTTTAAATCAAAAGGGAAGGGTCTTTGGGGGTCTATTAGCCAGGAGGTGACATGAGCTTTACATGTGAATCATCCGAGCAGGTGAAAGTGTCAGTGAAGGTATGCTGTCTATATGTGTGTGTACTTACTGCAGGCGCTGCAGGTGAAGCAGCTGTCATGGTAGAGGCTTCCCATAGCTTGGCAGGCCTGGCTGGCTCCATACACCGCCTTGTTGCACTTAACACAGACGCCTGGAACACAACACAGCATAGGACCAAGTCAGAAAGTCATTTAAGCCACTGATGCATTTATGATGTAGACTCTACCAAATCAATAAATACATTAAGATACCTCTATTGTATCACGATTAAAGGGAAATAAAGATGGGCTGTGATCCAGATTAATTCAGACAAAAGAAATCACTTCAGAAAGTCAGGAAGCTGGGTACTGGGCTACATCATTGAAAGGGGAAATGTATCATGATTTGCTTATTTGACTTGGCTCAGAGACTGAAGAGTCTGTTAATAAAGACTTGTTCCTGCCCTAACTACAAACACAGTCACATGTGGCTTGATATCAATATGAACTGATCCACTCATCGAAGCAATGTGCTCAGAACAATGTAGAAAAGAAGAAGAAAAAAAAGAGAAAAGCCCTAAAGCCCTAAAGACAAATCACATGAGTGCATGCCATGCAATATTATATAATCTCTCCTTGACTTTGGACTGCTCATCTAAAACACAGGGTTTCCATGTGATTAATATGCAACTTGCTGCTTATGCAACAATACTTTCCTGGCATGGAAATAGTATCTTTCTTCGCACTAATTCCGTGCCAATCTCCATCTTTGCCTCTGAGCGTGTCTCTGTGGCATGGAGCAATATGACAACTGGCACATGGAGGACCGTGAAAAGTGACAACTCCCAACTCTGCTGACGGTAATAGCTAATCAGATACAGTATGGTATGGAAGTATTTACTTGAAGTAACAGAGAGGACAATGGCGCTGATGGAAGATGACTCTTTTAGTGCATGAGGTTATTTGTGTGTGCATGTTGTTTTTATAGAGAAATTCCCTGGAGATGAAGAGCGTGGCCCAGCCCAGGTCCTGGTAGAGCACTGACAAAGAAACTTCTGTTTTCCCCCGAATCCAACACACATCACGGGCTGCCTCCCCCAAAAACACACTGTTACATTTAATAACCTTCAAATGTGTCCTTTCTTAAGACTATCAGTAACGCAATATACAACTGGGTTATATATAATTCAACTAAAGCCTCTCCTAATGACAACACAAAGGACACATCATCAGGTGCCCCAACGACTGGAAAGTAGATTTAGAGATAATGGAGGGATATTATTAGAAAGCAGAATAATGTTTGTCTTATGTAAGCTATTTGTTGACATGAAAACACAAGAACGTATTTATGCCCTTCAGAGCTTGATACTGAAAACGAGTGTCTTATAAAACCACAACAATACTTTGTGGGCACAATAATGCCATGTAGCACAATTACTGGAGGGATGAAATGAATGAACGAGTGACTGTCCTTCAAATCACAATCGACAAACAATTCATGTGAGAGAACGAACAGGAAAGCAGTACACACATACAGTGTGCTTTTTCAGGACTTTTTCCAGACCTGACACTGGGCCAAGGGCAATTTTCCTGACTTGTTTATAGCTTTGATTAGCATGCTCCAAGAAATACAGTGAAAATCCAATCTTTTTCTTTCCTGTTTGGGACCAAAAATAATCCTTGTTTTCATAGTAAACTCCTTGCCGATTGGACCACTACAAATCTGTCTTTGGCCAGAAACCCATATTCCAAAACAGCGTAATTATTCAGGAGACTGGCTGCCTGCTTCAAGTGGGGGGAAGGGAAGATAAACATGCAGCCAAAGCCTCACTCCACCTATCCCCCCTCACCTTTCCCAGTAGATGTCTGCTTGCTGGCCAAAAACACCACTAACTGAAAAAGCGACCCTTGCTACCGATAGCGGTTGAGTTTTATCACTTCTACAATTAGCCACAACATTTTAGATTCATATATGACACATCCACGACATGATTCAAATATGAAAGGTAGCAAATCTAGCAAATCAACTTCTCATTCACTGAAAAGTATGTACACATATCATAAATGGAGTTTTCGATGCGTTTTTGATATCACAACGGTTCCCAGATCAGATAAGCTCAAATGTTTCTCCATCACTAACATCATTAGCTAGCTATTTCACCTGTCTATCCAATTACTTAGTTATTTTAAATGTTTATACTTTTTAAATGTTTATACTTTCAGCGGACTATTGTGACTTTAAAAAAAGACGAAAAATGAAATGGAGTAGCAGTACTAGTAGTGTTAGCGCTTCTCCAATAGCCCCAAAGCAATCCGATTTTTAAGAAAAACTTTAAAAGGACTGAGCAATAAAAGATACATACAAAGACACAACCACCACATGATATAATAAATGCAATTTCTAAAGTAGCAAAAGTATGTACATTGCAATCTCATTCACTGAAATGTGCTGACGGGTGTGTCACTATAGCATCATTATTAAACGTTTACCACAGCACACACAGACACAGAGACACATACAGGACGTATATTGACAGACAAACAGAGGCACTGATATGCATGAGAGGATATCAGACACACACACACACACACACACACACACACACAAATAAAAGAAAGCCTCCAAATGCCTGCCAATGCACAAGCCAAGAAATCCCTGGAAAGAGTTAAGACGAAGTTTTCCACTCAACTGCCAGATGGGATAAATTAATCCTCCATCTTAACACAACACTAAATGTTTAACTGAATGTGCGCGTGTGTGAAAGTCGGGGTTGGGGGGCGGGCTACTTATCCTTTCAGGCTCTTGTGGCCAAGGACAAAGACGCATCTACAAACTCTAAATCTCTCAGTTTGTCTACTCATCCCTTCAAATGCACCGCAGGCACCTCTAAACTCGACTGGGACTCCCCTCCCCTTTGTGTCTTAAGACCTCATATCTAAAATTCCTTGCTCTCTTCCTTCAGACATTCCTCAGTGTTCCCCTGGTGCAACCGTTTGGCACCAGACTCATTTTCCCAGAACCTCCAGCTGCAATTTTGCCAATCAGCACTTGGTGTACGTTTGGGAACGCGGATGAATCCCAGCCGGCCCTTTGTACAGATACAGCTCCCTGGATTGGTTAAACACCACCATTGGTACTGGAAGAGACTTTTTTTAAAAGGTACATTATGTTCAGTCCTAACTTCTGTCAGACTCAAAGAAAGCTTAGCTTTAACCTCACAAACTTCTTTTTATTCACCGCTAAGAAGGCCTGCCATGATGACACTTTGTCAAGAATACTGGCCTGCACAAGTGTTTTTCTGGCGTGAAAGCATGACTCAGAGGATGAGCCGTGGTCTAGTGGAAAACTCCATACAGGAGCCGCGTGTGGGCTACGTCTACAGTATGTGGGAACGGGTGTGAAAACATCCGTAACATTCTGTGCTATTTGTGAGCCGTGACAGTGACGTATGTGAGAACATCTTCCCCTTACACACCGATATCAGCACACCGGGGGGGCTAAGGATGGCTGTGTGTGTGTGTGTGTGTGTGTGTGTGTGTGTGTGTGTGTGTGTGTGTGTGTGTGTGTGTGTGTGTGTGTGTGTGTAGCTCACATTCCTCCCAGGATGTGGAGTTAAAGGAACAAGGAAGAAGCAGTTATTGTTTAAAGGAACGCTACACATAGACAACTATGTATTTTTTTCTCTCTCTGAAGTTGTTCAAAATCAATAATCCACGTATGACACAAATCTGAGTGGATCAGTGTGTGGCTGCTTTTGTGTGCTCTGTGACTTCAACCACGATATCACCCATCCCACCCTCTCTTTCTCTCACTGTCATGCTTTCCTATAGGGGGGACATCCCATGAATGGCCTTGGCTCCTTCGAACACCTGGTTGACATGTGAGCACCAGCTTCCTCTGAAACAAGCACACGCCCAACAACATACCAGACATCTCACCTATTTACTGTCTCCCAGCTGACCTCAGCAAAGCAGCGCACGTGTTCTTTCAATGTTGCATTCATTCCGCGTTATTATAAAACAACGGCCATGGTTTATGGTTCCCGAAGGGCCCCCAAAAACCAGAACTAGCCGTCAAAGGGGCTGTTATTCATAATCATTTTCCCTGTGTGAATGTGTTCATCACTCGCCCAAACATGCACACGTGGCGTCATAAAGAAATGTGCAAGCACAGATCTGCAATGACATAATGTGCAAATAAAACTGCGAGTCCAACAAATTGAACATGGGAACTAACATTAAAGCTATCACAGACTTATTGGAGCACAGAGCTGACAGATGATCAAAGGTGATCAAAGCCTCACTAATGAGTTTAGTCATCAATGTTTCTGTTGTAATAAATTCAATCTCTGGGAGGAGATAGAGGTCAACATTCTTCCTTTTGGCCCCGACCCCACCTTTTACTACTAAAGAGTTTGTTTCAGCTGCCAAGTGAGCAGACAATGAATCATTTCAAAAAAAGACAAGAAACTAATTAGGAAATGATTCTGTCTGCATTCCACAGAAGAAAAGAAGAGAGAAGTGCATCAAGAATCCCACCAGACAAAGACTTATGACAGTTGGGTCGCAGTCATAATTCACACACAGAAACACACAGCCAAATAGGATAAATGTGTGTGTCTGTGCGTGTGGGAAACACAGAAGAAGGGTGACAAAGGGCGACAGTGTGTGCATGTAAATATGAAATCAAAAAAACGAGTGGATTTATGTTCTGAACTGTGGGTGGGCGGTTCTGTCTTTCAATGGGTTTTTACAGCCGTGGGCTAACTAACAGAAGCCCCTTGATACATTTGGATAGTTTAAACTGTCTTACCAAAGTAGTCAGTCTTTGGTTGGGCATCCATCTCTTTTTCCAGTCGATTGGTGAGGGCTTCTAACTTCATTTCAGCTGCTGAAGGCCCCTGTTCAGGGGGCTGTGCGCTGAGAGACTGGCAGGGTAGTTGGAGAAGCTTGGAGGGGCCCAGGATTTCAGCTTCAGCTCCGAATGCATGTCCACACACTGGTATTTGGCTCTGTCCTTGACCCTGGCTGCTGCTTTTGGACACATTGCCGGGAATCAAGGTGGCAGATGCCAGCTGGGATTTGGGTGGAGGTGTTTCAAAAGGTTCAGGTGAGAGCGAGGATGCTGCCAGAGGACCATTATGGCTGGTGGAGGGTCTTGAAGTTGGAGAAGATGCTGCGTAATGGGCTGCAGAATGTGTGGAGGGTAGCTGCATTTGGAAGTCAGCTCCTGCCATGAAGGCACTCAGAGGCAGGGCCGGGGTGAGTTCAGGTTTTTCTGAGCCAGGTGGCTCTCCAGACCATCCCCTGGCCGGCCCGTTTAAAGGCGTGGGGACGGACAGAATCTGCTGGGATGGAAGGCTGTTGGCGGTGGAAGGTGCAGACTGGCGCTGGGGCTGCTGCTTAGACGCACTGCTGCCCCCAGACCAGGACAAAGGTGGGGAAAGCTGGCTCTCTCTGGATGGGGCCCAGGCAGCCGGCTGGCTGGCCGGGTAACGAGCATGTGTGGGCGCGTTGAGAGACGCGTTTCCTGGGCTGGGGGGAGAAGGGGTGTTGTGCTGGTATGAATGAGGCTCAGAACGCTCCTTATTATCGTAATTGTTTCCGTAGCCACACGCCCGGCCTACTGGAAGTTCAGACTGGATGCCTGCGTGGTGTTTCTGGCCGTCAAACTGCGCGTACTGACCCCCAGCCGCGGTGGCCGGCACCGGGCCGGAGAGCATCGGGGGCTTCGCCGCCGCTTCGCACGGCTGCCTGTAACTATTGATGGGCGGTCTGTCTTTGGTGTAGTACGAGTTGTTGTGGGCCCCACCATTCATTTTGATGGCCTGGTTGTTCTTTGCCATCTCCTCCTGCTGCTTCTGCATGTGTATCTTACTCATCTTCGTGGCGAACACTCTTCTCGTCTCCTCAAAGTCGGGGTTGTTTCCTGCGTCCCTCCTCATCCGAAACAAGCCGTCTCTGGAGGCTTCGTACATGTTGAGGTCCTCGATGAACTTACTCGCCTCGAGTCCTAAATCCTCGTATTTATCCATGTTGAAGATACTCTGTGGGTCCGCTTCAATGAAGAAAAGTTTTTTTTTTTAAAGTAGTTATATTTGACGGATGAAGTCCAAATAAATCACAAAGTCTGTAAAACAGAGTGAATTATTATCTTACGCTTCAGCCGCTCGTCGTCTTGACAGGAGACGAGGGTGCAGGGTGAAACTTTCCTCCTCTACCAAACTTCCCCCTTCTGTATCGTGGTCCTGCGTAGAGACTTAAAAAGTTAAAGACTCCGCGTCCTCCTCGGAGAAAGCGTCCGAGCTCCGCTCCAACAAGCCGCCGTCTGTCTGGTTATGAATGTGAGCAGATCCCAGATCAGATCGCCCGGACGACCCTGCGAACTGCCCCCCTCCTCCTCCTCCTCCTGCTTTACAGTCCCAGCGGGGAACCTTCATTCAAAACGACGTCCTCCGCACCAGAACAATTTTTTAAAAAGTACTTTAAAGTAGTCCAACTCGCGAATGTGTCGGTAAAGTGTTGACCGGTAGAAGCCGTTAGCCCCTTAACTACCGGGACCGTGGGATAACGGTTGACGCACGGAGCCGTACGTGGCCGCTGGTCGACAGTTGGGACTGAGCTCGGGGGGGACGCTTTGTTTTTAAAGGGCCAGTGTAACGAGTCACAGTTTCATGAACACATACAGTCAGCCCGATGTGAGCTAACGGTGTCTTGTCTTATAAATAACCGAGGGGCAGATATTCATCCGCTCCCTCACATCCGGTGCTCTTGTTAAAAATACCGAGAGCTAGTTGACTCATATTGCTGCTCTTTGAGCCAGCATTTCCCTTTTTGCTCCATAAAATGTAAGTCTATTTGACAGATAAGGTACTTTATTGTGAACTACCCAACACGCATAGCCTATATATGCTGCTTTAAGTTGGCTCCACCAAGTTGTATGCATAATTATTCTAATATTAAAGTGATAGTATAACACTTGTGCCTTCAGCTATTTTTCTGCCCTTTCACTCATCATAGTCCAAGTGCATTTTATTATATAATAGACCATTTTACATAGATTATGGAAGCAACAGCAGAACTTTTAAATCTCGCCCAATGGAGTGTTTTTACAGTGTGATATCGCTATTCTTTTCTATAATTTAAAGGATATGGATACTTCTTCTCGCACTGCTTATTGGTTTAGTTATGGAAAGAGAGAAGAAAAAGTCAAGCAAATGGGGGATGGGTCATTATTTTAGGGTACCGTACCTCAGGAAGGTCGTTGGCACACCGACAACCTTTTTGAAAGTTTCCAGCATCCCATAAACAACTTGTGGAGTGGAGTAAACCCATAAAACTACTGTGGCTACTGTATGGGTGTACCTTGTTGTGGTTGAAGGGGAGGGGGGCTATTTACAGTGCTTGTGCCCCCTCTTTTGGTTGAATGACATCACACATTCCTGGTCATAAAACACAGACACACAAGCACAATTTCCCAGAAAACACAGGAACACTTCTTATTTGTGGCCTGGATGAGTATATGTTGTCCGACAGTCCTGATGTGAAAAGATATGGAGCCTATAGGTTTTATAAGGTTTATAAGGACCGACCATGCATGTATGTTAAGGGAAACCTATAGGATTAACTTACTTTAAATCTTTTTCACACATATCCAGAAACAGACACAGGCAATATTGTAGTAAAAGACTACAGAGACCTTGTTCACATGTCAATTAGTGTTATTCACAGAGAAGTCGGTATTTGAATAAATGGAGCAGGATCATTATTATTATATCATTATTATAGTAGATATATTTGCATTTACAGACTAACACACTAAGGAAAACCTGCATGCTGTTGCAGCAAAGAGAAACGCATACACGCCATTTATAATGTTCACAACGGTAATTTGAAGTATCACTAAGCACTCTCGTTATATTTAGGGATTGATTGTCTGATTTAAAATGGAAACCATTTTTTTGTGTGTCATCTTTAACACTAAAGCACTCACGTGTTTTGCAATTACTTCCTGTAATATCTCCTGTGTTGGTTAAAGGTTAATTCAAACATTTGGTAACAGCAGCAGGGGGTTTTGGAAAACTTGAGATCACTCAGTTTTAACAATGATGTTAAATGGCAATTTGTGTCATTAGATCCTCATTAAAGGGAGGACATTTAGAACGATACAGAGAATAACTTGTATTGAAACCCTCCACACATTCCTTTTTACAGACAGATCTTGAGAGATGAGCAACAAAGGCAAAAACAGTCACAATATTTTCTGGAATTCTGATGTCCATACATTTTTACAGAACTATTTATTGAGGCATACAAAGCTGTATTCACACTGTTGCTGTCATATAGGAAACAAGGAGTCAAGTCTGTTGTATCTATCAAATCACTTTATCTCAGAGGTTTTTACAATCGAATACAACATACAGTACAGCTCCATCTCGCTGATTGGGAGTTTGTTATACTGGACATTTGCATAAAAGCATTTTCAATTGCAAAATGTTAGTCAAAAAACAAATAGGACAACGGCTGTTGACATTTAATTTATAATGCTTTAACTTTGAAGCAGCTGCAGATCTGAGTGCAATACAGCCACTGTGTGCTCAGTGCTTCACAACAGATGTTCTGGGTGGATTGAAATGGATGGATGTAACAGCTCGGGCAGATAATAAGAGTGCATGACAAAATAATAACTGCACACACCTGACTCTTCCATTCAACTGTATCTACAGTGAGACAGAGCGTGCGTGCAATCATAAATATATTAGTATATATATTATTTTCATTCAGAAAAAGTCAAAAATATTAAAAGACTGTTACTATAGAGATGTACAGTAAATAAATGAAGAACGTTGGCAAGTGTGGTGCCTTCACAAACATGCCAAGAATTTAGCTTTATCCCCGAAACAATAAAAAGGACTAGTGAAAATATGCTGATACAATGAGCTCACAGAGAAAAATAAATCCCTGGATGACCAAATTACCAGCATTGAGGTCAGCTGCTAAGATAATGAGCTGCATTACTGCGTCCCCTTGAGAGAGTCCACAGCCCGGTCCAGGGACTTGATGGTGCACTGGAGGGTGACTGCACTGCTACACAACCTTTTGATGTCCACCAGCAGAGTTTCTCAAGAGGAAGGGATTTCCTTTAACTCAGCAAAGACAATTCACGCTGTTCATCCCATGCGTAAGCGAGACAACGGCTGGTCAGAAGAGCAAAGTGAGTCATAGTTGAATTCTGTTGCCTATTCAGTAATTCTAGTCGTCATGGAAACTGAGCTGACAAAAACAAAAAGTGTTAACCCTCTAAACCCCAAACAGTTTTAGGGCATTTTTTTTGTTGCTCTGGTCACATGTTGCGCTCTGTGGCCTCCTCTTTCACAGCAATAGATCAGTCATGCATCTCTATGGAAACGGCACAATCATGGCTAAAAGCAGTGAGAACTCAAAATATGTGTGTGCTGTATAAATAAATGACCATGCCATACATCTTTTTTTTAAAAAGAGGAGAAAAACAAAGTTAAATGTATATGATAAATTATTTTAAAAACATTGTAAAACCATCAAATCTATAATCATGTGTATAAGTGCAAGTGTTGGGGGGGATGGAGGGCTCTACCTGCTATATTCATTGAACTCTATACATTTGTACAGCCTCTACTTGCAGCCTTGTCCTCCCTCAATGTTCAGCAGCCTGCAAATGTCACATTTTTGTCACGTGACTGTTTCTTAGGCGAATCAATCATGGCTTCCTAGTTGGCAGAGAAGCGCATCATTTAATGTGTTTTTGTTTTGTTTTCAAGTCTCCGGTTTAAGCACTAGGCTCGTGGCGATTTTTAAAATGAGAAAGTAGAATAAAATATTTTCTCATGAAATATCACAATTTTAAATTGTGTTGCTTTTTCTGACGGAAAGAGTTCGTCGCACATGATGTGTTCATGGAACGTCCGAAAGATGGGAATCTGACGATAATGACGCGTTTACAGCTTCTGTCTATAAACGGTGTAGTTCTGGCGACTGTTTAGAGAAAACATCCTTTCTTTGACATGACTCCAGGGGCTGTTATTGAAGTTACTAAATTACTGGAAAAAAAGAAATGCATCAGTTAGGCTAGGATCAAATTTGTCTGAATCACACTGTTGTGTTAAATATGCTACTCAGCTATTTACCTAATCTAATTATTTGTATTTTATATACATTCAGCGTGAAAGAAAACAAGGCTCACAAAATACCTCTATCTTTGTCTAGTACTTTCAGACTTGTGCTGCGGCAGCATCTGGGAGACATCAGAGAATAACTAACACAGCGCTGGCTTTTTGCTCCCCTCCTCTTATTGCTGGTTTCTCTTCCTGTTATTCTGTCTCTCCTGTGAGCCTTTTCCTGTCACCTGATGGTCAGAGATGGAGCAGACAAATATGGAAAAAGGGTAAGGGGGGGCGGAGGGGTCAGCAAGGACGGTTCTGTTTTTTCCTCTGTCCACAATTTTCTTTTCATGTTTTTAAGAAAAACAAACCCTCCATCATAATGTGATGCAGCACCATTTGTATCAGTCACAAGTTGACCACATTATACTATAAAAATAACAGCACTTTCTCAAACGGAAGCTGACCTTGCAAAACTGACATCTCACTTTTCAAAGAGGTCACATTCCTTTTTCTTCATTCACCCACTGATACTGGACAAAATATGACACTTTTGTTCAGCAGCTACCGAAAATCTCGGTTTACAGGCAACGTGGGCACTGCAAGTGCTACATATAAGTGCTAACTCACCAAGCCATTAAAAGGTAGGCCAGTGGGTGTGCACATGGATACATTTCACTGCTGTCTGACTCATGTTGAAACCAATGCTGAGAGAGAACCATCTTGCTGATTAATAAGCAGTGCAGCTCTGGGCAAACACAAAATAGTGGGAATCTAAAACAATCCCAATCCACATTAGACTTTTCCGTGACCTACAATACACCTTGTGATGGCGACAGGGTTCACAGAGCAGATAGTGGCAGGTCCAGAAGCCAAATGTTTGTCCCTGTGTGTGGTGCTCAGAAGAGATCAGTGGCTAAAAGCAACCGCAGAGGTACACACAAACACTGATAAGGCCGATCTGGGCTGTGTGACTCAGCCGAGGCGTTATGCATATGGGAGACGGAGAGGTGTTAGGTTGTGGTCCTGGGTGCAATGCTGCAAGGGCTGTTAACGTAGAAAGGGGGAAATCTGATGGTCGACTGTAATCTGAAGATGTGTTTGGGCTCATGTGGGTCAAGAGGGTGTGACTAAACGGGAGGATGATCTGAAAGCGACAGATGCCTAATCACTCGTGGGAATTTTTAAAGAGACAAAACAAAATCCCACTGCTTCCTGAGTCTTTTATTAAAAACAGCAAAGTATAAATAAAATATATTTTAGACATATTTACATTGAATTTGTGACAGTTAATATAAACAGTCATTCACTTTGTCTTAATTAATATAAAAGTCCACCTTTTGTCTATCTTTGGGCCGAGTCAATGATTGACAGGCAGTCACAAAGCAGCGTTAAATGCCCAAATATCACTCGTCAATGAGGAGGTTGATGAGGGCAGTCCTGGGGGAGAGGATGGCTCTCTTGATGTTGCGGTCGCCAAGAAGCTTCTGTCCAAACGGGCTCTCCACGATGAACTGCTGCACGCGCTCTGAGTCTTTAGACACCTGCAGCGGCACAGTCACTGTCCCACAGGCCTTGTTGTTTATCTGGAGGTGAGAAATGGATTCTAAATGGTTGTGTCAAATGTTCCCCTGGAATCAATTCTCTATCTGAAAGCAGTTCTGCCATGTAACCAAACTCGTCCTTCCTGGGATAAAAGGCCCAAAATAACAGACTCCACCTCTCCTTCCATATATAGAGAGAACCCTTAAAAACACATAGTTAGTGGTAGGTATGGGAAGGGCACTCAGTCAATGTTCTGGAGCGAGTGCATGTGTGCACCAGTAAATGTGATCTCTGGAAGTGGTTGTAAAGTAATGCCGTGTGTGTGTGTGTGTGTGTGTGTGTGTGTGTGTGTGTGTGTGTGTGTGTGTGTGTGTGTGTGTGTGTGTGTATGAGATTTAGGATTTGTGTGTGAGAGATTAACAAGAAGGGAACATAAAGAACACAAGAATGCAAAGATGTGTAGAGTACACACACACAACTTTGGTTATTATTATTATTTACATAACTTTATTAATGTGTATATTCACGTTTGCTCCTGCATCCACTACGATTTTCACTCAAACTCTCCACCCTTAAATTAAAGTCTTCAGTCCATGATTACATTCAAAGTCTGTAATTTCCTGGAGAGTCTATGATTACCCTGTGTGTGGTGTGTGTGTGTGTGTGTGTGTGTGTGTGTGTGTGTGTGTGTGTGTGTGTGTGACTGTGCAAGCGTGTGAGAGTGTCCACCCGTGTGTGTGTTTAGTGGTATGCTTTAAGCTAAATAGACAATTGTGTAAAAAATTAAAAACTGAGCCCGCCGTGTTTTTTCCTCACTGTTACTCTCTCACCCTCATTTCTAGTGACTTTCTTTCTGCCCGTGAGCTCAATCACACAAATAGCAAAAGCTCTCGGTTTGGCAGCGTCCGACAATCAGAGGGAATATCCAGCTGTGATGAGAAGCTATCGATCAGATCCAAGCATCACACATGCTAACACTGAAGGCACATACACACATGAACGCACAGACACACACTCCTGGATCTTGACTCAGTTAATAGATAAAAGATGACAAAATGAACAAGACAAAAATGAAAGAGAGAGAGTGTGAGAGTGTGTGTGAGTGTGAGTGTGTGCCTACCAGTACAGACAGTTCCACAAAGTCAGGGGCCTCCAGGTACTCAGCGTCCACAGTTGGCCAGAACTGTTGCAGGACGTCTCCTTCCCGCTGGAGGAGCTGGCTGACTGGGTGTTTTACCTGGCGAAGACCTGTTAGAGACCCAGGAGGACACACATGAGAACAATATCAAAAATATATGCTTTCACACCACTGAGATGGTTTCTTGAGGACTGAGGGGTGGGGAGAAAAACAAGAAGTGAAAAAGACTAGAACAAAGTAAATGGGTCATCCTTTATTGAGCCAAAACAAATGACCAGCGATGACTTATGTAATTCTTTTACTTTTTCCTTTATTAAAGAAAAGATTTCTTTTTGAAGAGTCAAACAACACTCCACCATCCCGTGTCCTGGCTGTCATTTAAACCGGCAGGTGTTCATCCCTCTGAAGACTAAGAGTTCCCAGCGCAGCATTTAGTTTCGTTTGATGGGTAGTGAGTCTATTTCAAGTTGGGTGGCCCTTGTTTGTCTAGGATGCAGTTATAAAAGAGAAACTGTGTCACTCAACAGCTGTCGATTACATCACTGCTGGGCGTTGGTATTAGTAGCACGTCTAACTGAGGCAACGTCCTCTTACAGACATTTCACCACAAACCTTGTGTCAGTCCAAAATGTAACTCAACACAAGGTGACCTCTATCTAAAAGTCTAAAATATTTGAATGAATGAACAGTAGAGTGCATTTTATTATTTTAGAATCATTTGCAAGTCACCAACCTGCCCAAAGTTCAGAAGCCAAGTGCGGAGCCATTGGTGCCGTCATCAAAACCAGCGCAGCCAGAGCTTCTTCAAACTCAACACTGTGCTGCACCACCTTGACCGTCGTACTCTGAACGCACGCACACACACACACACACACACACACACACACACACACACACACACACACACACACACACACACACACACACACACACACACACACACACACACACACACACACACACACACACACACACACACACACACACACACACACACACACACACACACACACACACACACACACACACACACACACACACACACACACACACACACACACACACACACACACACACACACACACAGACACACAGACAGACAGACAGACAGACAGAGAGAGCGAGAGTTGAGCGGTAAATGATGAATGTGACATCTTTATTTCAAAGAGCCGGAGGGCATACTCACACTAAGTGTATTGGTAAGTCCCATCAGTCGAGAAATAGCTGCGTTAAAGAGGAAGTCCTCTGTGAAGTGAGATGTCACCTGAAAATACAGGTGATGCAGTCAGTTAGTAAAAACTATAAAGTCTGAGGCTTCATGATCTGTTTTGGTTATTGGGCATGTAGACCGTCTGTGTGAATCATTACAAAAAACATCAATAACATGATAACATCTTTAACCCTGCCGCGCAGACTGCCATTACTAAACTGGAAACGAGCAGCGGCTCCATCCCACTCTGCTTTGACGAAAGAGGACGACGAAGAGTGAAGACAAGTTCTACCAGATCTGGCATCCCTTTTTCGACCACTTCAATAGCTGCACTAATCCTTCCCGCAAACCGGCCTGGAATAAACCAGATTCACAAGAGGACCATCAACATCAACATCCGCTTACTTTTTTCTCTCACTCCATTATTCTAATTTATTTATTTATTGTTAATGATACATTTATTTTATTTATTTTAACTAAACTTGCAATAGATTAAGGTATTGCAATATTGTAAAACATTGATGTGTTTTATTTCCATTTCCATTTTGTATGTCCTCTTAATGCCTGTACTTAAAATATGTATTCCTATATTGCTGCTGTATGTTTCCTTTTGAAACCCTAAATAAAAAGAGTTAAAAAAAAACACAAAAAACAATGAGAGGCCCAAAAGAGGAGCCTGCTCCCGTTATCACCATGTGAACCGGCTGAAGACACACAGCATGTCAACATTGCCCTGCTTCGCCTTCTGGGAAGAAGAACCTGTTTGGGAAGGGCCTTAGGGAGCAGGCGGTCGATCACCAAGGCTTTTCTGAGGGACGGATCAAAGAGCAGCCTTGGCTTTGGGGGCTTATGGCAAACAGCCAGAGGTCCTTTAAAAAAACAGCTCTGAGGGCTGGAGAGAGAGAGAGAGAATCAAACCTAGCAGCCAAAAGAGGCTATTTATAAAGAGTGAGAGGAGACGGAATGGATTTAAAATCAATTTCCATTACTTTTACTCCGGGGGTTTCAGGTGGCGATAGAAGTTCAGCTTTGGGCTGGAACTTTGGACCGTGTACTATAGCTGTGTATAGCTTTGCAACAGTCTATTGCAGTGAAAAAAGCTAAAACAATTTTTTATTTATTTTTTTAAATCAAAAACAACTACCAAAGATAACTATTACTATGACACTAGCAGATAAATTAAATTAAATATAACCCAAGATGACAGCTGCTGATTCACTTATGTTATTGAAGGAAGATAAGGATGTTAAATATGGGCCTGTTACTGACCCCTACTGGTAATGGGCGTAGCAATATCTAACAGTTGAATAATGTCCCCATGAGACATTTTTGGCCATTTATACCAGCTGGTCTGAGACTATACCTCTTGAATAGCGTAGTTCTTGTTCTCCCAGATCTTCTTTGTCTCTGCCAGCTCTTTCTTTTTCAGCAGGGAGGGGCTGGGGACGTCTCCGAGTTGCCGAGCCCCCCTCAGCTTGGTCACCAGCTGCCAGAGCCGAGACTGCCATCGCAGGACACCGGGGAGGGCATCAGCTGAGGTGGTGGACACACACACACACACACACACACACACACACACGCACACGCACACGAACACGCAGATGGAAAGGATATTACAATATGACGTACTGTGGGAGATATGACTCCAGGATTTACTACTTCACTTGTAAACAACAAATATTGGTTTCTTTGAGGAAACAATTCATGGCATATGTATAACGCTAAATCTCACACAGCCAACATGCTTCGACATGAGTTAAAGATGCAAAATAATAACACATAATGTTATGCCATCTTGCAGTGGCATTATGGCTCACTCTTGACATTCCAGAGGATGTCCTGTTCAGGGGGTGCAGCGTAAAGGGTGTAGAGTCGAACCGTGTCCACGCCGTACTGCTGCACCACCTCCTGGGGGTCCAGACCATTGTGTTTAGACTTGCTCATCTTCTCCCACGTCACCTCAACACGGCCACCGCCATGCACCACCGGCTCCTTATCTAGAATGAGGAGGTTCGGAGTCATAGGTCAGATGTAGCTGGACAAAGTGGGTTTTTTTAAACTAATTTTTGTATTGTTTCCTACGAGCTCCTGTTCAATCACAATATGTAAAATACAATAGAAAGAACAATATTAAAGTCAATCTGAGTCTGCGACACCAAGATCTTCTATTTCCCCCGTTATCAATAGAGAGAAGCTGAAGGTCTTTGGGCGTGAAGCCAATTGTAATATGGTTGAATCAAAAGATTTGTTGCGATTTGATTTTGTCATTCAAGATGGAAAAGCAACACAGCACTAAACAGAGAAGGATTGCTTTTAGCAGCACAACAATGTTATTAGGGAGAATGATTTAACTACACAATACAATAAATTTAAAAAACACATATATGTTATGACTCATTTGTGTTATCTGGCAGAGCCACGGGGAAGGAAGCCCTCTGTTCTCCTCTCTCATCTGCTCCAGATGTGTCACACTGACAAACACCCTGCAGACTCAGTAGCTGTGTACCTGTGAAGTCGATTTCTTCTCTCTTTAGGTACCGGCCGCTGTCTGCTAGTTTGAAAGTCTGGCCCTTGATCAGACCCTGGACCAGCAGCTTCCGAAAAGGCTCCCTGAAAGATCGGGGGAGGAACAGTTAACACACAGCCATGAATGTGCACAGCAAGGTGCTGATAAAGCGCCGTGTACTGTACCTGTGAGCCACAAGACCCTGATCCTTGCAGAAGTGACAGAGGAAGCGAGCGTAGTACAAGTGCATGACAGCGTGCTCCTTCCCTCCGATGTACACGTCCACAGGCAGCCAGTGATCCGCGAGGTGGCGATCGAAAGGCCTGGGAGGGGAAGAGCAGGTAAGGGAGCTGTGTTGTAAAGCAGCCTCGGAATATATGGTATTAAGAGATTTGTTAACAATAACAGCTCGAAAAAAGAACAATCAAAGTCTGAAGACTACAAGATAGTTATTTTTTGTATATTTAATGCTCAGTTTAAGGAGCTTTGGTGACCTGCTGTAGATATGAGCGTTCTATATCGTGTTAGATTATAAGACTTTTACTAATGTAGTTTTATTCCTCCAGTTCTACTTTGTATTAAATGTTCATTTCTTTAGCTTTTAAAAAAAATGTCATTTAATGATCTGGACTCTTATTTGCCAGACTTTATCTGATTATGGTGCTGAAATGTTTCATGTAGATGACACAGTGTAAAGCTCTCTGTAAGTTGTTTTTTTAAAAGGTGATCGGGAACTGAGAATTTGACAACATGTTCTCAAAACAACATTTTGTCACACTGGTTGTTATGTGCTTTATCCACATAAACACACACTTCCTCTAGGGGGCAGGCTGAATCTGATACACAAGGATATTCAGAGCCTCCTGACGCCTCCTCGATCTCACTAGCTTCACAACAACAAAAAGAAAGAAAACGTGATCAAATATATGCGTTTTAAATTTGGCTATGAAGACTTCCTCTAAACACAGCTTATTGTGTTCACTGGTCAGTATTTGTGGAGAAAGATCTATCGGAGATGAACTGAGAGCGGGCTGTTTCTTTCAGATTTTGAGCCCGACTGGCATGATGGTCGCTGGCTGCAGGGATTTCACCTAATGCTTCTTTTTTTTAGGGCAGTCTACTATCTCTGTGTCACCTTTTGCACCAGTCATTACTCTCCTCCACTCCTTTTCTCTTTTTTTTTTCTCCCTCTCTCTCTCTCACGCTCTCTCTCTCACGCTCTCTGGCTGATGGTGTCTCTGGATAACTGAGGGAAATAGGTTCACAAGGCTGAAAATAATTTTGCAAGTTGGTTGGCATCAGCCCAGGGAACTCTAATACATAACTACCCCCCCCCACACACACACACACACCCACACACACACACACACACACACACACACACACACACACACACACACCTTTGCCCATTTCCTTCCTCTCACTTGCTTCCTATTTTCATCGTTTCCCCTTGTGCACATAAGGCACTAAAAGCTCAGCAGGCTAACTGAAATGCACAAATGGTGTAATTGCCTCTTGTGTTGTGCCATAATCTGTCCCGCTAAGAAAAGTGATGGGGGGACCAGCCCCCCTCCTTTTAAAGCAGCTTTTGAGCAAGGTTAGGGCACCGGGAAATTAATCTCTTTTGTTGAGCTCAGGGTATCGCCACCATCCCAGCAGGTGACAGCCATAGCTCCATAATCTGTATTGGCAGTGAATGCCAGTTACAAGCAAGTGTCTGAGTTTGTGTGAGTCTACACAGGCCGTATATGCATGTTTGAAAACGGGTAAGTGGGCATAATGATGTACTCGAGTACAACTTTACAATGGGGCATATAGTATGGACATGTATTTCCTATGGAAGTGAAATGTGTGTGCGTGTGAGAGAGAGAGCCAAGTGTCGATTGGTATAGCAGAGATTTATCTTTTAAATATCTAAAAATAGCAATGCGTATTCGCCTACTGCTGAAGAAACGGCCTTCTATTCCTTTCATTTAGTTCTCATTTTAACGAAGGGAGTGTAAATAAGATCTGTGCAATTTGTGCTAAAAATCTGTCACAGTGCAAAAGGGGAACAGGAGGAAGCTGTTCATACCTGTCTGGGTTATGAGGGTCTGTGTATCGAAAGTAATACCAGGCGGAGTCCACAAACGTGTCCATGGTGTCGGTCTCCCTCCTCGCTGGGCCCTTACATCTGGGACACAGAGACAAAGAGAGACAGCGGAGGCCGCACACAAATCAATATTAGGCCGACAAATTAGAATGCGAACAAATAAAAAGAGCTCTGGTTTGTACGCAAAGTGTAATGGTCCGTTATGTGATTTGTGTGTGCGAGTGTGAAGCTGGTTTCGTCTGGATGCGGGGGGGTCATGTCCCTGTGGAGAAGCCCAGCTGAGGCCAGCCTGGCATCGGACCCCTCGTCCCCGTGCCCTGACTAACAGGCTGTGCTAACAGGGAACGGACTGGCAGGCAGAACACACGATCATGTGTTTGTGTTGGAAATGCCACCTCGTGCCCCTCTCTATCCAGGCCAAATAGCACTTGGGTACGTAATGCGAATCTGGGAACATCACTTTCACAATGATGGAGAAGAGGACATTTGCGAAGACACGGGAAAAGAGAGGATTTTTGTAAAGCACGTAATGAAACTGCCTTTTACTTTATAATGAGTCTCAATAGGGTTGAAATCAGTGTCCCAGAAAGATAAACAGAAGCAAAGCTCTGAGCTTTACTAAGTGCAACAGAGCAGGTATCGTATCCTGGACCTTGTGGGATGTGTCTGTTTAATTTTACTGTCTCGTTCTGACTCATTTTCACTCACACAAAGATTCATCTCACAGTAAAAACCTTTTTACCACACTCACTAACACACACCCCTCGACCACCTACCTTACCAGTCTATAATAAAAAGGCACTGATGAGAAGGTATGAGCTGATGGTTGCCTATAGCAACAAGGCTAAGGTGTAGCAAGGTTAATATTCAGAAGCCAAGTGATATCTCATATTATAAAAACCAGCAATATAACAAACCATCACAAAAGAATAAAAAAAATAGAAACTTCACAAAAAAAAAAAGACTCACGGTAATGAGAATGCCACATCCTCTCTCCCAACCGATTGGCCAATCAGAGGCCAGATTGTGATCATTTGTCAGACTACTGAGGATCAGATTAGACGACACAGAGAGGTCCCCCTCTCTAAAGATGGCCCGTCTCTAAGCCATGAAAGGAGCCCAACAATTTAGGTAACTAAATCTGAAGCGATGCACAAGTGTGTAAAGTGTGAATGTGTGTTTGCGGGATCAGCCAGAAAGAGCCAAAAGGCTCTCAAACAGATGAGACCGGAGAGGCAGCTGCCCAGTACACGGCGGCTCTCTTCCCGTAGAAGATAGTCCTCCATCTGTGAATGTGTGTGTGTGTGTGTGCGGCACAAACAAGGTGGTTTCTCTCTCTTTACCTGCGAATTCATGGACCGACACACACCTTCCTAGCGAAGGCTAAGCCGAGGCAGGGATTCAGTTGGCAGGCCAATTTACAGTGCTTCAGAAGGCCGGGGACGAGATGAGCATACAGAAAATGACTTACTCAAGGACAAATAAAACTCCACGTCTGCCGCCCATCTCTCGTCGGCCTGCTCGAATGTGTTCCTCTCAAACTTTAATTGGACATGGTCGACGAGTGAAGAGAACAAAACTTAACGCAGGGGAGAGAGGAGATAACGCCGTCTTGCCGATTATAGACATCAATCACCGCTGATGCGGAGGAATTATAGAAGCCTTGCGGAAGTGACTGCACACAATCTGATGACTTGTGCCATCTGCGACTGAGTGGGCCGTTGTTTTAATCAACATGGTGCCATGACGATGATTAGTCTCATTCAGGAGGAATTCCCATGTCATCGAGGGACTCGGCTGAGTCGGCATTCTCAAATATTTTCAAACGTGTTCACTGAGATGACTCTGTGTGTGTGTGTGTGTGTGTGTGTGTGTGTGTGTGTGTGTGTGTGTGTGTGTGTGTGTGTGTGTGTGTGTGATTACACTTCTGCACAAAAGGTTAATGCGTTTATGTTCAGTATTTTTGTTAACACACATAATAATCATCATCTCGTGCTGCGCCTGTCAAATATCCTACTCATTACATCACCCCATCAGAGGGAAATTATTAATCACAAAATTCACAGGCTCGCTCTCAATGATTGTTCCTGTAAAGCCGTCATTCCTCTCGGCCTGCGCTGACAGAGGGCTCATTTAGTCGGTGCTGGTCTCCTGAGGAAATACAGGAAGAAAAAAAACACAATGGACCAGACCATTTCGTCTACGCCATGTCAAAAAGAAAGAAAAAAACATCCTTCACCATTTCTCCATCCCATTTACAGCGTCACACGGCTAAATGTGAGCTACTGATTGGCTCATGGTACCGCGCTACAGCAGCTGGCCGTGACTCAGTGACAGTGGTAGTTTGCTTACTCTGTAATTGGTTACGAATAAGATTCATTATTTAAGGGATTCCCACATTCACTTGGACAAGACATTTAAAATATTAATAACTATTTAAAATGTGTCAAAATCACTTATTTAAGTCAGGAGTTTACAATATGTTATGCAATTGGCCCCCTGAAATGGAGGAATGTTTTCAGAGAGAGTTGTGATGACGTATTTTATGTTGTGGAACAAAATATAAAAGCTTCCGTTAACCACAGATCTTATTTCAAGCCATTTAACAACAAAAAAAACATTTAAAAAAAACAACATTGACTTTTAGACGAGCAAACTGGAAGTGCAAAAATGCTGACTCATTTACAGGTTTTTGGACAAATTCCTCGTATCGTGGTAGACTGATGGTTCATCCCATCTCCTGCAAAATATGTTTTTGAAGTGCCTGCCCTTCTCCAAACAGTTTCCAATAATGTCTTCTCAGTTGATTCTGTGTAACGAACCATCTGCGCGGTCGGTTTCCTGTCACACTCAACCAGCCAACAGTTTCACACTTCCACTGATCAAGTCAGGAAAGACTAATGAGCCAACAACGGCAGTGATGGAGAAGACACCAAGATCGTAAACATGGATGTAAACCATGCAGACCCCACAAGAATTTTTTTTTTCTGAATGGTAATTATAGAATAAATAAATATCTTGACTGACTATTAGTGACTGCAGGTTTGACTCCTCTGTGCCAGGAGGAGACACAATGAGGGCTCGCTTTGACTCGTGAGTCCTTTGGGAGATATAATTCATCGTCTGGCCTTTGACGGTAAAAAAAATGTAACAAATATAAGGACTTACACTGAGGGTTTTCCTTGGGATGTAATCTGTTGACAACACAAGACAAGGCCATATGGATGAAGCATAGACCTTTTCATTGCCATTCTGTTGCTAGGGAAACAGTGTTGGTCAAAGTGTACTTCCTGTCAGCTACTGCTTTAACAAACAGTGAAACAGAACATGCAGAGGGCCACGGCCATGTGGGGTGAAACAAAGCCTGCAAGCCTCGACTGTGAAAACCACAGCAAAAACACCCATCAGGCGTCAAAAGCTCACCTCGTCATTGGACGAGCCCCACAGGAACGCCAGGGAGTCTGTGTGACGCGGCCGAGACGTCACAAAGACTATAAACATTGGCGCACACCTTCTCAATGCGCCTTCCCATCACAATATTCATTGCTGCAGGGGGTAACAACATCAGGACCCGGACCACCGAGGTGATAGTCCTGACCTCGCTGGACGACCAACAGACTGCTTGTGAGTTCAGGAACACACACACACACACACACACACACACACACACACACACACACACACACACACACACACACACACACACACACACACACACACACACACACACACACACACACACACACACACACACACACACACACACACACACACACACACACACACACACACACACACACACACACACACACACACACACACACACACACACACACACACACACACACACACACACACACACACACACACACACACACACACACACACACACACACACACACACACACACACACACACACACACACTAATCCGCAGAAGGAAGATTATGGAATTCCTGGATTCTTCCAAGTCAATTTGCCACTCGGACAGAGGGGTCACCGGCTGGAGAAACTCGCAACAATTGCTATAAAGCGATCTCAAGTAAGAGGCTACTGTCTGGGCATAGTGTGTGTTTGCAACCTTGTTTGTTTGTTTGTTTGTTTACGTTTAATGTCACTTTTACTGTGTTCTTCTTTCTTTACAGGGCTTCTACACAGGCAATAAATAGACCATGAATATGCGATATGAGTTTACAGATAATTGCAATCCCTCCTCTGCATTGTGGAGGTTGGTTTATGGCTTTTCGCTAGTTAGATGTGTGTCATATCTATGGCTTACACTCGTTGTCTTTTTGATTCTTCACAGTTAATTTTCTTTGTACACCCTCTGGCGTGTCTGAGAATAATGTAACGCCGTTTTTGAAAACGTGGTCATTGTTCTCCAATCCCAGGGTGGTGCCCTGATGTTATTAATCTACGTTAATAATCCTATTGATCCTATTGCCAAACCTGCTCCTGCCATATCCCAACAGCACATGCAATGTTTGGACAGGTCCTTAGATTGGTTTGTGTTTGAATAAAACATGTTCTTACCTGGGACACTTGCAGTTGACCCAGTCATGAGCAGCCTCCAGTGGCGACGCACCCTTTCCTTTGAGAGATGGCAGCTTTGGTAATTTTACTGGTAAATCCTCCTCAGGGACAGCAACTGGACCACAAGACCCACAATGCACTACGGGGATGGGTGTGCCCCAGTATCTCTGCCTTGATATCAGCCAGTCCCTGAGCTTGGAGCTGGTAAGGTGGCCGCCAATCTTCTGCTCGCAAGCCTTCTGGGTAATGGAGTCAAAGGCCCGCTCTCTGGTGAGGCCTGAGAACTACAGAGAGACGATGACAAGAAGAGACGCTGTACTAGAGATGCCGCAAAATCATAGCTTAATAATCTTGAGTCATTTCATCAATGATGAGGTCATTATCAACGGTGCAAACCTCATCAGAGTTGATCAGCGTTTGTCTCCCGTCTTCATCACTTTTCAGCACAGTTGTACACCTCAGGTTCAGAGCTCTGGCCACAGACCGATCCTCCTCACTGCAGTCTGGGATACCTGTCAGACACAGATACAGCACGATTATGTAACACAGTGAAAAGAAAATATGGACACACACATAATTGATCTCTTGAGAGAGTAAAAAAAACCTCTCTAAGCATGTTGTGATGTAGTCGACTAATCATTAACAATCCCTTGGGTTGCACCTCCACTCTGGGAGACAAAGACCCACTGGTTTTACATCATTATGGCATCCACAGTACCAATAATATGGGAAAGACATATTGTAAAAACGTCCATCTTCAAAATGCCAGGAGTGTTCAGTCAGCATCTTTAGCACAATCAAATCCACAAAAACATTTTTCTGTTTCTTATCTTTATTTATTATTTCTCCTTATTTTGGTTTGGTATAGATTTAATTAGAGGAAAATCAAAAAGGGATAATGGTTTTTCATCTCATCAATGGACGTTCTGTGTTCCTGTTTGTTCATAGAGTCAGCCTCTGTCTATAATAACAGCTCAGAGATGAATACAAATTACTTTCTTAGTTACCGGTTACAATTTTGAGGTGATTGTTAAACCCACCAACACACATACACACCAATAACTTACCGATCACAGCATCCAGATAGTCATCAAACGCCTCCTTGTGAGATATGACCAGGGGAACCTCGTGGTCGGTGAACAGGTTTTGAGCAGTGACCTCTGTGAGCGAGTCTGGAGAGCAGAGAGCAGGAGGTGTGAGAGAGTGGTAGCTCATTACAATCATTCACCATTGAGCCAGAGAAAACATAAAGGGAACCTGAACAATCAATGAATTATGTTGATGATTGAAATGTGCGTCTTTCACCTTCCTACAATAAAGGAAATCAGACACCTTGAAGGACCCAAACACAGACGGGCATCATAGATTCTCACCTTTGCCTGGCTGAAAGGCTTTCTCCAAAGCCGAGCGCACTGAGCTTCTACCGTGCAGCAGTCTGTGGGAGGGCAGGATGGCCAGGTAAGCCGCTCCGAACACCGTCTCTGGGGAGGAGCTGTAGGCTGACAGGTACTCCCCCGTCTCCTCCCCATTCACCTAGGAGATGAGAGACGATGCATGTGAGAACCTCTCTGGTCCAGATGCACAGAAGACGATTTAATGAGGAGGCTCGCTGGCTCATAAGGCCGCAACACAAAGTGGTTTATTCTGAAATATGATGGCTATTATAGATATTAAAAACACATGACAGGGTAAGTTTTAGTCAAAAGTATTGTTGGTTTTGATAGTACTGAAACAATCAATAACTTAGCTAGTGGAGAAAAAAAAGCAAGTTATTTAATTATTTAAAGTTTATTTATTTATCACGTTAAAAACTCAAATATTGAGTGGCTTTGTTTTTTATACTGTATACTTCCATGTATAATTCCATATGACTTTCATCACGAATCCCCATTCATCAACATTGAGGTTAACACTAAATCTAATTATGAAACCTCATCAAAATATAAATCTCCAATGGATGTTATTTTATTCTATCCATATGGGCAACATGCATAACAATTTATAAAAAAATCACTTTCTCTCCCATAATCAGGACATTGTCATTATATGCAAGTATAATATTGCAACCTTCCACCAATCTTGTTCCTCAGCAATAAATTTAACACATTCTGCGAAGATGATGAGTTCTAGCCAATCACAGGCAGAGAGGGGCGTGGCTTCATGGATCCGTTACAGTATTATTCATAGAATAAATTATCATAAAATAATCTGATAAATTGTCAGTTGGAGCCTTTAACATGCAACATGTGCTGTGCGTAGCCCTTTCATACATAATGATGCTACAATGTCTTTAATCCTATAATTATTTATAGATGACACACTCATTCTGGGGGGTTCTGGGCTAATGCGTATATGTCATGTTGTAGAAGAGATACTCATACATATTTTCAGTCCCCTGGGGAGATAATTCAGTGCAGAGTTCCTGTGACATTGTCTGATGATGTAATATGAGACAAGCAGCCATCCAATTAACTTAAAGCCCCCTGGTTTTAACTTTAATTATGCATTCTGCCAGAGAAACACCCTCTCATACCCGTGAAGAAAGACTCAACTAAACACAAAAGCACTGTCATATCTTCAAACACTCTTTCCTCTATAAATAAGGAGATTTTGTAAAGTAAGGGACTGACTTGAATAGCCATTTTTCAGTTTATTTTTCAAGGAGAACGGTTTAATAAGGGTGCTCACGGGGCTCTCAGCGGGCTTTTTGCTAAAAGACAGACGTGTGAAGAACCGTTAATATGGCTTTTAGAAAACTCAATAGAAACTAATCTGTGACATCATCTGTTTGGGTAAATTGCCACTTGCCGATGAATGCCCCCGCTGAATGCGAACAACAAAGTGAACATTTTTATGTTTTGGTGCATGATTTCGAATAGAAATGCATAAATAAACAGATGAATCCAAAGTAAAGCAAGCAATCATTGCCCGGGGACAAAGAGATGAGAAACTGAGGCTGGGAAGCGGGAGCAACGGGGAAACACTCGGTGGAAGAAGGTTGAGACATTGAAAAGAAGTGAGAATGATGAATGAATAAAAAGAGATCAAAGGGAAGGGAGCATGGATTCACCTTGAGCTTGAAATCGAAGTAGCAGCCGGTGCACTCTCCAATCCAGTTCGCCTGCATGGCTTTGACACCATACCACTCTGGAAGGTCTGCCAGGGCGTCCAGGAGAGGCTGGCGGAGGGAGAAAGAAATTAATTCACAACTTTACTTCTTTGGACAAGTTTTAAGGGCTTATTTTCCACTTCACTGTGGAAAAGAGCTAATTTTTTTTGAATGGGAGAGGGGGCGTTGTCTAGGATAATGCAATTGACTTCAACTCAGTGTGGCCTCTTTCAATGCCGGGCCAATTTATTTTGACAAAGCAGCAGAGCCGACCAGGTCACATTATGCAGACAAAGAGGGATTTTCAAAAATCCTGACCTCCAATCGCCCCACTTCCTTTGATATCAGAAGGCAATCGCCTTTAAAGTGCACACTCTCTCTCTCTCGCACACACACACACACACACACACACACACGTACATACACAACAACAGTTATTCTGCATGATTAAAGGAAGCTATGCATATCAACGAGGCTCAGGTCAAAAAGCCACAGCTGGGCTGAGGCCAGAGATGTTCAAACTCTCCATTTCCTTCTCCGTCTGTCGCAATCTATTACAAAAAAAATCCCCCAGCATGCAGTACCTCATCACAGCAATATCAATACAAACATAAACACTGGCTATCGTCGTCACCAGCGTGGCCATGGAGTGTGTCAGTTATGGATTTGCTCCAGAGTGGCATTCTTCTTTGGAGGAGAAGCAGCGAAACAAAGACGTTACCAGCAGAAATAAGAGAGCAACGACAGACCGCTAACAAAGGCTCGAAAGAGAGGGGCAGTAAACGTTTTCACTTTCCTGGGTTAAAAAATATAGTTTGGCACAGATGCAGGCGTAACTGAAAGATGTACAGCAAGGATAGGAGTCTCCATGGCAACTAAGAAAAGCTTGAGAGAAAGGATAGTATAGCATAACCAAGGATTGGATGTGTGTGTGTGTGTGTGTGTGTGTGTGTGTGTGTGTGTGTGTGTGTGTGTGTGTGTGTGTGTGTGTGTGTGTGTGTGTGTGTGCGAGTGTGAGAGAGAGGGATATCTAGTACAATGACAACAATATTACATAATACAGCGATACAAATGGTTCAGGGATTTGAACCAGCAACCTCAAAGTCACAAGTTGCGTTTGCGTAATGACGCAAAACCCTGCGAGAAGCTCTGCTCGTATCTGAGAAACAACACAAAGAGTTCTCCGTTTGTGAATCATTTAGATGACAGTGCAGTGTAATGGACAGGTGTGCCCGAGTGTAACAAGTGTGATTATGCATGAAATTGAAAACGTGACAATTCCAAAAAAAAAAAAAAAAAAGAAAATCCATCCTAGTAATAATATGCAGTCATCTGTGTCCTGGAACAAACAATATGGTTGCGATTCATGAGGAAACTATCAGTACAACGTGCAACAACCTGACAGCGAAATAAATAATGTCTGAAGTGAATGTTGTCTAACACGTGTACAGGCAAGCAGGGAAACGCACACGCGGGAAATCAGGCCAATTACAACGCGCCGCGCAGTTTCACGCCGGCCCTCCTTTCGTTCCATCTGTCTTTCTCACTTCTTTTCCTTAACACCTTCCTCTTCCTTCCTTCCCACTTCTCTATTCGTCAGAGAAAATTAGAAATGCGGGAACACATTGTCACAGTAGGCTGCTTCCACCTCCTCTCACACCTCTGACATGGACAAGCATGGTCGCCTTCAGCGCCGCGGCTAGCACTGGGTGGACAAGCTGATGTTTTAATCAAAATGAGAAAATTGGGAAATGAATTAACAAACCCTTAAAAGAGGACAAAAGAGTGTTTTTGCATGTTTTAACCCGTTTATGTTAATTATTGCCGACCTTTTCTCAAAGCAAGGAGGACGTTTTTGAGATTGATTTCACACCCACCAGGAAGGCTTCAGTCTCGGTGTTTTTTCAGCACAATGTGACACAAAAGCCTGCTGATGCTCTACCTTGCTGTGCCTTTCCTTCTCATCAGTTTGACTAGAAACAAGTAGAGCTGAGACTACGGTCGATGATCTGATGCAACTATTTTGATATTCATGTCATTTTCAAGCAGACACGTCAATCGCTCTCTGATTGGGGTTTTGGACTGACACTCACACAAAACAAGTCCCAACACATTTGAAAATGTCCCTGTGGGCTTTTGTTGTGATGAGCAGGGTTTTTTTGGTATTTGTATCCAAGGCACACCGAAACGAAGCGGAAAAAAATAGCAAGATAAATGAATAATTAAAATATTCTAATAATAATTATCCCTAAAAACAAGAAATATGACAATCATACAATTCTACCAGAATGTGTCTCAACTTGGAAAAGGATGCAGCAGCAAGTCTGTGCATCGCAGTAAAAAAGGTGGAGCTTCTCATCAGCCGGCCGGGCCCCTGGTGACATTACTCCGACGGTCTTTGGCTGGTTGGGAGACGCTAAGAAAGTCCAGGGGTCTGATTGCAGAACGACAGAAGCAGGCCAGCTGCTGCAGCTAAAGTGTCAGCCATGATTGTTATCAGAGGGGTCCCGTGTGCATTTTGGCCCACATGGAACTGCTAGCCAACCATTCAGACCGGCCACTTGTCACGTACACATCTCTCTCTCTCTCTCACACACTCACACACACACACAAGCCGTACCTTGGCATAGTTTGTCGTCTTGATGAACCATTGTGTGAGCAGCTTCTGCTCCACCAGGGCGCCAGACCTCCAGGAGCGACCATTTTCATCCACCTGCTCATCAGCCAGCACTGTCTGATCAACAGGGTCCCAGTTCACCACGGCCTGGATAACACAAACACACACATTTAGATGAACACACATAACCAGTCACCCACCACACACACACACATGGTTAAAATTGAAAATGCAGAGCTTAGGAAGTAGTTTGGATTAAATAGTCGGTTCAAAGGCTTATTTCAATTTGATTAAACATAATCAAAAGGGCTCCTACCAAACACTCCCTTTTTCAGTTCATTAATTTTCTTCCAGGAGTAACTGGTGAGCGGCTTCAATCATTTCTGTAACTGTCAGCGGCCTTAAATCCAAACCAATCATATTATTCCTTTCAAAAGAAAACCAGTATCAGCACTTTAGTCAAAAGCCAGTCCTACCTCTTTCTGATAGGCCAGTCCTGCTTCAAATAGCTTGATAAACAGATACTGAGTCCACCTGTAGTAGTCTGGAAGGCAAGTGGTCACTTCCTGTCAGGGAAAAGCCAAGAGTCAAGTCAGCTGTGTGCGGTGTGACGCACACGCGAGAGAGCAAACCAGACACTCAAGCGTCCGCTCCTGCTCACCCGTTCCCAGTTGAAGCAAAGGCCGAGGCTGTCCAGCTGCTCCCGCATGGACTGGATATTACTGAGGAGACGGCACACAACAGCAACGTTAAGGTTTGCATGAACAATGTACGCTCGGAAGAACAGATGCAATATATTTCAGATACCTTTTAGTCCACTCCTCTGGGTCGAGTCCTCTCTCAATGGCTGCATTTTCAGCTGGAAGTCCAAAAGCATCCCAACCCATCGGATTCAACACCTGTGGATGGAGTTCTGTGTTAGTGGTGAAAGCGCTCACGTAGGCAACAATTGATTCACTTTAAGTGACTTAACATGCAAATAAAATCAAACATTCCCTGTTTTCAGCTTTATTGAACGCAAACATGTTCTGCTTTTTTCATACCAAATTAAATATGTTGACAAAAAAAATAGCTATATTGTGATGGTTATCACAATTTGTGATATTTAATAGACTAACGTTACCAAATGGATGACAGATTAACTCTTTATCAAGTTCATTTGAAGTGTACAAGAACGTTTACTGGACATTCGACACATGTTTTAAATATAAATACTGAATAATGGGGCCTGGATCCATTTAGTGTGTTTCCCCATTGACAGAGCCAGAGCCGTGTATGAACACAGGACAGACAGCTGGGCGCACTGTGAGAGATATTCACTGCACATCATTCTGCACAGTGATGGTCAAACATTAAAGTAACAGAAAGGAAAATACACTTTTGAATGAAGGGGGACTTAAAAAGAAGAAAGTTACACAGAATGATTGCTTACTTTATTAGATATGTGACGAGAGGATTTTATGCAAAGGGTTAACGGTTCAATCTAAATGTTTCATCCCAGGAGGTAATTCATTCTGCTCATTTAAATAGCACCGGGTTCCCCCAACTGAAGCACATGTTGACCCCTATATGAAGAGGTCTCTGCTGTGATCTCAACTCCATTACATAGTGTGGTTAATGCATGAAGCCTAACTTCAATTTACATGTAATTGCAGCCGTTACGGGATGCAAAGGCGAGTGGAAAGCAAGGTTACGCTTAGAATGGAAGATCAGGTTGTGAAAGCTTTTAAGCTGTTTTACACACAATTTCCTAAACAGCATCGCAATCTGCTGTGACATCCTCCCTTCGTTTGCTTCCCCGCTCTCTCCTCCTGTACTTTGCGTCCACGTGCCCTTTTAGCATCCACCCTCCTTAACATGAAGCCTCGTCGACGTCTCCTTCACTCGTCTCTTTTCCCCTTTTGAGCGTCGGCGGTTTTCTTTCTACTCTCGGAGAGAAATGAGATGAAAGCACAGGAGTGGAAGGCGTGAGCAAAGTAGGCGACGCAGAGTGACAAGGAGTCGAGGATTGGAGAGGATCATCGCGTGGACTCTAACGGGTCTGATGTTTCAGACAAATCGGTATCCTTGGTAACTGCCTCATTTGTAAAGCCGAGTACTGAATGGTATTAGGCTAAGAGCGCTCAGCACAGTGGCCCATTGTGACTGCTCAAAAAAGGAATACAGGCACAATGAGAGCAAGGCACAGGCCTAACTGTCTGTTAATAAGGGAGCAGAATGTAGCTCATTAGGATGGATACGCTACTCTGTTGTATATTCAGTGTAAATATCCTATTAAAGTGAGACAGTATTCACGAGGGACCGGCTGTGATGGACAGGCTGCGTTAGCGAGCTCAATTCTCAAAGTTCAAAGACAGCAGCCGAGGCAAATTATCTTTTCCCTGCCGATAGCCGCAGCTCCACTTATCCTTACATCCACACAAAGAGAGGATGCTAGTCCGGCTCTTCGCCCAACCTGTCATCGTGGAGGCTCACAACACACTTCGGAGCTTGAGTGACAGGAGGCAGTGGAAGATGGACGTGGGAGTCAGTGTAGGCGCATTCATAACAATCTGTCGACTGTAATGTGGAGCAAGTCGGAGCCAAGCCGAGACGGATGCGAGAATGCGCGGCTCCAGAACCCTCGCGTCGACTACAACGGGGCCAGGGAGTGTTTTAGTGACTGGTCCTGTGAATGTGAGGCCACATGCAAGTGTCCACCCACGCAGCTCCAGCTAGAAGCTACTCTCCATCTGTGGCAGCTTTGAAATACAACTCCAGCAGGTCTCGGTTTTCTCATCGCTCTAATGGATTCGGACCAGACTCTGGTAATTGCTTTAATATTCAACGCTGCACAGTTTCATATTGGAGCCCAAGCAACTGCAGAGCAAAAGGACAAGAAGAAGAGCATTTTCGTCCAATTACCGATAGATACATCTCTAGTTTCTGTACTGTAAAAAAAGACTGGAAACAACTAGCTTTAATCTGCCGGACCGAGCCCAGTACCCTGGTTTGTACAGATTAAACAAACCAGTTTTAACGTGTAATTAGTGAGCTAGTGAGCTGGCATATTCCGTTACCTTTGGACAGAGCCAAGCTAGCCGTTTCCTCACGTTTTCAGTCTTGATGCAGTCCTCTTGGCTCCAGCTTATTATTTACTGTACAGACACAGCAGGGGTAATAATCACTTCTCTTTAACTCGCAGCAAGACATCGCGAATACGCTTGTTTTCCAACACATCTCAAATTTGGAAGAAAAGAAATGATGTCCGAGGCTTTCTGCCTCCACTCAAAAAACAATGAAAGTATAAAGGGACACTGAAAAACAGCAACATCAATGTGACTTCAAAGAACCAAAGTAGCCATTACTCTGGATAGTCAAGAGACATCAGCTTTCATTGGAGCATCGGTACACCTTCCAGCACCAGCCGAGCCTTTTCACCAAGTGAGCTGTGGACAATTTAAGCCTTCGGACAACTTGTTCAGCAAAATAGTATTCACTGTCTTACTTTGCCAATATCTCTTTAAAGCCCAGAAAATATTGTTAGGGTGTGACAGCTGACAGAGTGCACCTTCCTTATTTTACTAGTGAAGAAAGCAGACCGTGTGCGCATGCAGCGGAACAAGGTTCGCTTTCTGACAGATGCTGAGAAGAAGTGCACTCCTGGGCAGGAAGCAGTCGCCAGTCATGTGAAACAAGATGTTTCTGTTTGGGGAGAGGCAGACGGACGCAGAAGGGAGAAATCCACCAGGAAAAGAGAAGGGAGACATTCGTCATACAATCACATGTCAGAGTATTGACAGGGATGGCCGACGTGAGGACAAGGACGTGTGAGAGGACTGCACACAGGTTGTCGTGATGTCCGAAGGTGTGTGTGTGTGTGTGTATGTGTGTGTGTGTGTCTGCAGTGGGATGATCCGCCTGACAGAAAACAGGTCACAGCTTCATCAACAGCAGCCGTTTACAGGACTCGATCAGAGGGACGAATATCGACTGCAACAGAACCGCGTCTGGAGACGAGCTTTATTGAAGCAGGTTGTCAATTTACAAGAGCTAGGAACACAATGCCTTGCCTCTAACCCGATGATTTTCACATTTATCTGATATTTATTAAGAAAAGATTTGATAGGTCCGTGGTGCCATTGACATTACTTGGCTCACAGAGGATCATGGAAACATACATCTAATAAAACATGAGGACAAAAGGAATGTCAGCTTTACAACAGAAAATGCTGAAATTAATTTAAATAATCAACCTACATATTGCACAATGTATTTTTCCTAAAACAAGTCCACAACATGGAAATATGCACTATATTGGCAGAAATCATTACAGTTCTGTTAATTTTGCTCTAAAGTTCCTAAATTCATTATAAAAAGAAAAATACAAATAAATAAAAATAGGGGTTACCATGTGGTTATTTCATATAGACTATTTATATTTTTGAATTACCAGAAAACATGCTCATTATCGAGATATGAAAAACCTTTATCCAGAAAGAAGATGTTGGCCATATTATATATAGTAAGTATAGTAATTAAGTATAAGCATATAGTATTCCTTCCGTGTTCATATCAGATAGCCAAAACTGGATAACATGATGTCCCAAATACAGAGCTCTCCATCATCTCCACATGAAAACGTCCAATGCTCCAGTACAGAACAGTGGTTCATCTGTACTATCATGGGAACAGCCAGCATCTAATCATTTTCAAACCATTTAACCCAGACAGGAAAGCAGATATCTCACAATTATCCCCAAGTGCCTCTCAGGATGACACATCCATTGTCAGTGAAGCCGCAGAGAAGGACTTTGGTGGGGGGAAGATAACGAACAATAAAACAAACCCGGGCTTAACTGAAAAGTTAGAAGCTTTGAGACTGGAAACAACTTTTAAAATGTATCATATGATTGATTCAAAATCTCCGTAGACAATGAATGGGATATTGAATGCGTTGGTCTATAATGTATCTGTGAGTTCTCTCTGGAAAACCGAAAACCGTTCACCATCACAGCCCTTGATTCTTTTATGTTACATTTATACAGTCTACATTTTTATTTGATTTCCAGTTTTAGGAAAGGACTCATTATGGGAGGGAACCTATGAAATGTTGTCCAACATCTCTGACCTTCCAATTAGCTTCTAATGATGGTGGAGGCACTAATGATGCTGTAAACACTACAACTCACTTTATTATGGAGCATCCTGTAAATCCTACTGCTTATGCTCGACTAATGTTCAATGGTTTTATCTCGGCATTTAATACCGTAGAGATGGAGGTAGAAAAGACGATAACAGCAGGTGAACGTTAACTCGGCTCTCTCTGACGAACAGATTGTAAGTACAGGAGCTCCTCAAGGCTGCGTACTTATTTTCACACTCGGACACATTTTCCATTTCTAAATACTTTTCCAGACTCAATTTCCTTCTTTGCAGATTTTTCAGACTACATTTGACCAGCCGAGTACACATTTTATTATGTAAATAAATATTATTTTAAAATCCAACTGTTCACACTTGTTTTACATTCTGACTGTGGATTATTATGTTTTTATATTTACTGCGATTCTCACTCACAAGGGGCTTATCAAGTGGAGTATGTTTGTTCACGAATCAGTCAGCGTCTGCATTTTTCTGCATAAACTCAGTGGATGAAGCATTAGTTTTTTGTTCAATAGGGCAGCCTTTGAATCTTTTGTCCATTCATGGCATCACAACATGGTTTGGTAACCTGTCACGATTCTAAAGCCTGATCGTGAGGAAGCGGGGCCTTAAAAGCCTGCATGCACAAGACCAGGACCCTGAAACTGAAGAAGCTAAATGGAATCCAGCCATCATTCATTTTCCATCATTCATTTTATAGCTTGCACCTGTCCTTTTCCTCCTGTGAAAAGTCTAAATATTTTTCAGCAAAACGGCCTCGAACTAATGTACTTTCATTTCTAAGCACTTAACTGAACAATATGGAAATTAAATTTTAAAAAACGATTTTAAGTTGAATGCCAGTGCAAGGCATGTTGACCTTGTTTGTTTCAAGGAGGATAGTAAAGGAAATGAAAAAAACACATTTACTGGGAGCAGACTTACCTGATGGCCTCTCATTCTCTGGAAGTGGCCGAGAGTGTCACTAATGGTATACACCCGTACGTGTCCCATGTGTAGTCGGCCTGATGGGTACGGAAACATGGAGAGGACATAAAACTTCTTCCTGTTGGAACTCTGGGGAGACAAAATAATGCACAGAGCTGTCAGAACGAAACCTCACAAGATGTGGACAAAGACCTGGATTTCAGAAAACTTGCAAGGGGGGTTCATTTCCCATCATCAGTGTGTGGCTTATGAATGAGACGCTGCATCAGCCTGACAAAGGTCAGGACAGGAATAACCGCTCATGGCCTACAGAGCGAGAGCGCTGCTTGGCTTCTGGTGTGTTACTGTACTGTACGAGCTGCTCCGATTATGCCTGATTTACAGGCACAACACTTTGACCAAGGCAACACAGTGAGAGTGCTGGTTACACCCAGCTATACATGATTACTGGAAACCAGAGTCATGAATTTTCCAATAAATTAATTAGGGACCAGAGCTGTCATGAATGCACTTAATCAATGTCAGTCTGTCCCAGACAGCCGCACGATTGGCCCATTAGGATATATAATCAGCCAGAGCTCCGGAACTGAGACGAGCTACGTCAGGCCGGCGCCAGTAATAGCGGAGAACGCTTCATGAACTATTCATTCATTCCTCTTAAAGAAAAGGCTGAAGGCGTTTCCAATGTTTACATATACAGATAATCCAGAATACATTTATTTTACTCTTTCAACAGTGCTGACAGCTGTTGGTACAGAACGAGTGATGTTGAAACGGGGCAGATCAGAACTGGTCCGGATTTTCATCGTATGATGTTTACAGAAACCTGGTTATTCGTATCCTCGCTCTGTACACAATCAGAACGCATTTGTTGGTTCCTGGCTGCATGTGGATTGCCAGAAAATTATGCAATTATTTTAATCATCTCATAATCGCTAAATATATTTGGTGGATTTGTTGTTTTTCTCTGTTTCGAAATGTAAACTGAATAATTTTGTGTTAATTTAACATGCGATTAGTGGATTTTTCCACAGAATGATCGTGAACCTGGATGTTCACATGTGTGGTCATCCCGTACAGTTCATCAAAGCCTCCCAGTTATTTCCATGGATTTCCCTCTATTCTTCCATTCAGATTTTGTTTTTTGTAGTTTTGGAAATGTGTGTATTCTGAGATTTACCAATCACCTGTTTTTTTACTAGATTGGGTTCAAACATTAAAGAAAAATTAAAGGATAATTTGCAGCATTTATCAATGTTTTACAGTAAACAAATTCATATTCATTTTTGATCCGAACGAAGAATCATTAACTTTCAAAAAAATGTATATCTCCACTAGTTTTCACATTCTTGCAAGTAAGTGTCATGTTAATACAGTTTAGTCACATCTTGAAGGGATTTGGTCCTGCATAAGAAATAAAATAATTGAGGGCCACAGATCAAATCAACCCAATCTAATGAAAAATAACAATTGGTGAGGCTTCGAAAACACAGACCTCCAAAACATGAAATAATTTAAAAAAAGAAGCAATGGGACTTTGCAAAGTGTAATACATTTAACAAAAGTTTTCACAGGATTTCTTTTCAAGAAAACTTATGTAATAATGTTCTTGATGAGTTGGTATGAAATAGCAATGCTCCAATTAAGGGATTAGGATGTATCCAGGTTTCTGAAACCACTATATGATGATTACACACAAACATGATACACCAGACCATGACTGGGATGTATTGGGCTCGTCGTGATGTCACCAGGCTAAAAACTAAAGGAAAGTGCATGAAAAGGCCTCCTTACCTCCTCCAGCGCATCCTTCCCCCACTGTGCCATAATTCGTGGGTGCCACCATTCTTCCACTCTGCGTCGGGTCTCTGTTTTATAGTCCTTCTCCCACACTCCCGTCTCACTGAACAGGGAGCGGGTCCTGGGGGACCGGAGGCGGGCTACTGGGCTCAGGAGAGCGCCGCAGATTTGGCTGGACCGGGAAACCCCCAGCGGATACAGAGCCAGCCTTCTCACTGACACCTGCATGGCTTCGCCACCTCTAACATAGACAGAGTAAAACAAATAATACAGGTAAGATCACATATGAAATGATCTCACAGATGTACTGCTAAAACAAGTAGTCTGTTATTTAATCGAGGGATTAAATAGGCGTTAACTTATCGATTAATCATTGCAGTTATAGATCATCTTTGCACATTAGTCACACAAAAACAACTCAATTTGTTAGTGTTTCATTTTGGGAAACATTCATTTCAAAATCCAAAATACGACAAAAATACTGAATCATCATCATCCAAAACTAAGTTACTGTATCTCCAAGGTTGTTTGTCTTAAACATGTGGACCACTGTGAGTCACCATTATCACCATGTCCTAAACAACAGTGCGCAGGGTTCAGATGCTCTGAGTTTGTGGGACTGAACACACATGAATCCCCTTGTAGAGAGCAGAGTGACTGAAGGATCTGCAGCTCGAGACGTGATCTTCTCTCACAGTCTGTGTTCTTTGCACCACGTCACTCACACGACTGCATAATAAGAGGTTTATTCGGCATGATGTGATTACGCTCGGCTATGGACAAGGCTGTTCCTATTAAACTGCCTGCCTGCTCAGATGTGACGATGACATTTTCAATCAACCGATTATTCACCGATTTCTCTGCTTCAAATCTGTCCTGCCGTTTTGTACACTTATCTTTGCATTACAGGATATGAACTGCTCTGACAGCCTCAGGACATCCCCTGCATGGAAATTCCTGCTTCCAGAATATGTTTGTGTTTACTTGCATAGAGAGGATGAAATGTTATTACAGGGATGTCAAAATCAGCACACGATCAACAACCAACTCATTCATTGTGGGCCAGTTAAAAAAAAAGATGGAGCACAGCTGTGAGGCTAGACTTCCCTTTGGTTTTATGTAGGTCAGACAGTCAGTTGACTGCATGTAAGAAGAAAACAATTTGACCTAAATGTGTCTTTTATGCAACACACACACAGTTTCCAAGGTAACATGAGCTATCCACAGTCAACTGCTGCTTACCTGACCTGTCAAGAGAATATGCAGTGACGCATCTGGATCTCACACAGCGAGACCTTTAGAGCTGCTGTGTGGAAGAAGTGATAATCTGTACGCCGTGATACGAGCGATAAAGACGGTTAAGAGGAAAATAAAAATGAGGATTGTTGTTCATCTACAGCTGTGGGAGAACTCATTTTAATTGACTCAACTGGAATAAAAAGAGTGTCGCTCATTTAGTAAGAATCTGAGAATCTGACCACGATGGACAGATCTTTAGGGGGATAACCCTCTTTCTTTTTTCTTTCTAGACCAAATGAGTGGAAAGTGCTCGCTCCTCTCCGCCACCCACCTGCTTGTGGGAATGTGTTTTTTTTCACTAAATTCTCTGGAGGATAACCAGAGCGTCGCAGCAGCCAACGCTCCTCCCTCAGGCTGAGGCTGGGCGAGCTGAGCACTCAAGGTTGTGTCGCATCTCTGAAGGTGCAAGTGAGTGGGCTGAGGCGAGAGCATGAGAAAATGTTTCTATGGTGACTTGACTCATCCATTCGGGTGTCTCCTGTGAGGAGTGACTGTAAACTGCCAACAACAAGTTGGTACACTGGAACAGAAGAAGTCTTTCTCTGAACATCTGCATCATCTTATTCAGATTCTGGTGTAGTACTTCAGTACGTTTTGGGTCCCAATGGAAATGTGCCGTGTGTTTACAGCTGGAATCGATACTCGGTCAAACCACTCTTTGTGTTGCTGAATTAATTCTTCAGATTTAAATCATAATTTGGCTCATCTTGGACTGTATTATGTTCAGACTTTTAGTTAAATTAAACCACTGATGCATTTGAGAAGTTTGGCATTGAGACAGTGTGGTGATTTGGAGAAGAAAGTATGGTTTTGGTATCAGTACAAAACCTTGGGTATTATTTTTGTGCCTGCAGCAAATAGTTTCAATACCAAATCGTGATATCACAGTGATGTACTGTAGTGTCAACATTTTTCTGTAGTGCGTTAGATATTGTCTGGGATTCTTGGTCATTATACGATCATGAAAGATCTTACACCTAAATTAGTTGTGTTTTTACGTTGTTGTAGTGATAATGAAACCATGAAGTCGCGACACTAAAAAAATCCTGTGTTAAAAAGTCCTGAAAAATGTATGATAAAATTAATTAGAAATCATTTCTATTAACTGATGATTAGGTTTTTCCAATCGAAAACACCAAATATTGCCTAGTTAATAAAACTTCTAAAATGACAAAGACTTGCTGCTTTCTCTTTTAAAAACTGTAATTTCCTAAATAATATAAACACTTTTGGAAACAACTATTTTCTGATATTTTAAAGACCAAATGAGAATTCAAAAGTATTTGACAGATTAACGGATCATTTAAATAATGAATAGTTGCAGCCCTATAATAAATAACACCTGAAAGCCCTAATGGGCATCAAAACAGTATACATATTGAAATATCTGTCGCTCCTCTGCCACAGCCGACAATTAAGATGGAAAAATCTATGTACCTCTGAATCACGACAACAAACACTGCTGACAGGTCACCGATATAAACAAAGTATTTTAGTAATTTTTCACATCTCATCAGACAAACATAGAGAAAAACACACGTGATTAAGGTTAAATCGTGCAGCACAAATTGTAACTTGTCAACATTGGACCGCATGACACTGACGAGGGTCCTCACACAGAGGAACCATATTTAGGCGACATGTCAATATGCTAGCATGACATTATGTTACATTATAACGGTATATATCCTCGTAGCGGTCCTCTGTGAGCTAAAGTACAGCGTACAGCTGCTGCTTCCGAAGTTTTTATGGTGTTTAATGTCTTGTTTCCTGGTTGACAGCTCAGCCTGTCTGCTGGTCGAGTCACAGTGGAAGTTTAAACCGCGTTACATTAAAGACAAACACCACTCTGAGGGTGCTTACCGTTTTATTTGCTGCTCCTTTATTTCGGTGTTATGGTCGTAATGACATAAATCCAATAGTCCATCATATGAAAGTCATACTCGGCTTTTAAATACGCTGTAAATGACCTGTTTCTCTGGATCACGACTTCGGCACAGGCGTCGCCATCTTGGATTTAAATCAACTTTATTAACACGGCGTACGTCGACAAGGACAAACCATGTCCTTTAACACGATATGAAAAGTGCAGAGACAATACCACCTTTCAGTCTACTCTACCTCGACATGTTCACATGTTCAACTTCAACAATGTGTGTGTGTGTGTGTGTGTGTGTGTGTGTGTGTGCGTGTGTGTGTGTGCGTGCGTGTGTGTGTGTGCTTCAGTGTTGCTTTCAGTTATGTCAGTGAGTGATGGCCCGGCTTGTTACCTTATCACCCTTTATTCTCCTCCTGCTACTATTATTTTTACATTTTTCATTAAAAACTCCAATCAAATTGTTATTCCAGTAAAATCTCTGCTCCCAGATACAGAACATAATTTTCCTCAGCTGAAATAACCAAACTATACAAATTTGACATTACATTCATTGTCCAGAGTCTCGTTTTTATTTGTTTTTCCATTTAACACCACTCCAAAGATGAATTTCTAAAAACGTTAAAAGGTTTTATTGCCTTTATTAAAAAGAAATGAATTATTTACAGATGACGTAAATATCTTTATTTATTAACAAGAACAACATCAGGTTGTGAAGAATATCTATTGGCCGTATCCTTCCTAAAAAATAGTTAGATACTTGTGGGCCATTAACTCTCCAATAAGCCGTCAATACTGCAATTATAAATGTAATAAGTTGTAAATGAATGGATTTTTGCACATGAAGGGTTTTCATGATGAACTATAAGGAGCTGTGACTAAAAATAAAAAGAGTGGAGGGGATGATTAATGAACTTAGTAAAATACTTTTTTGCAAAACTTTATTGTTTAAACCCCTGGTTTACTGTTTTAAATGATCTTGTCATCCTCTGGGGTCAAATGTGCATCATTCATTTTGCATCTACCAAGGTAAACCAACTCAAATCATAGTTCCACATTGGGAGAATTACCATCAAATATAACTGAAATAGATCACAAATGTACTGCCAGCAGCACCACGAGGGCTGACATTACACTTGATGTCTGAGAGGAGAACCTTTTCTTTGATCAACTTCCAGCGTAAAGTGATTGTTGAGTGAGAGAACGCCTCCACTCTCATCTTCATCACCTCTGAGGAGGAAGCAGTGTCTCCTCAGAGGCTCTTTTCTACGACCTCATGTGGTAATGAGGTAATCACCTTTGATCCGACGTGCATACGGAAGCGGCGAAGGAGGGAAGAAGTCAGGGAAGGTGAGGGGAGAGAAAAAGGAGGGCGGGGTGTCAGGAGATAGAGCTCCTCAGTTCCTGACGTCAGAGAGATGAACCCGGGGCTCTGCTCCGGCCTGCCGTCGTATATCAGAGTTAAGTGGGCACCTCTGCTCAGGGCACAACAGGATGTGGCTGAAGAGGACGAATGAGAGAGGGAAATGAGTTTTTGACACAGTTGAGACACTAACGCTCTACATACAGCCAAAGATCTGTCTGCAGATGCAGAGGGAGGCTCCCTGATGAATAAGTCCTACACTCACTTCCTCGTCGTTATAGTATTTCACGGAGGACTGCAGGTGCCGGAGAATGATCTTTTATCATTCGCTCAAATGGGAAATTCCTGCTGAAATCCTGGACACATTTGGAAAATAGGCCCCCTTCTAGATATGTTTTGTTTTGGTGCTCCTTTTCTGTTGATAATAAATCAGTTTTACAAAGAGAAGAAAACCAAAGTGTGGCCACGTGGTGGATGCAATCTGTGTACTGAGGGTAAAAGAAGGTTAGCTTCATTAAAAGTAACTTTTTCTAGTCCGCCTTCATGTGTAGAATCAATAAAACAGTTTGAACGAGACCAGATCTGAAGCAGTGAAAGACACTAGGATGATGACATATGACAGATGTTATAACTTTACTTGTTTTAAACACAGACACAATTGAAAGCTCTGTATGTATTTGGATGAATACATGCTATAAGTACAAAATACATCCAGTCCCTTTGTTAATGTGTCACTTCATGGACAAAGGGGTCACGTGAACAAACCAAGAAGAGTTTACTTAAACAGAAAAACATCTTGGGACTCAAGCGCCAGAAAACTTGATTTGAGTTTTTCTCAATAAGACTGAATATTTGTGACATTAGGGATCAATCAAAGTTAGTTTTGGGGGGTGGGACTAATATTTTTTTACGGGAACCGTTTAACATTCAAGTAATAGTTTGATCGACAGGAGCCTGGCAACATCAACAAACACAACTGCAACTGTCCTCCAATTTGATTGTTGCCAAATCCTGATTGAATGGATGATCAAAAACCGAGTAAAAAATGACTATAACTATTCATAACCATTGCTAGTTTAAGCTAGAGACCATTGTTGCATATCTTTCATTCGCTGCACTTTCCTGTGTGTATCTTTACTGAAACAATTTTGTGTTTGTTATTGATAGTTTAATTTTTCAGGCGCTAAATGACTCATGCAAAACAAACAAGATAGACATTTTTTTTAAATCCCTATTGTTGCGCAGAAGTCGGTTTCCATATAAAAAGTCAGAAGAGCTAAAAAGATATACAATTATCAATAATACAATGATTTAGTGTGCACATTGAGAAACCATCATAAGCTGATTGAACAAAAAATGGTAACCAGGGTAACATAAACATAAAGTACCACAAAGTAACCTCCTTATCAGATAGGTCTGCACTCAGACCTATCTGAGTGCAGGAGCGGGTGTCTCCTCCAGGTCAATATTGTTTTCAAAATAATGGTCCGTCTTGAACTTGACGGATGAGGAAAAATGATATAACTGCAGCAGATGGAAGGAAGCACGATGTCCTCGGGGAGCGTCTGAGTGAGCAAAGCCAATTTATTGCCAGAGATTTGTGGGGGGAAAGAACACACTGAACTAAAGCGTGGAATCACGTCTGTGAAAGTCTCATCCTCTTTATAGTTGCCAGCATTGTCTCCGTGTTCAACTTCTTTTTATTTCAGGATAATTAACAGTAAAAAGAAAAACCTGCATGGCATCATTCCTCAATTTAATGACAACGTCTTTTAATCATTTATTTTTGGTACCAATAAAGTTGTGCATTTTTGGACCGCTATTGCATCTCAGGTACAAGTGGCCTCTGTTGTTTTTCAAACAAATCACTTTTGAAAGCAACCAATCACCCTCCTTCTCCACCCACATCCGCCTCCACGTTCCCACCACGACAAGCAGCCCATAGTAATCAGCCCTTCCCTCCCTGCTTTGAAGGAAGATTGCATTTCACCAGCAGAGAACCAGATGACAAACGACCACGGAGAGCGGGCCGGAGCAGCGACGCGTGTTAGGTTGAAAGCAGATGAAGGGGGGTGGGGGGAGGGGCTAACTTGTCTTCACCTGTCCACGATGACCTTTCATGGACGGGGGTGTGTGTGATTCACAATCCCCATCCGCTTCAATGAAAAGTAGGCCGTTGGTGCCACGGAGAAGTAATCTCACACCATCTCAGCACCCAGAGAACGGCGAGCAGCATGGCTGATGGGCCTCCGACTGCGGTTCTGGGAGCCTGATAAGTGTGATGTTATTTCCCGGACCGGTCTCACGTTGACAGCCCCTTGTGTCCTTCTCTTATCTGTTCTCACGGAGGACAAAGGCCCGAGAGAGAGAGAGACATGCAAGTACGAAGGAGATGAGGAGGTTTGGATCTGGAACGAGATCTTAAATAATCTTTTCAGAAGTGTCTGGCAGGCAGCATCGCTCTCGATCCGGATCTTTCTTGCTCTAATTCTCTTGCACTGCCGCACAGATTTCACTCACTGAACGTGGGGAAAAAAATCAGATTCCGCAACAGACGAACTGAAAAACATTTGTTACGTCTTCCCCTCTGACTCCCCGTCCAATCTGCCTGATTTCAGAGCAGCTCCTTGGCAATTAATGGAACTAATTAGTGTACAACTCCTCAGATCCATCCCCACTCTCCTAGATGCACTCAACCCGTCTGTAATTGAGGCTCGGGTGACAATCTTATTAAAATACGAATACACTGAGTTCCAAATGAATTTCCGTACGTAGTCTGGAGCATTTTAATTGCTCTGTCTCTCAAAGGTTAACAGTGAGAAGCTAACTTTACAGTACAGCATAAATTTGGATGAAAATTATCATTTGATCATTGCCAGTTTGCGCTGTACAATTATACTCCACTACATTTAAGTCAACACTGCACTTTTTAATCCACAACATTTATTTGACAGCTTGCTTAATTTCATACAATCTACTTTAGTTCACAAGAATAAACCACACAGTAAAAAACACACTTTTTAAATACTAAGGAGCTGCTGATAACACGTCTAGCTATCTGCATCAAAGTAGATTTACATTGATATATTGTTTATTTTATTTAAAGGGGTGTTGTTTCTTCAGAGGAGAAATGAGAGCCGGAGACTCTGTGCTGTGTGCGAGATACTCAATGACAGATATTAACACATCATCACTGATGTTTGTGCCTGCTATATTATCGACACCAACAACAAACATGACAATAACAATTACTTTTATGATTGTCATCAACGATACTGAATATTTCCTCGACACTCCGCTGTTGCCGTGGTGATGAGTCCTGGCAGTGATTGGTGCTATGACAGGCCTGCTGGAGACTTGCTGGCTCAAATGTAAAAAAGAAAAAGAAGAGGAGCAGGAGCGTTGAGTCTGAGGACGTTCTCCGATCCTCAACTTCTAATGAAGTCAGTTGTCTGATTCAGCTCCGTCAGCCAGGAGCCACTAACAGGTCCTCCTTTTGGTTTCCTGAATAAAGAGCCACATTTTAAGAAAATGAATCTTTCATAAATTCTCCTTTGACACAAGAGACTTTCATCTTAAATTCATTTGCATTTTTGTCACCAAAGCAATTTACATTTTTATAGCATAAGTAATGAACACGAAAGTCATTTACATTTTCTTGCTGTGTTCACCAGTACACTGTCTAGACTGGAGCATGTCTGATGCGGAGGGACCCGCATTTGGAAGCATGTGGGAGTGTTTGTGAGCAGTGAATGTGCAGAAAAGAGCAAGAAACGATTACATAATTATGTTAAAGCAAGAAATGTGAAGTAGAATACTCATAATCAAACAGAGACAAGGGGACTGAGGCTTTCAAATTGACACCAAAGCGTCTTTCCCTTCTGATGGTCCTCACATCAAATACAAGGAGGCGGGCCTCTGGAGCAAATTACACCATTTAAACATCACAGAAGAAAACAATTCATACAAGTGACATTCATATTTCCCAGCCTGCGAAGTTGAAAGGGAATAATTCATCACGATTTTGCCTCCGGTCAATGACCTGATTCTGTTAATAGCTTATTATCTTTCCTGATGAATTATGTATACATTGTTAGGAAGAGTATTCTGGTCAAAGGCATGGCGGTTTCCTCATTAAAAGTCATACCCACCGTTTGAAATGGGTGAGCAGAAGCAAGATGGATCGACAGAGATTGACATCTTCTAGGAGGAGGGGACAGTGTCTTCGGGAGGGTGGACACAATAAGAGCAACACCAATAAAATATAAAAGCAATGTAATGAACTTCCATTTAATGCAATGTTTTTATTAACAGAACTGTGTATTTTAATTCTAATTGTTTGACCTGTTTGATTGATGTGCACCACGAAGGCATACACACACTCCTGGATGTATATTCAAAGTGCTGGTTACAAAATGGACAAACATACACTTGCGTCCTGTCAAGGTGACGATGGACAGTCCTGGTCCCGTTTCTATCATCAGTCCACTTCAACTCTGAGTTGCATAACCAGTGTTTTAGGGGCCGGGGGTTGAGTTTAGGCCAACGCCGGCTCACATGGTGACCGCAGCTTGAAAGCCTGTCTCGCCAAAATGGACCAGGTGTTCAACCACTAGCCCTGATATCTAAACTTTTATTACAACCCACACATAACTGAGATTAACTGCAGCTGTGTCCCCAGCTGTTAATGTAATCAGACTTGCTGTTTGTGATAAAGTGTTGGATCCAAAACACAAAAGAGGGGTAAGGGGCTGCGAGGGAGGGGTGGTGAGTGTGTCCTCTTCATACAGCAGCCAGGTGATACACACTGTTGTACAAAGCCCCTGCTGCAAGCACAGTGAGGCACATGTTTATTGATGAATCTGGTGGCCCCTGAGTACACAACATGGCTGAGAGAAACACACACCAACGTACAGAACGCTCTCAGAGCAGAGAACAGATGAACAAACAAGCAGGCGGATTACGAACTGTCGGACGTTCCCTCTCTTGGATGTTTTCATACCCGCGAGACGAAAACCAAAGTTTTATTGGACCATTATTGTTTTTGTTTTCTATTTATTGCATCTGATATATTGCCTATATGTACAAAGTCTGTTTAGGTAAGCGTCGTCAAATAAACAGCGCAGAGAGGAGTTGATTTCATGCCTGGATGAAAATTATGAATGACTATTTTGCATAAAATCTGTTGTTGCCTTCTTGAATTACTGCAGTTTTATCACTAAAACGGAGGGGAATACATTCAGCTCTTAGTCGACACATAGGGGAACATGTGGACAGTCTCGGTGAAGAAGTGAGAGAGCAGCCCTTGCCTTTACCTCGTCATCACTGCTGCTCTTGATCAAGGCCCTAGAGCCCCCGCAGCCAGTGGAGCTGTCCACGGCCAGCGTTCACACTGGGCTCAGTGATTGTATTCTGGTCACATAAAGGTTGCTTGTTAATCTTTCCTGCTTGGGATGAAGATTAACTTCTGATCTTTCAGCTCTGTTCTTTCAGCTCTGTAACGCAGATGACAACAGTGAAAGTCACTTGAAATCTTATCATGTTTCTGAGCTTATTGTGACCTTTAAGGGAATCATTGTTTATTACATTCAAATTGAATTTTAAAAGAAATTAGAAATGTGTTAAGCTTTACTTTCAGAAGGAAAATATTTTAAATATATTGACTTATAGCTCATATCCACGGCTGTTGCATATCCATGGCAGAGCCGTTTGTATAACCTATAGGCCTGTTTTACAGGTATTTAATTGGGTTATTCCAATATATTTAGTCTCTCCATATTTAAATTTCACAAACATTGTTAACACAATAAATACATAGATAAAGGATTCACTGCTATCTCACCGGACCTCTATTCCTGGCAGTAAGATGGTTTTGAAACAGCATTTATATCTTTATACTTGTCGAATATATTGAAAGAAAATCAGAAACAGATCCGTTAAATATAAATATACGTATTTTATTATTACATTAAACATGAGCAGGGCGTTGCCACTGAATGTTTCCTGCAGACTGTCTCACTTATTTATTTTTTTGATATTCACAGACTTTTCTCATCCTGGAGATAAAAATATATATATATTTTTTTAAAAGCGAAAGTGAAGAGAAGTCGCAGATCAACCACAGAGACTGCACTTTGTTTTCAAACCACTTCAATGTGTGTGTGTGCGTGTGTGTGTGTGTGTGTGAGGACTGCTGATTGGAAGATGTGTGATGAACACTGGAGGCTCTCCCCTCGCCGCTCACACCTGACGTGACGCTCAGAGAAGCTCCGAGCTGTGATGCACGGTGCTGCCCAGCCTGCCGCCGCTTCTCCTCCCGCACAGCGAGTGCGGCGCACAGTTGGACATCAAGCGAGAAGGAGAACATCCAAAGGGAGGCGGTGGGAGGGACACGCGCATGTGACTGGCTTTGCACGTTTCCATTCACACGAGTCGGGCGTGGAATTGAATCTCTCCGTCGGGGAGAGCGACGTTATCACAAAGAAAGCTGACGTTTTGAAAGCATATATATATATCGTCGTCGTCCGTCGCCCGTGGATCGTCACAGCACCATGCGAACTGGAGAGACGCGCCCGGTGCCATGCTGAACGACTCTCCGACGCTCCTGCTGGCTCTCACCGCGGTGGCCGGGCTTCTCCAGCGATGCCAAGGCTGGAGCGACGAGGACCTCCTCATGCCGCCCAGCAACTCATCCAACAAGTTTCTGACCAACCTGGAGGTGGACGTGCGCTTCCCCAAGAGGTCCGTGGAGCTGGAGAGCGAAGCCTCGCCCGACGGCCCCCCGCTGCAGACTCTGTCCCAGTGCAACGTGAGCGTCCAGAGGCTGCTGCCCACGTCGCTGGTGGCCCGCTGGGACAGCAGCTTCGGCTTCCAGTGTGACGTGCTCATCTACACCACCAACAACCACGGGAGGGCTTTTTTCTCCGCGGCTTTAAACAGGGCGATCTCCCCCGTCGTCATCGAGCACCTCGGGGTCAGCGGGGGTCAGCAGGAGCTGCGGTTGTGCGTGGGCTGCGGGATGTCCGGGTTCCGGAGGTTTGGTCAGGGCAGGTCGAGGGGCCAGCAGGCCGGGGATCAGGTCACTTTCTGCTGCATGGATTTCAGTCTCGACGAGCTGAAGGGGGACAAAAGTTGGAGGTTGAACAGAAAGCCCATCGAGTCGACACTTGTGGCTTGCTTCATGACTTTGGTCATCATTGTGTGGAGTGTTGCTGCTCTCATATGGCCAGTCCCGATCATTGCAGGATTTCTGCCCAATGGGATGGAGCAAAGGAGACCGCGATAATTGAAATAATCTTTATTATAATTAGCCTGTGCTGCCTATACTATAATTGTAGCCATTCAACTGTCCACCTGAATGAATGATTGAGGAGCTTTGGAGACACTTTGACCCAATGTTTTAGTTTTGGGTGCTCTTTAATCCTTATTAGAGCTCCTCATCATTAGGACAACCAAGGTAAAGTATGGTGGATTATACTAGCCAATAGTAATCTATACTGGGACCAACACCAATGTGTTTTGTATACCCTCGTAGGCCTTCCTATAGATTATGTCAGTGTAAACTGTGCACACTTTTCTCTTTAAACAGTGTTTGTATAGTTTTTAATCTTTTTAGAAAGTTGTTGCCTTATCCCATGTGTAGGGGTTTTTTGCACTGAAAACTGAACTTTAAAGTGTGCTGTCACATGTATAACCTATAGTCTTGTTCAAAGTAAATGTAATAGTTTTTTCCCCAATACGTTCTGAAAAAATAGATGTTGTTTCTGATTGCCATAGAGAGGGTTTCAATAATTATATTGTTAGATTTATAATGTCAAGCTCTATAGGCGTGCTTATTTGTATTCATGTTCCAGCGGTTTCAATGAAAATAAAATTGACTATAGGATATATCTCAGATTCTGTCTGAACTGTCCTCTGTAGCCTGAATCAATTTACTTCAAGTGAACACAACATGTGATCCAAAGTTAAAAGACGATCACTGTCAAACTCTGTGGGAAATATACTCGGTTGCCAGTTTAATAGGTACACCAAGCTAAAAACCAATACAATCTAATGCCACAGACCTGCAATAAAAAGTATTCATGAAGGTCATGACGTTTAGTTTTACTGAAACATTATATCAACTGTGTGTCCATTTGGAAGGATGTAGTTTGTGGTGCTGTTGAGCTGCATTGCATTATATCATTGATATAAATTGGATGGACCAAATAATAAACATCTGTCAGCATAACACAAAACAATTCAACCGCTCCTCAATGACGCTTCCAAATTTATCATAAAGATGATCATGTTTTAATTGCACAAATAGACACTGATTTTAAATGTTGTAATGATCTCATACATTATATAGATACAACTTGAATTATACATTTTGTCCACATGTTATATTAACTGCATATGTGGAATTATTACCAGTACTTTAATGTCAAGGTAAAAATACATTTTAGGGTGTTAAATTATTGCTGCATATTTAACAGCATTTCAATGTTGTAGCTGGTCCAGGTAATGTTAATTCATATACGGTTCGGTAGTTTCATTTACAGCAAATCATAAAAGCTCATCATACTGTAAAACGTTTAAATTCTGAATAAGTAAAACCGATGAGCACAAGGTCATCTCTTTGGTCTCATGGTCTGCGTATGAATATTTGGAAAATGACTTCTCATCTGTTACAAATGGTTGTTTTACTACTGTATTGTTAATATTTCCTGACTCGTGTCTTTGCCCCCCAGAAGACAGTTTCTCCACAGACAACCTGCCCTTATTTCCAGTGTGTTACTGTGACTGCCAGTGTCAGTGTATGTGGTGTGGCTCGCCCATGCAGGAGAGACATTATCAACCATACTTTGTATCCCGCTGAGCTGTCTGGACAGTTTATGATGATGACAAATTCAGAGTGGATGTTTATCTGTAAAAATAAGCTTTTTTATACGGTCCATTGGTTATTTAATTATCATGTAAAAAAATTGTCAGTTTGATAAAGTAGCTCAGTTTTATCACTGCAATCTAATTCAACAGCCCTTCAATAAATCCTCCATTCATTGGGGCTGTCAGTGGGGTGGACAAAATAACAGAAAACCTCTCAGTGTAATACTATACAGTTCAACGGCACCACCTACAACCTCCAGCATGCATGTTAAGACTTCATTGAAGGGCTGTCGAATCAGTGTCCCTATAAAGTGGACAACAATAGAAAAACATGCTTTAATATTTCTATACCGGGAATCTATTTGTAATATGTATAATTTATAATATAGCTATAATATGGTACCACTGGGCTATAGTTATATATAATAAGAACAATAGTAGCCTATAGACTTTGTTGGAGGCTATTTAATACATTGACATCATTGTATTTTTAATTGCAAACAGCTGTCTGTCGAAATTATTCTGAACAGCACAGAAAAACAACAACTAAACAGTCGTATTGAGCAATTTCTGTTCCAATCGGTACCTGTCAAAATGGCCGACCCGGCCACGCCTTTGCATTACCTGGTGCTGCAACGCTGCAGACACGCTCACACGTACAGGAAGTGGAGGAGTCGACACACCACGAGCTGCCCCGGCTTTTCACGTACGCGAGCGGGGCCAAAGCCAGCGCATTAAAGTCGCAGCTCTGGACGAGAAGCGATGAGATGTGCGCAGATATCTGGATGAGATTTCCCTCCGGATCAAAGAGAAGAGCATCGTAGGGGCAGCATGTGGTCCTCGGGAGTCCCCCTCCAGCTTTTACTTCTCACGTGCGTCGCCTCCACCGTGTCCGGTAAGTTACAGCTCTTCATTATTAACCAGCAGGACAGAAACGCTGATGAGGTGAAATATCTGCTGATTAAATAATGAACACGGATTTATTGATCACTGATTGTGTGGAGACACTGTGTTGTTGTGCTGATTACTGCTAATGCGGATGATGGAGGATTGTTGGGACCCGGATGACTTTAATTTGATTAGTCCTGTCAGAGTAAATTGTTGTTGTTGTTGTTTCTGTTCATCATCAAAAAGGCTCCAGAGCTAATCTGCTGTGTCACGTGTCAGATGATGGGTTGTGCATGTATAAATATAGAAAGAGTAATAACAGAGTGTAAACCAGGATGTGTGAGGCGTGCAGCCCCTCAGGTGCTGCTGTGTGTTTTTAACATGGCTCTGTTTGCTTAGTGCAGGCCTGGTTAGTCATCGAGGGAGTGAAGCCTCATCTCTCCACACAGTTAGTCATTGTGACTTTGTTCATAACTTAGTGAGACACGAAGAGGGGGGGATTTCATTGTGTGATTTGCATGTGACTCAGCACTGAACATCCGTTTCTTTTTTTTTTGTAATCAAAGTTTCCCCTTTTTTCTCTTTATCGCAATTTCACCAGGGGTCCAGAAGCTGACCCTCACCACTGACAGAGGCACCTTCCTCAACATCAGCAGTAGTCAGGTCAAGGGTTGCAAAGTGTGCACGGGGGCAGGAAGCTCACGACGATGTAGTCCATCCCTCGTGATAAAAGACGGCCCTCCGGTCTCAATGGAGTTCGAGTGCTCCCGACCTCAAGATGTGTTCAGCGTGGAAATTGTGCGACGTATAGGTAAATACGGTACCGCAGAAAAGGTGTTATTTGAATGGTTCTGCTTTTCAACAACTTTTTTTATCTCGCAGAACTAATGTAGTTGGATTTGTTTGTTGTAAACTCATTCATTTATATCTCTTCTCAGAATGTACCACAAAGTTGTGCAATGGCCACATCATCCTGGCGGCCTCCGACTCGCTTCCTTTGCTGGATTTTAACCGCAAGTTCACCTGGAACCTGAAGGCATCTGCGCCGAAAGCGTTGAAAATAGATTTCAGCCCCTCGGGTATGAGACAGATCAATCCATCTGAGAGATGTTCAGACAAACACAGCTACACCCTGCAGGCCTTCCAGACTACAGGGAGCGTGACCGTGGGGAAATACTGCAGAACGGGACCCGTCGGTAGTGCTCAGGTACCCAACCAAGGGAGCTTTTCTCTGGACGTCCCAGCAGGCCAGAAACTGCCAAATGGCCTGTTTGACGTGTCCGTCGGGGAGGAAATCAAAAGTGAGCTGGTGTCTGAATGATCTCATCTGCCCCTGTGTGTCACACATCATGTTATTTGACCACTTTTATGTGTCCTTTTTTTTTTTTTCTCTTCTCGCAGCTCTTGCCAAAATTACACTGACGTTACCAAACGGGACCTCGTCCTCAGAGTTGCTCTCTCCGAACTACCCGGACAGTTTCCCTGACGACGACGTGATGGAGTGGTACTTTCAGGTCCCGGAAAATCAAAAGACAGCCATTCAGTTCTTGAATCTCACACAGCCGCATTGTCTGAAGAAGGATACCGCGATGGAGTACCACAGCACCGGTAGAGGGGCGATGGTGCGGAGTCTGAAAGACCCGCAGCCGGGAGACATGCATGGAAAGTTCTCCTTGACGCTGAGGAACTGCGAGATGGACAGAAGGAGTGTGGGTTCTCCTGGGCTGTCGCTAAACCTCAGGGTGTCTTCTTCAAGAGCAAGATCAACAGGTTTGCTTTGCATTTCTTTTTTCTTTAGATCTCTGCCAAAGATGGTTTGTGTTTTTGGCCCTCTCAAATATTTATAAAATGAAGTGGCAGGTAGGCCTTGAAACCTTGAAAGGTCTCTTGTGGGTGATCTGGATCTTGAAGGAGGTTGTTTTTAAATCCACATTGTACCTATGAAGCTAACTGAGATGGGTTATTTCTGGGGAGGATATAAAAGATAAAAAATGATTCAACTGAAATTTTAACCTTCTATGATCAATATTCGTGGAACATGTAGCAGCTGAAGAGACAGATATTTAGGAGTTGGTAGAGACCAAAGGTCAGCTCGAAGTCAGTGACATGTGACAGAAACTCTAATATTAATGTTGCTTCCTTTCAAGTGGTATATCCAAATATATCCAATATTGCTGCTTTTAAAGATACCGACTACAATTGATCCCTCAGAGATGTTTTGTCTGTTCGTGTCAAATCATTTATTTCATAAAGATGTAAATACACCCCCGTTAAAGACGTATAATGGAAAGCAACAGGGTGACTGGCTCAGTGTTGGTGCAGGTTTTGCTGTGGAAGTAAATAGTTTAGAGGGTGAAAGACGTCTCCTCTACATGTTGCAGCAGGCGAGCAATTATTAAATATAGCTAATCTTTATTTGAGGTTTTTTTTTTTTCTTCATGTTACAACAAGGGTGCAGTTTGATCAGTGAGGAGTGTGATAGGAAGGATGAGTAAGGGAACTGCGACGTGGTGAGTGGGCCTCACGGCGTTCATTCTGAGCCCTCGGGTCTTAAGATAGGGGAGCTCTGAGATTGCCTCATGGCTGACTCACAAATGACTCAACGCACTTCCTTCAACGATCCGAGAATCCTGCTCAGCTCTCCGGGGTCAAATCGAAATTCAAATTCCTGTTTGACGCAGTTGGTGCAGGTGCCCACGCATTTGCATGTGAGAATTGGTGAACAGAAGAAATGCTAAAGTACTTTTTTTTTTGTTATTCTATAGTGTCGTGTAAAGTGGACATGAGCCAAATGGAGGGCCTCACTCTTCACATCGAGAGGGTGAGACCGGCCTCCGACTGCCAGATGAAGATGAACTCTGTGCCCAAGGAGAAGATCACCGTCGCATCAGAGAGCGTGCTGACTTTCCACGACTGCTTTCCTGAAGACGTACTTGTCACCGCCATGAGAGTCGTAGGTAAATCCAGATGGAGGTGCTTAGCGGAGGCGTCCCTGGGTCTGGAAAATAAACCTGGATTCATTCTCCTAACTCTCCATACTTTTATTAAATTAATAACCTGAGACAAAGCATGACTGACACCGACATCATGTTTTACCCAAAACATTTATTAGTGAATTAGTTTTTGGAAAGTGTTCTGTGGTCCAAGTGAATCTTTGAACTTTGATTTAAGAAGTAGTTCAACTTATAATGAGACTTTTTCATAGTTGCCTGTGTGGTTTATCAACACGCATTCGGCTAATTTAATTTAGTATTGGACGTTAAAGGGGCGGTATGCAGATGGTTCGGGTTTAATTTGAGTCCTCGTCGTCAACATTGCTCTACGGAAACGTCGTCCCTATTAATCCGGGTATATTTCTGTGTTCTCATGAGACACTTTCATTGGCTAGAAATGAGTGTAACTTCAGTTTCTATAACTAGAAGTGTGAAAATGCTTTTTCAGAGTGTCGTCGTCTCAAAGACTGCCCGAAGACGCCGGCCCGCCTGTTGGTGCCCGCGCTGCCGACCTGCCTCCCCGGCCCTCTGAGCAGCGTGACCTGGACTCTCCGTCCTCCCCAGCACGGCACAGTGGAGTTGACCTCTCCCACCGAGCCCCTCAAGCAGTCCCTCCCTGGGCAGCGGTGCAACGACAGCATCCTTATCAAAGTGGCCGAAGACGACGGCACTACCATCGGACACTTCTGCCCCCGGGGAGCCATACAGAAGGTCCAAATCCACACCAACATGTCCGTCACGGTGTCCGGCGTGGAGGGCAAAGCACTACGGACGCCTTTCAAGCATGTGCTGAATGCCCTTTTTAAAGGGGCGATATCCGGTAACGAGTCTCGTCTAACAAATGAAATGAACACATTTTAAGTGCATGTTTTTCAGTGATATTAAATATTCTTTTCTTTCTAAATCCTTTTTCAGAAAGATACATATTCACGGTATCTCCAAAGAGAGACACTCCTGTCCTACTGGCTACTCCGGGTTGGCCAGTAGGAATGAATTCCTACGCCACCGTCTCCTGGATCGTCTCCCTGCCCCCGAAGATGGACGCCCACCTGATGTTTGCCAACCTCAGCCAGCCCAAGTGCAGCAACCGTCACACTAACATCAAGGTGCAGAGGGTCGGCTCCCCGGAGGAGGAGTACAGCCGCAGGGAAGACGAGGAGGCCGAGAGTGAGCTCACCGTCTCGGGGAACTTCTACCTGAACATGTCCAACTGTATGCCGGAAAGAGGGGACTTCAGCGTCATCACCGAGGTCACCCTGCAGAAGAGCAAGAGTAAGAGGGCCTTCAGGCGGGGGCAAAAAAAAAAAAAAAGGGAACTAGTTGTTTTAAAGGCATCTATAAGAGTGGTACTTTTAGCCATGCTAAAGTCTGCAGATAACTGTAAATTAATAACGCATTCTTTTCTGTCCAGCACCAAGTATTTAACGTACAGATGCGATTGTTTTTGAGAATACTTTAAGCCAAGCTAGCAGGAAATATATATTAATTAATAATATTTTAACTATTAGATGAATGGCCAATTGTGTCCAATACTTTGGTTTATGAACAAATACCTGCAAAACTAATGATATTCCCATTAGCCTCATCTGGCCGAGGAACAATCCAATCAATTTTTTGGACAATATAACATTTTTACAAGGATTGTACACTTAATTTATTGTACAACCGAAAGTATTCAAGCGTGATTTAAAAAAAAAATCTGTTGTGGTTTTCTCTCATTTAGACCTTCTGCTGACCATCCTGAGTGTGGTGGCTGCTCTGTTGGTCCTCTTTGTCATCGTGCTGGTGGTTGTCTGTGTGGTGATTAGGTGAGTGGATCAGCTTCACGTTCTTCAAATATTATCATTTATACTTAAATGTAGGAATTTGTCAGATTGCTCGCTTGTGGAAATAATTCTGCAAGTTTTATTATTTTATAATGTATAGTAAAGTGCTTTGTTAAACTACTAACTTTTTGCCTCAACCTGCAAGAGATTTCCCCCGTCCATTTAATTTAGCATCAAACTGGTCAACTATCAACAGTTTGATGCCGTATGTAACTCTTAAGCTCTCGCTCGTCTTCTCTCCTCGGCCCAACAGGAAGAAGAAGAAGAAGCTGAATCATCAAGTGTCCATCTACAATCCAAACGGCACCGGCTTCCTGCCGGGACACAACGGCTTCCCAAAAACTCGCGAGGACAACGAGTCCCATGTGTACGCCTCCATTGAGGACACACTGGTCTACACGGACCTGCTGAGGAAGGGGGCCGAGATGGGAGTCTATGGAGAGTTTGACACACACCAGCCCTTCCCGGGGCACACCGATTCCCAGAAGCCCCTGGTCTGTAGAGACGCCATAACAGACGCCATGCCAGTCGGGACTTACGAGCAGTTTCAGGCTCCTCCCCTTCCCGTCAGGCCGCTGAGCCACAACCAACCCTTGGTGGACAATGTGCTTTACCAGATTGAAGGTGAAGAGGAACACTCTCTGAATCTGGGGCCGCGGCTGGAGCCAGAGGGTGGGAACTGAGGAGGAGATTGGATTCAGCGTTCTGCTTTTCTCTTGACCTACTTGAACTTTGAGACGTTCGTTCCCTGGCGTCCTCGTGATTACCTGCTTCGAGCGTAGTTTTGCAACAAAGCCATGGCACACAAAATAACCCCGTTGCAACCCGCCTGCAGCTTTTACTTTGTTTCATCTTCGATGAAGACGGAACAGAATCATCCTTTTGAAATCGGTTTTGCCACTATAAAAATATCTCTATCTCTTACTTTTAGTAAATTAATATATTTCCTCCTGATAGATTTTTTACATCTCCTTCAGAGAGGGAAATATGCTCCTGCTAACACCGTTTAGGATCTTGGAGTTGTTTTTAGTTGTCTTTTTGTAAAAAAAAAAAAAAAAATAGATTGCGTTTGTTCTTTTTTGGACCTGTTCTTTTGGGAACTTCAAGGCTGACCTGCTGCTAGTTAAGTGATGTGTTTCTGTGGTCATTCAGGGACAGTTTCATTGTTTGACGAATGAGAATCCCTAGTCAAGGACCATATTTTTCTGACAAAAATCCACGTCCAATCTTAATTGTAGTCTGTGAGCCAAACGTTATCTTTGTTGGTTGACTGAGTTGTGTTATTGTTAAGCGGTAGCTTTTAATAGAGAGACTGTGCGAGGTGTATAATTTAACATAAGTGTGATGAGTGCTTGTGTGTTGTTGTGAAGTCAGACTCAGTCGCTCTGTTTGGACCAACAAACCGATCTAAAAGGTCATTATACACACAGTCAGGTAGAGGTTTTCTGTACAGTTTTTGACATTAAAGAAAACAACAACAGCAGATTCTAATCTCTATTTAAGGTATCGATTTAAAACATTGCTGACTAAGAAGATGCCAGAATATTGACTCGTCTCATTTGAAAGAAAAGTGGGATTCAAGATTTTACAATGAAACTGAATCAAATGTGTGTTTGTCTTGTTAAGCCATGTCGCCTCCTGCAGTTCAGAAAATGGACTGCAGAGGGAGACAAAGTTCCTAGTTGCCATACATCCATTCTCACTCCCTGAGGAAATAAAGTGTTAAACAATGCCAGAACACTCTCTTAATGTGAAGTAACTTGGGTAAAAAGCCGTATAAAATATGTTCATAAAATTCTGAACAGGCTGATTGAGTGTTAAAGGAGCTGAGAGGAGGACACGCCCTCCACTGTTGACTATCTCCGCTTATGTCCATGGAGACGTCCAAACACGTTTATCTGATGTAACCCTCCTTTGGATGAGTAGGCCATTCTGAGTGCCAACACAGAAGTGTTGCGCTGTGTTTTGTCGTTCAGGCTGTTAATCAGCTGATGAGCCTGGTGGCCGCTATAGAAAGACGCCTCACCTGAAGATGGAGGAGTCGCTCCCTTGACTAGCTGCACTCCTGTGGTCGACACTGCAGCTTATTTGTTTTGTTTTGTTTACGTCAGTTGTGTTGTTCTTTAAATACATTTTCTAGGGGGAATGTTAATCTTTACCATGAAAACATTAATTTGTTCCTGACTTTGACTGTGAAGTCTGTAAAGTGGTGCTACTTTAGAAAGAAAACGTGTCACCTTCATTGTACTGGTTATCTTACTCCGTATTGGTTATCTTGAGTTTTATTTTGAAAGGAACACTTCGGTTGCGTGCAACCTTTTTAACCTTTCCTTCTGATGAGTACATGAGTCTCATATGTACTGATTTTGTGAGCAAGAAGACAATGTCGAGGAGACACGTGTTTATTAACATTATATAATCCAATATAAGCAGCATAACATGAATAGAGTTCATTCATGGTGATTGTTCTTCAGTAAAAGTATGCATATAACTGAAAAATATGTATTACAAAGACAAGCCAGCCAGTAATGTTTACCTTGATTAATATCTAAATATGGTATAAGATGCTGGAGTATTCGAGAACAGGAGTTTATTGAATGTATGCTTAGCAACAAGTATAGCTTATACCAGTGGATTTCTAGTAGGTCAACATTATGCCAAGTTGAGTAAGTAATACATCATTTATATGTTGTATGATAACAAGTTGAATATACTATCTCATTAGGTAGACTTTTGAGTATATTTTTAATGCATTTTTTTATTTAAATACTAGTGTACTTAATAGTATAGTAGTATGCGACAAACCAGCTTATAGGTGCATTACTGCCACCTACTGGGCTGGAGTGTGGAGTAGTTTTTTGGTTGGGATGATGACGTTGGCACCGCAGTGTGCAACTCAATAGGACAATAATTTAACAAATGTTGTGTTAGTCACTCCTGTGAAATATTTGTATTATTTTAACACACATTGGATAACAATAATGTGTGTTGAATTAGTACTAACACAAGAAGTGTGTATGATTTTAACGCATCAGCCTTTTCTCAATAGTACAGACTTGTGTACGTTGGAGTTTGGTCCCCAGACCGTCCATGCACATCTCTCGGTCAAGGGTTTAAAAAAATGATGCAGCACGTTATTTGTCAATGCATTGCATAAATGTACCTGATACTCTACAGGTCTCATTCTTCTCTGCCAGAAGTATTCAATGGTCACGTGAGTGTTTATCTGCACAGAGTGGCGTTAATGTCAAAAACCAGCCCTCAGACGATGTTGAACTCGCACACAAAAGCCTTCTCAGCTCGGCAACTCTCATCAAACCACTTCCCGTTGGCTGTGGTGGAGAGGATGCCACAGTTCTGGCTGCGGCCTCCGTCTGGCTGCAGGGTGATCTCTGTCTCCCAGTTCTTGAAGCGCACGCCGGAGCCTGATTGGTCCACCCACTGGCCATCGGTCACCATGTCATTGATGCCCAGCCAGATGTGCTCCTCTGGGCCGATGCTCTGGCGCACGTAGTTGTAGAGCTGGTCGTTCTCGTCTCCTGTCAGAGGAGTGCTCAGGCTGCCTCCCATAGCGATGCAGTCCTCGCTGGCCGCGTGGAAGGTCTTCTTCTCCGCGACAGCCAGGAAACACTTGCCGAGGATCTTGGTGCCTCGCAGACACACTGAGAGGGAAATGGAGAGAGAGTCAGTGTGGCTCAGTTGTTATGATCTCCATCAACGGAAAGATGTTGAATTATATTCTATTGTTGTGAAATATGTATTGACCGGTATTTCCTCTATTCTGATTCATTAACTGAGCTAAATATTCTTGTCAAATACCTGTCTGTAAAGCTTGCTGCTCTTTCAGCAAACTCAGCTCTGTAACAATGTCAGTAATCTGTTTCTTCAGCTCCTCAATTGCAGCACTGTTTGCAGAGTCTGTTGATTAAAAAAAAAAAAACAGGAATGTATTCGAAAGCATAACGCAGTCGGTATCGAGCTGTCACGTAGCAGTTTAGTGTGGTTATACTCTCAGAGTTATGAATGGATTTAACAAGTAAGGACATTGCTTTCATATCCGATGTCACGTTAGTGACCTACCTCTCTTTCCAGTTCCTTTCTTTGATGGGGTCTGCTGCAGCGTGCAGTGTGCCATCAGGAGGAGGCCAAACATCAACCAAACCCCTTGAGCATCCATAATACTTGGAGAGATACTTTAAATCCGCTGTACAGAAACTGTTTTTGTTGCAGCAGCACAAATGAGCTCCTCGCGGCTCTGAGCGATGGTCAGACACAGGATGTTGTGTTTTACACCCCGGGGTGGCGGCACAGAGTTGGATGAGGAAATCTAATCTGAGAGAGAACAAATGATTGACAGATGTTTTACAGATGTTGGGGGTTGCGTTTGAAACTGGTGAGCAGCGCTTTGCAGAGTTTAACAGACAAGCGTGACAGGTTCCATGTGTTGGTACGTTAACTATAAATTACAGCAGAGCCGTGTGTGTGTGTGTGTGTGTGATTCTGCGATTCTGCTCCAACAGGCCAGAGGTTGGATGTGTTGTTGTGTGTGGGGGGAGGGGGTTCCCACAGTACATCTGGATCTCCTCAGTGAGCCGGACGAGGTGCAGCTGACACGTGGCAGAGACTTATATAACGAGACTGTTTCATCCATGTTCTGTCAGACTGGAGTCTTCACCAGAGGGTTTCAGTGATCTCTGGCAGCACTTTGCTCTAAAGGGTTTGTGGTCCCACATTTCAGTCTGAATACACACACCTCACAGCCAAAAAAACACCTAAAGTGATGCTATAAAGAGATCCACTTCCAAACAGGAGCAGATACACGCCATAATAATACAGGTTTCATCTTTAAAGAAAAACCTCTTGGTGAAGAGAGTTTAGACTCCTTCCTTTTCCCCTTAATATGTATCAAGGGTCATTTACCTAATCAGTGTTTAAACCACAGGGAAACCCTTGTTTACAGAGTAATGTACATTATTTAAATGTGTTAAGTAATATCTTCTGTTAACATGCAAGAGATAGATATAATCAAATATTTAGGAATGTAGATTTGCAGGCTTGATGGTGTGAGCGGTGAAGCAGGCAGGGGAACGATGACCCTGACACACAGACATGGCTGTAAGAAACGAGGCAAATAAAAAAAACGTGGAGCAACGATCCAAAATGTCAAAGCAAAGACCAAAACACAAACAAGACCACTGAGGACTGACAACAATCTGCCAGCAAGAGGGTCGAAGATCCGGCTGGCTGGATGGCTGAAGAGCTGAAGAACCACAGAGAGAGAAAATAGACCTGGGAGCTGAGAAAGGAAAAAAAAAAACACACACACACAGTAGAGACAGGGAACATTATTCATTTAAATTAATTATCTGTGTGTGTGTCGTTTTTTATTGTGGCTACCTGAATTCTTTGTATATTCTTTTTTTAAATTCTTTTATTCTTATCTCTAGAATAGGCCTTTATTTTTCAATCTTTATGTTGCACTTTATATTGATTTCTCTTGCACTTTATTATTATTTCTGTCAAAAGGCTTTGCTTCTTAATTATTGTGTGTTTATTGTTTGCATGTCTATTGTGGAATGAATTCAATACATTGAGACAAAGACAAAGGTGGGATTTTTAATCAATATATTTGAAAGAAGATGTTTACAAAATAAATTAACAATGAAGCAAGTAGACCAGCAATTTGACATTCATTTAAAATAAGTCATTTATAATGTAAAAAGTTCCAGGTAAAGGCAGTGTGTACATATACAAGGATACATACAGAATAACGAGCTGCCCTGTGCGCAGCAGGCACGTCGACGCTCGAGTCTCTGATTCAGAAAGTACAAACAGTGCATGTATCACAATTCAGTATTCACTCAAATGCATAGTTAGTTAGTTCATTCATTTCAGTCCAAGCTACTTCACTTTGATCATCAACACTTTATCTTATTATGGGATAATAATGATGTTGATGTATGTACTGTTCTGCTGCTACATGCTCTGCTTATATGACGGTTTTACATTATGTTTATGCAAACTGCAAACTCGTTTATTTGTTATTATTCCATTATATTAAATGCATCTGTACCCCGTTCATTCCTTCCCTCTGATCCGTATCAATTGCTTACGTTATACTTATTGGTTTCCTGCTGGGGATCAATTTGACTTTACTGTTTATACTTTACAGTGTTGCTGCTTGAAAAGCTCCTTTCATATTTCTCTATTACTGCAACTTTGATGTGCTTTGTGCATTTGTTCATTGCTCAAAGGATAGGTCAGCACCACAGATCAATACAAAACCCCTTTGCATTGAAGCTCGCATCGCTCACTCTGCAAACAATGCAGCTTCTCTGTTGGGATATACTATATTGGTATTTCATATAATGTATAATTGCTAAGCTTCTTTTTCACGGTGCAAGAAAATTAAAAACACTGAAAGAAAAAGGTCAAAATTCACGGGAACACACAAGGTTTGGAAAAAATCACAAAAGTCAACACAGAAATAAATACAACGAAATGAAGAAAAAAAGTTAACAAAATAAATAATATTTTTTAGGTAAAAACATGCACGAATAAATGAAGTGTGTCTTCAAAAAAAACAACAAGGAGTCCTCTTCATCTTGTTGCCATGGTTAACTATCTGAAGCCTCAGCAGAGCGTCGAACACCGCCCCTCCGGTCTACGTTGGGCAAAGCACTGTAATAACAGCAGAGATGAATATTAGCAGAGCTTTGAGTGACAGGAGGTGAAGCTTCAGCATGAGGGCATCAGAATACTTTACAAAGTGGGAGAAAAAAGAAACACAAAAGGAACATCTGAATGTTAGCACATCAGTTATTGCTGATGGCAAACCTATTTGTGAAGTGGGGTGGGTGAGGATAAATACTTATCATAATGATCAACAAGCATAAACACGTGTCTTAATAGAGCCTTAATGTGTCCTGCCACTGAAGGAGGGATCAACCATGCTGCAGACAGTCACCGTGGAGGAGAGGTGGTGCAAAGTGAAAAGGAGAACGTCAGGGTCAGGCTGCACTACAGTTCAGTGCTATAAAGGGGGCGCTCTACCAATGTGAGCGGCGACAACCACGACACGGTGCACATCACATGTGAAACAAACCTCCTGCGTCCAGTCGCTCACACCAGAGCTAGTGAGCGTCAAGTCAGACCACGAGAAGTAGAGAAAGAAAACATGGAAACAGAACACGTGTGAAAGGAGGGACATGAAAAAGAGATGCACGTGTTTTCAGCGAGAGGCCCTGAAGGGCCGGACAGTATTTGACTATTATTTTATGAAGCACAGGCGGTATTTCTTGCCTTCAGGCAGCTTTTGTGTCAAAATTGCAGCTGAGACTTGCTAAATTGCATTTACTGCTGCATTGTGTAATGCAGTTATTTATACACACTGGTTAGAAAGCTCTTCTTGTTGTTCAAATACTTCTTAAATACCAGATATATGTTGGGATTTTTAAAACTATATTTGCTTGTTGTTTTTCCAAGTACAACACATATAAAAGTGATACCTGAAGGCAGCCAAGTGTCAAACTTTACATACCTGCCTCATAACAAATGTACATGGGTATTGTACACGACATGAGTGCATAAGAACTCTCTCCCTATGAAACGTTAATCTAACTAATATCGCTCAACTTATTGAGTGGAATGGGACCACATGCGGATCGCAATAGAATTAAAAAAAAACACTCACTCAATAAATTGATAGGAGTAAAGTTACATTGTTGCTATAATCGTGAATATTGTCATGTGCGTGACTTGAAAAAGCAGTTTTTAGCCCGCTATCGTAGTAGAGAGGTAAAAAATAGAGGCTGATTTTACAAACACAGGAATGATCATATAAGAAAGCTATTCTTGTATTTATTCATCTTTATGTATGTAGGGGGACCTTATGATTTATGATTACCTCATTTGTTATTTCCTAAAAAAAAGATGCTCACTAAAAAGAAAGAGTGCAATAGAAATATATAAAACAATGTAGAACATGAAAGGTAGAGTGGTTTAAAGTGTCTTTAAGCATGTTGTGACGCATAGGGCCGTCACAAAAAGAAGAGAAACGCTCACCTTTGAGAATGTAGTCTGTCAAGAGACTGGGCACCTTGTCACTGTCGTCCCTCATAGCTTGAAGGACTGCAGGAAAGCACAAAGTGGAGGAGGAGTGAACGGATCAATCGCAGCCACTAAAACACAAGCACTGCTGATGCAGATGAAGAAACTCACTCTTCGTCAGGATCTGGAGGTCCTCGAGCGATGGAGGCTGCCCCTTTTTCTCATACGGGATGACTGTGGTCAAATACTGTAAGCCATCGTAAAACGGAGAGAGAGAGACAGGGGGAGAGAAAGGCAACTGAGAGAAAGGTTCTGTCTTGGAGGTCAAAAGTGCAGAAAACAAGAAGATAGCAGCTGGGAGACAAATACACAGTAACCTGTCTGTCACTGCACCCGCCCCCAAAGGTTTGCCGGAAGCTGTTCTGAATGACAGAAGAGATCCCCTCCACGCTGAAGCGCTGAGGAGGAAGGAAGTGAGAGAAATACAGTTGGAAAACAAATACGGCGGGGAAATGCAATCGCAGCGTGGAAAAGAAAAGCCTGAAAGATATCACATGATCTGAAAGAGACGAGTATACTGGACGCCTCGGGCTTAAGGAAAAAGTCAGGATTCAATAGGTTTAAAATTAACAATATTTAATGGCAAAAAGTACCAGACAAAATAATACGTTCACAATCGTGAGGGCCGGTTGAACAGACTTCCACTGGCTAAATCACTTTCTCTCGTGAAGTAGGGAGCTGTCTGATCAATTCAAGCCGAAAGAAAAGTAAAAAGAGAACGTTTCCCTCTGCACAAATCCCTTTTATAAGTATTCAGTCACGCCTTTAACACCTTTAAATGTTAGTAATTCGTCGGGTCAAATACACATCACCTCTGGTTGGCTTAAGGCCATAATAAAAATCACGGGCTCAAACGTCACACTTCCGGTCAAGACGAGAAGTTCCTCTTCAAAATAAAACCTCTTATTCTGCCTTCAGAATAAAACGTCCCGGGTTCCCACTGCGCTTTCAATTTTAACAACATTTCTTAAACAATAAACTATCTTTCATTCTCATGCATCATACAATTATAATGCATACATTTATCAACAGTTACAATAATAGACTAATGATCATCTCATGCTTTACAATATATTTCTGCAGAATATTCTCTATTAATATTCCCTATTAATTATCATAACTCCCATTATGTATTAATATAAAACATAAGACTACCTTTATGTGCATGTGCAAATCAAAATAACCTATTACAACTCTACAGACACCAGAAGTGAGAGAGTGAAGCACTCACTGATCCGACCGCCTTCTCCGCCTGGCCCTGCGGCGTCCCAGCTCCACCTTTGAGCTTCTTCTTCTTCTTCAGCAGCTCCCGGTGCTCCTTCTGTCGATTTTGTACATCGATGAGCGCGGAGATGAAGCTGTTCTTCACCTCCTTCTCAAAGTCCAGCTCGTCCCTGAGAGCCAGCTGCAGCACCAGCTCCTCCGAGAACATCCTGATGTTCGTCTCAGTCTCCTCCAGACGTTCATTCAGCTCTGCAACACTCAGGGTCCTCACCCCTGGGCCACACACACACACGCACACGCACACGCACCACCACACACACAATCAGGGTTCGCACTCTTTTCTAGAGATCATTTTCAGTAATGATCTACAGCTGGTTTGAGACATCATCTCTTAGGTGAGCCTGCCATTGTTTTTAGTTCTTGTGATCAACAAATCCCACTAAAAGACCAAAATCAATGATGTGTTAATTGCCATTCCGTGTCTGAGGCTCTCAGTCCAAAGCTCATTCATTCCTACTGAAAACATACACCATCAAACACAGGTCATGAATATTAATTAAAAAAACGGTGAGTAATTTCCTAAAACATCTTGGCACTGTAGTTTTTAGAAAGCAAACAGAAGTAAAATATCATATTTGTCATGCTGAGTGGGTGCTCTGGTGAGTATGTATGGCCGTGGGAAGATGTGTGTGTGTGCGTGCGTGTGTGTGTGTGTGTGTGTGTGTGTGTGTGTGTGTGTGTGTGTGTGTGTGTGTGTGTGTGTGGGATCGAGTCAAAACAAACTGCAGCACCAAGATTCATCGGAATAAAGGAGCAGGCCACCCAGTCCGACGGCGTGGCTCATTGGCATGCTTTTGGGCAACAATGGGAGTTACATCAATGAATCATCAAGTAATTGTGAGACACCGTTGTCCTGATAACACATCACAAGAGCACGTTTCACGGTAAATTACTGCTTATGAGCTCCTGATCACTGGACACTCACTGGACTCGTAGCCGGGGCTCCTGGTGGACCGCTGGACTTCTAGCGAGAGCATCGAGAAGTCCGACTGAGAGGGATTGGGCCCGACCTCAGGAGAGTCCTGCATCATCTCCTCGATCTCCTCGATAACCTGCACGCAGCACCAGAAACACATCAGAGAGGCAGCACTCAAAATGAATTACCAAACACGCATCAGTTATTAGGAGGGACTACAGCCCCGTTAAGCTGCTGCTCTCGATCATGAGCTTGACGCTGTGTGGCAGCGGCTGGGGTCAACGACACTCCAGACTAATGGCTAACAGTCACTTACCTGCTCTGCTGTGAAGAGGGGCTCCTCTGCGAGGCAGGAGACGATGATGGAGTGCATGTCCAGTTGCTCCCTGAGCTCCTCGTCGTCCGACAGCTCCGGCGTGACATCAGTCTTTCTCTGGCAAGGAACCCGAAGGGAGGGAATTTAATCAAAGCGCTAAACCCTGCCACAATTAATATTTGAGATTTGGGAGATGAGTGGAAAAGAGATTTGGGAAGGGGAGGGGGAGAGGGGCTGAGGTCATGGGGAAAGTGGGACAGAGATGGGATGGGAGGGGTAAAGTCACTCACGGCTTTCTTCTCCAGGTTGAACGTGGGGACGTGGAGGAAGCATGTTCGAGAACGTTTCCAATCCACCGGCATCACGCGCCCATAGTTACTGGTCAAAGCCTTCCAGAGTCTGTGGAGGAACAAACAACATTTCAATCCAAAATGCTCAATTATACTGCGATTATTTATGTTCAGTTGACTTGTTATAGCGAGCACTACTCAGAACATTCTTGGGAGAGCTTTCACAAGTCTGAGAAGATATCCCCCGGAGTTCAGGAAATGGAGGCATGGAGTTTGACATTTACCAGAGGAAGTATAACAAAAGGTGTTGTTGAACTGCATTATGGGAAATGTGAAGGTTGGGATGGAGAGGGGGACAACTGACTGGGATCAAAACCAGGAGGGCACACTTGAGAGTCCTGTTCTTGCAGTTGAGCACCCTTTATGTACATCAGTGTATGGAAACCTAACTTGTTCATACATTTCTAGTTGGGGCCCTGGTGGTGACCGTTTGAACCAACACAACACATTCAACACTTTTCAGTTCCACATCCACAAATGTCACAATCAGATTAAACTGCTTTTATGTGGAAGTATAATCCTCAACAGAGCTTATCAAGTTGAAAAAGACGTAAATTATGACATTTGAAGGCAAGCACAACGCTACTGTGACAGTGACAATGTGCACACAGTTTGTTCACTAAACACATTCAATGTTGTTGTAATGACATTGTACTTAAAACAATATATATATATATATATATATATATATATATATATATATCATCATATTTAAATGTAACATATTTTATTCTGATATATGACTGAGCAAATTCAGATCAAAATAGTTGCAGATAAATTTCCTAATGATCAATCAATTAATCATCTGACCGTTTGAGCTCTTAATAATCATCATACAGAGTATTTATGCAATAACAATATTCACGAGGATAACAAGTTGAAACAATTCCAGATATGGTTCTACAAGTGATCGCATAAAAAAAATCACCAGTGCCAATTTCAAATAAGTAACTAAATAAAAAACAAAACTATTACTTTTCAGTCCACATATCGGCCAATATCGGTTTTTAAAAAAACATTTAGGGACAGACACCGATAGTATGCCGACACCAGTGCACCTGTTTGGTTGAATGTGTGATGAATGTAGCTTTCCAGTCTGTTATTAGAGGAGTAAATCAGATATATATCTCAGTTGTGATGGCTTAACAAAAGATGGTGGCAGTGGCAGCTGTCACTATCGACCCTGCACATCCAAACAGACCATCACGTCATCTTCTGTAAAATAATGTATTGATGTAGGAAATAAAACGTCCTATTGGAAATAACGTGCCTTTATATGAATTAGAAAATGCAAGCTGCAGCAACGAGTTATAGCGTCAACATTCACATTATATGAAAAAAATTTTTTTTTATACTATAGCCTCAAGACAACAAACAAAAACCTCACTCGTCTTTCTCCAGCAGCGAGTCCTCGGTCATCAAACTCACGGGAGCGACGCTCTCCGTTTCGGGGTTAAAATGTCGGAAGCACGCGGATAACTTCTCGTCAAACTCGTGCACCAGGTCCTCCGTGGACATGAACGCGCCGGTTCCCCCCGAGGAGAAGCCGCCGTCCTGCAGCTCGCCATCATCCGAGAGGAGCGGCGGCGCTGCTGCTGCCGCTTCCCCCGCGGCGGACCCTTTCTGCGGCAGCGGCGTCCGGTCCGACACCATGCTCAAGTCACCCAAGATCAGCCAGTCGGCGTCGAAGTGTGCGACGGGTGCAGCCATAGCCCGGACCGGCCTAATAGCCCCGGGTTAAGGGCGGGTGTGCACCGAGACCTGCGGGCCTCAGCATCCTCTCTGAATGCCGGCTCACTACCCGCAGCTGAACCGAGCTGACCCGGACAGTATGGCTGCACCGCGGCGGGCCGACTAGTGGCCGACAGCCAAAGCAAGAGAGCCATGGAAGCACCGCTATTCTGAGTGTGGATATCAATATGATATTTCAAAAGCAAAACAAACAAACACAATCATAGTGCCTCATCATTAATGTAATAAGTTGGTCATAAAATGCTAAATAAGATTCGACATGCATGACAAGTGTGTGCGCGTGTGTGTGACAAAGAAAGACAGACAGAGACAGAGAGTGGTGGTAACAGCGACCCCTGCGGATGAAACAGGAACTACAGGCGTCGCCTCTTTCTACAATATCGGCTGTTGGCCCCGCGTTGCTGATGGAAACGGACTCCAAACAAAGTTAAACCCCCGCGAGGACACTCGACCCGGATTAGAAAACTACGAAGCCTAAACTTCCAAACAGTGGCTCGGCCTCTCTCCTGCCTCGGGGACAATGAGCTCACCTTTGACGATGCTGAAGAAAACGAAGCGCGCTCCATTGCAGGGCCCTCTGGATGAGCGACGGTGGGTTATTCACGAGGAACACGTCAAGGTGCCACTGGTCAACTGTGAGGAAGTCAAATAGGAAACGTATACATTGATCTGTGTTTGACCTGCAGGGGCAGAAGCAACGTGCCTCTCGGGAGGAACATGCTGAAAGGTAGGTTTCTAGTGCAGGATTAGACTAAAACAGCACTCATCACATGTTTTACTCAACTTAAAGCACACAAGATACAAATACAATGTAATACATAGTCAAATTATGTACAATTTGAAAAATGACTATTCTACTATTATATATTGTATCATCAGATAATCATTATTCATGCTTAGCTGCATTGTACTGTTAGTTGGAGCTATTCCCCCCCCACACACACACACAATATTATGTTAAAGCATGCATCTAGTTATTCTTTGCATTAATCAGCTGATTGTTGTTTAGTTTTTTTTAAACATTGGAAAATAGTAATATAAGTACATCACAATTACCGCACAGTGATACCTTCACGTTGCTTCACATATATTATTATAATAATAATTAAATCCTCACATTTGACAAGCCATAAACATGTTGGTATATTTCATGAACAATAACTTGATTAATATAAAATAATTGTTTCAGCTGTTGGATAATTGTATTTATATCAAAGCATCATATTTGATAAGTTATTTATACATTTATAAAGTCAAATAGTTATAGTGGACTATAAAGTAGAATATGTCCCTCTGATTGACAATCACACTAGTCTGACAAACAGATTTTGGACTTTCACATATAAATTTGTTTGTTGTGTGTTTTTTGCCTCAGAATTTCAGGCTGCATTGGCTGATGATGAATCCTCTGATCCAACTCTTCCTCTGACCTGTCACACTGCAGCCCATGATGCCACTACTTCAAAGTCAAAAGCCCCATCAAAGAAAGGTATAAGTTAATACAACATTCTCTATCCCAAAGTAAAGTACATATTTTGTTTATTGCTAAACAAAACGTTTGTCTCACTACATCAACAGATGTAAGGATGCTTTTACGTACTTTTAAGCCTCTTTAGGTGCTCCGCCAAGCGACTTTGAGCTAATGTCTGCCATGATGCGGCGAGTCAGCCTGCTGGAGCAAAAAGTGACGAGCCAAGCAAAGGAGATAGAGCGCAAGGTAAAAACACGCACCTCCTCCAGATGAGGGTTAAACTGTAAAACAGACACCTTTCAAACACGTCACTTTGAATATCTTCTCAAAAGGATGAAAGGATTTCCGTGTTGGAGGCAAAGCTGAGGTTTCCCACAGAACCAGGTAACACACATACAGACCTCAGTTGCTCTGAACTGGTGAACAAAAAGGTTTGATTGTGTCCACATCTCGGCTGTGTGTCGTTGATTCAGAGAGCACCCATCCGAGTGGCAGTGACAACCTCGAGAGGAGGTGCCGACAACTGCAGAGCCAAGTGTGTGAAATGGACGTACGTTTATTTAATACAACATTGTATTATGATGTCTATATTGCGATGACGTCATACTGAATTCTGCTGACCTTGCAGGGCTTTCTGGAAGACTATGGTTTGATCTGGGTGGGAGATGGTGAGAGGGAGCAGCCAGGTAGTCTCAATCTCTTTACAGCCGAAGCATTTCCTCTGCACAGAGCTAGAATGTCACCGTATACTTCCGGCCTAAAAAGGATTCCTAACATGTTTGGGTATCTTTCCTTCGCAAAGACGCCTCTGTGGTCCTGGGCTTCAACATGAACTTTGACCTTGTGCTGCAGAGGACCAGGGAGCTGAACTTCCTGTCAGGGGAAGGAGAGTGTTTTGTCCAATCGACAGCCACGGGGGCACAGTTGGCCAAAAAGGATCCGATTCAACTGGGTCTCTACCGCAACGGCATCGTCATGTTTGAGGGTCCTTTCCGCTCCTATCAGGAGCACAGCACCCAGGTTAGCACGGGGAAACTATTTAATATTTAAATCTGAATTCTTTTTGCGGTTTTCGAATTCTCTTTCTTTGGTCTTTGCAGCGATGCATGCAAGATCTGATGGACGGGTATTTTCCATCCGAGCTTCAAGAACGATTTCCAGACGGTGTGCCCTTTGAGGTTTGTTTCGTTTTTTTCTGGAAGCAGATGTGTACATGTGTGACTTTGCTTCTTGTTAAAAAAAATTGTTTTTGTGCAGGTTCATGACATGCGAGATCAGGATTTCATCTCCAGGACACCTTGGAGTAAGTTTCCTGGCAAAGGAAAGGCCATTCGTGGGCAGAATGATGAAGCATCGAATGCTGTCGGCTCTCAATTACCCGGTCTGTCCTGCACACATCTCAGCGTTACGATCAAAATCAGACCCGAGGGGGGGAACTCCTCACTCTTATTCTCATGTTTTCTTCCGGCCACAGGCAGGAAGTTAAGCACGGATCAGTTCCTGAACAGGTTACCAAAAGTGGTCGTGAAGGCTGGTTGTGTGATTGACATCAGGGACTCAGTGAGGGCAGTCCTGCAGGTGAGCAGCAAGGATCCACCTCATTCCGAGGATGCCGACTCACCGGAAGCGTTTGTACCTACAGGTCTTGTGTTTTCAGCAGAAAGCAAATGCTCGTGCTGAACCTCCACTCGCCTCAGTGTGCTCATTGTCTAACAAGTACTTTCACTATAGGGCTCATCTGATGCACAGAGCAGCAACTCGGTGATCCTCGTAGACACACCGGCACTGCAAGTGATACGAGACAGGTATTACAAATGTTGTCTTCCATTATTCTTTTTTTGTTATATAATATATATATATATATATATATATATATATATATATATATATATATTATATTTTATATACATATAATTTGGGGGTATTATATTTTGTGTATATATACATGTGTGTATATGTATGTATGTATATATATATATATATATATACACACATATATGTATATATATATACATATATGTATATACATATATATATATATTTATATATATATACATATATGTATATGTGTGTATATATATATATCATCAGTTTTATATATCTCATCAGTTTTGTTGCTGAAACCGAGAGGATACAGCAAAGTTTCTAAAGATATGAACTTGAAGTAAACTACAAAATGGTGATTAGTTTTAGAACATTCCCATTTGAATTTGAAGGTATAGTCACAAAAAGGAAAAGCATCTATAAGTGATGCAGTGTAAGAAACAAGACATATTGGATGGTGGTGTCAATCTGTGTTGAAATCCTTTTCCATCTCTGCAACCGTGTAGAAATTGCAAGTAAAAACAGGGATTGTGGGGTTAAAGGAATTACTAGATCCAAGAAAACACGGCATGATGTAAAGGCTGATTAAAATACTGGTTTGACTGTAAAGACTGAGGAGATTACTGTACACACTAGGCTGAGAAATAGGGCACCATGGACAGCTTGTGACGGGGCTCTGAGACATTAAAATACAAAGTATGTTTTGAATTGTATGCCTGAGTAACACAGCGCAGAATGAATATCACACCGGTTGTTTACCGCCACCAGACTGCAGACATCCAGCCCGGATCGGCCTTCATCTGCCCGTGACGTCATCACCCTCAAGGTGAAATCAGAAGACGGGAATCATACGTACATCCTGACAATGTGCTTCTCCGAAACAATGGGTCACCTGCGACAGCATCTGGACAAACACAGGTGAGAAACCGGACAAAGTGGCTTTTCGTTTAGCTTCCTTCCTCTTTACCACGTTGCTCGCGTCGTCTTGCATTACAGAGGCGGCGACCTCCCCGGTTATGACATCATCAGCGCGTACCCACAGTGCCACTTTGATGACGACCGCCAGACGCTCCAATCGTGTGGACTCACGACCGACGCTACTCTGCTGATGCGAAAGAGGAAACACCCTCCGACTGGAGTCAATAAAGTGAACCCATAAAAGGTTTTGCATCAGTTTTCTGTACGGCCGTCATTTGGACTCTTCGTAGTAGTAAAAGCACAGGTGTTACTAAGCACAGGTGTTACTAATCACAGTAACAAGTCGTTTTGATGTGTAACATGAGTACAGGGGTTGAGTTGGTGGTTCACTGTGACTGAATCAATGGAACTGATGGAAACACAACATCTTATAAACACTGTCAGAAAGAAACAGGCTCTAATGGGGATCCATCATGTATGAAGTGAAACATTTGTTTTTAACCCTTTTAGATCACATTCCGGTCATATTGTGCATCGTATTAAATGTATTTGAAACGCAACATGCAAAAATGACATGTAATGTAATGCAATGTATACGTGTATTGTGGTTTTATATCACAACCATATCATCTTTTCTTCCTGGAAAACAATAAGTAAAACTAGTAACAACCAATTTCAATGAATAATATCGTGACAACCAACCAATCAGCAACTTTTAATAAAGAGGCATCTTTTAGTAAAAAGTGTGTGTGTGTGTGTCCACAGTAAATCCGCAAGATACATTTGAAGACCGCCCACTTTTTAGAGATGCCTTCAAAGGATTTCGAACAACCCTCGTGAAACTGTACACCGCTGTGTTGTCTCTAATCAGATGCATTTCAAGGCCGAAACAGATCCAGCATATTTAATCGTTAGTCTGGGCTTTCTGCACAGGAAGTATGAAAATACATCATTTAAATATCTAAATAAAAAACTAAAACTAAATGTTGAAAATCTTTATTTCTAAAATATGCAAATACAAACAAGGACCAAAGTATGAAAATATAAACATCTTTTTCCCTTTTGCAAAACATTTGAGATGTTAAGGCATTTCCAAAGAACATCTTGTGCTTTTTTTAGAAGGTCCCATGAAATGTAAAATGGCTCGTCTGTACCTGGGTGTGTCATTGTTGCATATATTTATATTAAAATCCCTTTCTCCACCTGTAAAGTGTAACATTTTTCCTCTTTTCTTAAATGGCTCATCCTGCTCTCGGGGCAAACATAAAACTCCATCCAGTACGATGTGATTGGTGAATTGGGGCTGAACCAGCCAACCCCCTCCCATCAGCATCACATTGGATTAAAACATGCTCCTCTTTCCCTACGACACTCATCGGGCCCAACATCAAAGCACAGGAAAATAAAATTACAATCTAAAACACACGCCATGGGACCTTTACACAAGTTCGCTGAAACCTTTTAGCACATTAGAGCAACACATAAAGAGGCTTTCACAGAGTCGTCAATAAAAACAATACAAAATAAATAATACTGAAGATTAATACTGTTTCTCAGTTAACCACTCTGTCAAATGAGAGTCAGCCATTGTCAACCTGAAATGTACAGTAAACTATGACGTTATTCCTCTAAATGGAGCAGAGACTGCAAAGATCACCCAGACAGAATAGTTTTAACTCGCTTTGTTTATCTTCCAGGAACAAAAAAAACTCTGTTTGGTATCCGCTACATTCAGAGTGAGGGAATGTATTGACTATCCCACTGGTTAACACGCTGAGAGAAAGGACATATTGGAAGAGTCCGCTGCAGCCCTTTGTGGTTGGTCTAACATGAATTAGCATTGTGGTTGCAAACGTGACAGAAAGGCACATGTTGGTATTCATTGAGAACACGGCCTGCAGTTCACAAACATTCACAGACTTGCACAACTGCTTCGACCAGAGTTTCTTTGGTAATTAAACTGTTGTAGGCCCGTTGGTGTGAGAAGCCGATTTGGTATTAAACCCTTCAGTATCAAGTCTTATACCGCACAGCAGAGTCTTATGTTACAGTGTTCACCATTTTAAATAATGGGATGTTAGTAACATTTACTTGTGAATTCAGTTAAAAGTACAGGTTAAAAAAAAAGAAAGAAAAAAAGGTTCAGTTGATTGTCAACCACTTCTTGGATAATTTCCCTCGAGAGGGAAATTCAGATTTAAATAAATTATATTTGTCGGGACTTCAACACAAATGGTTATCCACGAGAGTGGAACAAACGTATAAGACTGTTTGGTTACGGACAGTATTCATGTCATCATTATAAAAGAAAAGAAGAAAAAAAACACACGCACAAGGCTTAAGGATCAAGTATTAGAGGTAAGTTATTTTCCGTTAGCCCTTGGACTGAAATAGATGAACTCATCGGGGGATGGGAGGGTGCTGAGCTACAGGCAGGCTGGAAAATCAACGTACAGTCAGTCGAGAGAAGTAGAAGCGAAACCATTTGGGCTTTCCTATGTCCTCATTTTAATAAAAATTAAAATCCGAGTCCTCTTTCTGACATTCAGTAACCAGTCATGAAAGACAAGCCCGTTTCAGATGCTTCAGAGGCGTATGCAAGTTTCCCACATCACCCGGTTGGCAAGGTTACTGGGTAATGCAGTTTTCTCCCATGTCCTGCGCGTACCGGTCCAGTATTACATTGCGTAGTTCCTCGACATCCCGACGGAGTTGCTGAGCTTCAACCAGCTTCTTCTGCAGCACCTCTGGGCTCATCCAGTCCTCGCCCTGCTCTGCCACTGGTGGAGGCGCTGGGAAAAACAAAAAACACCACTCATGATTCATGTTGGACAATTCACTAAACACTAAAAACTATTGCATTGAAAAAAGTTCAACTTAAGCGGTGCTTACATGTGAGACCAAGCAGCAGGGACAGGTTGGGATCCTGTCCCTGAGCTCTCTGTGTCAGAATGCTGCACAGGGAGCGCAGGTCTCTGAGGCAGGACGCAATCTCTACATGAAGGCTCCGTGTCAGACGAGTCCCAGCTGGCTGCAGGGCCGAGGACGCCTGGTTCGTGCTTCTCTGCTCTGGATCGCTCATTTGCTCCTGCAGGGTCAGATTCTGCTCCATCAGTTCCTGGTTCTGGGCTGACAGCTGAAACACAGCAAACCCGGAACAACATTATCCAGGGAAAGTGTCGGACAGTTTGTGAACATTAAGCGACTCTCTGCATACCACACTGAGACACGGGAGCGTTTGCTTTAGTCTCTCGTCTCACCTCCTTCATGGCTTTGCGGAGAGCTAACATATTCTGCTCTTTGGCCAACACATCTTCTCTGAGAGCCTGCGAGCTGCTCTCTTCCTGAGATATCTGCTCCTCCAAAGCCTGCAGACAGACAATCAAAAGACATCACAAATGTTAGAGATTGATTATGGAGACTATAAACGGAACAGTAATTTAGGATCATCGTGAAGAGATAAACACCTGGATCTGGGTGCCAAGCTGTTCCATCATTCTGTGCTGCTTCTCAATGACCTGCAAAGAGAAGAACTGAGCTTTAGCACAGTGCAACCATCAACTCAAAAATACATCAATAACCTTTTCCAATGCCTGTTCTGTAGGACTAGTAGGTTGTGACCTTAGATTTGTGGAAATGTGTGTGTTTACGAGCGAAAGCATTTACTTTACAGCACAGAAAGTTTGGTAAACATTACAGACATGAACAGAGTAGCTACACTTAAAAAAAACAAGGACAAACCATATTACTTGGAACCGATTATGGTGGACAGAAACAAACTTCCAAAGAAATAAACAAAAATACTTAAATTTAAAGTTCACGCAGCAAGATCAAATTTATTTATTTTAAACAGTAAAACTACAATTATAAGGACAGAATAAACAATTCCTGAAGTCCCAATTTGGGATAGATCAATTCAAAAGTAATTCACTAGTTGGACTTATGATATTTTGGGGCTGCAAGAAGGAACAAAATGACTTCATTGACAAATAGATAATGGGGACGAACTAGAAAAGGAAACAGTCTAGCTCAACATGCGAGGTTCAACTACTGTATTAATAGTGATACGTTTTGCAGTAGCCCCAATTAATACATTTTCTTTGTAAACCCGCTGTACTTCATTAATAAAAGCCATGCAAGGTGTATTCAAATAAAGTCTATCCCACAAGTATGTCAAGTATGAGGTGTACCCAGATACAAAAGAAGAAGGTGCTTGGTGTCTGTGCATTGCAACAACTATGATGATGGAGTAATTTAGAAATGCCCCAGACTAACTAGAATATACAAAGTCAAAACACAGATGAATGGATTTTTTAAATTTTTTTTTTAACTGCTCAATTTGTCCGGTGCAGTTTGTCTGAGCTTTTGACCGGTTGTTGCGATGTCCTTGGACATAAAGGGTGAAGCAAGTAAAATAGTCTGTGGGACAGACTGTAAAGCTCTTGGTCGCCCCTGTACTACAGTGATTCCCTTACCACAGACCAATTTTTAAGTTGATATCTGCCAGCTGCAATTGTTGTTCCTCGTCACATGACATGTACTGTGCGCGTCAGATTCCCAAAGTGGAACTATTTTCATCTCGGGAGACAGTCGCTTTTGAGCCCAACGCACGCCGACACTGACAACGATGGATTAGTGAACGGCCCCAAGTAACAGACCTTTTTGAGTCTCTGCTGCTCCTCTCTCAAAGCATTGCTCTCTCCTCTGAGCTTCTCCATATCAAGAGAAGGCAGTCTGGCTCCATCCTCAAGGCCTTGCTGTACACGCTGCTGCATACTGATGAAGACAAAAATAAAGAAAACACATTATGCAGAGTTATTACCGTTTTAATTAAAATGCCCACTGAGAGGATGGGACGTTGTTGTTGGCCTGTGTGATTGCACATACTCAGTAATGGTGGTCAGCAGGTCCCTCTCCCTGCGTTTCTGATCTTCCAGTTGTGTGTCTTTTTCTCGTAGTTGTGAGCGCATCGTCTCTAGACAGACCTCCAATTCTCGTACCCTCTCTTGTAGCTGAGCTGCCTGCTGTTCGGCCTCTACAAGCTGACAAACACATGTCCAGGTTTAATGATTGACACACCTCGGCCCAGTAACAATAGATGAAACTTAAGGAGAAATGTCCTGACCTGCTTGTTCTGACTCTGGTAATCCTCCAAGGTGGGCAGGTCGGCTAGATAGCGCTCAAGGGTCTCGATACGCTGCTGGTTCTCCCTCTTCAGCTCGGTCTCTTTTTGACACTTCTTCTTCAGGTTGTTGATGTGTTTGTCTCGACTGCGGATCTGCACAAAGAGGCAAAAGCGATAAGTGTGCCCAAAAAGGAACAAGTAATAGTTGTTCATAACTCAAGGGGAGAACATGTGACAAACTGTTCCTACGAACAGTCACATGTTGGCCTGAAGGAAGCCACTTCAGCGCCGTTCATTCTTCTTTCTCCAGGAAAATTAGTATGTGAACTTGTTATGCCAACAGTCATGGCAAACAGTGTCTTCATCAAACAGTCTATTCATCCATTTATGTCTTGAGCTTCAAAGGGATTATATCAATAGCATCTCAGATCATGGGGGGAGTGAAGTTTCCTGTTCAGTGTTTTGTATCAGCCGTTTGTACGGTTGTGGCAGGATATTCAATATCATTTTAACAGCTTCTCTTCATTACTAACAATAACAAAGAAAAAAAGCCTTGTAAAATAGAGAGGCACCGATATTGCCATTTAAACTCCTCAATTATATGCATTTACTTCATGTTACTTTGTGTTTCGCTTGCTTGCAACACTGTATGTTAGGAAGGACTGTTAGGCAAGCACAAACCCTCTCTTCCTGTTTCTTCATCTCCTCTGCATGTCTCTCACAGGTCTCCTTCAGGCTGTCAGTTAGTCGCCGTGTCTCCGCCTCAACTGCACCCAGTCTGCGCTCTGCCTCCACTTTCTCCAGAACAACACAGTCGGTGCGCTCAGTGAACTGCGCCCTCAGGAAGGCATTCTCCCTCTGGGCCTCCTGTGAAGTCACAGTGCAATAGTTAGGTTTCAAAGGTTCTTGAGGGTAAATAGTTTGTAAGACACCGGGGTTCTCAGCGTTTGTTTGTGGGAGCTAGTGCATGTCGTCACTAACCTGTAGCCTCAGCATACACATGTCCCCATAAGAAGATCCTCTGCCGAGGAGGGCTCCATGGACTTGCAGCTCGCTTTCCCTCAGACGCTGCTCCATCTGGGTCATATGCTGCTTTTGTCTGCATCAGGACAATAAAGAAAAACAAAGTCATCAACATTACAGAAACACTGTGTGTGCACTGTATAGGCCCTGGATTTAGGGGACACACAAATATTTAAACTATATTAAGTCCTTTAAACGGACTCAATTGTGCAGTTTTACAGAAATCAAATCAAAACGAAGTGCATCACAAATTTCAAGATTGTAAAATAGTCCCAGAATGTCCCCAAATGAGCAGTAAAACAATGTAAAAACACTTGCCTCTCAATGATGAGCTCCTTCTCCTTTAGCAGACTCTCACTGGCTTTGACCAGGGCATCCCATTTGCCAGACTCCGAGTGAATGGGCGTCGAGTACAGAGACGGGTACTGGCCCACTCCAGCACTCAACAGCTATGACAAAAAGACAAACGGAGCTGCATCATGTGGGGAAAACACAAATGTGCACACGTTTACAGGGCCAATTCCATTTTTAAGAATAGAATGCAATTCCACCTAAATTACTATATAAATGCTTTCCTCCAAAACATACTGAAAGCTCTGCTTTGGTGGAAAGATCATTATAACTTAATCGTGCAAGAAGTTACATTTCTTTATTCAGATAAAACCTATCGGTCTAATCAGGTTTTGTTTTTGAATATTCTGCCCAGTCTCAGTATTTCAAATATGTAAAAAGTTGTATTAAATTGCGTTAAAGTGATAATGAATAGGTCAGCACACAGAATGAGGAAGTCACTCCAGAGTGGCGCTCAGTCAGCAGATGTCGTGGGGCAACACTGCTGAAATGGTAAAGACCTGTTGTGTCAAACTAATTTACCATGACAAGAGCTTTTCAAAGGGAAGCTGTGACAAGCTGTCTAGTGTTGATCAAGAAAAGAATTTCCGTCATCATGTAATAAAATCAACCTGACAACACAGAAGAATCCTTCGTTATTGTGATTTTGCTTTTGTTTATTGATTGGACAAAGCCTGCCATAAGGTAAGACAAGCCGTCTGTATGGCTTCAAGCATTATTTAATGTAACGTTATTTTTACAATGCTGACCAACATATGCATTAGAAACTATATGTATGGACTCATTTCAATGTCCACAAATAATCGACTGCCCCACATTTACCTTTATGTTATCAACGGGTTTTCCTCAAGGAATAACGTTAGTTTTGAGAAAAAACACTACGATACAAAAAGAGCAGTTATGAAATGAATAAAAAAGAAAACCCTCCACATCCAAGGTTGTGTTTCTTCACCCCTAATGTAATATACACCATTTACTTTCTAGGATAAATGCTTACCTGCATTTGTTCCACTTGCATACGTAAACTCTCCAGTTGTTGCTTATGTTGGTGTTGTTGCTGTTGTTGCTGCCAGCTGGACAGTTCACCACATCTGTCCTGCCGCAATGGCTCATATCCCTTGGCGCCTGCATGCTCCCTCAGCAGAGCCTGTGTCTGCAGGCTGAGAGGGTTTGCATAAACTCCAGCGGATCCGGCCGCACCAGGCTGACTGCCCCTCTGATTAGAGGCTTCTGCTGTGCCGGGAACCCCAGACCTAGCTTCAGGCAGAACCTTATAGCTGTGCTCCATGCCTCCTCTGTAAGCCTCAGACACACAGTCTGGGGTGTCTCTAATCCCGGTCGTCTGTAATCGGAGTCTGACATCAGGACATAACCCCCCCAACAGGGCTGACTGATTTAGCGTAGGCTCCACAGCAGGTGTGTCGAACCTCTGGCACTCATCCATCCGTGTGTGGTCCGAGGGGAAAAGCGAGTGGTCCAGCCCATTGACAAGGCTGCGGTAACGGTTCAGGCAGTCTGGCTTTGGTCCCACATGATTACCTCCCACACCATCCTGAGCATCCAGGTTGGGCGAAGATGCCGATTTGGAGAGAGAGGAAGACTTCGAAGTGGAGCCACTTGTGGTTCTGGAGCCAAAGGAAGACCTGTGACCCTCAGAGGAGAGAGAATCCTCCTGGACCAATGACTGAGGCTTAGAGGCCGGGGCTCCGGCCGTGGATGGCATGACATGTGCAGTGGGTATGGGGATCTGACTGCGGATGGGTTGGAAAGGGGGGCTGCTGCTGCTGCTGGAACTGCAGAAATCTTAAAAGAAGAAATGGAACGGTCATTGGAAATTAATCAAGAGCTAATCCCTCACTTTTCAATATACAGATAGATCTTGTTAAATCGGTACAGAATATCTAGAACACTACTGCAGGCTATTTTCTCTATTTTCAGTCAGTGATGTAAAGTAGATGCAGCAGGGTTTATGGGTGGCCTACTTTGATGATGAAGTGTCACTACGGAAAGAATTAACTGGCTCCGACTGACAAAACCCAGGGAATAGGCTTATAATAGACTTAAACTAAAGCTCTATATTACATGATTAACTACAACATATGTTGCTATTTAGCATTGAAAAGCTTGTCTTAGTCTCCATGCCTGAGTGTACATGTAAAACCATTATAATCCACTCTTACAATAGAACTTGTTTAACAACATACAAAGAGAAGCTTCCTTTGAGTATGCACCAAATCCCCACCCTTAACCATCTTTATTTGGAAACCTGAGAGATCAACTTCAGAAGCACAGCCAACATCACCACAAACAACCTACAGACATCTCCACAAGCCCCGACACAATTCAAAGTTACATAACTTTGATTTTAAGAGCATTACAAACCTGAATGACCTGTTGAAGTCTGGGAACCTGGCATTCAGTCAGATGCAACAAACATGCTATTAGCAGTGGCATGTTTTCTACAGCTGAACTGAGGTGAGCTCAGCTGAAGAACGCTTGAAATCAAAACCAAAGTCCGTCCTGTGCATTTCTGGACAGTACCAAAAACGACTGTGTTAAGACTGACAGCGGAGCAGCAGCCCAAAACTGTATTGTCCTGGAACAGCCAAACCAGCCTGTCCCAGGTTGTGAGCAAACACACAAACAGGCATACACAGGAAAGGTTAGGGGTATTTATAGCCCACCTCTCATGTTACAGAGTGATGTGTGGGTGCCGCTTATTTAAGCACCTTGCCTCCTCCCACTGTAACATCACACACACACACACGTGTACATCCAAAGTCAACAACTTAATGCAATACGCTTTTCCTGCCAAAACAACAACTTCAATAAACTAGAAACTTTTCACAATCACAGAAGAAAATAAGTAAAGGAGTAAGAATATTAGGAAAACTTCACGTTTTAAAAAACGGTAAAGCTTCACATGTAAACAAAAAGCCTCCAGGCTCCACTGATTCATCACAACTGGCTAGAACAAGTCTAAACCATTCGGAAAGAAGAACATTTGCTAGATGTTTGCTGAACAGGCCGTCATGACATTCACCTGCAGCTGTAAAGACCCTGCCACTAAAATAAAAAAACAAAGATCTTAAAAAACAACAACAACTAATACCTGGCTTTCTAAAGCCGTTTAAATTAAGCCCCAAGTATGCTATATACGTCGTTATTTACAACGGATCATTATTGGGGCTAAATTTGGGGCTAATTGTCATGTTGCTAGGCAAGGCTGTCGGTTCAAGTGTCAGGACAAAGCTGAACAAGCACCAGTAGGATTCTCAAAAGTAAATAAACAAGGGAGGTCAGAAGAGTTACATAAAAAAAGCTAAAATGAAATGTATCCAGAGAACACATTACATAAACATGTGCAGTGTTGGAAAAAACAACATGCAAAACTAACAACTGATAGATATTAAGAATTTAATAAGGATCCAGCCCACAATTTGCTTGGCTCCAGGCCTCTGAATCTGCCTACTCTATCCTTTAATGGTTTATGCTACATCCACTATACTATGTTTCCATTTCCTACTTTTAGGCATCCACACTATACTCCAGAGTTCTAGAGCACCTAAAACTCTGGAAAACGCTACCGATGTCACGTAAACTCCCGGGTTACCACGTAGTGTGGACAGGCGCTGAACCGGAAGCAATGACGTAGACACTCGTGTTTGCTACTGAATGGGTCTTAGCAGTCATGACGGGTCCTTTTCTGATTCGTCACGCCACCGGAAATAAAAAGACGGCATTGCTTGCCGATCGAATACCAGTGGCTTATTCAATGTGGATAACAGATTACAGGCACTGCTTATCTTGTTGTGCATACTAGCAGCTTATGTGCAGTTAAATTCCGCATTTTATAATTATACTACTGCTGACTGCTAATGAGGAAGCAGCAAGCTGTTCTGCAGCAATTAGAGCGCAGCGTGACCAGCAAGCTACGGCTTGGAGGAGGGCGATGTAGTTACACCAAACGGAGGACTTTCCTTTTCTTATCAATGCATATTTTGTTCTGCACAACTATTGTAAAGTTCAAAGAAACTGGAGAGCATTTCTACTTTTGTTTGTTTTCAGAGCTACGAGTGTGAAAACAAACAAAACCAAGAGGAAACGAGTGAGTGAAGTGTGTTGACCAAAACTATTGACCCATAATCTAATAAACTTATCATTTGAGAAAGAGATGGAGCAAGAGCTTCAGCATTGTGAAGTTTAAAAAAATAAAAACAATGTATTCCCCTTACTACATTTTTCTGTTTGAGTATATAGAGGAAGTTCTTAAGTATCAAACCCGGCCTTTTATTATTTAAGAGTACAATGATACTGTTGTATTTTCTGAAACGAAGAACAAATCTACTTCCTGTTCACACCAGCACCTGCATGGCCAGTGTGCGTGAATAGTCATGTGATATTCATTTTCAGACGTGCTAGTAAGGCGATATAGATAGATAGATAGATATTATGGGTACTACTAACACCTAGGAGATTGACAAAAGAGTGTTAAAGGTTTCATTGCCAACAAACAGATGTAACAACTGGCAGCATAAGTTTACATTCACAAACCAGATTTGTGAAGTACTTCAAACCCTACAGTGTTGATATACATCTGATGCTTTTTCAGTCTATTATTCTTTTGTGATTCCTGTTGCACAAGGGACCATCCACCCCAGCTGGACAGCTATTACATGGAACCTCTCCGATACTGTGTGTTATTTTTTCCACTCATTGTACATGTATTATAGTACAAACACCGGTACGCCCATCTCCAGTGATATTTAACATTTTCTCTAGAGGGACATTTCCATTTTAAAATCAATAAATATATATATTTTTTTTTAAACCTTGTTGACTAGACGTGACATTTCACACCACAGCCAGGCCCAGTTTCCATTTAGCTGTCCAGTCCTGTCATCTCAACACCCCATCCTCTCAATTAACTATAACTCCAGAGTACTGCAGCAGAGCCTCGGGCATTTTAGTGTGGGACTTTAATCTACCTCTTCAAATCTCCTGAGCACCCACAGTGGATCATCAACATTTTTCTCACTCATTAAATAGCCCAAGAAACATCAAGACAAACTTGAATAAGTCTTTTCAGCCTCAGCCCAAATAAGGGTTGTGGTTGAGTCTGTGGGCCATGCGTGGTCTCTCACTACATATGATATGACTATTTTCAACTTTCAAGCTAAAGCCAATTTAAAAAGGTAAAGAAGTTAAATGATAAACAAACATGTAGCAGCACAGTTATCCAGAAAACTTACATAAATGCATCTGACCAGAACCACACCTCCGACTGTAAAGAGTATAAACTGGGCCTCCAATGACAGTCTCCAAAACAACGTTACACAACACATGCTGGAGAAGGGGAAGAACAAGTTTAAGTCCTCACCTTCTGTGCTGTCAGATGCTGAGGTGCCAAGACCAGTGTCCCCACTGTCCACTGTTCCAGGCCGGCGGCCAAAGCGGCTTTGAAACTTCTCTGACACAGCTGGTGTCTGCCACTCCATGTCAGCAAACCGAGCTAATGGAAATTTGCAAGACAAGGGCAACAGAACAGTAAATAAACACACAGTAAATAAACACATTGTAAAACGATTGTTTACATTTTGACTGCATTGTGTCAACGTACCAGCGTGTTTTGATTCAATATATCTGTGTGAGGTTGTCATTCCATACGAAGACACTGTCACCTGATTGAGATGAGGAAACAAATACATTATAATACAGTACAGACACGTTGACACAGGTTGTTTAGTTGTACAGTACATAATCAACTTGACAAAAGTATCATTAGCCAAAGTATAGGAATATCTTGATGTCGGCTAGTAATGTAGCAACCTAATCTTAAGATTCAGTCAACTGAGAAAACAAAGACCCAGGCAGGTAGGTTAACTGGGACTATGTGATGAACCAGGACTGTTGAGATGCCTTTTAAGCATACTGGATATTATGAAGTAAACGTCCAAAGCCTTGAATACAACAGCTGTTAGCCATTGACTGATCTGCTCACCTATCAAAACCATCTGCCCCTCAACACCTCGAGAGTGTGTTTTCTGAGTAGCAACACAAATAACAACATGAGCACATGTTGTCGTCACGTACCATGTGTTACACACATATTTAGCTATATAACCGAGGGGCGTCAGGAAGTTGTACATTATGTAAGGAAAGTAAATCTAGGCTAAGTGCTGATGCCGACAAGCCGTTTGAGGTGAATCCTCTTAACTAGCTAACGTTAACTTAAAAAGGAAATGACGAGCTATCAGCTAGCTAGCTAATCGTAACTAACTAACGTTAGTTAGTCAATTGCGCAATTACATTTAATACAATGTTACTAGCTAAATGTATGTAGATAAATAGCTGCATATTTCAAGGCTGCTTTAAAGCGAGAACGTATTTGTGTTTTCCTCGACACAATATTAGATTTATTTGTCCTGCACCGTTACCCATTATAGCGAGCTAATCCACGACAAACCCGTTTCCGTCCAACAAGCTAGCCGCTAACTCATCGTTACTCCGGTGAACGTTAACGTGACAAAGCTCTGCTGACGTTAGTGAAGCTAACGTGTGTGTATGCGCCGAGTGAAAGGTTACTTCACCTTTAGTTTCCACGTAAACACAGACTGCGGTAACAAATCTCGGTTTAAAGCTGGAAACCGGGGAGCTGAATCTGAGCCATCCGCTCCTGTTGTTCCCTCGCGAGCCAACTGAACAGACGAAGACACAACGGCCGCTTGTTTCGTGTCACGTGGCCGCCCGTTAGAGAGTGACGCTTTATGTTGTATGAGAAACCGTTTGCGGGTTTCCTGCCTGCAAGGTGTCTAACTCCGCTCGGGTTACATTTGCAAAAATACAGCCCACACGAGGGTCGCAGTGTTCGCGAGACTCTTCTTGAAATGTTGTTGCTCGTGCAGCTAAAGAGATAACTAGGTTGTTCTGCCTTAGAACCACAAACTACTACCGGCACACAAAACGAGCGAACCTAACAAAGATGTGTCGTGTTGGCTAGAAGGACCTAGAAAATAAAACTGTCAAGAGTTCAAAAGTAGAAATTGGTATCGTGGTAAATACAGTGTTACATGCTAAATATGTATGTGTTTATTGCGTAAACGCCATATTTGCAATACAATAATATAATATAATAGCAATAGAAAACATCAAAACACCAGGATATACACATTTACTATTGATCATAAACATATACTTACCATATAAACATGGTGAAAAAAAATAATTCTAGCGACCCATAGTTTAGACACTTCTGCTTTTCGCAGAACAACTTTGGATGACAACGAATATATACACACATGCTGACATCCGTTTGTTGTTGGAGGTTGGGACATTAATGATAACATTTGAAACACTTGAGACTTAGGGTAGTTTTTCATTCACAGTGGAATACAACAACTTTGCAGCATTTGTTTAATTCGGTCTTTTCTTGGTATCATAATATATTATGCACAACAGTTAACCAAGAATAATGCAATGGCATATGCTTGCAAAAAGGCTGCTGCCTGATGTATAATTAAAACAACTTAGTTGTGAAACCTCACGATCAGTGTGATAACACACTTTTTCACAGGACTTTCTGTACTGCTGTCTGCTGAATCTCTGAGTACCACATCTTCCCTAATGCAGGACACGTGACGTGTAAAAGAGCTTGCAGGAAGCAGTCCAAGAGGTGTGCTTCGTTTTTGCTGAAACGCCTGAAAACATGTGTTATGCGTTTGGGCCTTGGACTTTATTGAAAACAACAAAGTTGAAGAGAGCTGAGATCGGCTGTGCTGAAAAAATAGGAGTCATGTTAAATAGTTGCTCTCTTGTCTTCAGTACCCACCTTGATCTTTAATCCTCCAAGCTCTGCTCAAATGTAAATATAGTATTCATCCATCAAGTCTGGTGCTTAAAAAGCAGCACATTTTTTTCTGAAAACACTAGTTGTTGCTTTTCTGTACACTAAATAAGAAAAAACAAATGCATACGTTGATGATAATATATACAATAGTATATTAAAATCCTTCAAAATTAGATCTATAGGCGCATACTTGCTTTTACTCATTTTTCTTAAAAATATATGGTAATGTATTATCAAATAAAACACTTTTAGACCGTGTAGTTTTTACAGCTTAGGTTAATTGCTTTAGTTTGCCTTCTTTGATGTTGTATAAATCGTTTATGTATGCTTTAGTTTGTAGGGAGGGGATGCTTTTATTCTGAACTAAACACGGACCGGAAATGATCGATCTGTGTTCCCTCACGTCACAAAGATGCGTGATGCGCAATGAGGATTGTGTTCATGTCAGAGGAGGTTTCAGCCAGAATCCTGTCAACAAACTAAGAGAGAGTGTGATTTATCAAGTTGGTTAAATGGACTTCCTTTGACAGGAGCCTGTTGAGTTCAAGGAGAGCGGTGAGGTTGATTTAATGGTCGCGAGTTACACTCAAACCGTGTAAACGTCACGTGAAGTGGACGTTTTGTTTAGCTAGCGAGGGAACGAAAATATCGGCTAACGGCTGCTACTTGGTCCACGACGGGTCTCTGAGGCCGCTGCAGAGGAGCTAACGACCCGTGCAGGCTAACTGCGACTTCACGGTACATCCGTGTCGATGGTTAGAGAAAAACAATCGGCCACTCATAATACCGACAGAGATGCGGGGCGCTAACGTGTGCTCGTCCGCTCATGAACTCGCCTTGTAGGTGTTGGTTGACGGGAGAAACCCCCCGCTGTGTTTGACACTAAGTCTGTCCAGCTAACGTTACACGACACGCTGATGTTGACGCTGTATTTAAATAACACACAATGAGTGTATAAGTCAGATTGCTCACCAGCTTGTACGCACGTACCTTTGCTCTCCAACTGACGTCGATGTAACGTAAACTCGCTGCCTTGTGGGAAACGTCCTCATCCCGTCTGAATGTTTTCAACATATTTACAGCTTATTCTCGGGGGAGAAAGAGTCAATGTCATCTGAGCTCTGACCCCCTGGAACATCCAGACCCTTCTTTATGTTTTGTGGTGAGGCCATGACTACTGTCAACATCACCCGAGACATCCTGCACCGGCAGATCAGAGTGAGTAAACAAAATCAATCTACCAAGGAGCTGACAAGTTGTCTCTTGCATAAAGGAGTGATCATGGCTGGGCTCACCTGAAAAAGACTCCTCAATCGCGAAACGATTGTTTACATTTTGTGTTGATCATCTCTTGTGGACAAAACTTTGACTTGTGTCTTCAGGACAAGAGAGCGTCAGGCTTCCAAAGGTCCTATCATGTGACTGACCCTTTCATCAAAAGACTTGGACTGGAGGCTGAGCTTCAGGTGTGTGTGGATGAAGATGAAGATGGAAAGAGTTGTGAAAAGTGAGAGAGAGAGATACATATTTCTGTGCATTATCGTCACTCTCAGTTTCTACCGTCTGTCTCCACAGGGTCATACTGGCTGTGTGAACTGTTTGGAGTGGAATGAAAGAGGAGAGTAAGTCTACAATTACAGTCTCCAACTAGCATGGATCACTGGCTGCTTTACAACACAATATAATCTCATAATCATATATAGTCTATTACATATGTATAAAGTATTAGGTACACACTGTATACACACTGTACATACCATGAAAAATAGCCAGCAATGGATTCAGCTCATACAATTCCTGGTATATTAGACCTCAAGCCTCGCCCCAAAGAGTATACAGTGAGATCTCTATTGCCCATCTTAACATGCATCATTCACAGTGTACTATTTTAAATGACATTAGTAGTAAAGAACCTCATCAATGTAGCTTGACTTGCCCTGGTGATTGTTTTTGTTTTCAGTTTACTGGCCTCGGGCTCAGACGATCAACATGCCATCATCTGGGATCCGTTCAAACACACAAAGCTTACAACTATGCACACGGGTCATGCAGCAAATATATTCTCTGTGAAGGTAAGGGGGGGGGGGGCTGATTGATAGATGGCTGCATTGAATGGCAAGAGGGAGAGTTGGCTGAAATCATTTACAGTGGCTACATTTCCAGACACATAGATAATCTAGTCATAATGAAATTTAAATGTATCTGGAAGTTATCGGCTGGTAAGACATTGCTCAGCTTCACCTTACTCTGTTTTTAGTTATTAACAATATCTCTCTATAATACACTTCCTGTACATTAGGTGGCACTGTTGGCCATTCAATGAGTGTCTCGTTGATCGATTGAAAGCTGTTCAAGGCAGGCTTTACTTTAGTTTACACACACAAGTCTCAACAGGGGTTTACCACTGTAGCTTCATAACAGATGGCCAAATACTGGAGGGGAAATGTTACAGGGTCAGATAAGGTGGAGGTGACGTTTATCATACATGGCATAGGAGTGGGAATATCAATGTTTAATTTGTGGTTACTGGCAATAGTTGGATCACTATAAGCTTGAAAGAGAAGCCATTGTGAAACATTTGGTTCTATGCTTATCAATTAATTCTGGTGTTTTTTTGTTCGTCTGTACAGTTCCTCCCTCACTCAGGGGACAGAATTCTGATAACGGGTGCGGCCGACACAAAGGTCCATGTGCATGACCTGACGGTGAAGGAAACCATCCATATGTTTTCTGATCATACAAACAGAGTGAAACGCATTGCCACAGCACCCATGTGGCCCAACACCTTCTGGAGTGCTGCGGAGGACGGCATCATCCGGTTAGAATTAAATCCCCCATGTTATGTTACACAAAGTCTAAAAGATATCCCGTGCCTATATTTTGCTCCAGGTGATGTGTTTACTTTGTCCTTGTTTACAACAGACAATATGACTTGAGGGAGAGCAGTAAGCGCTCAGATGTGCTGATCGACCTGACGGAGTTCTGTGGTCAGCTGGTTGAGGCCAAGTGTCTCGCTGTGAACCCACGGGACAACAACTACATGGCAGTGGGAGCCAACGGGCCTTTTGTTCGCCTTTATGACATCAGGATGATTAACAAGTACAGGTTGGTCCAGTTTCTGATGTCATGCTATGATAATAATAATAATGGTAAAACTCAAATGTGTAAAAATCCCCATTCCAGGTGTTGACATACGCATACACACAACTGGGTTGAACCAAGTTATTTTATTTTTTTTCACAGAAAATCTTTAAACCAGAGCACATCAGCAGCTGTGCACACATTCTGTGAAAGGCAGAAGCCCATCCCAGACGGAGCTGGGCAGTATTATGTCGCAGGTACATATGGTTTAATGGTCTGGTATCAAATTAATTTAATGGTTCCATCTGTATTCTAATTATATAGTAATGACATGAGGAAATATTCAGTTTGAAAGTGACTGTGCAGGATGTGGAATAACATTACGTTCTTTGAATGCTTTAATGCTCCAGGACATCTGCCAGTGAAACTCCCAGACTACAATAACCGCCTGAGGGTTCTGGTGGCCACCTATGTCACCTTCAGCCCCGATGGCACTGAGCTACTAGTTAACATGGGGGGTGAACAGGTAATGCTTCTGAGAACAAACAAAGAAAGGGTGAGAGGAGTTGATTATGTCTGTTTAAGCGTTCAAACATTTGCTTTGTTTGTTTATTTGTGTGATTCTTCTAGGTGTATCTGTTTGACTTGACGTTTAAACAGAGGCCATACACCTTCTTACTTCCAAAAAAGTGCCAGTCATCAACAGGTAGGTCTGTGCGTTTTATTTATTAACAACAGATTTTGAATGCTGCCTCATAAAGATGCACCAAGGACTGTATCTGGAGATTTATTTGTGGTTTCTGAAACTTTGGCTTCCCAGGAGACGTACAGAACGGAAAGACGACCAACGGCGTCTCAAACGGAATCGTCTTGCCAGCCAGCCGTATTCGAATTGCCGGAAGCAAGATGCGTTCGAGGTTTGTCTGTTCACCCTGTCAGGGATGGTTTACTTTGAAACCGATTGGCTGTTTAGAGGTCTGAGCATGGACACACTTAAGTTACGTTTCCTCTGCTCTCTTTGTTTTAGTTCTACCGAGCTCCCTGTTCACTTGGAGAAGATAAAGCAACAAGCTAATGATGCCTTTGCACGGCAGCAGTGGACGCAGGCTATCCAGCTGTACAGTTTAGGCATCCATCAGGCCAGCGGTAACGCCATGCTGTATGGGAACCGGGCAGCAGCATACATGAAACGCAAGTGGTAAGCCTCTTTTTGCCACTACACAGAGATGCTCATCCTCTGAACACTGTTATTAAAGCAGTTATCAAGTGTTGGTTTACATGTGTGATTTGCAGGGACGGAGACCATTATGACGCCCTCAGGGACTGCCTGAAGGCTCTGACTCTAAACCCTGGTCATCTGAAGGCTCATTTCAGGCTGGCACGCTGTCTGTTTGAGCTGAAGTATGTGTCTGAAGCTCTCGAGTGTCTAGATGATTTCAGAGGAAAGTTTCCAGAGCAGGCGCAAAGTAGTGCCTGTGATTCCTTGGATAAAGATATCAAGGCTGCTCTCTTCACCAAGACAGAAACAGGTAGAAAAGAGTGAACTGGTACTTGGCTGAGTTGCATTAGCTCTTATTTGTTTTAGACAAGTGTGTACACAGTTTGATCTGGCAATGAACATACAAACCACACTGCCACTGGGTAATTCTTTTTATTTTCAAAATATATAAATGCAGCTGGGAGAGTGAAGCAGAGCTAAAACAAAGATGTCTGCTGCTGTGCTGTATTTGTATATCTATGCATGTATGGAAGTAAAAGAAAAGCTTTTGTTCATTTGAAAATGTAACTGATCGACTCTGTGTTAATAAGTAGGATTTTGTTTTTGTTTTACGCCTTCACCAGCAGAAGATAAGAAGGCCAACAGCTCCATTCGATTCCACTCCTTCAATCGTAAGGAGTCCATCCCTGAAGATGAGTTGGTGCTGAGAGAGCGCAGCTTTGACTACAAGCACAGATACTGTGGTCATTGCAATACCACCACTGATATCAAAGAGGCCAACTTCTTTGGAAGGTCAGTCGACCTCACTGGCAGTCTGCTGAGGCCTCACTAGGGGGCAGTCAGAAGCTCCGTGGCTAAAGACCGGCATCAGTAAAGCCACAGGGGAGAATAAGCAAAAACATACCGTGAAAAGTAGTTTCCATTTATGAATATAGTCTCTATGAAACTGTATATGCCAGGTTTTGTCATTGCACAAAAGTCAAATATTTCTTAGAAGGTTTACAATATCCACTTTTAAATCACAAAGACCTTTTTAATTTCACAATCTTTTCACAAGCTCAGTTCCCATCAAATTGTATAGCACACTGCTCGGCTGTGGTTCGTCAGGTAAGTCTGTGTGGTTTTCCTTTCTCTACAGCAAAGGCCAGTACATTGTCAGCGGCTCAGACGACGGCTCCTTCTTTATCTGGGAAAAGGAGACGACCAATCTGGTGAGGATCCTGCAGGGGGATGAGTCCATAGTCAACTGCCTGCAGCCCCACCCTAACTACTGCTTCCTGGCAACAAGTGGTATTGACCCCGTGGTTCGATTGTGGAACCCTAGACCAGAGGTAAACAACTGAAACTTATTTCCAAATACATTTTGTCATATTTGGACAGAAGCTGGGGCACAGTGTGCGTCGTGATTTCATTACGTCATTCCAAAATCACACAGATTCTTGAAAACATCCATCACCATAACAGCTGATTGTGTATCCCTTTCTTACCGTGACCCTTTGGCCTCTCCTCTGCTCCGCTCTATCACACAGACGGAGACTGAGAACGGCCGAGTGGTGGAGGACATGGAGAGTGCTGCTCAGGCGAACCAGCGGCGCATGAATGCTGATCCCTTGGAGGTAATGCTGCTCAACATGGGCTATCGCATCACAGGCCTGCGAGGCGTTGGCCCCGATGGCTCCGATGACGAAGACAGCTCAGAGGGACAAGTACAGTGTCGGCCAAGCTAAGCAAACGGTCTGCCATTCTAGAGAATGGACGTAGGAAGCGACTGTTTGAATCTTTATTTACCCCCTTCCCCCCCAACCCCCAGAATCTGACAGAAACATTGAGTGAATATCATGTCACATCTCTGCACTATGCATCACCCTCCCCTGTCCAAAGAGGGGACCGGTGGAGACCATCTTGGGGAGAGGAATTCATGGAGGGTGGAGAAGACGCCCATCCCGCCCCCCTTTCAAAGCACCAACCTCAGTCTCTCCCGCCACAGGAGGGACACCTTTTGAGGAGAGCACCTTCCACGTCACTACCCCAGTTTCTCACGAAGGAGGAGGAGTTCGGCACTTGTCCCTCCTCAGGTTTATGTTGGAGAGACGCACAACACGCCCGCGCTCAGACGACCTATTTTCAGGTCTGTGTGGCCGCACAGTCGCAGTATCCTCCATGGAGGGTCAGATCACAGACTAGAAGACAGTGCTTTGTTGCATCTCCTGTCAGCTTCGCGGTTGGAGCTTTGAGTCTTAGTGTCCGCAAATATCAGAAAGGCTGTACACCCAAGTCATTCATCCTGGGTTCAACTTGGTCATGTTTTCAGTGTTTATGTTGCACAGCTTTGATCACAGGAAGCCTAGAATTAATTGTTGCTCCTATGAAATGTATTTATAAGCCCTGTTTAGTTTATATGTCAGAAAAAAACAAGGGGTTTCTTCTGCCAAAGGTTGTCATTTCAATGGCCAAGGATTAATGTCTGCTTTCTTTGTTTCATTGAAACATCGTTTTGACATTCTGTACTCCTTTTAGTCAAAAGGTTTTACTACAATAGTTTGTTGACAAGATCAACAAGATGTCTGAAGAGAAACATTTGTAAAAAAAAACTTGATAATACATTGTTTTGTTATAACTCAAGTCCCATTAATTGCAAATGTTGTTTGGCAAATTGTATTTTTGGGGATATGGCAACAGGGCGCTAAATATTTGGTGTGTGGCTCTTGCAATAGTCCCCTGCTGCAGTCAGGTGTGGAGTCCTGCTTGCATGAGGCTCCTCTCACTATAGTTGTGGGCAAAAAACGGACACAGAGCCATCCTATCTGTTGCTCAGAGAACAGTTCATCGGGTCTTCTTTGCCCCAAAATAAGGTAAATATTAAGTAATGCAACACTCGGCTTCCATGTGTTTTACCTTTTACCTATTAATTTGAGATACTGTTTTTCTTTGAGGAATCCTATGATAACTTTTGTTGCAAACAAAGTAAAGAATACAATTATTGAACACCTTGTCTGTATTCTCATTTTTTTTCTTTTTCTTTAAATGATAATATTAAGTATTAATTGTTTGTCCTTTTTAAGTGTAACCGTTACACAACAGAGCAGCACTGACACATTACTAACTAGGCTGGGAAGATAAACTGCCAGTGAGGCTGCTCATTCATCAGTGTCTGCTCTGCTCCCTGCTTTTGCTGACTGTTGGGCAACAAATAATCGGGCAGGACATCACAAGCATGAGTAGTTCCGAGTGCATCTTCTGCCCCACATACTGCGCAGTAATGAGGTGACCCAGCTTTGGCAGTAGTGATGAAGCTCATGGCTGACTGAGTTAGGGAGCCAAATAAGACTGAAACAGAGCTGTGTGTTTGAAACAACAATAAAGTTGTTTTTTAACAATACGAGCACATCCAACATTATAAAGTAGCCGTTTATACTGTGTTCCTTGGAGTAATAACTGATTGCTCTTGTCCATGGCGCAGTTCAGACACGTTTTTTATGAATAATCATACATCAAATCGCCTCATAATGAATACATACAAATACAAATAAAAACGTATAAGAGTATACTGTTGTTGTTTGGAACCTAGTTGTACTTCATCAATCGGATCAAATGGTAAACAAGTACTGCGTATGCACAAGTAAACGGTGTTGCGTTCACGGACCGATCGTTGTTTCCGCTGCGGAGCGCTGCCGCCTCCGCGCCACCTGGCGCCGGCTCTGCGTCACTACCTTTCTCGTGTCACTCCAGGCAGTGATGGCGGAGGTGGACGAGACCGAGATCATGATGAACTACCACGAAGACTTCTTGAAAAGCGACAACAAAAACAGCCGCTACCCGTACTGCATCGTCTGGACACCTATTCCTATTTTATCGTAAGAATCCAACGCGTGTTGTTGTTCCTGCTCGCTGAGCACGAGTCGTTACAGCGCGTTGTTGTTGTTGCTGCTAACGTCAAATGAAGTGAAGCAGCTTTATGTTAGCCGCTGGTTGAATCTAACGTGATTTGCTTTTAGTAAATGACTGCGATGCATTTACTCGTTTCTCATTCATTGCATGTATCGTGGATGTATCAATGTATTTCTGTTGGCTGCATCCTGCAGGTGGGTGCTCCCCTTCATTGGTCACATGGGTATATGCACCTCTTCTGGAATCATACGAGATTTTGCAGGGTCATACTTTGTATCGGTGAGTATTTTTTATTTGAGTTATGTTGCTTTTTTTAAACACTCAAATGATATGCAATGATCAGCTAACACAGCAGAGCCCAGTTAGATATAAATGAACCTTCAATCTGAGATGTCATGCTGACGTGCAGAGTAAAGCTGCTGAATTGTTAATGAATGGGAGTTGCAGGCATCACACAATAACTTCAAGCACATGTAGGATTCTTTGAGTTCATTTAAAATGTGTCTTTTTTTTGTTCTCTCAGGAAGACAACATGGGCTTTGGTAGACCAACAAAGTAAGTATGAATCAATGTATTGCGTATTAATTGTAGTTTACACCTAATCACACATGTAAGTGAACGCATTGGTTGTTCTAATATCGCAGGTATTGGAAGCTTGATGTGGACAAAGTCTGTGGCAACGGTGCTGCCACATGGGACAAAGCGGTGCATGACGCCTCTGAGGAGTACAAATGTAGGCCGGTAAGACGATATTTAGGGTTTCTGGCGCACCTTTTTCCACATTATGTCACATTGTAATAACTACTTTTTCTGTTTTGTTAAAGCACAATCTGTGCTTAGACAACTGCCATTCCCACGTTGCAATGGCCCTCAACCTTATGCACTACGACAACAGCACCTCTTGGAACATGGGGAACCTGTGTGCGCTGTCTCTCGCTCGTGGAAAACATGTGAAGTAAGTATTTGCACTGTTCACACGTGGAACCAGCCACACTTTGAGGTTAGCATCTTGTTCATAGGTTAATACATTTAGCTATAGAGCATGTATTTAATCTGTCTCTCTGTGTTCCTGTCACAAGTTTAATTTGTATGCCGTGCACCTCTACATTGGGTCGCAAGCTATGAACACCATATAATTTCTATCTAAGAACCCACTAATACTTTGTTAACATTTATCATATTTAGCACCCATCACATTATAATTATATTAGTCATTTGGCAGATACTTATGTTGTTGAATGTCTTGGTCAAGGACGCTTGTAGATGTGGACAGAAGCAGCCTGCGTTTGAACCCCCAACTAATGTTTGATCCACTCTGCGGTCGAGTTCCAGCTGGAAACGTGTCTGTATCTCACGCTCTTTCTCTTGTTTGTTTGTGCTGGTTGTGACATTGCATGGGTTTGGTCAAATCAAGTCAATTTCATTTAGCAAATCACAAATTTGTACAAAATCTGTACAATGTGTGCCCTCTGCAACAACAGGCAGCCTCTATTCCTAGACGCCCTCTTTGGATGGGGACATTTTATTGTGGGAAGATATAGCGACACAGGAGGGATTTCTTCTTCCAGGACAGACGTGTGTGTGTGTGTGTGTGTGTGTGTGTGTGTGTGTGTGTGTGTGTGTGTGTGTGTGTGTGTGTGTGTGTGTGTGTGTGTGTGTGTGTGTGTGTGTGTGTGTGTGTGTGTGTGTGTGTGTGTGTGTGTGTGTGTGTGTGTGTGTGTGTGTGCGTGCGCGCACAGAGAAGAGAGAAGAAGCAGTCGTAGAATCACACGCGAGCAGAGGGCAAATATGGTCGCGAACAGTTCTGGGCCGAACGCACCCGAAGCGTCTTCATCCCCTAACATGTACACACGTTGTTTTACTGGACACGAGTGAGCTTTAAGAGACGCGTGGCTCCGAGAACCCCTCATTAATCTTCTCTGACCCACATTGTTGATGTCGCCGCTCGTGCTGCCTCCGCACACGCAGAGCAGGGGGAGTCGTGTAATTCATCACCGACAGCGGCGCTCCCCCTCTGGGTCCCCAATGAAGGTCACCTCACCGGTGGGGCTCCCTGCACCGGCTGGGTGGAGGAGGGACAGTAGGACGCAAGCTGGGGTGCGTTCAAGGAGAGAGAGCGAGAGGGGAGCTGTGGGCCTCGGGGAGTAAAGAGATTGGACCATGTGATACACCCAACACACCTCGCCTGTCCTTGTCTGTCCAAAACACACACAGGAGAGGGTGTTTCGCCCTCTCTGCCACACACATGTCCGAATGGTAATGCTTCCTCTTAACATGTTATCCTCTCTGTATCCTTCAGCTGGGCTGCGTTCCTCAAGACCTGGCTCCCCTTCTTCATGCTCTGGGGAGTCCTCGTCACGTTCATCCTGACGTTCAACCTCCAGTAGTGGAGTGAGAAGCTTCCACGAGGGATGACTCATAGACTTTGGTTGTACTTTATATATTGTTATTGTTATTGTCGATGTGAATGATGGTGATCTGTATCGACGGGACGTTTATTTGTACAAAACATTTCAAATTAAGGACTTTGTTGTGTGTTAGTGGTGTAGCGCTCTCGGAGGGCATTTAAGGGCAAACCCTTGTTTGTGTTCAGTTTTGAAATCAAAATGATGTTTTGACAGTTGAACGTGTTAATTTAGTAGGTGGATATGCTCCAGTGTCTTCAAAATTCACCGTCACAGTTGTTTTACGCAGTGGGTTCTGTGTTTGTGTTTCGCTTATTCAGAATTATACGAGTATTACGCCACAGTGGAGCAATACGGTTGAATCCAGAGATGTACTTTTTCCAAGATTAGCAGTGATAATTATGTTTTAGCACTGGCTCATGCGCATTTCCGTTATGAATCACCACCGAATAGATCAAGAAATCTTAATGCTGCAGTATTCATCAATTATTTGTCTAAGAGATATGAGCCGCTATACCAAAGATATATGAGGAAGGACACACACGTGTAAAAAATGGCAGTATTGCTGCCGTAAAAATAAAAAGCCCTCCTTCATTCAATTGTCTTTCCTCTTGTGTATAAAGACAAACATGTGAAGTGTTTTATTTAACATCAAGTGTATTATTTCCTTCTCTCCAGGCAATTTGAATGTGTTGTAACTGAATCCTTAGCTCTAATTATTAATATACTACATTACATTATGTATTATTTAGTTCACTCGTTTATTTTTGAAGCTATGCACCCATAAGTATATTATTGATTATTGTATAGCTCTATCAGTTTGATATTTCTGTTTTGTGGATGTGCTGTGTACACAGCTGGCAGACTGGTGAGGTCACAGGCTGTGGATGCCCTAATCGTCCTCTGTACCTTTAAGGGAACCACGCAACTTTTTCATCCAGCATGATTCTGCGTGATATGAAAATACCATCAATTTACTGAAACCTTTATTTCCAGAGAGGAGCAGATGAGGAGGGGTTGATGCTGGAGCTCTCTTTGTCTCCTCTGCAGCATTTGATTAGTTAGTAAGAAAGAAAAGCCGTGTTTAGAATTTACACGGAGTGACGTTTTTCTTTCTTTCTTCTTTTATGCTTTCAATTTAATCTCTATGTTTAATTGAACATCATTTAGAGATGTGGATTTTTGCTGTCCGGGTGTTTTTGGGAATCCTTCTCTGTGCATCATACCAGTGCTTGGAGTGCCCTTTTGGCTGTGAGTGTTTTGCTGTCACTCGAACAGTAAAATGTGTTTCTGAGGATCTGCTCGCGGTGCCACAAAGCACGCCAGGATATGCCAAGACAGTCATCATCACAGGAAATAATATACACCAGGTTGGACCTGAGTCCTTTACAGAGATGGAGAATGTCACCAACATCATTTTAAGCAATAATAGGTGAGAATGTCAATGTGTGTTTTTTTCCATTCATGTATATTGAGCCATATTTGGATAATATGACAAACTTTCTTCATGTCTATCTAATAAATAGCCCAAATAATGTTTATTTCTCTGAATATGTTTTCTTTATTCGTTTACTGTGACAGTACAGTGAGTTGTGTCCAAGCATGGAAATTCTACTAAATATCTCAGGATAGATGTTACAGTGTCCGTCATCTTCACAGGATCACGGAGATGGCGTCCCACAGCTTCTCTGCCCTCCTCAACCTGCGCTTCCTGGACCTCAGTGAGAACCAATTGGCCCTCATTCACCCCGAAGCTCTCAGCATACCTGGAAGTCCTCTGCAGGAGCTCAACCTGAGCCACTCGCTGCACAACTTCACCGCCCTGACGGACCTCACCACGGCTCTGCGCTGGGGCGGTCTCAGGGGGCTCCTCCGCCTCGACCTCTCTGGGAACCACCTCGCCCTGCTGCCCCCTGGGATGTTCTCCCACCTTCCCAACCTGCAGCAGCTCTTCCTCACCAACAACTCTCTGGTGGCTGTCTACAGAGGAACCTTCTCTGGTACGAGCCGCCTGGAACTGTTGGACCTCACACACAACATCTTCATTACATTCGGGGCTGACGCTCTGAAAGAACTGCAGAGGCTCGGGAACATCCGAATCCTCCTTGGGGACAACCCCTACACCTGCTCCTGTGAGATCAGTCCTTTTGTGGCCTGGCTGAATGAATCGACAGCTCAGGTAGATGTGGACGCTGTACGGTGCGCCTCACCGAGAGGGCTGCGTGACACCCGTCTGCGAGGGCTCCGTGTGCATGCCATTGGATGCGTTGATGCAGTCCAAGCAGAGGTGTTGGACCTCACCCTGCAGACTTCCTATGTCTTCCTCGGGCTGGTGCTGGGCCTTGTGGGCATGGTCTTTCTCTTCGTGCTCTACCTGAATCGCAAAGGTATGAAGAAGTGGATCGTTGACATGAGAGATGCATGTCGGGAGGTTCTGGAGGCGTATCACCACCGATACGAGATTGACTCGGATCCTCGACTGAGGCACATCTCTGCGGAAAACAGTGGCAGCAAGGGAATTTAGGATTAGCTCTGCCCCACCAGCGGCCAAGTGACTCTTGTATTGTCAAGTTTCCTGCAGACAGACAGGTCAAACAGCTGGCAACCTCTCCACCTGTGAACCTATGCTCTTTTAATAAAACTAGAAGCATTTAAGGAAAATGCAGATGTGAATAGTTAGTTAGCTAGTAGATTTACCATGTTTTTTTTTAGCTTCCTGCACCTACTGTAGTTATAACGGATAAAATCCTACCTTAAAAGTGCCTTTGTGTTTTCCAGGCACTTGACTTTAATAGTAGTTTATCAGACATTGTCTAAAAACGTACATAGGCTACATTGAAAATACATTTGACAGTCTATATGTCTCAGTTTTTGTCAATTTCTTAGCTTTTTGGTAGTACTTTTTTATGTTTGTCTTTTGTGTTTATGATCTTAACACACCGCAGAATAAAAGACATAACACATCTATGTTGACCTAAGAAACTTGAACCCAGAGACATCCAGTGAGTTTTATTTAATCAGGTTAATACTTTAATTACAATGACTATGTATCTGTATTGTGCCAGAATGGAACATGTAGTCCAGTAATATTCAAATGAATATGCATGCAATATACTGTATGATATGCAACTTGTATTTACATGATTATTATAAAAAAATTAATTAACTTTTGTTGCATTTGTTGTGCCCCTGCTTTATTGGGTCTGCAGTGCGACCAACCACACGACACCACGCTGCACAGACTCATATTGTTCTCCCGGTAAGGTGGCCCTACTATTTCACTTCAAAGAGTGGGTGATTAAGTGTTTCAATAGAGGGAAAATAGGGCAGAATGAAAGATATTGCTTGGAAAACACCTGCTGGCTGTGCAGCTGTGCGTGTGTGTATATGTGTGTGTATATGTGTGTGTATATGTGTGTGTGCAGCCGTCCTCGTCTCCTTCTCGTCTCCTTCGATGCATTTTGGATTCCCCGGTTCTCCTTCCCTCCTCTTTCCTCCTCCTGCGCTGTTACGCCCGCCTCGCGTGACGTCACGACTCACCTGTGGGTGGGTGTCGGTTCTGGGGTTAGCTGTAGCCGCAGGTATTAGCCAAAACATTGGTAGACTCACGGCAGCACAACAAGAAGTGTCCGAGGAGCGCAGACGACGCGAATGAGCCGCGTCGCAGTCGTTCGGTCGAGGAAACCGACTCCGGGTTGAGTGAAGCGTGTTGTTTCGTGGAAGTCAAGTCACCGGGAGCTCTGAGGGCGGTCGGAATCCGTCTTTTCCTCCTTGTTTGTCTTCTGAAGCGCTGGCAGAAGTTTTTTTTTTTCTCCGCGAGACTTCCGCGGTGTGCTCGCCGAACAAGTTATCTGAGATAAAAAGACGACCACAAAAGTGTTTCCTCTTATGCGGTAAGTCCAAATGAAAGACGTTTTTAATGTTGAATGAGTGTTGGTCTTACGTGTGTCTCCCCCTCACGTGCACTGTAGGCCAGGCGAGCTTTAGAGCGCGCGACCCAATGGGCCAAATAATGACCCCGGCCAGCAATCAATGCACTCTTTATTTATTTACATTCTCCGAGTTTCCGGCGGAGGTTGCTTCACTGGGAGCTCGTGTTTACGACATATCTCTTTTACTCATGTAACGTTTATTGCTGCACGTCCGTGGGCAGTTTTACACCTGGTTATTATTTCTGAACGTGCCTCTCCCACACCAGGTCCCAGGTGTTCTGAGCCATGCCTGGCCACAGCACAGGGGCTCCCCAGGTGTCCCGCCACCACAAGCACCACGTCGCCAGCTCCAGGGCGGACAAGTACCGGCCCGCCCGGACCATATCCAGGGACAACGCGCCCCACCAAGACGCCTCCAAGGCTCCTCGTGGGGAGCATATGCATGAGCACAACACTGACCACACCCGGTATTCGGAGAACAAGTATGGTCGCAACAGAGGCCACCCACGAAACGGCACGGGTCGAGGCTCAGAGACTATAGGATTTATCCCCGGGTCAGCGGACACCACGCCTGCCAGCAGACATGCCTGTGGCTCCTGCGCCTCCATGGGCTGGACTGGCTGTAAGGCTCTTATCTGCTGCGTACTGACCTGTGGATTTTATGGCAGTAGAGAGCCCTGCCTGCCCGTTAACGAGAGCTCCACGGACCACCCCCCTAAAGCAGGCATTGAGCCTCACCCTCCCAATGGCATGGCTGTGACCAATCCCACTTGTGGTGTCCCTTTGGAGTCCAGCAAGTCTCCTAAAGCCTCCAAGTTGCCCGCGAGTGACAGCTTCCGCTACCCGGATGTGCGCATCGCCGGTCAGACGGTAAGGTATCCGGTTGCTGCCCCAAAACGAACCCGTACGCCCGGCAAAGGGGAAAGCCAGCGGCCTGTGAGCAACACCAGCCTGTTGTCCCGCGATGACTATGACCTGGACGACCTGAGTGACACGGGCACAGACATTGACTCCCTCATCACCAAAAAGCTGCTGGAGCTTTACGCCCTGCACCAGATTGACCAGCTGGCCAAGTGCACCTCTGACTCCTCTTTCTCCCGCAAGACCAACGAGATCAGCGAGCTCATCTACAGCATCGCTCAGGACTACAACCTGGAGGAGCAGGAGGCCGAGTGCAAGCTCGTGCACGGCGTCATCCGCATCAGCACGCGAAAGGGCAAGAGGAACAAGAGCCATCCGTCAACGGGACAGCGGCCTAATGGGAGGAGCGACGGGACTCTCCCTGACAGTGGCAACGAGACCATGACCAACACTTTCGTCAGCAGCGACTGTAAGACTAAACTAATTATCATTAATAATTACTGCTGCGTGACTATTTATTAAATGCTGCATGATAACTCTTACCACCATCTGGCTGCCACATAGCAAATATAGCAATCCTCTCATAGTGTCTGTTGCAACGCTGCTTGTGTCGCACAAATACACCAGGTAATGACCTAACAATAATATTTTAATTAATCTGAGGCAAGTTGATACAGGCCCACACCGTCTCGGAATGCGTATTGCGCAATAGCCGAAGTGACCGGATTAATCCTGAAATGAGAGTACATTGATGTCTGTTGAAGCTCCTTGTTTGCCTGCGCTCACTTTGTCTTCTCGCCCCGCCGCTACAGTTCCAGAGGTGAAAGTGTCGGAGCAGACGCCATCGGACGAGTTGGCGAGGAAAATGAGGCACTACAGCGGGAGAAGTGAGTGCATTTTTGGTTTTGGCTGACATAGATGCAAGTATGATGATTTAGTTGGATGAGAGAGTGTGCAAGTCGGGCACCAGAGTGTGCAAGTGTGGGACACTTTTTTTAATAATATATTTATATTATATATAATTATTGGCACAGTATTTAACTGTGCAAATGAGTAATCAGCTAATTTGGTTAATATTTGTATGCATTGTGCAGATGGAGGTCTTTATTCATCCTCGTCACTGAGGTATAATCACCACCCCGGTGAATCGGTGCGCGGGGCTCAGGCCAACTATTGTACCTGCTGCAGCTGCAGGCTTTTCCTCTCTACTTCCCATCAACACGCACACCTCTTTAACGAGTAAAAGCCTCACATTCCTGCCCCTTTCTCCACATATGTTATAATCCCTCGCTCATTAGACGCCCCCCCCCCCTCCCTTACCTGCCACCTTACACCCACCTATCAATCTGCCTCATTCTCCATTCCCGCTCAGCGGTCATGCTACACCACCCGCTCCGAGCAGCAGGTCGAGTCACAATAAATATACACGCCACATATCGACAACTCAGGTTACAGATGGATTAATGCGCACCGGCCTCTCGTCCGTTGTTGTTCCGCGGAGAGGCGGTTAAAAGGACGGCGTGTCCCGTTACACGTCTCTGAATGAGGGCACGCCACATTGTGCTTCCACAACTTTGTGGAATGTGTCGGTGTCCCGGGTTTTACGTTCGTGCATGAAATTGGGGGGGGGGGCGGCTATATTTTGTGTTTGTTTTTTCAGGATATTAAATAAAGCTCCATCTCTCACAGCTTACTCCTCCAGCACCGCCACAGCCTACTCGCCCTACCATCACAACACGGAGGCAAACTCTTCAGGCGCTCCTATTCTGCTCTGAAGGGTGACACAGACACAGGTCGTACCTGTACCGACAAGAGACGTAGCCAATCAGATGGACAATGATATTCTTCTGCTATTATTTTTGTTGTTGCTGTTACTGAGTGGAGCACCTTTTTGTTACCAGGGGCGGTGCTACTTCTGCTTTTAGTGGTCCGGCTAGTGTTTGCTATTGGAGTGCCATTTAAATTTGTGGACTTTTCTTTTTTTTTCTCTCCAGCAAATGACCCACTGAGGAAACAATTGATGTGTGGGTGTTCTTTTTAGTTTTTTTTTTTTTTTTACACAGGGAAAGACAATGCCAGTGTGTATGTATTTGTATGCGTACACATATGTTTCAAGTTGTTTTCAGAAAAAGAAACATGACTACACTCCATGCAATCTCAGCAGTGAGAGCCAGAGGATAGAGACTGGTGGTAACGTAACTGTCCTCATTCTTGTCTGTGATTGTTTATGCAAGCCATTGTTATGTATATGTACCTATGGGCTTTTTGAATCCTGCCATTTAGACTCCTTGAAAGCATGTATTGACCTGAAAACTGCATTGTTAAGCCATATTTTGATGTACATATTTTAAATGTCAATGTTACTGTCTGGGTTTTTAAACCATTTGTGGCATTGACCACAGTTTTTTTTAATTCACAGATAAGTCTTGTTTTTAACAAAATAAAAAAAAGCTTGTTTATGCCTTTTTCATGTGCATTCAATAAGGAAATACAGATGTCCTCTAGTTCATATTTTAGCTTCCACAAACTAAATCCTATTATCCTACTAGCTAATTCTCCTCTTTATCTCGTTGGATTATTGTTGTCAAGCTCATCTCCTCGAGGTCACCGTGTTGTGCCAGGAAGACTTTTTCCGCCCTCGGCAAAAGAAATAACTTGTTTGGCGGGTTCTGACAAAAAGGAAATAAAATCCTGGGCTTTGTCTTTGTCATTTATCGCAAAGTAAAACAATCTAAACCTTATCCTGAACTTTATGAAACTAATTATATATATATATATATATATATATATATATATATATATAATCTTAAAAGTAGTTTGCACCCTTACATGTTGTCCACTTGGGAAAATTATTACATATTACTATCATGGGCACCAAAGATGAAAACCAATGTGAAGACTAATGTCTGTTACTAATTTCTCCTGAAAATAGGTGAAAAGATGTTTCGCTTATTCATTTGAATTCTTCTGTGTCAAATGCAGTTGCCCTGTGTAACCCCGTTTCCTCTGGCTCTCTGCCCCCGCCAGCACATTCCTGTTTTACCTGTATGAGGTGTCGTGAAAAAAGCTCACGGTTTCACAACTAGCATACCACAGGCTGGGAGAGGGCTCGTTCTATATCAAATATCTAGCGGGCAGGTTGTTAACAGTGTGCTTTGTTTTTAAGTTTCTTCGGATAGTTAATTCAGCATTCACATATTTAATCCACTTTAGTGCATTCAAAACGGTGGTAATTGTTTTGCGTAGTACTTTTATTTTGTTAAACATTTGTGTATGTGACAAGTGTATCAGGGTTCAGGTTTAATTCACTCGTGAATGCTTCTGTGGGATTATAGTTTCTCAAGCGTAAACGTGTGACTTTCACTATTTTCCATGAGAGGGAGACAAAACACACTGAAATGACTGTAATTTGTGGTCATAACAGAAACATGAAAGGGGGATTACTTCCCTATATTTCTCAGTCTTTCTAGATTGGTGTTAGGTGGTAAACCTTTCACAGGATTATGACGTCTATAAATAAATATACTCACCAATGATATGCTACGCAACCCTTCCCTTTGGGTTTAACATGAAGGTGAACGCATGTGTGTAGTTTCTCCTGAGTTTCATCCAACACTAACGATGACAGACTGTCGCTCACTGGGTTTAAGCCTTACATTTTACATTTTAAAACTACAAATGTGTGCGGAAAAAAAACACCTGTCACACCGGAGGCTTTTCATATTATTGAAACAACTTTTCCCATATTTTAAGTGTCTCTAGAGACAACTTGAAAATAATTTAAAACAAGGAGGCTTGAGCGATACTTGCCTGCACAACATGTCGGTAATGAGGGACATGCCAAATGAGCTGTTGGGTTGAAGATGTCCATAACAGAGTGTTTCTATCCAGTGCTGCACCTGGTACTAAATACCAATATTCTGGCTTGCTGTGAGTGTTTTTAAAAGATTGAAACAACTCTTCACTATTACGTTCACGTATAAAAATATATTTATTTGAAATGTTCTGTTATCACAGCATTTATTTACAACATTGAAGCAAACGGAAAATACCTTCAACATAAGATACAGTGGGTTCTGTATGTTGATGTGTCAAAGGTCAAATCGTTCAACTTCAGCAGATAAAAGATTTTCAGACTGGGCCTAAAGTGACCTGAGCTTCAATGTGAATGTAAATAATTCACAGTCTCTTGTTCACCAAGTCACATTCCACTTTCAGGCATTCCTCCATGTCATGAGGAAAACATTGCTTGGGTTGGTCAACGATAAGCAACAGTAAAAAAAAAAAAAAAAAATCATTGGATTCAGTCCAGCTGTCCTCTTCTATCTGCAGAAGAGCATGTCGACCAACAGCTCCAGCAGATCCGCCGGGCCGGTCACGGGCCGGAAGAAGAGTTCAGTAATGAGGCTCGATGTGATGCTCTGCAGCATGGAGGCTGTGAGGAGGATTCGAGCAAAGCGCTCCCGGTCCCCTGGGTGAAGGAGCTGGACCACCTCGCTGAGGGCATGCTGAGCCTCCTGTTGCAGGCCTTCAACAAACAGAGCTGCCTTTAAATCTGGGACATCTGTTGGGGCGTAAAGGCAAGAAATGAAATACTGAAACATACACGTACAATGCAGTGTTTGCAGTGTTCTTCCAGCACGTTGTTCTGATTTCTACATCCAACATCAAATGAATACATACCTGGATTAAATATTGTGATCCCTTTGAGGTACGCATACTCCTTTGGACTCAAATCCAAGCTCCAAAACGTTTTGAGGCAGGACTGGAGTTTGCTGACACCGGCCACGGTGGGCTGCTCCCTCTCCATCTCATATCGATCGTGGCGATTGAGGAGAATATTTTTCAGCATGCTGTCAGCCGGTGTGTCCGTCACCTCAAAGTCCACATGCTCCTGGGCCAGACCCAAAATAAAGAGCGGTGCCCAGCAGCTCTTGAGAAGTGAGAACTGGTCGTTTGGTGGCATCTGGTTAAAAGCAGGTAAGTTCTTCATGAAATGGACAGTTTTGACCAGAACCGCTGACGCTTCTTTGCAGATCTCCGATGGCCTTCTCAAGCACACTGTCCGTCGCAGCTCACAGTTGCATCTATGAGCCATTGAATTGTAGTTGAAGCCGTTTTGGCTTGTGTTGCTGCTATCCATTTGGCTCAGGATGTTGTAGAGGATAGGATTCGAAAGCGTGTCGGTGTTGGTTGTACAATGACACCTGTTATCCATTTTTATAGGCTGTAGAGATCTGTGCAGGTAAATGTAAGAGACTTCTCAACAGATGGGCTCTGCAAGAGCTTGTGAGTACTGCTGCTTCCTCCAGTGTGCCTGTATTTATAAGGGCAACCCGCCCCGCTAAGTAGACCTTGACTTGTCAATACACTTTCTGTGAAAAACAACCATGCGCTCTGCCAGGTGACTGACGGAATAACCCTGGGAAACTGATAAGCTTTTCTCAATGAAAAGGATCTGGTGGAGTAACGCCTGGAAATCGAGAGGGTTGGGCCTTATCTTGTAGTCGGTGTCATTAACCCAGGCAGTACCAAGCTACCAAGGACTGCAGACTGCCAGCTCACACCTGTAGAACTGGAAAGAAGCCAAAGCAGAGCGGGGCCATTGACCTGTAAGTTGTGTCCTCATGAAGTGTATCAAGTTTTTTTTAGTTTTTTAAAAATAAATGTATCCATTCTAACATCGGAACAGGACTGGAATTTAAAAAAAAATAATTTGTCGTATAAAACTGCTCATTCTCTTTTCTTTTCTTTATTTTACTATAGTTTGCCTTTGATATTGATTAAAACAAATAAAGAATACTTAGATACACTGAATACACTTTGCATTTTTATTTTTCATTTCCTTTATTATTTAAATTCTTAAATGTAATATGTTCTGCCCTGCTATTTTATTTTATTGTATATAATGTAACCTTGTGGGGATGAATAAAGTCTAAAAACTATCTATCTATCGATCAATCGATCTATCTATTAATAAGAAAGGAACTCCAGTTTATGACATCGGTAACAGGCGGTACACAGCGTTCCAGTGGTCATTTAAATTGGTTAACCCTCATTTGTTATCTTCCCTGTGCCTGGCACGGAGGCTTGAAGCTGATACGCTAATGAGCTTACTTTATTGTTGTCACAAATAAACAGACTTCTCATTTTCAATGACACGTCCTTTTGGTTTAAACATTTAGCCCCGTGAACCAACTAAATGTGTTCCACATTGTATAGACAGCTGACCTCAAACATAACATATCATATGTTTATGGGGTCACCTGCTGGAAGCATCATTGTGGACGTTTTAGAATAAGACCTGAACCAGAGGGCAGCGGAGTCAAGGACAGTTCAGTGAATGACTGCAATAAAGAGATTATGAGCCAGACACTACTGGCAGCACCCGCCACCGAATGTTTGTGTTACTTCGTCAGTCTCTTTATCCCTTCAACAAATTATCCAGAATAGGTTACTCACCTCCTCTTATTTCCTGGAGTGATCTCATTATGATACACTACTGTGGTCATTCATGTAAGATGTGACTAAATCATAATGGACCTCTGCTTCGAATGCGTGATAAAAAAAGACGCAAAGTTATCTTCTCGAATGTGATCCTTTCAGCAAAGTGACTTGTAACGCCGCCAGAAAGCCCTCAAGCTTCATGAAGCATGGCGGCTAGTTGTAAACGCTTGTGATAAGCGTTGTGTTTATAGACGTTTGGAGCAGGCAGAGACGGACACGGAGGACGGACGCTTATCTCCACCAAGACAGTAAAAATAAAATGGCCTTCATATCCTGCTGTATTCTGAGATCAGGCAAGGGAAACCGGTGAACATGATGTGATTGGCTGGCACCTTCAGGAGGTCTTGGCCTTTGAAAAAAAGAGATTATTGAAATACATACAAATTATAAAATGTATGAAATGTACACTTGACTGTAATAGCCTTATCAAGTTAAGACTATGATAATAAATAAAAGGCCAACCGTTGCATAATTTTGAAGATAATTGGTTCAACATATCCACTGAAAGACCGTTTGCTTTTCTGGTAAAATATTGACTTTTGCTCTTCCCCTGATTTTATTTTGTACAGGTTATTGAACTCTCTGTTTATACTTGACCTGGCACTTGACCCTGACCTACTGCTAATAGAGCGAAGGTTCATTTACCTGACTCTGTTCTCAGAAGGTCGTCGACCCAAAGGTGGCAGTTAGTCTGACAGCGTGGCGAGAGGTCATTTCAATCGCTGGTGGGAAAATATTATTAGACTTCACATTTTTTGTTCTTTCAGGTTCACCAAAAAATTTAGAGAGACACCACAACTTTAAGTACAAGCTAGATCCAATCCAACAATACAGTTTGAATGATTTTTTTTAGGTCAATAACTTTAAGAATAAATTGCTGAAAAGAAATTCACAATATAATACTTGAGAGATCAGAGTGAATACTAATGAAATGGTTCATCCTGTGTCTTTGCATTTTACAGGCGTTTGAGATAAAGTTAAACACATCAATATAAAAACGGCCATTCCAATTTGTAAACATGTGCACAGCATATTTCAAGGTTTTCCCTTTGTTTCTTTTTTTCTTTTCAATGACTCTACTTCTAGACGGTGCTCCGCCAGCTAGTACTTGGAAAAGCAAAAGCTACATACTAACTAACATAATGCTAAACCTTTTAGGCACTAACCAAGAAGTGACGGTACTGAAAGCTGGTATTGAATGATTGGTCAGATTCCCAGTCTTGTTTAGTTATCCTTTGATTAGATATTTCCTGAATTACACTATTTTGTTTATAAGTTCCGCTAGGTTAGACTTTGGCATTTAAGAATGTTCAATAGCAGGAAGTGTTTTTGTTTTTATGGAATTTTAAATATTATGGTTATGTTATCAGCACTGGTATGTGAAAAGAAATGTAAACAATACTGAGTGCCACAGTTTAATTCTAAAACATTATCTTCATTTTATGAACGAGGCCAAAACTTCTGTGCAGAGACCAATGTGTGTCTTTTGTGACAGGTCATAGTACATAGATCTTCTCTTCCTTGCTCATTGTTTTTTATATGTATTTTATTTTCCAGAACAACTGGATATTTGGTGCATCTATTTGTGGGAGTGCTTACCCAGACACAGCAGGGCCCTTGTGTGTATGAAATATGTGTTTGAAAGTTGACTCATTAGTCGATTAGAAAATCTGGTGTCATGTTTTTTTTTTTACCTGTAATTTCCAAACATGTACGACACTTTTGATGATTAGCATGGACTTCAACAAGGCAGGGTGGCTATGACTGATGCACAATAAGTGTGTAATATGGTGTGTAAAGTGATGACATGGTACAGTCACTCCATTCTAGTTTTACTGCCTATTACTATCAAACACAATGATAAAAAGCTGAGTTGAAGGCCAAAGAGTTAGTTAGTATAGTTAGCTAGGGTTAATGAACTCTGGCTGAGTACATTTAGTGATTCTCTTTCTCAACAAGGTTAAAAATGTACTGTGTTTCATAAAGGACAGAACATGTTGTCATTTGTCCTGCTCAAAAAGATACTGTATGTAATTTAAGAATAGAGCCAGAAACGCTGTCTTTAAATTGCAATTTGAGTCTCACGATTAAATTTCTCCGTTTAGCATTTTAACTTTTAATCTTATCAATGAGACAGGGATCACTATCAATGTTCTGCTCAGTGAGTTGCTTGTTAAAAATGAATGTATTTGTAGATTCCCACAGTGAACCATTAAGAGCGATCTCTTCTAAAAATGCCTGTACTAAGGATTGAACTATTTCCCCCCTTTGTACAGTTTTTGTTGGTTTGTTTTTTTATTGTCAGAGAGCGTTTGGGTCTGACTAGTGACACATTGTCTTGGCTAAACTGCTCTTTGTTTATCCTTGGATGTACATCACTATCACTAATTTCCTGGATATCAGGGACTGCAAAAACTTCATGGTGAAACAACAATGCACATAGATACAGAGGTCTAAGACCATCAGAGATTATATTTATTTGTAATTATTTGGGATATATGGTTTGATATTTGAGATGGCATACTTTCATGACAGATAAACTATATATATATATATATATATAGAGAGAGAGAGAGAGAGAGATCATGTATCTTATATCAGTAGCCTTTATCTTTTGCCATTGAACTCTGCTTGTCTTTGTTTGTTTTTCTGTAAAATGTATGATAGTATACAGTATACTTCATAATATACACATACATATATATACCCACGGTTCTGTGCTTGGTCCCCTCCTCCTCATCATTTACATCCTTCCCCTTGATCACATCATCCGTCGTCATGGTCTCGACTTCCGCTGCTACGCTGACGACACCCAAGTCTACTTCTCCTCCAAGACCATCACCTCAGTCACCCACTCCACTCTCACCGCCTGTCTCACTGATATATAATCATGGATGCAACAGAACTTTCTCAAACTCAACTGCAATAAATCTGAAATATTCATCATCGGCCCTAACTCCCTCACCCGCTCAGCCCAGACCTTCTCTCTCAACATTGATGGCTCCATCGTCACCTCCTCCACCCAGGTCTGCAACAACCTCGGTATCATCCTCGACCCCACCCTCTTTCCTACCCCACGCCAACCACATCACCAAAACTGCTTTCTTTCACCTCAGGAACATTGCACGCCTCCGGCCCTCCCTGTCCTCTGCCACCACTGAAATTCTCATCCATGCCCTCATAACCTCCACACTTGACTACTGCAACAGCATCCTCTTCGGCTCTCCCAACAAAATCCTCAATAAACTTCAGTATGTTTAGGACTCTGCCGCTCGACTGCTCACCTCCACCCGCCGCTATGAACACATCAACCCGGTCCTACGCAACCTTCACTGGCTCCCGGTCAAATTCAGGTTAGACTTTAAAATATTACTCACCACCTACAAAGCCCTAAACAACCTGGCCCCTCCCTACCTTTCAGACCTCCTCCCCCTTTAAGCCCCAATCCGTTGCCTCAGGTCCGCCAGTGCAAACACTCTGAAGACCATCAGGACCAAGCAGACCTGGGGTGACAAGGCCTTCACAGATGCTGCACCCCCCCTTCTGGAACGCCCTCGCCAACCACATCCGTCAGGCTCCCACCCTATCATCATTCAAGCAAGCCTTCAAAACCCATCTCTTCAAACTCACCTTCACCTGCTAACCCCTGCACCCTACCCTCCACTACATGACTCATTCTGCATAGCTTCTCCAGTTTTTTCCTTTTTACCTGAAATGTTCTGTTTGTTTGTTTTGTTTGCTCCTTGTCTTTCTATTTAGTTTTGTTATGTTTGTCTATGCCTTATGTAAAGCGTCTTTGAGTGTCTAGAAAAGCGCTATATACATTCAAAGTATTATTATTATTATGATATAAGTGTACATATATATATATATATATATATGTATTATATTTTCTATATACCTTCCATATAAAATAAGGGAAATGGTCATAGAGAAACGATATAATAGTGTAATATAAAGAATATTCTATGGAGTAGCAAAAAAGTCTCAGGAAGCGGAAGTGACGTCCTTTCTGATGACGTCTGCCGTCCAGAAAAGAAAACAATCATGGCGGACTCTGAAAGCGTATCTCTGGTGTATTTGGCAATAAGCAACATTCCTGTTGCTTTACGCTCCGCGGATTTGAGGAATTATTTCAGTCAGTTCATAGAAAGCGGCGGTTTCCAGTGTTTTCACTACCGGCATCGACCGGAGGTCCTCAGGGAGCCCGAGGTGTCCGGGGAGCCCGTGTGTAGTGACGGCGAGGAGGGCAGCTCCAAATCCCCGGACACCAACCCGGTAACGCGCACCGGCTCCCCGAAGAAGCAGAAGGTCAAGACGTGCTGTTGCATCGCCTCGCTTCGTGCTCACGATGCCGACAGACTCGTCCGGATGTATGCGGGGAATCACTGGATCGACCCGAAGGGGAACTGGCTGGCGAGACGTTGTGTTATTAGACGAGTAAAGGTTGCACGCGACCACGGTTAGTGAAGCGGCGCATACCGGTGACGTCATTCTTCTCGAAATGTGCTTCTTTTTATTGCTCCTTGTACATCAAATTGTATTTTGTCTTTTTTAAATATTCTTTCAGATGATGGGTCATTCCCCTATAAATCAAAGCACGAGCAGCGCCACCGGGTGTCCTTGACGGAGAGTTTCACAGAGGCCGACCTCAAAAGTCTCTCCGAGCTGAATCCACCAGCTCTGATGCAGAATGGGAACGTAGGCACACCCGTGAAAGTGTTCCTGCAGCTCATCCAGTCCTGCCGACTGCCTCCGCGTCTCATCCGCAAGCTGGGCCTCACTTTCCCCAAGACCAGCTCCAACCGTCGTTACGGCAACGTACCGTACCAATATTGGGACACCTGGACTCTTCCAGCCACTGAAGAGACCGTGTTAACAGCTGCTGGACATGAAATTTCAGGACCGGGCACTTTGGCCCCTCGATCCTCGAGACCGAGGCTGCTAGTTGATCACACGGCAACAACAGAGACTGAAGAGCCACAGAAGGAGAAGGAGGAGGAGGAGGAGGAGGAGGATGCACAGTCCTGTGCGGATGATGTGGGTTTAAATCCATTCCTATTTATGAGTAAAATATAAATGCACAGTTAACAGCATCTGTAGGCTGTTCACTGAAGTTTGACAAGTATTAATTTTGTTGGCTGTAGGATGATGATTACTGTGAGGAGTGGGAGCGCCATGAGGCTTTGCATGAGGATGTAACGAGCCAGGAGCGAAGCAAAGAGCGGCTGTTTGAAGAGAAAATTGAGTTGAAGTGGGAGAAGGGCGGCTCAGGCCTGGTGTTCTACACCGACGCCCAATACTGGCAGGAGGAAGAAGGAGGTACGCAACAAAATCAATCATGCTGTTTTCCACACTTACCAACAGAAGCTCTTTTATATGTACCTCTTGAAATATATAATAACATAGGTTTACACATAAACATAATCTTATCTTGCATCTTATCTGATTTATGTTTACATTAGCCAGCATGCCTATGGGAAGTCAAACCAAAACAATAATTTTTAGCTGTGGTTAGTTTGTACATAATTTGAATAAACTAACATCCACTTTTCTATTACAATAATAGATATTAAAAGATCAACTTTGATGTGTGCAGAACTTGTCAAAATCTATTCAAAGTACATTTATGATTTAAAAATAATATTATATATAAAGTGTATTTGCTTGATGACATTAATAACATTTATGTCTCCTGTTCTTTTTAGATTTTGATGAACAAACGACAGACGACTGGGATGTGGACATGAGTGTTTACTATGATAAAGGTATGTCACGTTTGTTTTACATCTGTGATTAACTTAATTGACGAAGGGAACCAAGCTGAATTTTTTGTGCAGGATCCGTTTTTCTTTAATCCAGCTCTTCCTCTCACAGATGGAGGTGATATGGATGCCCGTGACTATGTCCGAATGCGGTATGAACAAAGGCTAAGAGAGGGTCTTGAAGATGGATCTGGACACAGTCAGTCTATTGGCGGCTTTGAGAAGTTTACTAAGGTAATGAGATGGGCTATTATTTGACTACATCTTTTCTACCATAGTCTATAAGAGCATTTTCTGGATATTGTTTTTTTTTTTTTAGGGCTTTGGTCGTCGTTTGATGGAAAAGCAGGGCTGGAAGGATGGTGAAGGATTGGGAAACAGTCGGATTGGGATTCCTGACGCCCTTGAGGGTGATGGCCAACATCCCAATTGTAAAAGAGGCTTTGGGTAAGTAGAATATAACTGCTTGCATGTATGCCAGTGAGTGGACACTGTTTTAAGTCCTGATGCTAATGTATTTATTCTCTACAGGTATCATGGAGAGAAACTTTTCTTACATCCTATAAAAAAGGCCAGGACAGATTTTCATATCACTACAGTGTACGACAAACCCAAAAACATCGATGAAGGGGACACCTTGCTGAGACGTCAACCAAACACTAGTCTGAAGTACAGAGGCTGGCAGCCAGGTGGCACCATTGGACCACGACGATAACAGTTAAATTATTGTTATTCCACAGATTTTGTACTCGCATATTTTTGTGTTTATTAAAACTTCTTTTTTTTTTAAACTTTTCATTCACTTGTGCTGATTTTGTCATTATATAAGATTACGCAATATCTCAAATTACTATCACTTTATTTCACTTGCTCCATATTGTTATGGAACTTCATGGTGTGTATTAAGGATGCAGCGGGAGTTTTAGGCGCACATAATATGTTAAATTCAATCAGTCAAATGCAAAAAAAACACAGCTTTTATTCTGACATCTCGGTTACGTAACCCGGATGTACTTAGTAGCGTAGCCGGTTAGCAGCCGATGTACGCATGCAAACGTAACGGCGGCAGACGGTAATTATCCATCAGTACTTGTTACGTTTGCAAATAAAAGTTAGTAAATTAGTTCGACTTCTCTACGGCCACACATGAACTTACACAGTTTTCTCGACTCCTGCTCAAGTATCGAGGTTTTGCTTTGAAAGTAACGTTAACGGTTGTTAAGCAGGCGTTTGCGTGCTAATATCTGACACCGACTGACCCCACCAGGTAACAACCTGGAGGCTGATTCCCTGCATAGGACATCACATGTGGGCCCCTCTGACACCCTGGTCCCGTCTAATGTGAGCTCTCCATTGACACCATGTCCGGTCACGCTGGAGCAGCGTCCTCCCTGCGCTTCGGCCAGGTGGTCATCGGACCTCCGGGCTCTGGGAAAACCACCTACTGTCGGGCCATGCAGGAGTTCCTAACTCAGCTCGGACGCAAGGTGGTCGTGGTGAACATGGACCCCGCAAACGAAGGACCTCCGTACCCCTGCGCGGTAGACATCGCGGAGCTGGTGGCTCTGGACGACGTCATGGAGGGCATGAAGCTCGGACCCAACGGCGGCCTCCTCTACTCCATGGAGTACGTTGAAGCCAACCTGGACTGGCTGGAGAACAAGCTGAAGGAGCACGGTGACTGTTACTTCTTGTTTGACTGCCCTGGACAGGTGGAGCTCTACACCCACCAGACTTCAGTCAAGAATATATTCTCACAGCTGGCCAAGTGGAACTTCAGGGTGAGCCTCTCAAACTATCATGGGATGGAGCGATGACGTCCCCTGAGCATTTGACTGACTCATCATCTGCGGTCCTTGTGAGTGCACAATGGTACCACAGTGTAGATCACAGGTCTTGTGACTCTCCCACCCTTTCTCTCCTTCTTTAAGCTGGCGGCCGTGCACTTGGTGGACTCTCACTTCTGCGCAGACCCAGCCAAGTTCATCTCTGTGCTTTGCACCTCTCTGTCGACCATGCTGCACGTGGAGCTCCCCCATGTCAACATCCTCTCCAAGATGGACTTGATTGAGCAGTATGGCAAACTGGGTAAGTTACAAATGTTACCCGTCTCAAAAAATATAGATTCTTACTTGTATATTTTAGGATTACACCTGTAATCGGGGGCGACTGTGGGTCAGTGGTTAGCAGGTCCGTCTTTCAATCAGGGGGTTGGCGGTTCAATCCCCGCCCTAGTCAGTGTGTCCTTGAGCAAGACACTTAACCCTGAATTGTTCCCTGTAGCTGTTCTACAGTGTATGAATGTAACATGACTGTAAGTCGCTTTGGATAAAAGCGTCAGCTAAATGACATGTAATGTAATCGTATAATTTATTTATGTATTTTATTCATAATATGATATACCGTGGTGACAGTTTTCCTTATTGGTATTCTTGTGCAGCCTTCAACCTTGACTTCTACACAGAGGTCATGGACCTGACCTATCTTCTCGATCACCTCGCCGCAGACCCCTTCTTTAAAAAGTTCCACCGTCTAAATGAAAAGTTGGCAGAGGTCATACAAGATTACAGCCTCGTTTCCTTCGTGCCTCTCAGTGTAAAGGTATCATCATTTGTTGCTGTTTTTGAATAATTTATTGTTCTATATTTCAAAGAATGACCCTCAGGTTCAATATAGTTTACACTTCTGGTGGTACAATAAGATTATTTTTACGATAATTCCAATTGAAACATGCTTCAGTAAATTGAAAGTGTAATCCTGATTCAGAACGGGATAAGGTGGCTCGAGCTAATATAGAGGCCGGTTGTACATGGCTGTCATCAACCTTCTGAATGTAGAATCATTGAATGAAAATGACCTTATATAGGTTGTATGCTGTACCAGTTTTTATTTATTTCAGGTATAACATTGTATATATTTTATCTCAAAGCTCAGGTTGTATGTATGCTCTGCAGCCATTATTATTATAACACAGAGACTCGGACCAGCCGTTGGTTCTTTTTTGCTGCAGGAAAGTGAACACTGATCAACTGCATATTGCACACGGCGACACACAAAGCTCACTTTTCTTTTAAAGCAGGTTATTGCTTAGTGATTACCAAATGTCAAGTCTGCTTTGAGCTAAATCCCAAACTCACAGATCTAATGAAGCCTGACCAGCTTCATCAAACCTGCCATACATACAGAATTTAAGCCTTGAAGGCTCAGTTTCTACATTATACAAGCTTTGTTTAAAGAGTAATACATTTTTACATGTTCACTTATTTGACACCACATACTAATTCATTGTTAGTCTCATGTATATTTCCATTCTGTGGACTGATGAAAGGCCACTGAGGGAAGAGAGTGGACAGCGTAATACGAATACCGTCATTATATAATTGTAGGGGGGGGGGGGTGCCCCCCCATGGGTTAGGACCCACCGAACAGCCACACTAGGTAGAACTAGCTGAATATGTCAAACTCTAATATTAAGTCACCTAAGCCAAATTACATTTCTAAAAATCACTCAGGACAAATTTCATCTCAACAGGTAACTCATGAATAATTTTTAGCATTTTATATCTCGCACTGGATCAATTTTCTGCAGATGGATTGGACTGTTAAAAGGGGAGTGGGCTGTCAGCACTTTATTCGCTCCCTGGCATTATTTCCTCATGGAGACTGATATGATGCTGTCTGTGTACCCAGAGAAAGGAGTCTAGACTACTGTGCCATTACTGCATATGGGACTATTACCTTGAAGCTGCTCTGTCTTCTACCCCCTTAAAATGAAGCAGCCACTGGTTTTTCCTAGGTTACCAATGGTCCTTAAACAGCTAATTTAAATAACAAAAACTCATAATTTTGACCTTGAGAAGGACGATATGCTAAACTCTGACCACCGGAGGAAGTTTTAGATTTGATGGCTTTTATATGCATATGTAGCATCCCTCAAAATACCAAATACCTTGATAAACACATTCCCAGGCTGAACGAGCTGCACACACTCATCTCCAAGAGGGCTGACAAGTGAAACAAATCAACACTGACTCTTGATAGGAGTGAGTGTGTGTGTGTGTGTGTGTGTGTGTGTGTGTATGTATATGTGTGTGTATATATATATATATATATATATATATATATATATATATATATATATATATATATATATATATATATATATATATATATATATAACCCTCAAATGCTTCTCTTTTCTGTCTCCAGGACAAGGAGAGCATGATTCAGGTCTTACGAGCAGTCGACAATGCCAATGGCTACTGCTTTGGAGACCTGGAGGAGAGGAATCTGCAGGCCATGATGTCAGCTGCTGTGGGGGCAGACTTCCAGTTCGACTCGTATCCTTTCCTGATCTCTGGTGACTCACGGTGACTCATCTGGTTCAAAATCAAACGTTAAGATATACGGAAGGCGGCTGAAAGACTGAATATTCTGGTGTTTATAATGACTCGGCATGAATTGTGCTTAAAGTAACCTGACTCTTACAATGTACATTTTAAAATGTGATTATGTTTTGGTAGGATTTCCTTAACAGTCCCTCAGTACTCTTGGAGTGCAAGAGCGATACGTTGAAACCAGGGGAAAGACTGTGGAGGAGGAAATGATGGATCTGTAAATATAAAAGGACACAACTGGTGGCCTTTTTAGCACCAGTATACCAGGGGAGTCTTTGCAGCATCCATCTAACTTGGCCTGGATTCTGAGCCTCTCTACAACAGTGGCAGTGGAGAGATGGGACCTACATTTTAGTGTTGTAGATGCTTCAAGGTTGCACCACACCTCATAAAAGTCACTGTAAGGAACACTGAGGGGAGCTTCTCTTCAGTTATCTCAGATGTTACGTTTTCAATAAATGCCCTTACATTTTTTTGAAGTGTATGCTTTAGGTTTTGTTTTGTTTTGTTAAATGTTTTTGGTCTCCTTATTTTACAGGACACACAAATCATATCACGAGGAGGTCACGTTAATGAGCATTGTTATGTGTCCTCTGTTGGAATGCATTAACTGGAAATAAAAGATTATTGTTGATAATCCTTGGTGCTTGTTATAGATTGCTATTGCATACTTTTAGTTATTAAAGAGTGTTGTGCTTTTGGAGACTTGGAGAAGTGTGACAAAGATGATACAGAGGCTTTTATTTTTCCTCATGCGTGTCCTCCTGCCATGTGCATATTATTGAGAGAAAATAATATAACTTGACAATCGGCATTGCCTCCGAGATGCCTTCACATGTGCGTGCAGTGGATAAGTAAATAAACACTTTATACTTTATGTTCATGAAACAAATTGTAATATTCTTACCCCTAAGTCAAATACTTTAATAATTCGAATTCTATTTAATTTGAATTCTACATTTTAAAAACGAGATGGGTGTCTTAACAAATGTAATACCAAATACTATAATGCTATGTATAGCATGAACTATGATTCCAGTGTTTTTTGATATAACGATGCAACATTTGCAGATCTTTCTGTTCTTTTGCAGCGTGCTGGGTGAACTCCAATAAATCTAAAGAAATCATGGGACACCTGATAATAACATAACTGCATAATGTCCAAAGACACGAGGTGAATAAGGAAAACAACATTGCCAACAAATTCAAAAGAGCGATGACTTTCGCCACAGCGAGTCCTCCGTGCGTTAGGCCTCTTTTGTCCAGCAGGTGGCGCGTGAGCTTACAAATCCCACCGCCAGATCCCCCCAGAAGTCTGCTCCAAGTTTTCCCAGCAGCCGGAGCAGAAAAAATTAAGTCAGGCGGGGAGAGGAAGCTACATTAAATCTGTTTCTGCACAACTGGCCCTGTGTCTGGTCTCTGGGATGGAAGACTCTGTGTCTTTATAAGAGCAACTCAAACTCACTTTTTTAACTTGGGGGAGATTACTTTTTCCACTGCTGCCGTTGTACTCTCTCTTAACCCAGTTTAAAACCCAACATCTGCATTATAAATGTTCCTCCCAACATTACAACCCCCTCACACACACACGCACTTAACACGAGGCGTGTGCGTGCATGTACTTCCCATGTATCGTTGTAGCCATTGTAAAATACAGCGTGATCCACTTTGCGAGCACGCGCCGCTTTGGGAAATCACATTAACCTTGTGCGGTATGACGCGGCTGAGAAATGATATGAGCCTACTTTTGCTTTCTGCTCTTCGTGCATTAGGGGGTGTGTCAGGCAGATTGTTAAATTGTGTTCCAATGTTTGTACATGTGATCAAGTATGCCTTCTCACTGGTACTTCCTGCCTTTTCCCCCACGTATAAAACCCCTAGAGGTGGGTGGATATGTGTGTGTGTGTGTGTGTGTGTGTGTGTGTGTGTGTGTGTGCGTGAGAGAGTGCGTTTGTGTGTGTGTGTGTCGTTAGTAAGAACATAGTTGCACCCACACATCTACATCTTAATCGATGCCAAGTCTAACTATTAAACGCCTCATACGTCTTAAAATACATTTACGTTTCATTCTTTGAAATGAAAACTCCCCCCAGTCGCGCACACGCACATACGCACACGCGCACACACAATCCTCATCCCCGCTCGATGCTGTGCACACACCCTGTGTGTTTTGTTGATGCCAAAAAATGTCTGCTTCATTGGGACTGAAGAGAGGAGGGGGACAAATGCTCCATTTTCCTAATTGTTGGGAGACTTTGAAACTGTTCATGCATCCTCTGTCTGGTAGATAAGGTCTGTTCCTTCACCCCCCCCCCCCCGGCATGGTTCAATGTTAGTAGGGTGAGAGAGAGAGAGAGAGCGAGAGAGCGAGAGAGGGAGCTGGAGCCTGTGCACCCATCCCCCCACACTCAGCAGAGGAGTGTTTCTGCTGGAGTGAGAGACAGACAGAGAGGAGAGAAGAGGGGGTGGTAGAGCAGAGCAGAGCAGAGCAGGCAGGGGAGGGAATAAGAGGGAATGTGCATTGGTAGTCTGATTTGCTGCAAGGCTTCCTCCTTCTACTCTGGAAAAACCTGTGTGCGTTGCCTTTGCTTGCCTAAATACCACGCAGAAGCACCGATGGGAATTCAGTAAAAACAACAGTGTGCATAGGCAGATTTCTGAGCTGAACATATTCATAGATATGACCATTACTGCTTTTATTTTTTTTCCAAGTAAGAATTATAACTGTGTATACAGGCTTCATGTGCAAGTTAGGCCAAATCCACTTGTTTCATTTAATAGATTGCAGTGTGCGCAGTACAGCTCTACACTTACAGCTGTTGTATCCACACATGTACTCTACATGTACACACATATACACAAAAACATACATGTAGATATATGTAATGAGTTGATTTCTCGCTGTACTGATCACTAATGACATTCGCCATGCATATGGATGTTTTTGTAACGCACAGCAGTTAGAGCAGTATATAGTTATATCGTTTGTTGTGTGTGTTGGTAACATAACACGAGTCAGTTGTGAGAACATGACTGTCTTCATGTGGAGAAAAAAATATGCCACCTATGAGGGATAAAGACAATGTGGTTGTAAGAAGAAAAACAGTCCAGTCCGCATCGCAGCGGATGCAGCTCGTGTTTTGCAGCCCTCCGTGTGGCTCAGTAAAATGGCTGTATGTAGCGGAGCCTCGTGTTGGTTGGGTTTGCTCCCTGCTTCTACCCGGACTCAGTAACACAACTCCCACAACAATTTCTGTCGCTTTTTTACGCATTGTATGGAGCGTCCATCATATTTCTTACCCATTTACGGAACCGGAACCGGGATGGCAGCCGGATTCGGTCCGGTATAAGGGGTGGGAATGAATCGGCACAAGGATACATGGTTATAAACAATTATTTATATTCAATGCTAGCTTTTGATTGTGACTGACTCGCCGAGAGAGGGAGATAGAGGTGGTGAGGTGGTGGGGTGGGGGGGGGTATATCATGGCCGCTCAGGTCGCCACTCTTAACACTAGCCCGCCTTCCGAACTCAAAAAACCCGATCGAGACCCCAAGGAGGAGTCGGTACCGGGGGACAAGCAGTCAGACAAAAAGCAGCCGGGCTTGGACAGCGGATCGCCGGGCCGGGGGGATCTGCAGGACGGGGCCGACGGTGGAAATGCAGGGGGAGGAGGGGAACCTGAGATGAAGAACGGGAATGGGAACCCGCCCAGGGCTAACAATAATAACCAGAATGACTCCGTCGGACCGGAGGGGAATAACCATCCCGGTTTGGTGCATCACCACGGCACCGCGTTTCCTCCCTCTTCCTACGGATACAGTCAGCACTACAGTCGGGCCCCTTTTCATCAACATGGCGGACAACAAAGCCCTGGCATGGCAGTTGCTGGTCCGGTCGTGCAGTCGAGCAATATGATGGACCCGTATCAACCCAATTCCCACGAGCATGGCTTTTCAAACCACCAGTTTAACAGCTACAACCCGTTCCCGAACAGGACGCCCTACCCCGGCCAAGCATACGCCGTGAACTCTCCTCGCAGCAGCCAGGCGCCGACAGCTGGGGGGCAGCCAGCTAACGTGAAGCAGCAGCCGCCGCCACCAGCGGGAGGACCCGCGGCGATGGCCGGCTCTTACAGTAACCAGAGATATAACATTGGGAACCCTCAGCCTACATCCACGCCGACACTCAATAAGCTCCTGACCTCCCCTAGCTCGACGCGTGGATATCCGAACTACCCGTCTAATGACTACAGCAGCCAGGACGGCGCGAGTAAGGGACCAGCAGACATGGGCAGCAGCGGGCTGTACGGGGGGAGCAACCCGGGCTGGCAACAAAGAAGCCATCACCCGTCGCCTTTGAGTCCGGGAAGTGCCGGGCAGCCGCTAGTTAGAAACCAGGTAAAGTAACATTACGAAAGGCACACGAAGTGGGCTCTAGCACGTCTCCTTCCCTCCTTTCCTAGCTCACAACGTAGCAGGCCAGCCATTGTCTGCTACTAGTTCGCAAAGACTCTAAAATGGCTGCCTCTCGTGTGTGTGTTTTTTTTCTCTCTCCCATTACACTAGACCGTTAAATAATGATCGTTTTAAACACAGCGATACGTGTATGTAACGACCCGCGAGTCGTGCTTGAAGGAGATATAAGTTGTTGAATCGATGTGGGGACGTTCAGGGAGCCAAGAAGGCCTCGACTTTGAAAAAGGGGCGAAAAAAAATACTCACCGAAGACCAACGGCTCGGGTTTTTTTTTCTCCCCCTTCTAGGATGGCTTCTCTGCGTGTTATCTTTTAATTTAACACCGTTTCTGTCTCATTAATGTGCTTATACTGTACGAGTATGTGTCGGGGAAACTTGTTCACAAACACCCATTAGTTTGTGATAGTCGCTCACAGTCGGGATTATATCGTGTTCCTTCCAGAGAAGCGACCACTTTGTGGCTCCGACATTAGGAATGTGTTGCATGTCGAATCAGCCACTCGCGGGGAGGTAAACCGCTCGCGTGGATCCAGTTTAAATCACCCCAAAAAACGGTCACGTCAAGGAAGGGTGTACACGATTTCACTTTGATGACATGTGAATTAACGCTAAATGAGTTTTCCCCCCGTGCGGAGAAGCCGCCGGGCTCCGTGTGCACGTCGCCTGTGAACAGCCAGCTCAGCCATACGACTGAGTGATTGCAGTTTGCACTGGGATTTGAATTGTGGAGGTAAAATCCGGCTGTCAAAGCCAGGAGATAGTTGGTCTTTGGTTGACATGCTAGCTGAAATCTGATTGGCTGCTCATCCGCTGCTCATGGCCATTTCTAATTACATGTGATTCGAGGCAACAGTTGCTGATAAGAACACTTCGTATTAATTCGCCACAGGGTCACCAGAGGTATTTCTGTTTCACGGCTTTTCTCTTATCCAGTCTTAGTCAACAGTGTAGTGTGGGAGCAACTGGGTCGTGGATCATATTTTGTTTTTGTTTTTAATTTGATCTTTTCCCAAGTATTTCCTCATATGAGAAGTAAACCCTAATTAGCGTGTTAGTTCTCACGTGCATGCAGCATGGTTGATGGTTAATGTGTAAACGCACATCAACTTGACTCTGCATCGTTATAAATGAGAAGCAGTATATGTTATTTGTATTAAATCCAAATGGTCCATACACCAGCATTACTCCAGTTATTAAATGATTACAACATAGTGACTTAAGGCATCTGTGGTTCTGTTACTCTCAGCCTCTGTCTATGGTTTTCTTGTGTTTTCGTTACACACCACTTTATTTGTTTTCTTTGAAATTCACAAGTGACTGTTGGACCTCTTTGTTTCATATTATACATTGCTCCACAGTAGCAAAAGTCTGTGTCTGTGATGTGTGTGTGTGTGTGTGTGTGTGTGTGTGGGCTGCTGTGGTGTCTAGCATGCCACACAAGTTTGACTGACTGCAAAGAATTCCCCCCAATCCTCCCCCCAAGCCAATCAGAAGGCAGACCACATCTCTCACTGGCCAAGGGAGTTTCCTCTCTGTCTTATGCAGATTAGCCATGTGCTGCTCTTATTTATTTTACTGCATTATCTTGGATCTGCTAAATGTCAGGTACGGCATTTTGCATATTATTTGTAAAGGGCTTTTGTTGAGCCGAGGACGCTCCTCACAGCAAAGTGCACAAGTGGGAATTCACTTGATATAATGGGATACTTTCAGTTTTCAAGTAGACCCTCTCCTGTTTGAATTATGTTAAAATTCCCCATTTCAGTGCCAAATATTTTTGGTGGCGGCGAGGGAATAATTGGATCCTAAATGTAAGGCGCTAGTACAACACCAAGCGGACGGCATTGACGATTTAGTAGCTCCTCGTTTTTTGTCCTGTGAAAGGAGGTTTATACTAACGGTTGGCTTATAAACACGAGTTTGCTCTTGTGCATTTTTCACTCTCCTGCTGTTGGGAAAGTACTTCGTTCAATTCTGGTGTCATTCATTCAGAGCCAAACTGCCTTCTCTTGGGGGGGAAAAACCTACTTGGACCAGGTTCAAAACAGGAGCACAGCTGGGATATGTTTAAGATTGGGCAGCCTGCCCTCCATTCAAAAGTGTGTGTGTGTATGTGTATGTGTATGTGTATGTGTATGTGTATATATATATATATATATATATATATAGCTCTGTTGACTTCTGAAACTATGGCAAAGTCAGGTAAAAATAAACCAGGGTAATGACCGTGGGAAATAAGGTGAAAAAAACCGCACAATTTCCTCATTCATTGAAGTTTGTTATTACACTTTTTGGGATTGAAAAAGTTGCACACGGCAGCCAAGTATTTCATGGACACACTGTAATGGCCTAATAGAGAGGGAGGCTGTGTGTCAGTTGTATCACTTGCTATTTAGATTTCTTCTATGCTTTCTGGTTGTTGACTTACTGTATTTTCTCGTGTTCTTACCATGTCCAGCCACCTGGTCCTATGGACCCAATGGGAAAAATGAGAGGTCAACCATACGGAGCAGGCAGTCCATACAGTCAGCAGTCGCAGCAGGGGCCTCCCACGGCTCCACAACAGGGGCCCGGTTACCCTGGCCAGGGTTATGGCCCTGCGGGTCCTCAGCGATTCCCAGTGGGAATGCAAGGACGGTCCCCTGGCGGCATGAGTAGCATGCCGTATGGTCCACAGGTATTTCACATGGTTTATCTTATTTAGAAATAAGCCCAGAGTGTCTTCATTTTCATCAGTATCTGTGTTTTTTTTTGGTTGGTATGAAGACTTTGTCGTTTTTGTGTGTTCTGTGTAGATGGGATCTTATGGACAGCAGGGACCAGGAGGCTATGTATCTCAGGGCCAGGCACCATATTACAGCCAGCCTGGCCAGACTCCCCACCCAAGCCAGCAGCAAACTCCCTACTCCCAGCCCCCACCAGGACAACCGGGGGGCCAGACACCGTACCCAGGGCAAACACACCCTCCGCCGACTTCTGCTCCGCACACCCAGGGAGGACAACCCTATCAGCAGCCCCATATGCCCCCGCAGTCTCAGGGGCCACTGCCAGGCCCATCCCAAGGGTCGCCACAGTCTCAGCCCCCTTACTCCCAAGCCCCAGCCCCGCAATCTGGCCAGTCTCTCTACGCCCAGCAGCAGGGTCCTCCCAGTCAGGCTCCGCAGCAGCCAAGTTCCCAGGAACCCCCCGGATCACAGGTCCAGTCCAACTACCCAGGATCCACACAGGGGCCTCAGCAGCCCCCCCCACAGCAACAGCAGACACAGTCTCAGCCTCCACAGCAGCCACCGGGACACAGCCAACACCCACAAGGCCAGCCTGCAGCATACTCTCAGCAGCAGCAGCAGCAGCAGCAAGCACAACAGTCACCTTATCAGCGCTTTCCTCCTCCACAACAGCAGGTACTTCCCTCAGTCTAGGATCATGTTCAACAAACTTAGTCATCTTTCTGTGTGTGTGTGTGTGTGTGTGTGTGTGTGTTGTGTCTGACTCCGGCAGTATATTTAGGCATATGTTCTGATGTCTTTTAGGAGGTATCCCAGGACTCATTTCAGTCAAACGCCCCTCCATCCACTCAGCCTAAGTCTGGCCCAGAGGACAGTCAAGGCCGCCCCTCCAGCCTTCCGGTCAGTTGCTTGTTATAATACTGCTGGAACAAAAAAAAAATCCTTTTGACACTGTTTTTTATCTTTTTACCCTCATGTAAGAGAGCTAGTTTCTTATTTATCGTAGTATTTGTAGTCACAACATATTAATTTGACTACTTATCAAACAGGACAATATGAGGCTCATTACATTCACAATACCCCAGTAAATGCCTGGTATCAATGTTTGGTTGTGGCTCGCTTTCTGTCCCTTGATGAGTTCAGACTTCACGTGCTGCAGCACATTAGTGGTTGTTGAGAGATGGCTATTTGGAAAAGGTGCTATCTGAATAAGTAGATTTAAAAATAGTTTGTTTGTGTATTGAAATTACATGGCAGGGCTACTGCAACTTGCTGACTCAGTTTGCACCCTACAATCCCTCATAACCATGACAACCCTTGGCACTACTGCACTCATTTTCTTTGAAAACGATAAATATGGACTATGGCCTCTCTGTGTGTGTGCGTGTGTGTGTGTGTGTGTGTGTGTGTGTGTGTGGGGGGGGTAATTGTGTTTGTGTGTCACTCTTATCTAAACGATAGAAAATAAATTGCAACTCGCTAATACTACAGCCAGCGTGTAAAATACACATTACAGTACTAAAAAGTGATGCATAATTGTATACAATATAGTCTGTTTCAAAATACTGAATCTTCTGAATTTGTAAACTTGTACTATGTTTTTATTAGACCACGTTTGCTGACTCACTTTCTGCTCTACCTTTATGTCATTTCAGGACCTGTCAGGCTCCATTGATGACCTGCCCACGGGCACAGAGGGCGCCCTGAGTCCTGGTGTGAGCACGTCAGGTGTGTCGAGCAGCCAGGGGGAGCAGAGTAACCAGGCTCAGTCACCCTTCTCTCCCCACACGTCTCCCCACCTGCCAGGCATCCGAGGGCCCTCGCCGTCACCAGCTGGCTCTCCTGCCGGCGCCAGCACACCCCGCACGGGACCACTGTCGCCCGCCAACATGCCAGGTCCGTCACACACTGAAATGAGACAATTGATTACTACCAATGTCTGAAACTTGTTTGTTTCGTTGTAGGTCATGATGACTATTTTGTGTCGATTTTTGCCTTGCATGAGAACATTTTGTCTCCATAATTTTTAAAGAACACTAACAAGAACAAAACCATTATTATCATAATTGATTATTATTTAACAGTTTTCTAATTGCACCCTAAGTATCTGTGCGAATCAACTTTTATTTTTGGTTTCTTCTATTGTCTCAGGGTCTCATCTACACTGAAATGTGCTTTAAGTTATGTTGGCTGGACAGTGCTCATTCACAAAACATGCATTTGTAAAGGCTGAGCCAACAAGTCCGGCAGGGTTAAAATGTTAAACACAGCTTTGAGAATGGGTTGACAACATGGACTTGTTGGACAAAGGTTTTACCAGAAGACTGTGCCGAATACTTATAAAGACCATATTTGCGTTAGCTGCCCTGTTTTTATAGCCTCAGTGACGAGAAACTCATTACTTATATTGTATCCTTTTTTGAGCCCTCACTAACTTAACCTGAATATTATTGTTTAGTGACCCAGATGCCTCCGAGGCCATCAAGTGTGCAGTCAGATGGGAGTCTACACCCGGCAATGAGTCAGTCTCCTATGGCCCAGGACAGAGGTATGATGCAGGAAAAATGCAAAGTGTTCATTATATTAACGTGTCAAGCGTGTTTGCCATAGCTTCTGAGTCTGACCACTTTGTCTATCTTTTTCTTTCAGGGTTCATGCAGAGAAACCCACAGATGCCCCCATATGGCTCCCCCCAGTCAGCCTCAGCACTATCGCCGCGCCAGTCCTCGGGGGGACAGATGCATCCTGCGATGGGTCCGTATCAGCAGAACAACTCAATGGGTGGCTATGGACAACAGGGAGGACAATATGGCCCCCAAGGTGTGTACTTTCTCATTGTCTTTGTCATGGTTTTACTTGAGAGATTTATTAAGTTTGGAAATTCTGTTCTGATGTTTTTGAAAAGATAAATTCTGAAATGGCTTCCATAGGCTCAATGTTTAAGACTCAGGTTTTGGTTTCTAAAGATGTTTCACTTAATTTACAATCCATTTGTGAAGTTTGCGCATGTGCATGTCCCATGAGACAAACCTATGGAATATATCTCCCCTGCCTCACAGGAATACCATGCTACCGTTGGTCCCTCCCTCTGACTCTGTAGCTATTTATAGCTGTGAAGCAGAGAGTCAGCTGACATAGCAGAGCCTCCTGTCAGTAGAGCTGAGACTGTGACGAAGGCTTGTTGCTCAGGGTGCATAGCTCTTTCTGCTAGCACACTGTAGGGAAAAAATCTGCCTCACACAGCACTCAAGGACAGGACGCCAGCTATAATAATTACATTTTATTGTTAAACACAATGTGTTGCAGTGTTTTTTATTAGACCCCTATCCAGTTAAAGCCAAGTGATTACTTTACCTGAATATGTTCTGCTATAATGTCATCCTTAGGTTATCCCCGGCAACCTGGCTATGGCAACATGCCCAACGCAAACTACACTGGGCCCGGCATAGGCCCAATAAACTCCATGGGAGGACAGGGTGGGGGACCACCATATGCTGGCATTCCCCCAGGAAGGATGCCTCCTAATCAAATGGGAGCACGCCCCTATGGCCCCAATATGGGTCCAAATATGGGCCCCAACATGGCTCCGAACATGACTCCGAACATGGGTACCATGCCACCCCAGTTAGGTTCAGGAATGGGTCCTCCTCCGGGCATGAACAGAAAGCCCCAGGACCCCATTGTCATGCAGCACCCTGCTGCCAACTCCATGCACAGGTTGGTTTATGATGTGCCTACTGATTGACTTTTCACATATGCTTGAAAATGAGATACGTGGACCATACTTTGTCTTTTATGAATAATAAATGCTCATTTCGTCTCTCCTCCGTCCAGGATGCCTGGTTTCCCCAACATGTCTCCAGGCATGATGGGCGCCGGCCCACCCTATGGCCCCCCCATGAACAACATGCCTGGAATGATGAACGCTCAAGGTGGATCACCTTATCCTATGGGTCCAAACATGGCCAATAACTCAAGTGGTAAGTTTTACAGAGATAACCACACATCCTCTTTTTTTAATGGGGTCATTTTACAGCTAATTCCAATCCTTATCATTGTGTCTAGGTATGGCCCCCAGTCCAGAGGTGAACAATAAGATGAGTAACAAAGTAGATGGGAGTGGAACGCCGAAGCCAGAGCCCAAATCGAAGGTAACCTGTCTACTACATGTTGTAATGACAGTATTTTTTATTAAATCTTTGAAAGTCTGAACACTTTTGAAGTTGCACTCCAGTTAACACATTTTTGTGTAATCTTGCATAATACAGAAGTCCAACTCTTCCACCACAACCAATGAAAAGATAACACGTTTGTATGAGTTGGGACCAGAGCCGGAAAGGAAGATGTGGGTGGACCGATATTTGTCCTTTATTGAAGAGAAAGCTTTGGGCTTGACCAACCTGCCCGCTGTAGGGCGCAAACCCCTCGATCTTTTCCGGCTCTATATGTCAGTCAAAGAGATCGGAAGCATGGCGCAGGTTAGTGTCATAATATAACGTATAAACATCAATGATGTCCAAATTCCCCTTTTTGTAATCTGTATTCTAAAAATGACGTCTTTGCTCGTCTCCCAGGTGAGTAAAAATAAGAAATGGCGTGATCTGGCCACTTCCCTGAATGTGGGTACATCCAGCAGTGCTGCCAGTTCTTTGAAGAAACAGTACATCCAGTGTCTCTACGCCTTTGAGTGCAAAATTGAGCGCGGTGAGGACCCTCCTCCTGAGATTTTTACGGACAACAAAAAGAACCAAGCTGCCAAGGTCCAGCCGCCCTCTCCAGGTTAGAGCGCTACTCGTGTAATCTTTCAACACGTTTTTAAGTTTAGTACCAATTCAGTTACCCACATCCATGCACTTTAAAATCCACAAACATGAGTAACTTGCCGAGTCATTAAAGTGACGTACCTTGTCTGTCTGCTCCTCTTATTTCAAACTGAAGCGTCCCTCTGCTCCACAGCCGGGTCAGGCTCTCTGCAGGGTCCTCAGACACCCCAGTCCACCAGCAGCTCCATGGCCGAGGGGGGGGACCTAAAACCTCCCACCCCAGCCTCCACTCCTCATACCCAGATGCCCCCCATGCCACCCGGGTCCAGGTGACTGTTATTAAACGCCTCTGGTTTTACCATTTGATTGGAGAAGACATTTTGATTTGATAAACTAATTTTGTTCTTCCTTTCCCTCTGTCTCTCCCTTTTTTATCTCGTAATTCCCCCTCCCCCTCGCCTCTGCTTCCCTCTAGGAGCAGCGTTAACCTGCAGGACCCCTTCTCTGAAGGAAGTGACCCTGCGTTCCCTCGGAAGAACATGACGCCTAACTCGGCCTACCAGCCAGGCATGAACACGCCAGACATGCAAGGGCGCATGGGCACCTACGAACCCAACAAGGATCCCTTTGGTAACATGCGGAAAGGTGGGCACACTGAATGGACAAGAGCTAAATGGAATATGTTATCCTAGAAAGTACTTCCTTAATTATCGTCTCATAATGGACTTTAATTCTGAATGCATTTCCAGTCGGGGAGCACTTTCTACCTGCTAACCAAGGCCCTAACAGCGGGGCGGGTGAGCAGCAACCACCACCACAGCAGCAGCAGCCGCCACAGCAGCAGCCTCCATTCAACAGAGGACCGCCTGGGCCCATGGGCACGATGCCAATGGGGCCTAGACAGCAGTTTCCCTATGTCCCAGGCTACGAAAGGAGGTAATAATCATTCAATAGAAGAAAGCATTTTCAAGTTCATTGAACACAGTTTATTATAACCAGTAGCTATTTTTATGATTAGTCAAGAAAAGTATCTGTAAAGCTGAATTTCTTCATATTATTTGACTGAAATTGAAATGCATGGTCATTGGATCTGCTGGCGTTTTTGGACATTGTACTGCCAGGGATTTACATTGTTACGGTACAAAATGGATAGCAAAACCAAATTACATCTTTAAATTCAGTGAACTGTGGAACATGTCACTTTGCAGACATGCAAGTCTGTAAGGTCCACTCTGCAAGTCCACTGTATATTGTTTATGATGCTTGCTTTTTGTTGAGTTGCTGATATTTAAATGCAACAAAAGTATTCATGTTAACCTTTCCTCATTCTCATATGTGATTTAAAAAAATGAGCTCAAGCATAATGTGTCTGTCTGTTTGCAACAAAATATGAAAGTGTCTTTTTGTTTTATTAGATCGGAGCAAGGAGTGGGCCCAGAGGGCAACATGGGAGCCGGTGCCCCTCAGCCAAACCCGATGATACCTGCCAACGCCGACGCTGGGATGTATTCGCCAAATCGCTTCCCGACACAGCAGCCACGGTCAGTTCACATTGCACTCATTGCCAAGCGTGAAGCTACTCAAATGGAAACTGTTCATTCTTGATATAACACCTATTTTTTTTAGTTCTGTTCTCTTATTGTACAATGAAGTAGCAATTAACATTTCAATATTTATTATCTCGACAAAATAACAGTAATATTTAACATTACAATACAACACTACATATTTCCTTAATGGGTAAAATATTTACTCCATATCTCTGTCTTCACAGCCTTTTGGTTTGGGCTTATTGTATGTGGGTGTGGTGATGTAAGCACAGTTGAAATGTACAAATGTTTTTATTTAGTTAATTTAGTAGAATCAAGTGTGTTGAACGTGAAGCTGTAAACAAAAAGAAGCCCTTGATGTCTTTCAGTCACAAATTCATCACTATAATAGTCATAATGTTGACTGTGTGTATGGCCATGACTTAATCCGGGGAGTTTGAGATGCATAAAGTGTTAATGTTCAAACTAACATGGTTAATGTTTGCAGGCATGATTCCTATGGTAATCAGTATTCTGGACAGGGAACGCCCCCTACAGGCTCCTATCCAAATCAGCAGCCTGGAATGTACCCACAACAACAACAACAGGTCAACGATTCTCCTTCACGACAATAACTCTCACTATGCTCAATGCACTGTTTTCATTTTGTTCATCTGTTCCTCTGTGACTGAGCTCCTGTCATTTATTAGATTTGGTTTGGTTTGTTTGAAGCAGGACACTGCTATAAAGCTGTGTGTTCATTCTTACAGTGGTACTAAAAATGGTGTTAAATTATTATCTGTCCCTTTTTGATGTGTAGAGTTACAAGCGTCCTGTGGAAGGAGGTTATCCTCCATCAAAACGTCATGAGACTGAGTACAGTGGGCCCTTCCATGGTGGACAACCACCACCACCACCACCACCACCGCAGCAGCAACAACAACAGCAGCAGCAGCAACAAGGAGGTGCCCCGGCACCCTCTTCAGGACAGCAGGAGCCATACAATCAGTACAGCGGCAGTGGGCCCTTCCCTGGCTCTGATCGCCGTCCACCTGGCCCAGGCAATCAGTTTCCTTTTCCTTTCGGTCGTGAACGTATGCCGGTACCGACGGGGCCCAACGCTCAGCCCAACATGCCCCCTCAGATGATGCAGTCAGGCCCCGAGGGTCCTCAGGGAGGTATGTGGCAGGGGCCGCGAGACATGAACTATCAGAACTACCCTAACCGGCCGGGTGGCCCCGGGGGCCCACCCCAAGGACCTGGTTACCCGGGCATGAACCGCTCAGAGGAGATGATGTCGTCAGAACAGCGCATGAATCACGATGGTCAGTGGGGGGGTCAGATGGGCCCGCGGCAGCCTCCTTATGGTCCAGCTGGGCCTGGGCAACCTATGCCTCGTGCAGTACAGTCCACCTACCAGTCCCTTCAGGGTGTGCAGAACCACATTCCACAGGTGCCCAGCCCGGCCTCCATGCCCCGCCCCATGGATAGCAGAACATCACCTAACAAATCTCCCTATATGCACGGAGTAATGAAGATGCAGAAGGCCGGCCCTCCAGTTCCTGCCTCTCACATAGTGCCCTCTCCGATGCAGTCGCCTCTAATAAGGCGAGACATGCCTTTTCCCCCAGGCTCGATAGAAGCGTCCCATCCTGTCCTGAAACCACGCCGGAAACTCACCGTGAAAGAGATCGGTATGACAATAGATTATAGATGTAGAACCTTTTTGTTATATTCTGCCTAACGCTGCTTCGTCCAGCTATATTGTCTTAAGTTGTTGCTAATAGGGTATCCTTTCTGTTTTTTCTCGTGATTTCTTAGGAACCCCGGAGGCCTGGAGAGTCATGATGTCATTAAAGTCGGGTTTATTGGCTGAGAGTACGTGGGCCTTAGATACCATCAATATCCTCCTGTATGATGACAACAGTATTTCCACCTTTGAGCTCAACACGGTGAGACTTTACATTGACCACTTAATGCTTGCTTATAACAATACACTATATGTAATGATTATGTCTAATACTTTTTAAAATATCTGTGCTCTTTGTTCAGTTGCCTGGCCTACTGGAGTTGGTGGTTGAGTATTTCAGACGCTGCCTCATTGAAATCTTTGGCATTCTGCGGGAGTATGAGGTGGGAGACCCTGGCCAGAGGACACTGCTGGATCCCGATGCCTTGAAACGAGACTTGGACAGCACGGAGGAAGAGAAACTGCGGGCCGAAGACATGGAACAAGAGGAAGGAGATGACGACGAAGAAGAGGAGGAACAAGAAACGGAGGGGCCAGCTCGTATAAAAGAGGAGGAAGAGCAAGCGCAGTGCTCAAAGTCTCGGGGTCAAGATGAGAAGACGGAAGATGAGGAGAGGAAGAGCAAGGGTTCTTCCTCTGAGCAGACGGGCTCATTGCAATCCTTATCTGCCCACAAGAGACCCAAACAGGCCAGCAAGTTTGACAAGTTCCCCCTCAAAGTGATACGAAAGAAAGACCCATTTACGAATGGCCAGTCCAATAATCATGGCAAAATGCAAGAGTTCGACAGCGGGTTACTTCATTGGAGCGCTGGAGGGGGAGACTCAACAGACCACATCCAGACCCACTTTGAACCACGCAAAGACTTCGTGGAACCCCGAGAACGGATATGTGTGCCCGCAAGTCTGCTAAAGCGGCGAGTCCCAGAAGAAGTGTTTCTGGAAAATGGTTTGCCAACTGAGGGAGAGAAAAAGAAGAATCAAGATGAAGAAGAGACATCTCCCTCAGAGAAGGCCAGCGCCTCCCTCAGCAGTGAGGAGGAGAGGAAAACGGATTCCGAGACGAAGACGGTTGATCAAGTTGATGACGGCCACCAGGAGAGTAACAGACCCATTCCTTCCCCCGACAGTCTTTTTACCCAGCGGGCACAGCAGACTGGCGTCATCCTGGAGGATGAGCCTCACAGCAAAGACGAAGGGCCGCTCATTGCACTGGCTAACTGGCAGGATTCTTTAGCCCGCCGCTGTGTTTGTATCTCCAATATTGTCCGTAGCCTCTCCTTTGTGCCAGGCAATGACCACGAGATGTCCAAACATCCAGGGCTGCTGCTGCTGCTGGGACGCCTGATCCTGCTCCACCACAGGCACCCTGAGCGCAAACAAGCGCCACTCACCTACGAGAAAGATGAGGATTCAGAAGAGGGAATGGGCCAAATGGATGAATGGTGGTGGGACTGCTTGGAGCTCCTGAGGGAGAACACACTGGTTACTTTGGCGAACATCTCGGGCCAATTGGACCTCTCCATCTACCCCGAGAGCATCTGCCTGCCTCTTTTGGATGGTCTTCTCCACTGGGCTGTCTGCCCATCAGCAGAGGCCCAGGACCCCTTCCCCACCGTAGGCCCCCACAGTGCTTTGTCACCTCAGAGACTGGTCCTGGAGACACTAAGCAAACTAAGCATCCAAGACAACAATGTGGACCTCATCTTGGCCACTCCTCCATTCAGTCGGTTGGAGAAGCTATACGGGAACCTGGTGCGGCTGATTGGAGACAGGAAGGTTGCGGTCTGCAGGGAGATGGCGGTGGTCCTGCTGGCCAACCTGGCCCAGGGTGATAATGTGGCAGCCCGAGCAATCGCTGTCCAGAAAGGAAGTGTGGGCAACTTGCTGGGCTTCTTGGAGGATAGTCTTGCTGCCACACAGCTTCAGCAGAGCCAGAGCTCTCTACTACACCTACAGGGGATGCACTTCGAGCCCACAAGCCCAGACATGATGCGGCGAGCTGCCCGGGCTCTGCATGCCTTAGCCAAGGTGGAGGACAACCACTCGGAGTTCACACTACAAGAGTCCCGACTCCTTGACCTTTCAGTGTCTCCTCTAATGAACTCGCTGGTTTCTCATGTTATCTGTGATGTACTTTTTTTGATTGGCCAGTCATGACAGCTGTAGGGAGCCGTGGCTCCACATTTTGGGGGGGTTTTATCCCCATTCCCCTCTTCCCTGGAAACCTGGCTTGTGTGTAACAGGGCAAGAAAAGTTCAAGTGACTGTCTTTAATTTATGAAAATCCATCTGACTCCATTCTCTGAGCCCTCCCCAGGCCGTCCTTGCTCGAGGAGGGTAATCACAGAGCTGTGGTGGATTACAAACCAGAGAGATGCCCGCATAGTGACACTACTTGTAACATGAATGCCAACTGGATGACACAGAGTAGAGAGCGCCACGTTTGGGAGACTGTTCTGCACTTGGGGGAAAAAGTACTTTTTAATAAAGATAAATAAATGAATAAATAAATAAATAGCTGAAAAACAAAAACTGTAACCAAAGTTGCTGTCTCGTTTACAGTGAGTTTGGGAGACACAGTGTGCCCTAGCTCTCCCCTCGAGGGCACAATGAGTCTGTAACTGGTTGAAGTTCAGAGGTGAAGCAGACTGACAAGTGGCCTACTGGTTATAGTTGCTGTAGTTGGATTTTCACCCGTCAGCCCGACAGTAGACTAAGTGCTGTCAATAGACACCTTCACCGGGGAGGCCTGTGCAGTGTGCAGTAGATTGTAGGACATTTTCTGTACCGTACTGCTCTTGAGTGTAAGCATTCTGTAACACACGTTTCACACAGAAGCAGAAGATGCAGCTCTTCGAGTTTTGAGGTCATTTTAGTTTGGTGTTCAACAGAAAATGGCTTTCTTCCCCAAAGTATCAAGAACCTACAACACCCTTACCTCCTCTTATCCCTTGATTGTATGAATACCCTTATGAAAAGAAATCACCTCTTAGGACTGGTTTTCAACTTCAAATACAGCTTTGCTGTGGTGTATATATAATGTTGTACATTACACTTCCTTTCTCTGTGTCTGTCTCTGTCTGTGTCACTATTCTCACACTTGTTATTGGTGAGGGATTGAGGCTGACGTGAGTTTGGTCCCCACTGATTAGACCCACACCTCTGGTCTCCACAGCTCCGTAGTACGACAGACACGGCTTAAAACTTTTATCTCCTGGTACAACAAAAATAAACTAGATGAAGTACACATTTGACAATTTTTCTTCAGTCATGGATTCTGCATATTTGTATTTCAGACTATGTAGCTAAGACAACATGTAAATTCCTCCCTTTTCCGTTTTTTGGCTCAATGAATATCATTTATTCAGTATGAAATCTTTATACTATATGTTCCACGTGGTAAGAATAAATGTACATTAAATCTTCGTAAGCTGTTTGATGGTTTTGTTCTTCTGAAACAGTGACCTCTTCTGGACGAACAAGTCAAATGAATCTTGACACAAAATTGGGTCAAAAATAATTGTCTGAAATGCATGCTTCTTCACTTCAGTGCTAAGAAAACTTGTATGGAAACATGATCTTACTTAGTGGACTCAACTGTGACCATTAGCTGCGTTTATTACCGTTTCTACATTTCAGTAAAATGATGTTTACAGGCTACATAACATAAAGCCTCAAGGATGACCATGCAGGCTTTCTCCCATGTTCTCCTCTTCATTTATTATGCATTTAGTTCATATTACAAAAGCATTATGATCTATTAAAGCCAACATTTCAGCATATACCGTCATCGGGGGTCCAGACAGAAACAATGGGGTAAAAAAAACACCTGATGTACATTTTAATGATCAGATCTCAAAGAAACACAGACAAAACGGTCTCTCTTTTGAATCCACATTTTAGGAGGGTATGTGTGAAAAATCCACCTTCAATCCAATCAAATTTGAGAGATTAAAACGAGAGGTAATGTCCTCACATGTTTTGGAGGAGGAATAAAATACCTGCAACGCTTGAAAAACCAGTCCATGACACACAATGGTGTGGAGCTCCGCCTGCTGGGGAGGAAAAAAACATACTTCACCCGTCAGCTGACCAAAAGATCCGAGACACGACGTCACATCAGAGTGGATGGAAGTTTATAAAAGGTAAGGCAATATAATCTAAACTACGATGGATGAATAATAATGGGTAAATAATTGCGCACGAAACATAAACCACACGAGGGTTCTCCCTCCTCTGGGCTCAAATCGCACTTTTATTTTGAAATGACCTCGATCACACCGGAAGTGAAACGAGCCATTCGAAACGAAGCTGAGCTGCTGCAGGATGAGGATGTGAGGACAAAGATTGCACCTGAGCGAAAAACAAATGCCGATTGTCGAGTTCAATAACAGCGGCTTCGTTCACCCGCTCTCTTAATGCGGGGACAAGAAATTAATTCGAGAACATTCTGCATCTCATTCGCCGAATATTTTCATTTCCTAGCGCCCTATGTTTTATAGAAACTATGACGAATCCAGCAGCGACTGCCTCGTAGCAGCGACGATGCTGCGGCCTGTCACGTCTCCGTCACAGCAATGACTATGGACGTCAGAGCGGTCCTGGAGTTCGCCGCCGTCACCAGGGGCCTGTCGCTGATTTTGCAGGTACGTTTTTAGCCAAGCTTGGACGTTGTGACATCGGTAAATATGGTAATCTAGTTTATGTAACATGGTTTTGTTATTAACCCTAATTTCTCTCGAGTCACCTTGGCAATTATCCTAGGGGAGGGGGGGCGGTATATTATGTGTTAAGTAGTAAGATAACGTCTTCCTACTTACAACATAACAGGCAATGTGACAGGACACCTCACCTGTGTGCTTTGTTTCTCTGGGGAGCAAAGACTGTTTTGATGGCAGGATTTATTTAAATATGGTTGACTATTTCTCCCCAGGCCGTCTTCAACGCTGCCATCCCTGACCACGACGCTGACGCGTTCAGGCCCCCGAGGGCAGAGGAGCCGCTGTACTTGGACCCCGCAGTAGAGTGGTTGTTGGGGGGCCTCTCCCACTGGGATGCCGAGCATTTCCTCTTCATCGCCGAGAGGGGCTACCTTTACGAGCACAACTTTGCCTTCTTCCCCCTCTTGCCCGTCGTCCTCCGGGGCCTCGCGGAGACGCTGCTGTGGCCCCTGAGCAGCTGGCTGACCGTGCGGGGGCGTCTGCTGGTGGCCGTGGCTCTCGGGAACAGTGCCCTCTTTCTGTTGAGCGTGGTCGCCCTGTACGCGCTGAGCAGGATCGTCCTCCAGGACAGACGCCTGGCTCTACTCTCCAGCCTGCTCTATTGCGTCACACCTGCCAATGTTTTCATGACCGCCGGGTACTCCGAGAGCCTTTTTGCCGCGCTAACATTCGGTGGGCTGTTCCTCCTGGAAAAAGGGTTCACCTTCCGAGCGTGCCTGGCCCTGGGCATAGCCACTGCAGCGCGATCCAATGGACTTGTTAACATCGGCTTCCTGCTGTACCTTCCATCGCTGCAGGCTATTTCCCAGATTCGCGTATATCGAACGACGACGAAAGGCTACAGCAAAGTCTTCCACTATATTTGGGCCATCGTCTGTGTGCTGCTCACCTCCCTCCTGGGAACTGCGATTATTGCCCTTCCCTTCTGTGCGTTCCAGTACTATGGGTATAGGACGTTTTGCACACCGTCCATCTCCCTGGAACGCATCCCCCCTGCTCTCCTGTCTCTGGCTGAACTAAAGGGGTACCGGGTCCCAGATGAAAACGGCCCGCCGCCCCTCTGGTGCATGAGGCCTCTCCCCCTGCTGTATTCTCACATCCAGGATGTTTATTGGGATGTGGGCTTCCTCCGCTACTTTGAGCTGAAACAGATCCCGAACTTCCTCCTGGCTCTACCCATGGCCACTCTCGGCATAATGGCGGCTTATGCATATTTTCAAGCCAGCCCGGAAATGTGTCTGAGACTCGGACTTTGGGAGACGGGTGCAAGTAAAGGGCTCGACAAACCCACACCGGGATTGTTCAACTCCAGAGTGTTTGTTTATATTGTTCATTCCACAGTACTTCTGGTGTTTGGAACACTGTGCATGCATGTGCAGGTAAGGACATCATATAACCACCTTCTTGTGGAACTTTAGTCTGTGTGTGTGTGTGTGTGTGTGTGTGTGTGTGTGTGTGTGTGAGGAACAACAACTGTTCATTTCTACTCACTCATTTTGACTCTACGTTTCTAGGTTCTCACCAGATTCTTGGCCTCCTCGTCTCCCGTGCCTTTCTGGATAAGTGCTCACCTGCTCCTCCTCAATGAGCCGCTTCTTCACCGAAGGAAGACATCAAATCCCAATGTTCAGCTGCAGGCAGATTCCAGAAACGGATGCAAGCACAGACCTCAAAACCCCATCATTGCACTGCTGCCCCACTTTAAAAGCTGTTCTCCGACGACACAGAGCATCCTGGGATACTTCCTCTCTTACTGGGTGCTGGGCCTGGTGCTGCATTGTAACTGCTTGCCATGGACATGACTTCAAAGATTACTCTGAAACTTTTTAAATGCAATATGTCCGTGTAGGACTGGGCAAAATACATCATGTTAAATCTCACACAGGTGTTTTTCAAGTGCATCATCAATAGTCCATTTTTGTTATTCCTGTAATTGTTAATTGCAACCGCATTACATGAATCTATACGTGAATGCAGCATTTTGTCAACGTGACAAAACAATACGAATTCCCTAACGTCTATTTAAGTAATGTAATCCAAAGAAAAGAATAATTACTTATTATGATCTCGCTCAGTCCGACATAGGACTTTCTGATACAATTGCAGTACATTTTTGATGCCGATTTACTCATGCAATAGTCAACCGATTTGATTGAACTTCTCAGTTAAATTACTTTAAGACCAAATGAACAAAATGTACAATATTTCTGAAACTTGGTTGAACACTGTTTAGTTGTAAATATTGGGAAGACTGGTTGTATAATTTAATATAGCACTGCATGTTTGGAAGAATTATTCCAAGTTATAGTTTAGGAATATTTGAATGTGAAGGAGAGAAAATAAAAATAAAAGTTTGTTGCTGTGAAAGAATCTTCAATTATATTTTCATGTAAAAGGTAAATAAACCTTTTTTATTTAGCATTACTGTAAAACTTAGTTTTCTAACAAAACACACTATATAAGACCAGCAAGTTCACTCTTTAATTTAAGATTAAACTAATTGTGATGAATCCAAACAACACATGTGAATTCATGTAAACCGATTTCCGTGTTAATAGTTCATCTGACCGATATCTCTAACACCACTAGAGGCTGCTGGAACTCCACTGCCCACCTCCATCCTAAAAACACCATATCTGTGCACTTAATTTTATCTGGTGTTCTTGGGGGACAAAAAAACAAACAGGAAGGCAAAGCATACAAAGTATGCTCTTACAAAGTATGACCTGTTGCATACAGGAGCTTATGCATTAAATTGGATAGTAGTCATAATGTTTCACCTTGAACTTGTACCTCTTGCAAAGGCTAAAGAATTAACGGTTGCAGTGTGCAGGATTTAGTTGCATCTAGTTCTGAGGCTCCAGATTGCATCCATCTCAACAACCCTGCGCTCACCCTTCTCTTGTTGGACAACCACGTTGCCCTTCAGGTAATGTAAAAAACACAAAACAATTCTTAGTTTTAGGTGATTATACATTAATGAAAAACATTGTTGTGAACATTATATTGCATTTCTGCCAATACACCCCCCCCCCCCCCCCCAAATCCTATACACACTAGCTCATTTAAGAGCCTGAGTGTTGCTACTTTCACATCCCAAAGCAGAGTGTCACACATTATTGTGCTTGAACAAACACAAATTCAACAGATGACCCAGTATGTCCCTTTCCCTCTCATATGTTCCAAAAGTGGCACAAAGTCAAGTCTCTCCAGGAGGACACAGCTCGAAACACACTGGATAATGTTCCAGTTGACGTGCACACCAGTTGACGTGCACACCAGTTGACGTGCACACCAGTTGACGTGCACACAGAACACTGACCTTAGAGTCAAAACACTTCACACAGTGAGACCATAACCTGTTTGGTTGGTACAAAGCCAGGGCTATTAAATGAAATGCTCTTCTGGAGAATCAGTCTATGCATGTGGCAAAAAGGTCAGACTGTAGATCTTTACAAATTTATGGACCAACAATGAGAAGCGTATTAAGAAACGATTGATTATATACAGTTGCCAATTTGCTAAATGCAATGTTATACTTTATAAATACCCAATATGTAAACCATCCCAGGTCTAGGTAGGTGACATAAGCATGCATGCAATGAATAGTGGGTGACTAAACTACGGAGGTAAAACGCAGCAGCTGGAGCCGCTTGAGTGGATCCGCACAGATAATTACGTTGCATGAGCTGGTGTTCAGCGTGCGCACGTTACGCGTTTTCTCCGTTATAAGTCAGCGGCGTCTCCTGCGTGCATACGTCATCATCCACCCAGTGACGTACATTGGTTGACGGCAACAACAAAAAAAAAGGAAAAAGGAAACGCGAACTGCCGCAAGAAGCTTGAGCCGAAGCCCGTCCGTTGAATTCACGGTGAAGGCGATTTAATACAACCAGACAAGTACTAGTATGTATGGCTTTATTGTAACTGTCGAAGATGGTAGTTAAACTTGAGTCAACTTCGGAAGTGATTCGGCTGGTGAAGCTCTGCCCCGGAGGAGACAGCCCTCACTGCTCCGCCAGCTCGCGGGCGTCAGCTCTCCGGATGGACGACTGAACGCGCACCGGGGCCACACATCGACGAGCTATGACGGCGTCGTGAGAGGACGGTGTCTCGATAACGCGGCCGAGAAATGAGAGTTGTTTTGTGAGTGCCTACAGCGACCTCCCGAGCACCGTGTCCCAGACCGTTAACGGGCACGCAATGAAGAACTGCGAGTACCAGCAGATCGACCCGCGGGCGCTGTCGGTGTCGCCCATGTCGGCGCAGAACCGCGCCGAGATGAAGGCGCAGCGGTCGCGGAGGAAATGGGAAGTGTTCCCGGGGAAGAACAGGTTTTTCTGCGACGGACGGATTATCGTGGCCAGACAGAGCGGCGTCCTTCCCCTGACACTGGGCCTTATTGTTGTCACGTGTGGCCTTTTCTTCGCATTTGAGTGAGTAACTAGTAGTGTTCTTTTGTACGTTTCTTTCTAGTGAGCCCTGAATGCAGCATAGCATGTCTATTCTAATGTATGTGTGTGTGTGCAATTATACATGAGCCTCTCTCTCTCTATCTATCTATCTATCTATCTATCTATCTATCTATCTATCTATCTATATATATATATATATATATATATATATATATATATATATATGTTTGTCTTTTCCAGTTGCCCTTTCCTCGTGGAGCATCTGACTGTCTTTATTCCTGTGATCGGTGGGGTTCTCTTCTTGTTTGCGGTCATCTCCCTGCTGAGAACCAGCTTTACAGACCCAGGCATCCTACCCAGGGCCACCCCGGAGGAAGCAGCAGACATAGAGAAGCAGATAGGTAAGGCACAATCTTGAGTCGCGTACGTGGAACAGATGGAGGCAAAAGAGCTTTGCCATATGGAAGTGGGGTGGGGAGGAGGATCTCTGAGGGACCCCAGAGACCAGCTTACACAAGCCAGACCTTTTTTTATTTGTGTTTGAATGAATCCTTTATTATATCAAAAGAATGCTTATTGGGTGAACATCAAATGTGCCAGTCTCAGCGATTCTCTCCCCTTGTACTTTTCTATTTTAAGATACCTCAGGATCCTCTACATATCGCCCCCCTCCGCGAACCAAGGAGATTCTCATCAACCAGCAGGTGGTGAAGCTCAAATACTGCTTCACTTGTAAAATGTTCCGCCCTCCTCGGACCTCCCACTGCAGCCTCTGTGACAACTGTGTGGGTAAGGATGCGGTAAAACATAACTCTTACCAGAGACTTCAAATGAGTTTAATGCCTGAAAACTTTGACCAAAAATGTTTTAAATAAGCTTAAATTCACATTAAAACAGTATAGAGCGCTGTTTTAAGACAGACGTGGAACTTGTGAACCTAGAAGGGCAAATCCTAATTTAATGAACAGGTCATATTAATTCCAGGGTAAGAGTGATTGTTTTTTATAATATTTAATATATGTACAATAACATGTTGCATATTAAACCATACTACTTTTCTTTCCAACTAATATAAACATGCCTCTCATCTCTCTGTGTACTGTTTCCCCCCCCCCTCAGAACGGTTTGACCATCACTGCCCGTGGGTGGGGAACTGTGTGGGCAAACGCAATTACCGTTTTTTCTACAGCTTCATCATCTCTCTGTCTTTTCTGACATCGTTCATATTTGGCTGTGTCGTCACGCACATCACCCTGCGTGAGTATTCTCACAACGTATGGAGACACAAATGCACCCGGTAGTTGTTGTGATGTTCCTGTCGTGTTGACACAAACCACTTTAACTTTTCTTCTTTCCAGGTTCTCAAGAAGGTAAAAGCCTCATTCAAGCCATTCAAGAGAGCCCGGCCAGATATCCTTTCTACATATCGCATTTTCACTTAATGCAACCTGTTTATGTGATCAATGAGATTTCTTTAGTGCCACGCAATGGCACAAGTCACACTTGACGAGGCGTTTCCTGCTGCTCCTCGGGCTAAGCCCATGCTTAATAGGATGAGAGGGTTACCATCCAGCAAAGCAGTGCTTTTAGGCACATGGCGCTCCAGTGGAAGGTTTGCTGCTTCATGTTCTCTCGTGAGATGATGGTACTGTCCAGACAAATAAAAAGGGCACGACTACAGAGTAGTTTGATTTGTTATCCACAGACCGGATGTGGGCTTGTTTCCTCATGGAGGATATGCATGACATCTTTTTGGAGTGTGTATGTGTGTGTCTTTCTGAATTCAGAAAGAATACAGACTGTTATCCTTACTAGTTATCTCACGCAGCAGATGCACTAATTAGATCATTAACCTTCTGTGACCATTATGCTTTAAAGGCCTTCATGGCATTTTGAGCCGATATACAAATCACATATAAATAGCAACATGTCCTTTTGTGATGGATTACATATCTCAAAACTAATGGAAAACCAGTGAGTTACTGCCTGGAAAGTTAGAAATTGCATGATATTATGCAGCAACAACATGTTCTTGTGTTCATCTTTAAAAGCACGTTTCCATTTTTCTCTAATTTAATATTCTTATATTGGAATGTGTGACGCGGTTGTGTGTTATTTGTAGTACCACAGCTTCAGAGTTCATATTAATATCACCCACATGTGGTGTGTGTGTGTGTGTATATACAAGTCATGACATTGACTTTTGTTTTTTGCTTTATGCAGGGGAAACGATAGTTGGTTATCTTGATAAATTTATAAAATTAAAACTACTTATTCAGCCGTGCCATTTGATTTTTTTAAGTCATTTTTAATTGCCATTTGTCTGAAATAATCATTGGTAATGGTGTTGTTGTTATCATGCCTTGACTCTTCTGTGTGCACTGTGGTGGAGTTGGTGATTTGTTTCTTCTCCATCTGGTCTATTCTGGGCCTCTCAGGCTTCCATACATACTTAGTAGCCTCCAACCTCACAACAAATGAAGATGTAAGTACTCGTGCCCCTGTATGACACCGGTCAGTTCATGATGATTACAATTGACTTCATCCACTAACTCACAGCGATCTCTATTTATTCACTGTGCAGATAAAGGGCTCTTGGTCAAGTAAACGATGTACAGAGGAGTCTGGGAACCCGTACAGTTACAACAATATCATAACCAACTGCTGTGTGACATTATGTGGCCCAATGCCCCCAAGGTGAGTAAAGACTTTGTAACCCACACACATTTTCTTTTATTTTTAGTATCGGTGAAACCCATGAACATGTCCTTGATGATGGCGTCATGTCCAGTCCATGTTAAAGTGCATCCTAACATAATCCTCTGGTCTGTTCTCTAGTCTGATTGACAGAAGAGGTTTTGTGCCACTCGTTGAGGCGAGCCCTGCTGCTTCGGCCACGGAGATAGAGCTGCCCCCCTTCCTGGCCAAGAATGATTCGAATATGGTAGGATGAACCAACTTGTGGCCCCTCCCCTAATCCTGACTGTCCCATAGCTCCTGTGATGTTGTTAGGCTGCCCCCCCCCCCCCCCCCCCCCCCCCCCCCCCCTCAAGTTGAGTGGCCGACATGCAGTACTTCAATCTGTTTTTTTATATCTAACTTATTGCCATTGTGTATGAAAACAAACGGCAGTGCACAGGTTTTTTAAATTGTGAATTCGGCAGTCTCAGACTGGAACAACATTACTCGGGCTCGCCCTTGGATGGATTGGAAAATATAAAGCCAAATTATAAAGCCAAATTATCCACAGTAGAAATTATGATGCTGGCCAATTACTACTACTGAAGAGGTCACGTATGCCACCCAGCATGCTGAAATAACACTGCTGTGTTACTTTGTTTAGTCTTCAGAACAAAATGTCTTTGGCGCCACTTGGAACTCTTTTTGGCATCACTGAGCAGTAACAATGCATTAAAGTGGACAGAGTTTGAGGAGTTTTTAACCATTTGTTGAGTTGCTGAGTCACCCTGGTTTGTTCTGTGGGACCGTGAACACGTGGATTGTTGCACTTTTTGATGTTTGACTTGTATTTATAATTCAAATTCAACATGTTGCTGTATCTACCTCCTAACTGTACTACTGTTTTTGCTTTTATGTCGTGGTGACGACGTGTGCTCACCAAAGACTTCATTACTGCCTTTCTAGTAGAACATGCTAATGGTTTTAGATCATATTTTGTATTTGATTTATCAGCACTTTATCACAGATCATTTGTCACATGTCTTGAATACATTTGTCATTTAATATGGTCAGCATATAATTTCTTGGATATATTATTAGCTTTATATTCTTAAATCCACTTGTACTTTTGCTTTTACGTACATTTTTAAAAGTGTACTTTTATGTGTTAAATAAACAATATTTTTGTTTTTGAGATTTTGTTCTCTGTTTTGAATTTACTTTGCCTTCTTTTTTTTCCCAGTCTTCATGTGCCCGACTGTAGATTTAATATTTTCTGAGGTGTAGCTTTTTCTTATATTTTTTTCAGTAGTTATGAATTAGTAAATGTACGGATTCATTTCTGATCAGCATTTTTTTTTTTTGGTATGCCTATCATTGCTAGATGAAAGATATGCCACTCAAGTGTTGTACTGTATCCATTCCACCCTGTTAGGAGGAGAACTGTCAGGAGTTTTCTTTGTCCTGCACAGCTTGAAGGGCACTGCTGTATAGACGGTCCATGGTAAGAGTAGGGCTGACCGATGAACCAATCACAACATCTCTTCACTTGCCATCCACTCTGTCTTTTATTTATTTATTTATTTTTATATATATTTATTATTATATATAATTTTTGTTGTTGTGTTTTAGGTCTGAAATCGCTGTCATTTGACCACTTTTTTTGTAGTTGGGGCAGATCTTGTGATTGGTGTGGACGGGTGCCTCGCTTGTAACTGTGCATGCGTCACTTCCATTCATTCTCGTCTCATTAACATTCGCTCGCTCACTCACTCAGTGTGGAATGCACCTCGTGTTCGACGGCTGATGACTTTATTACTCTTGTCATCTCTGCGGTCAGCTGAGAGGTTACTTTCTCGTGTGAGGGGGGGTGTCTTTCGTGCATGCAATGGTGGTCTGCATAACCTGTATCTCCCTCTGTACCTCTTATCGTGGGCCACAAGAAACGGGAATCGGCGTCTCCACCTGCCAACCTCTCCCCGTGTTGCATTGTCTGTCTCTAACTCACTGCCGTGCTTCTCCATTTGAGTCTCTTGACAATCAGCGCTGTCATGGCTTTCCCTGTGCTTGAGTTTAATCACGCCGCAGAATTCTCTGTGTTTTTTTTGGTGCTGTTTTTACATTGCGGCGCACCCCTTTTATAACACACACTGGTTCTTGACCTCTCCTTTTTATTTCTCCACTCCACGCAGTGCACTCGGAGCACGAAGGATGTGCTGGCGAGGATGGTTCACGCCTTTGACTCTCGTGGCCTGTGCCCTCCTGGCACTCCAAAGACCACCCCTGTGGGCGTAGAGGTGTCCAGCTCACCGTCTGCCGGCTGCCCCCTGTTCAGCAGAAGCAGCAGGAAGAGAGACTCTCTTCACTCCAGCAACCCGGCCTTCCGCCTGGCTTCTCCCTCCCCGTCGTTGAGCCGCAATACAATGATTCTGGGCGAGGGGCCCGACGTTGGCTTCATCCCGATACCCTGAGTACGCCCAGTGACCATCAGGAAGTGGAAGGAGTCGCTCGACGCCGCTCTGGCTATGTCTTTTTGCATAGTGGTGGTCATGCTGTGTGTTGCTGTTCGGTGTCTCAAGATGTCATTCTGATGAATTGGTTAAGCATCACTTGGAGGGTTTTTATGTTCTGTGAGTTGTATCAACAATATTACAAGTGTCTTTCAGGATGAAGGTCAATCTTAGTAATACTCAGAAGCACAATATAGAGATATTTTTTTAACACCTTTTTATTAAGACACCCAGAACATGCCTCCACACCTTCCACTGAACCTCAAGCCATACGCCACAGCCACAGTGTTTTAAGTTCCTGCTAATATATTATGCACACGGGGATGGAGTTCTTACGGTATACGTGTGGATGCTAGATTACAGAAACGCACGTTTTAGATTTACTGAACTGGCAATGCTCTGAAATAGTGAGCCATTTTAGGATTATCAACTCCAAAGTTGGCCTTACATCATGTTCCATAATTTCTTATCATCCTGATGTCATCTGGTGGAACCAGCTTGACGGTATTCAGATTAAATGAGCAATCGCAGTGTGAAGGGGGAGCAGCGCGAGGAGCGCGAGGTGCAGTTTTTATTTAATTTTTTAACGTTCGCATTTCAAGGTCTTGCTGTGTTTTGTAGTCCCTTCTGCATGCGGTGTGTGTATCAGATGCTCTGAAGCTAAATGGTAAATATATTTTCTTGTGAGGTGTATCACTTTAGAAGACCATCATTGAAATGTTGTCCAGATATTTTTTCACGTACGACTAGTGATGAAATATTTTATTTTTCTTGCTTTATCTCATTTGTAAGTATTTGGATCAAAAATCAAATTAGCTGCTGCCCACCAGGGCTTGGATTGCAGTGTTTATCTCTGACACGCTGTTTCCTGTTAATGTGCTTTACTGGGATGCTTTTCAGTGAGCATCTGTTGTTTTTCTTCTTCTTCTTTGCCCTCGGGGCACTTGGGCCGTGCGTTGCCTGTTACGAGTGTGTTGGCGGCGGCGGCGTGTGGACTGTTTCAAGCAGAGGAATTTTAATGAGGTCTCTTCACACGCTCATTTTCATGGCTGTGACCTTTTTTCTTCTTCTCACTGTATGAAACTTGACCCTCTGATCTGTGTGGCGGAGGACAATAATAGTAAATGGCAGCAGTACGTTTGTGCCACTAGGGGGCAGCATGTGAATACAGATTGCAGCCCAGTCAAGAGGACAGTTGAGTAACGTGACAGCCATTAGACAAAAGGCCTTTTTGATGTATTATTTATTTTTGTTTGTACTTGAGCGTAGAAGCTGTCCATAGGTTGTGAAGAGCCACGTTGCCATAGACAGGGGGTCGTTCATTTATCCGTCTGCATCAAGACCCTTAGGTTGTGTAGACATTTGACTGTAACAAGCAGTGCTTGTATGGACACACTTGTTTGTTTGTATTTTGTAGGATGTAACAGTGGAACTGTAACACACGGTCAATAAAAATGATCACTTTTGTTGGTTTTTCGCTTTTTATTCTGATGTTTTTCTTTTTTACTTATCATGCAGCAACCTATTAATTGCATAGAAACCCCCTGTGTTCACTTTAATGAAACTAGAACGATGTACAGTAATCCATTCTGACAGCTCCTTCATTGAAAAAAATATGAAGAGATGCGTTCAGACAGGCAAAGATCCAGCAAGGCCAAGCGCCTGCAGTGTGGACAGACGGGCAGGGGCAAGTTGCGCCTGAGTTGGTCCATGATAGGGTCACAATTAGGGCACAGGGTGACACAACTCCGTTAGTTCAATGTACAAGTCATGTGCAGTGTAATAGTATTCACCCAAAGGCATAAACAGATCTGATGCTCTCTAAGTCTTTTGGACTGTGGCTTGGAGAGTTTCCTTGCCCCTTTTTAAATTGCCATGCAAAGAAGAACGACACCACAGTGGTGAATTGTTTCCTTGCCTGATGCCTGACCTGACCTGATGTTTATTCTGTGCCCAGGGTTCTACTTTTTTAGGAAGCTGGTTTGACTGTAATTGAAAACGGGAGAAAAAGAGCCTAAAGGGCAACGGATGCCGTGGCAGCTGAGGTCGGAGTCTGACTTCACTCAACTGTCACTTCTGGGTGCAGAAAAGTGAGAATGTTGCTTTTAGGTCCTCCAGAATCACTCTTTTTTTGGAAGCGGTGTCTGCATGTGGCAGCTGGTGCTTTATTCTATTCACCATTCAAAGAGGACGCTTTAAATGCCCAATTGTGGGTTGTCTACAGTGTGTGTCTGTGTAAATATATATATATGTATATGTGTATATTTGTGTATATATATATATATATATATATATATATATATATATATATATATACACACATATGTAAAATATATATATACACGTATATATATGTGTGTATATATATATGTATGTATATACATATATATATACATATATATGTATGTATATACATATATATACGTATATATATATATATATGTATAATGTATATATATGTATATATACATATATATATATACACACATACATGTATATATATATACATACATATATGTATATATGTATATATATACGTATATATATACATACATATATGTGTATATATATATATGTATATATATACGTATATATATACATACATATATGTGTATATATATATGTATATATATATATATATATATATATATATATATATATATGTGTATACATATATATATGTGTATACATATAAATATATATATGTGTGTATATGTATATGTATATATATTTATATGTATGTATGTGTATATATATATGTATGTATGTATGTATACAGTTTTAAAATAATAGTTGTATTTAGTCAATTTCCTTTTAATACTTACAAATATTATCTTTCTGAAATGTTTACTGTTTTTAGAAGGGTTGCCAGAGGAGAAAACAAGGAAGTACAGGAAGAAAAAGGCGTGTGAAGACTAGTGCTACAGATCTGGTTGCATAACAGAACCACGCAGTTGTCATTAAATATGATACCCCTAATGTATTTCCTAAGCTTTTTATGGATCTAATACGTCAGTTGACTTCAAAAGACTCATTGTAAGACCTGTATATCTTAAGCTAACATAAAACAGATGGTCAGACTCTTGGCTCAGTGTCTCGCAGGAGGCCGAAGCCCCACCGCCTCAGCAGCTGTGTTGCATTTCGACCACAGCCTTTCCATCGCCTTGAAGGTGAACAATTGTTTGCACAAGAGCAATCTGAAGATGAGTCTAAGTTAATAACACCAGCAAATGTAGGTCATCAGCGTGTTTTCGGTTTATCTGTCAGCATTATTGACACGTGGAGTCCTCCCTGGCTGCAGGTGATTATTCGCTCTCAGGAGTGTGTCACGCTCTTCAACACGTACCGGCGTGGCACAGAGACCGAGATGGCCACCCAGTCAGAGAGTATGAGTGGCCTGCTTTACTGATAGATTTTAGAATAAGAGGATGTATTTTCATCAAAAAGTTTAAGTAATTTTACTAAATAGAAAGGGATGCCTGTATGAGGCCTAACCGTGTTCATTATACAGACTTAGCCCATACTTTATTGTCTAATGTGACACTTTCTCTTGGCTGGTTTCTTCTCTTTTTTGTGAACGCATGAGCAACACACAGTTATCGAACAGCCGGGAAAGCCACGCCCTTTCACTTAAAACTCATAAATTCCAGCTCTTCCAAGAAATAATCATCTGCCAATTTACCCCCCCCCCCCTGTCATCGGCTCTGTGATTCATTGCGCTCGTTCCTCTTCAGGGAGCCACGTTTGGCCCCGCTGTCATGTGCAGTCGTGTGTCACACTCCCACAAGTCTTCTCCTCATCGTTCGTTGGTCTAACCAGAGCAGAAGTGCAGCACCTCAGTGAACAAAACAGGTGACTCACAGTCGAGGGCTGCTGTCAACATCACTTGATGCTGTGATTTCGAGAGCAGAAAGTGCGTCTCTGTGCCGGTCAGTGAAGCTTGATATAATCAGGCCTGTGCTGAGCACAGCCAACCAGCTGCCAGGAGGCTGCAGACTGGTGGAAAAACATGAATCCTGTGGGCATCCTGGGAGTTGAAGTGTAACACAATTAAACAGCCTGCCTTCTTGCATACTTGTGTACAAGTGGATGTATGCAACACACGTATGCGTTTGACCTCCCAACAAGGGTCAGAGCAGATCCACAGTTTGCAACTCATGCATAGTAGCTGACAATAAACACAATCAAGATTTCAACATAGAGTATCCATGGCGACGTGTGCACGCCCGCGTGTGGAGGTTTGTGCGGCACTAAACCGTGTTTGTTTACTGCTTTTCCAGGGATGTCTCTGAGTGTAACAAGGGTGGTTTGTGGCCATGTACGCGTTAACACCTAACAAGCCGCAAAAGCCTTTTAGCGCATAGAGATCATGATCGATCAGTTCAGTGTTGTTCATGGGTCGGTTCGAGTATGATCCAGTTTATTGAAAGATTAGAGGAGAGTCAGCGTCGGGTTACAGATCTCACGGTCAGTGAGGGGACTTCATGCATCTGTTACTGTTGTTTTACAGAAAAGTCTTGATCTTTAAATGTAGGTCTCGATTATGGCCATCATATCACCATATCTGCAACATTTTGTGTTTGATTTATACTTTGTTTTTTTTAATGTGCAGATTAGATAAGTGAATAAGTAAGTAGATGTGAGATCTTGCAGTGGAAAAAAAAAACGTTGGCTGTGCGTAGTGGAGTGGAAAGCGCTCCCCATGGAAACCTGAATATGTGCCATGGAGCTGAATTAGTGTACCAGGGTACCACAGGGTCAGACCTTATCACAGCAGCCATTATCATGCAGACTGTTTGATAAGACCTCCATCAATCTGCTCTGCAGCACATGAAAGTAACTTCTGCAACAGACAGAAATGCATTAACGTGGATGCACATTTCTCTGTAACATGAACCATGTCAACATTAACATTAAGTCACATCATGACAGTTTCTGATCACTTAAAAATCATAGTGAGCACAAGTTTATCGTTTTGATAATGTTAAACGTGTGCTCTACACAAGAGTCATTGAAAAGTGAGAATAAATACCGCTTTGAAACCCTTTTTTTATCACGTAATTCATATACAAATAAGCTTTTTGTTGGTTGAATATTCCTGTATTCCATCAAATTACTTAAATATCCCTACTGTGTGGAGCTTTAGGAAGCCATAATGTATAAATACAAACATTGCAGGAATGGGTTTATGTAATAACCTGCAGTATAAAGGGCACTGAAGTTCACGGCCCAGGTTTATGAAGCGGCACCAATAAAGGGAGAAGGTAAAAGAGGTGGTGCAAGGGGACGGAGAGATAGATTGTGCTACTGAGTCACTGGAGAGACATGACCAAACATATTTCCCATGTTATGCTGTTTGATTTATAACGAAGGCCACAGTGCAGTTTTACGAGGAAAGAACAGGATAAATGCTTCATGTCTCTTATTGCTTATGTTACTTTGAAAGCAATTGGGTATAGAGGGGAAAAGGTAGCAAATGTTTTTCGATTAAAACACAAGGTTTTTAAACGTACGGTAGAATGTTTGAGACTATGGGCTGGATGTCAAGTGGTTGCTGCCAATCGCTCCACACAGTAATGCAACTCAGAGCAGCCTTTTGGCCATGTGTGCAACACGCCTGCCTCCTCCCTGTTCTCAGTTACACTTCGACATGAATCTCAACCCTTTACCTGAAAACCTTGTGTGAATCTGTCAAAGCTACAGAAAAAGAGCCACGTAGTTTTTTTTATTTTTATTCAACAGCGTTTTTTTTTTAATCCACATTCACAAACACCTGCCATGAATTTGGAAATGTCCGATCACACGTGTGTTAATCTAATTAGTGTGGTTTGGTTATTTGATATCAAAAACTTTGTTGTTGTTGTTGCTCTTGGAACATCTAGGCCCACTGCATGATGGGATACACTTTGGACCGATCCCATAATCCTTCCAGGAGGAGGAATATAGAAACCTGGAAGATGATCTGAGAAACGTGCTGCTGATACAATTTTTTATTACTTTTTCAGAGCAGTATCGGTTTACTGAAGTCATGCTGCGCTGCTATGATCATGATCTTAACAGCCGTCGTCTCGGAGGGAACTGCTTCATTTTGCGGCTGTGCTCCAAAGGTGTCCAGTGAATCAACACGGTTGCTCCCCAACGTGTTGCACTCTTTAGCACTAAGAGTTATTCTCTCAGCTACTGGATGAAGGTTGGGGGGGTTGAGGAGCAGGATTTCTGGGAATGAAATCAGAGCTTGCTGCTAAATAGGGGTTCCCTCTCACTTCTGGTAAACGCTCCAGAGAGAGAGACAGAGAGCAAAGAGCCAGCTCTCTTCTCTGGTTGCGTTTAATATGCAATGTCCACCCCAGGCACATGTGTTGAGAAAGTTACACAACATTTTTATTTTATAAGCTATTATGGTCACATCTTGTGTACTTAGCGGTATCTGCACATTGTATGCAGCTGTCTACTTGTTCCTTTGTCCCAGTAGTGTAGTCATTCAGGGGAGGAGAATCCCACCAGATGGAGAACACCCAGGGAACCATTCTTCCACCCCCACCAAAGCTGAGAGATGAATCAAACCCAGGCTTTATTTTATTTTTTTGTGTAGTATTTGACATTATGGTATGCAACAGGGGCCCTAAAAGGAATGGGTGTGGTGCAGTTGCACAACATGATTTAAACTTCAGTTAAGGAAGGACGTCCAAGTTAGGAGATCCCAGATATACAGAACGAGGTGAGGGTGTTTTATTACCAGGGCCATACCGTCTACACTTGCTCTTCTATAAGCAGTAATAAGTCACGTGTGACATATTCATGTGCTTAGCTGAGAGTTTGAGGAAAAGAAGGAAAATATATATTCAGCATAGATGAATAGAAGAAAAGGTATGCATGACCCCCACCGGTTCTCAGTTATCACACACGTTGAGAACTTATTGGGGAAATATCACTGTCTAAAGGAATTTCTTCTCTTTCCTAGTTGTGTACCTTTTATATAGATCCATGTTTCTAAACAGCAGCAGCTATTTGACTTACATTCTTACTCTTTCAATAATGTATTTGACATAACACACAACGTCAGCCTCAACCCCCCCGGCCCCCCTCCACCCTTAAAGAGAGTAAAGTGAGCTGAGCCTTACCTAATACATGGCCAAACACTATATTTGACCGTTGAGCTTTAGACTGCAATAATAATAATAAACTGTCCCAGCTATGGCATAACTATGCATCGGCAGTAGGAGAAGGTAGAACATATTGCCTCAGCTCTCAGTGCTGGGGAATCAACAAAAAAATGAGAAAAACAAACTCATCCTACAACACAAAGCCATCTCCCAAATGACTCATTGGACCACGTTTATAAATCTGTCTTAACATAACCCTACCATTTGGGAAATACTGTATACGTTTTGGTAAACAACATTGTTGTAATGGTTTGACTTTAGGCCAACATTAGTCCATTTTTGATTGCTTTTTCTCTACTGAGTATTTTTCCATTTCAGTGTGCAGGTGTGGACAGACCTGGGAGCTGATGTATAATGCCACTTAAAACCTTAAGTGTATTTTTGTGTGTTTTTATTTTTTTCCAACAGCACACCGGTCGGCTTTGCCAAGCACTCCTGTAATCAATCAAGCAGGCAGCGGAGAGAGTCTGACGTCAGAAGCGTGGCTGCCTGCGTAACCTCGCTCCACCGTGCCATAGATTTGTCATCCGGAACAATCTAAAGAAGTGAACTCAACCTCTCTTATCACACATTCTGTCGACCGCAGGTTAAGGTCCCCGGAGGTCCAGCCTGACTAACCAACTCAACTGAATATAGACAGGCTATCTGCAGCCATGGCAGTGTGAGCCGGACAACACACTCTGAGAGAATCCAACCATTTATTAATTCACAAAGTAAAATTAAACACGCAGTGTAATGACAGCCATGCTGTGTATTCGCAGCAGCTGCATCACTATTTTAGCGATGGCAATCGATGCACACTCTAATAATAGCAAAGATGTGTCGAGTATAATGTGTCCTCCGTGACAGATGAGGGATGTCTTCTTGGAGAAATAATTCACTCATATTGTCGTGGGCCCTGACAGAGTGAGAAAAGAGCTTCACGACTCATCCTGTGTGACAGGCGGAGAGTTATCTGTCTTCGCACGATTGGTCATTGTAACACTTGACTGCTTGTTGTTTGGCATCATCGATTTTTCCGCCAGGCTTTTACAACACGGTGTGACGTCCAATCGGGTGTCCTCACACTCGACAGAAAAGCCAGAGGCCAGAGGCAAAGACAGAGAAAGATATTTGACAACAAAACGAATTACTGTCCGAATTCCTTTATCACAAGAAAACAGAGAAAGTAAAAAAAGTCTTTCATTGATATTACTCATGACTACCACTACTATTGTTTCCTAATGTGTACATGCGGACTGGAACATACGCCTGTCTAATGCACCATTTGTTAAAGGTGTGTTTAAATACAAGCTATCTCACCACGCCTACTAGGCTCACAGTCTCAGTTGTCATGGCTCCAGCAGGATGTCAACTCAGGGATAAACAGAGGATCCAGTGGCATTATCATGAACTCACAAAAGGTGAAATATACACAAAGCAGTGAAAACATTTGAGCAGTTATTTTTTTATTTTGTCTAATTTACGTCAATTGCTTTAGTTCCACCAAATTAATGAATTGACTTCCCATCCGTGTGACCTCCCTCTGAGGCTGTGAGGGAACCTGAGAATGTCAAGTGGCCTGACATTTATCTCCTGTCACTGTTCTCTCGTTCCCAAGTGTTTCACATTCAGGTAAATGCTGGTTCTGCTCCCAGGATGCACAGCTGCCACACGGAGGGTTATTTATAATCGGATGACGCAGATGTCTGACATCGGCACCTGGCAGGCCTCTCAGCTGGAGACGCCTCTGCCCAGCTGCCTGACAACCAAAGCGGATGCTGTTGCCGGGGAAACAGGATTATGTTGACATCACAGTATTTGAAGTGATCTTCTGCGGAGACTAAATCCACAGTATGCCCACGACCCAGACCTTTCGGAGGCTTGTGAAACACTGTCAACTTCCTGCTGTGTGTTGTGGACAACGATGTGAACTAAATACACACACACACGCACAGCCATGCACGCACACACACACACACACACACACACACACACACACACACACATGTTTAGGGAAGACAATGTGCGTAAGAGTGTGTGTTGGCCGCTCCGTGTTTTATTACTGCATCACTAAAAAAAACACACAGATCAATCATGAAATGAACTTTACTCGCTCGTTAACATTTTACAGGTGCACTAACATGCCGTGCGCACATGTATGATTTGTTAGGGATTTTATAAATGATGACATTTCTGGGTCATTTTAAAAGAGGAAATTACTGATGTTTTCACCTGTCTTGTTCACTGGCAAATTACGTACCAGCAAAAATCTTCTCACCACACCAAGAGTCATTGTGTCGGGTCCTTCATTGGAGGATATTTAGTGAATATAAACATATTAGACTGCATGCAGAATAGGATCAGATATAAAGACTCCTCTAGTGTTTGAACAGACTGAAAGATTTGGGACATTCAAAAGGGTGAAATAAACTGGAGGACACTGAATGCATCTGACAGCAGCTAAACAAAGCAATGTGTGCATTATTTTACTCAAGTCTCACTGTTAGTATGTGTGTATGTTTCAGATGGACCATTGCATACAGTTTTAGGCATACAAAAAAATAGGCATAAAAAGCGGACATTATGTTCCATTCAGACCAAAGGAATGTCTCTGTATCAGCACCAAAAACAAAAAAAAAAGCACTCTGCACCACAGATAAGGAGCCAGAGTGGAAAGAGGGGGCAGTGAGGTATCTGTAAAAGTAAATGGAAAGCTTAAAGGGCATCACGGGTTATCGGAGCCTTTTCATAAACCCCTGCACAATCATGAGCTAATAGAATGAATGATTGTCCATGGGGTTGTCGACTTTCATTTTCCATAGGCTGAATAAATGACTCAAAGGTAAGGCCACCTTACTTTAAACAAGGTCATTTAATAAAAATGATAAGGAACTATTAAAATGTGTGATCAACAAGCAACATTATAAACGTTTAATTGCCTGCTATCAAAGTTTAAATATACTCTCTAGTTGACAAATGGCTCCTGGAGTTTTCTATGGAGTCTGTTTTATGAATCAGATACTGTAAGTAAACAATATGAACATTACAGTAAAGCTAGAAAAACACATGCATTTGTATTATTGTGTACAGTATTTTGTATTGGGCATACTGGAAAAATGTGATGTTGGTGAGGATGGAGACTAATAATAATAATAATTGACCTATAGAGTTTCTATAAATCTGAGGAAAATGTTGATAGTTCCAAAGGCCTCACCTTGCATTTCCTGAATAACGCAACCCGCTGCTAAATTATTAGCCTTGGCCTCTAAAAGCTAACAGTACTATGCGACAGTAGTGTCATGCTGCCTTTGCAATGCAGCGCTGCTCTTACGAAGCCAAGCATATTGGGAACACAACTTTTTGGTATGGGGGGGGGGGGGGGCTCTTTACCATGCAAAAGTAGTACAAATCATGTTTTCAGCATAGCTAATGTTTTTTTAAGAGGAAGCTTTCCTTTGGCTCCCATCTACTTTGCACCCTAAGATAGCATTAGCTCAAGAATTTACTAACATTTCCTCATTCCTGTAACTATAATTACAGAATAAATATTTATGCTCCAAAATCGTGTTTTTATACCAATGAAGAAGGCAGTAATTAAATAAAATCATAATGGAGAAAGACCAGATAAGCGAGTCTTTAAACTAAACAGCGCTATCTTAGGCTAACACTAACTGACCTTTACATGGCGTATTAAAATATTTTGATTAAATATACATTTATTTAAATACCTCATTAGAATAAATTGGACAAGAAAGCTGACATGGATGTTGTTTGTGGATAGGCTACTGTGTTCCCTTGTGCCATTCAGTCTATGTTAAGTTTGTGACAATGATTAATAATCAGCATTAAAAAATGAATAATGTTGAGGGTTTTAGAATTATGTTAGAAAATAAATGTAAAGAAATGTCTGCCTAAGTTGTTGAACCAAATAGGAACGTGAATGTAGAAAATGCTTTGACTTGAGACTTTGGTTCATTTGACCTGTCCAGATCTCTATAAATGATTCAAATAAAACATGAAAACAATTCACTGTGGTTGAACCCTCCATGTTCTCTTTATTCATCCATGGTCACAAGTGGTAGAAATACAACTGGTGGCAAGTGGACAGCGGCTTCTTTAAGGGTTCATAAGCCGAGCCGGTTGAGAATCACTGGCCTAGTACACTTGGGACTGGAACATTTAGTTTTCTGGATAATCTTGCGTACAAAGTAGCTGTTGGCTTCTGTTGAAGTGCCTTTCAGCAAGGCCTCGACGACCGCAAACATTCTCCGAGCAAATAAAGAAATGCATCATACATGCAGGTTGTGTGCGGACAGCCGTAATCGGATCGCTCTCATTTTTTTTACATACGACACAAATTACCAAATTTCAGATTACTAAACGCTCATTTCTCACATTGAGCATCAACAGATAATTTGATCGTCATGATTGTTTTGAATGAAAACCCTGTCAGCATGCATGGCGCACGCGCAGCAGAGCAGAGGGGGAGGAGGCTGTCATCTGCGTCACAGGAAAGGGTGTTTCCTGCAGACAGGGGCGTCCATAATCAATGACCAAACACAGGAGCCAATCACCGGGCTCATGCTAATGCGGATGCTTTAAACCCTCTGATGAATCGGTTCTATGCAGACTTACCGGATTGTAGCGGCACACACCGGGGAAACGGCAGCTCCCACCTCCAGCGCCTCCGACTCAACACACCGTTTCCTACTTCTTCACCTCCACAGTACTAACAGGACCTCCATCACCGCTGACTTCCACGGGATTATCTCACTCGCGTTGAAGAGAGAAGAGCTCAGCTGAGAGGAAGCGCTCGTGCACGTTCTGCTGATAACTATCTATTTTTTTTTTTTTCCTTTTTTTTTTTTTTTTCTTTCTTCTTTCTTCTCCCTAATATACTCGCCATGTCTTGCGGTGATGCGTCGGATCAGAGTCGGCGGTTCTGCGTGTTGTCTTGGGATCAGGTGCAGCGCTTGGACTCGATCCTGGGGGAGGCGGTCCCCATCCACGGCCGAGGAAACTTCCCCACTCTGTCCGTGCAGCCGCGGCAGATCGTCCAGGTAACGTTATACTGATTCTCCCACAAATATGAAATGGAGTCGGTCACTTGTACGTACTCTCTCAGAGTGATGACACGGGACATAATTAAATAAGCACATGAAGTCCCGGTATACTCGCCAGGATTTAACCTACAACCTATCGGTTATTTGGATCCTTCCTGGCTCCACTGTACTTTCATGACGCATTACTTACTTGTTTGTGTCTGTTTCTCTACAATGTATTCTTTCAGTGATTTAAAAAAAAAAAAAAATCGAAAACATTTGAAGGCAAACTATGACTCTTCTGTATATCTTGGTGACACTGAAATAAAGTATTTTTTTATTTTAATCTGTTTGACAGACTGGAGAAAACTCTGATTTGTGCTGGTTTGACTTCAAATGTTTGAACTGGACACGTGCCATGGCCCCTCCACATTTCCAGCCACTTCTACACACTGGCTGGATCACATTTCACTTCTCCTGGCATGTCTCTTAATGGCAAAATAAATGCCATGATAGAATTTCAGAATGAACATATAGCGTCTTCCGAAGTCTTTTTATTCTGCTCAAATCTGCCATATATATTTTTAAGTGAATCACATGACAACGAAGCTTGATGATGTAGTTTTGCATCACAAGAGGTATGTCTGAGAGTGTGGACCTTTGTCCCATTGCAAGGTTGGAGGGATACACCGGCTGCAATAACATCCACTGCAGCATCACGAAGTTCTAGAGTCCAAGATGTGACAGGGCTGTAACTGTAGGTCAGAGATAACGATGCTCTGGTCTCAACTTCAAAGGGAGGGACACACTGTACCTCAACTCCTTGCACACCCCCCCACCCCACACACACTTTTTTTTCTTCTATTTTTTTCAAGGAATGATTAGGACTTGGCAAGATTTGTAACGCTAGCAGAGGCCTCCCTGTGCTTCCACAGACGGGGCTTAATCTCTCACTTGTAATCAAGTGTGTCCGGCTACCTGTCGTCAGAGGCCAGCGGGAGGAAAGGTGTCAACTGTAGGCCAAACCCTGAATGTGGCTCCGGCTGCGCTGACCGAGCGCATGAACGCCACAATATTATTGCTTCTGATTGGAATTTGAACCTCATCTGCACCACTTTATGGCTGAATGGTTACAATGCTATTACTGCCAAGTGATGCAGTTATGATCTTATCTGTTCACACTCTCCTGGCTGGAGGGTTGACTTGCCTTTTTATAAAATGTTTGTATGCAGTATGTATAAATAGAGCCAGATTGTTATCTGATCACCATGGGAGAGAGTTAACAGACTCTAATCTGAGAGGTCGTGGCTGTGGGGAGATTTAGGATTTTGTTAGTGTGTGACAACTATTTGTACTTCAGGTTTTACGTGTTTGAACAGCAAATTTATTGTCAGGCATTTGTTTGTTTTTGTTGGTCTGCTACGTGCATTGGTGCCTTCACTGAGTAAATATTTAACATCTTAAATGAGTTGTCGAGGTGGCTGCCGCTCAGATGGAGCAGCGGGTCTTCCTCTAAACGGAAGATCGGTGGTTCTAATCGAGCTGCTATATAAATCCAGTCCATCATACCATTCAGATCTTAGTTTCCTCTTAACGCTTTGATTGCTTCCAAATGTTTTGAAAACAATAATAAAGTGTTTATGGCACGTGTCAAGTATATTTTCCCTTCAGGTGACTAAGCTGACTATGTTTGTCTTATTTTAGACACATTTCCCCGTTGTGACTGCTAGCAGTGATGTTGGCACAGCATGTTCAGCTGTAGATCATCCTCTAATGTGGCCGCACTGAGCCGAGACAGTTTAAATGGGTCACTGGGACAAAGAAGGGAATAGCCACTGACCCTTCATGACCTGAGGTCATGACGTTGAGCCTGAAGTTTTTTTTTCCTTTTAAGGTTACACATCAATGGTCCTGCCACTGGTGTGCACTTTTAGGATTATAGATCTGTTTGTGATGAGATAAGACAATCTGACACAGTAGTAGATTGACCTGGAGCATAGAGTTCTGCTGCGCTTCAGGTTCAATTCAAACTGTAGCTGGTGGTGGTTAAATGGATTTTTGTAAGCAGCAATATTGATCTTTCCATTATGAGGTATTGATTTCCACTAGTCCCACGTCGAGTTTATTTGCAACTAAGAGCATAGTTTTTCAATTTCTCTTTTTCCTCCAAAGGGAACCAGTGTAAATTAATGCATTTCCTTATCATGCTGTGTCTCTGTCTCATCTCTGTTCAGGTGGTGCGGGCGAGGCTGGAAGAGAGGGGTGTGTGCGTTAAAGACGTGAGGCTGAACGGCTCCGCTGCCAGCCATGTGCTCCATCAGGACACTGGACTGGGCTACAAGGACCTGGACCTGATCTTTGGCGTGTCGCTGAAAGACGACCAGGCCTTCCGTCTGGTGAAGGACGTCGTGCTGGACTGCCTGTTTGACTTCTTGCCAGCCGGAGTCTCGAAGGAGCGCATCTCGGCACTGACCCTCAAAGAGGCCTACGTACAGAAACTAGTGAAAGTCTGTAATGACACGGACCGCTGGAGCCTCATCTCGCTGTCCAACAACACTGGCAAGAATGTGGAGCTAAAATTTGTGGACTCTTTGCGGCGGCAGTTTGAATTCAGCGTGGACTCCTTCCAGATTTGCCTCGACTCTCTGCTGTTGTTCGACCGCTGCTCAGAGACGCCCATGTCTGAGAGCTTTCACCCCACTGTAATCGGCGAGAGTGTGTACGGGGACTTCAAGGAGGCCATGGACCACCTGTGTCAGAGGACCATAGCAACGCGCAGCCCGGAAGAAATCCGAGGGGGCGGCTTATTGAAATACTGCCACCTGCTGGTCCGAGGGTTCACGCCGACGTCGGAGTCTGACATGAAGCACTTGCAGCGCTACATGTGCTCGCGCTTCTTCATTGACTTCTCTGACATCGGAGAACAGCAGAGGAAACTGGAGGCCTACCTGCAGAACCACTTTGCTGGGATGGAGCACAAACGATACGAGTGCCTGATGACCCTTCACCAAGTGGTGAACGAGAGCACCGTGTGTCTGATGGGCCACGAGCGGCGCCAGACGCTCAGCCTCATCTCCATGCTGGCGCTGAAGGTGCTGGCGGAGCAGAACGCCATCCCCACTGTAACGAATGTCACGTGCTACTACCAGCCGGCTCCGCACGTGCAGGACATCAACTTCAGTAATTACTACATTGCACATGTGCAGCCGCCACAGTGCAGTAATTCATATCGGACGTGGCTGCCCTGTAGCTGAACTGGCTGGAGGTGGACTGAAGATAATTAAAGAAAATTGAAAAAAAATGAAACTCATTCATGCCAAATGTGACTTGACAATCCTGTACTGCTGTACATCTGATTGAGCCGACATACATTTTTCTCTTGCAAAACATCTGTGCGATTGCTGGTCATTTCTGAGATGTAGCGATATCATCTTTAAGTATTAAAGTCTTTATGAAGCTTTATATATGTCAAATTATTTTTTTTGAAGAAACGAACCTTGAAGCTGGTGATATTTTCATAGTCTGGCTTTATTATTATTATTTTCTTTTTTTAAATGACATACTGGACCAAAGATGTATTTGTTGTTCAGAAAGGGAATGTTGTTATGATTCCAAGTGCCTAAAATGATCCTTGACATGTTCTTAAAAAAAAATAAACATCTGTAAAGTGAGAACTGTGCATTCAGTGTTTACTATAGTACTCTGTCTCTTCTTTCAGGAACAGAAGCATTCATTTTTGTGAAATTAAAAAAATGGAAACTACATTTTATTTTTTATCGTGGTTATTTTATTTAAACCGTGGTCTAAAATCTTTGACATTTTAATCTTTGGTTCTAAGGGCTGCAGTTGGATAAAACGGGTAATTATCTGAACTGCTTCACCATTCACAGTCGACTTGTATATTCTCACATGGACATCATAAATAGCAGGTTCATTGAACCTGGAATTAGCTTTGACACTTTGTCCTATCCGACTCTGGATGGATTGGAGGTAGTTTGTTCTGTCCTTAAGCTGACGACAACAAGGCAGTTCATTTCCAGTAACCAGGTCCATTGAAATGCATATACTGTCGGCTGGAGTGAGTTGCATTTGTTAAACTGGGCTGAAGATCCGTTACAATCTGAGGACATGAACCATAAGGAGGCTTTTTCTAAAGCACAATGGCATCTCTCTCTCCTCTGCGACACTAAGGCTTTTTAACAAAGGCTAGCCTGTTCTCGCTCCATGGCTCTTCTGGAAACCCAGCCCTGTTTGCTTGACTGAGTCCACATCATGTCATTTTATTGAAGTATTGAAGTCCAAAAATCTTAAGCTAGAATGGTAAACATTGTTAAAAGACAAAGATGGTGGCAACGACACAACTCGTGTAGATTCTTGGCAAACTGCGGTTCTTCACGGGTCAATATTTACATCCATCGTGCAAAGTGGGAACACAAATGTTTATTTTGCCATATGTGAGTCACACATTCATTCCGTCTCCACATTGAGCTCTAACTAGTTTTTTAAGTTTGGCATTAGAAATGTGGTGTTATTTAAGCGCTATCTATATATATATATATATATATATATATATATATACACTGCCTTATCTTTGATATTATTCTCTTAAATACAGGATGTCAGGGAACAGTCTGTACCAGAATCAGGCTAAAGTAATGGACTGTTAATTTTTCCATTATGACATTCTTTTACTTTGTTTTATCTTGGAAATGAAGCCAGGCTAACCTCAGGGGAATCTGCAGGGCAGTTCTCTGCTGTGAGAGTAATATAAATAATAAAAACTCATACATTTTCACTTTGGATCCTTCTCCAATATCAACAACCCCCCCTTATATGATGCTGTGATGTATTGGTGCAACTTTCCTATACATTTTGGAATTAAAGGGGAACTCCACCAATTGTACATACAAAGATGAGTTCACTTGCCATGGTGAATGCTACTCCACTTAAATAATATAGTTAATATAAATAGTTGTGTGATGTCCTCTGTGGCTCCGAAGGAGCTTTCTATAGTCTGAGTCAATTTATTTATTTTTATCTTGGCTTGGCCTTGGAGACTACACATTCCTAACAGAAAGCCTGAGTTGCAAACTGAGGGCAGGAGTTTGATTCATCATCATTTCTTCATGAAAGTGCAATACTAAATCAGTGGAGCGCCCCTTAAATTAAATGGCCAACGCCAGCTGCCGTGCAGCAAACCTGAGGCTGTTGGAGCACTTCAGCGTCGGCTTGCACGGCTTGTTACAAGTTGGGGCAACTAACTTTGTAATCTTCAGTTCACATAAGTGAGAGCTTGACGTTTTGGATTCATACAAAATTCAAAATGACATGTGCTCTTATGACTCTGGGAAGTCTTTACAACAGATTGTCGGCCCCGGTGGAGATGATGTCGTCTTCTATATTTTCAACCTTTGCCGATAGTGAAACACTACATGCATGCTCAAAGTCATGACTTCTCTATGCTGCTCCATTTTTGGAAACCTACAGCGATTATTATCTATTACCTTTTATTCATTGTCTACATCTGCGGTTATCCCTGATCATGATTATCCTTTATTCCACTGTATAGAATAACAGCAGGTTGCTTCAACAAAGGATTCAAGTGTTTGGAGAAGACTGAAATATTATGAGCTGAAGGTCACAGTTCAGCGTTAAACATACTGGAAATGAGTTCTTGCTGACTTGAGGCCAGAGTTTTGAATCTAACATCCTGGTAATCCGTCATTGTTCTGCCACTACGTCAGACGTCTACGTGACGTCTGTACATTGTTCCTTTTGTGCGCGGTGTGTATTGTACAAGCAGACGTGAGTGTTTTGCATCTCAGGGCGTGTCCTTGCAGCTTTCTTCTAATATTTGCACATAAGTCTAAGTGAAACAATATTTTCATGATCAATATCAAATATTTGCATCTGTGCATATAAGACATGCAAGATAACTTCACTGCCCACTGGTACGAATAAAGAAATTCACTCAAATTTCACAGAAACACAAGAAGCAGTTTAACTGATCCAGTTGATTAAAACCATTTCGATCAACATGTCTAGAAGACAGAAGGGATTTTTTTTTTTATCCCTGGGATGATATAGTGTAAGATTTCTCAGACATTTAATTTGAGCTTTAATTTGGAGAGTGTGTGTGTGGGCTGAGGTTCTGTGCAGAAAGGAAGGTGATGACAGGCTAGAGACGCGGTAATGACAGAGATTTCACAATTTCTTGCCACAACACAAATCAAGCCCTGTATCTGTGCTATTACCTCTCTTGAAAAAGGCTTTATTCACCCAAAGGGAATAATAATGTCCCACTAACCCACCATCCATTGAGAGCTTCTCACTTCGGGCCTCTGCTTGGTGCATTATTTCGCTCTATGTTTTCTCCTCTGATGCAAGACAAACTTTAAATACTCAATCCAGATCAAACTGAGTCAGGAAATGGAGATGTTTTAAATTAAGCTGTTCTCGGGATGCACATGACTCTGTGGATGTGACATCATCCCGAGGGTGCAAAGAGGAAACACATGTCTTAGTTGAACTGGATGACTGGAGAAAGCTGACATTGCAGCCTCAGCTGGAGGAGATGTGTGTGTCCTCGTCTGTGTGTTGCTGTGTTGCCGGGGTACGGCTCTGAGAAATGTCCACAAGTTCTTTACGAGGGGAAAGAGTCCAAACAATTGTGGCATCGTTATCTCCTGGTGTATCATGAAGAGGAAACCCCTACTTTACAATAAGCCACAAAGCCTTAGTTACTGTTGTCAGGTGAAAACCTTGTAGCTCCAACATTTTAACTTAACTTTAGCACAAATCAATGGTATTTTAAATAATTGTGACTATAAGAGGTTGGATATATTTCTTTTCTTAGTTATTTGAAAATATGAAACATGAACATGTGTCTGAAACACAGAAACATGAACATGTGGAGAGAGTTCTCCCTGGATAGCAATGAAAACATGAAAATCTGGACAGCAACAAAGTAATAAAGATTGTTTGGCCTGCACACATTAAAGCTGTCTAAAAAACAGTCATGTTACATTATCCCTTTACTTCACTGCAGTTCAAAAGGAACCGTTGTACTTTTTACTCCACTATTGGACCTGTAATCATTTGAACGTTGGATGGATCAATGCTGAGTTTCACACAAAATCACCAAACTCTGAGATTGATGATAACAGTGAACACAGACAGGGTAAGTTGTCGCGCCCAAACATTTTTCATTTCTGGTTTAGAACTGATTAAATAACAAAGATCTTATCTTCAAGATAAGATGAAATAATATTCATATGAAAACCCCACACAGAATTGGATCTCAGAGTTGAGCGGGTACTCAGATGCAGCTGGACACTGGTTTGACTAAAGCTGTGAAAAATGTGTGTGTGTGTGTGTGTGTGTGTGTGTGTGTCTCTGTGTTCACATCCATGTGTCTGCTTATTTAGAAAGTGATGTCATAATGGCCGGGTGGAACCTGCTAGAAAAGTGTGAGAGCATAGACATGACGGTCTCTACTGGAGTGTTGCGAGGCAGCGTGGTTGGGTAATTTGAGGTGGTGGATGTGTGTGTGTGTGTGTGTTTGTGTGTGTGGGGGGGGGGGTTCGGGGAACCAAAATAGCCTGCAGGAGAGAAATAGAATCTGTTATTTTGCTTCAGAGTTCGGGAGCATGGTGGGTGTGACCGCAGATCCAAACTGCTGCTGGTGAGGCAAAATAAAGTGTGAGAGACACTCACACAGGGAGAGCCAGCGCTGAGCATTCCTGGCATTACAGCCCGCTGACAAACAATCCTAACTTTATCCAGTGAGCCTCGCCAAATGAATGGCTGCAGTGTGTAGAGTTTACCCACTGAGGGGGGCAGTGCCCGGCCCGATCCTCCACTCCTTCCCAATCCAAACACTGTAATGTCTGAGGTGCAACTGTCAACTGGCATTTCCACAGCCTCGTCTTAAGTGTTTGCAAGTACACGTGCAATTATTTTTGTATTATTCATTTGATTGTTATTCTCATTATTAAAGTACCAGATGGCCTTCTCATGGCCTTAACATTTATACACCAAAGACATGGTCATAAATTCTGCAAAATACATAAGCACACATCTGCTTGTATAACAACAAAAAAAGATCTGTCAGCTGGGACTAGAAAGATTAAAAAGCAAAAAATAACATCCGCCTTGTTCAACTATAAAAGCGATTTTATGAGAACACATTTTAGTCATTATTCTCACTGTTGTCTCTTATAAGAACACAAGTAATGCAGTGGAGATTGAACGTTCATTTTTGACCTGACAAAAATGAAGATAACTGACAAAAATGTCTGTTGTTTTATCCTTTCACATGATCTTACTTGAGCTCCCCGTTGTCATGGACAGTTTGCTTCACCTTACTCGTCATGTGGATCCCATCACCAAGACCCTTCTCACTGATGTACCCCCTGCCCCCCTCCCTGCATTCCTGCAGCAGGACAGGAAGTGCAACGTTGAGAGAAGGGGGGGGTGACTAATGCGAGAGGACTCGGGTCCGATCTGATGCGAGTTGTTTTACTCTGAGCCCAGTTAAACTCACTGTTCCACATCTCAGAGCTGCTCTTCACCCCCTGTCGTCAACTGGCTGCTCCCCCCCCCCCCCCCCCCCCCCATCTGCCTCCCGCTGCCAGTGACTGAGGTTACCAACTCGCTGATCAGCTCAATCTGGTTCTAATAACTTCATGGCTTTGTGTTGATATTAATCTGACCTAAATAATTAAACAATCCACATCTTGATGTTGTTCCAAGGTCATTGGAGAACTTTTGAGGATGGCAATCTTTCCACTCAAAAGCTTCTGTCATTTCTTCTCTGTCTGCAACTGGAATCAGATGGAAAACGAGGTCTCTTCAAAACACATAAATCAGAGATTCGTTTTGCGGGTCTACATTTCACTTCTTCATACAGATTTTTAAACTTTATTGATGCCACTGCTGACAGACTTTGTTTTGTGAGGGAAATTAGCAGTGTTTAAAAAAAATTAGGTTTCCATGCATCCATGTTCACTCCAGGCCATACATTTCATAGTTGGTAGTGAACGTCAAGAGAATAATTTAATTTCAAGATTCACATAATTTACTTGAATTCAATTTAAAAAGAAATATCAGATAATTGAACCAAACGAAACGTTAGGAAATATACTGTATTTCTGATATCGTACAATAATTACTCCCAAGATTAAACACTTTTCTCGTCCCTCGCACAAAGCCAATGGATTTTCCTATTAATTACTCAAACGCATATCCAAGCATTAAACTATGCTTGTTAAACAGCCAGAGGGAGTGAATTAGGAGCAGGCAATTACCACGGTGTGTTCCAGCTATTCTGCTGATTATTTTAATTATTGTACTGTCTGTTAGTTTTTAATGGTGAGATGTAAAAAACTGAGCATTTTCCTTTTCTCATGAAATCATTTTTTCTGTCTACCAAAAGGTTTAAAGTTTATTGTTATTAGACGTGGCATCGGCAGGACGATCCAATGAATAATAATAAAAAGGAGGTATTTTCCTTCATGTGATAGGCCCAGTAACTTATCATTAACTGTTATTTCAAATATCCAGCTGAAGCAACATTTTCTTATTAACTATACCATTAGATATGTCATGGTGTGTTGACTTTGGTCTGTCTTTTGTATGCTTTGGGCTCTATATTTTCCAGCCACTGGTTTTTATCTCGACCGTCTGGAAGCGCAGCACCAGAACGTGCGGATTTGGAACAACAAACTTGGTCCATGTGTGTCAACCTCAACCTCAACACCTCTACTTTCCCTGTGGATGAGATGATCAAATTTGGACATTTTACAGTAAGGATATAGAGCACTTGAGGCTTGTGTGTGCTCCGGCCTAGTCAGCCCGTTTCCTTTGAGCTCATCATTTTTTCTCTTGCAAGACTTCCTCTAATAGTTTACTTGATTGTAATGAAACTGAATACGTATGAAATTCATTTTGATCTAATAGAGAAGTGCTCTTTCTAATAGTTTACCACCCGGGGACTCTCTGCTACGGTGTTCCCCATGGCTTCATCTTAGGCACCAATTTATTTGTATAATATGTTTCCACTGGCCATTTTTTTAAGCCCTCAAAGTTGCTACACTGACAACTTCCAGCTTAACTTCACCGTCTGTTTTAAATTGGGTTTCAAGATTTTCTCCAGCTTAAAGACAGAGGTCCTGAAATTTCTCAAGTGGGTCTTTGTCTTTAAATGTGCGTATATCTGCCAGACATCTGGGTCCTTTTAGACAGACAAATACCTTCTGATGCTTGATAGTGAAAACAAATCTGTGACCCGTTTTACAGTTGCTCTATAAATGAACTCGATTTGACTGGATTATATTTTCTCAATGTGACTAACTAAAAGACTAACCTGCTTTCCACAGCTATGTGGCAGAGAGACATTCATGATTTGATTGGATAACATCGCTTTTCCTCATCTTCATAATCGCTTTTTCCTGATGAGGATAGACATCCTTATTGTCTGCTTTGTTTCTGATTCCTCTGCTGAAGGCCGCATAAAGCGAGCTGCAAATCAGCAGTCAAAGATAAAGTAAAATTGCATAAATAGACCATTACCTTGATGTTAGAACAGCAGAAAGAGAAAATACATACATAGTTGTCATATTATCTGTTCGGAGGAAGTCAGAGCAGATGAATTAAGGTCAGCTGAGACACTTCCTCTGCTCTGAGACCTTTTAACTTCCTGGACCCCACATAGACAGAGAGTGTCTGTGTGCTGTCAGTGAACTGAACTGGAAACAGATAAACACATCATCCTTTTTACACGCACACACACACACACACACACACACACACACACACACAGCCACGTGCACAAGCATTAGTACATATCCTGCCATCATCACCCGAGACCTCTTGGTCATGACATCACCCACACATTGACAAGTCTGCTTGTGTTGACCTTGGGGTGACCTCCACGTCCATCAGGAGGCCTTTTAAAATATTTTTTTTATTGGACAGAATTCCTTGTTTCCTTTGGACTGTTCGAGTCTCATGTGGTAGCAATAAATCCTCCGTGAACTTGAAACGAACACTGCAGAAAGATGTTTGCATAGCCCCTTAAATATTTCTTCTTCCCATAAGCAGATTTTCTTTTTTTTGTTTCTTTTTGTTTTGTGCCTGATGTGGACAACTTGTACTTTAGGACAGTATTCTCTAAGTTGAATAAAAGAATAATATGAATTGGGTGCCAGTACTTACTTGAATATATAAGTTCATTACAACACAAATCTGACTTCAGAGGAGATCTTGATATAGCTCGTATGCAACAACCTCAATTCACATTTCCTTCACTCGGCTTTATACTGTATGTCCCATATCACACACACATTCTTGTATAATTAAAAGAGAGGAGGCAAAACACTGTTGTGTAACACTTTATCATGGCGAAGGAACTTAATCAAGGTCCTCATCTTATCTTTACCACAGCCTCCTCAAATAGCGCAGTGTGAAGGACTCTGAGGCCTCTCAAAATACCAAACCATGACCATGACCATCGATTAATCATACATTTCTTCACGTCTAATAGTATTTTTCCATGACAGTGGCAGATTTCACTGTTTTAAGTTCCTCCTGTGGATATTGTCAGGGGGAGACATTTACAGCAAATGGAAATACAGGAGACATACTGACAGCTATACATACACACGCAAAAGTCTTTTGATCCCACAAAAAAAGTTATTAACGATCGCTGTGCAACATTTCAATTAAATAAACCTTCATTAGCAACAAAAAACAACATCATATAAATATTTTTAAATGATTTATATGAACAGGTGAAGAGAGAGAGGCAGTTAAAGCCATTGGCTGCAGCTCAAAGAAACCAAGTGACAACGACTGGAACACAAAGCCATATATCATTCAGACAGACCCATAAAATAAAATAAATGTAATGCCTGGAGCTACACTTAAGCTGTCACACACATAAGTCTTCAGCATATTGCACATAGTGCAGCTACAGCCCGAAGCTACATCTGAGGGCTTTCTTCATATTCTTACAACAGTCATTCTCAAAGAGCTACATCACTTTTCAAAATGTACTTTCCTGTATCAAAATATAATTACATTGTATATTTGTTTTAAATCTAGTCATGTGCATTTTCAGTTCTTTAAATCTGTTCACATTGTTTGGTTGAGTATCGAGTATTTATCTATAATGTTGGCCACATCACACTGCCACATCTATTTTATTGTTAGTCCTAACAATAGTAATAATATATAATAATAATAGCAAGAGAGAAAAAGGTCCAAATTGATTCAACTGAGGCCAAAACAATTTTTAGTCCTGGATCTTCCAAAAATGCAACTTGAAAAGTGCTTTTTTAATGCCTGGTAAAGGCCCTAGGAGCCTGATTACATCACTCTGGTTATTTAATGAGACTTGACAAAGCAACAGAAGACAATAAATAGCTGTTTTGAGTATTTGTCCTCATGAACAGTAAACTTATCCTCAAGATATAAAAGTGGTGTGGTTCCCCTTTAAAAAGCCACGCACGCATCGCCTCCGTCACAAAGCTACATGGATTGTTAAAATGTACAATCAACTTTTAACAAAGCTCATGAACACAGAGGTGAGACGCCATATTGCCTACTCACAGGTCTGTTAACCGACTCGCACTTCAGATTGTCAGTCTGACATCAGAGGTCAGAGGAAGTGACCCTGACTGCAGTGAATTCCCCCAGGTGAAGACGTTGTATATACTTCGCTTTATGAATGTTCAAAACCTGTAAAAGTGTCTTTACTCATGCCAGGAGGAGGTATTAAAAATATATATTTTAGGTAAAATGTCCTATATGGTTTTGATTGAGTTATTGTCTTAAATTGCAAGAACCACATTGGTGACTGGTCTATTACTTCTCTCTGGTACACACTTGGAAACATCTCCAACGGAGGCCAAACAAAAGTCTTGATTTAACCTAAATGTGTCACATCTGTGGCTTTACAACATTGTGCTTCTACAAAGTCACTGCAGTCCCTGTACACAAACGATTCCAACGGAAAGCAGAAATAAAACGGCCAACAAAGAAAGGAAAGGAAGATGCTGAAGGTTTTGAACTATGGTGCTTTAATTGGATTAGTGGACAGTTGAGGAAATGAGAGTAAGAGGGGATTTACACACTCACACAATCTGGGCTGTTGGCATCTGAACTTCACTTCATCAATTAGCACGGCTTGATCTAAAGGCGACGCGATGTTTGCAAACAGCTATTATTTTGTAATGAGTGCAATTATTGAATCCTATTTACAGTTTTTGATAAGTTGTGCAGAATTCTTTCCAGCCGCTCCTTCCTTCAGGGCAGACTCGTTGCGTTGTTTATTTTAAAGGATTTCTTCCCCCCTTTCAATTCCATATGACCTTGTTTGTCAGCATAACGCCGAAGTTCAAACACAAAACGAAAAGAGCTCAGAGATCAAATGGCAGCCTTGGGAAGAACCACAGGATCTTTTTGGAGACACACTATACATATGACTCAATGTCTGCCCTGTGTGCCACTGTGTAATTGGTGGTTGTGGATAAGTAATAGTACATATTTCACATATCCCTTTCCAGCTTTCTTCTGCCTTCAAATGCATCGTTGTGCTCTTCACAGTGCAGTGATAGGGTGAATCCTTTTCTTCATGATCTGCCGTGCAGTAAAGGTACTGGACTCCAAGTCAGGATTGGGGGTTAATCATATCTTGCTCAGGGCATAATTCAGATTTAGTTTGGTTTGTCATTTAGTTATTTTCGTTGGATTGTGTCTAACGGTGGCACCATCAGTGATTTTGGTCAAAGGCAGCCTAAAATAGTGGCAACACCAAACCAGTTTTTGGATATGTCAGATTTGGTGTGTGTGTGTGTGTGGCAGTAAATAGAGACTTAAGAGACAGCTGAAGACACAAGGATGTTTTTAAAGTCTTTGGGTGGTCCGACCTCTTCGGGAGATTCAACCTACTTTTTGCCAAACAGTGGTCATTATTAGCATACAAACCCACGCCACCAGGCTAGGATTACCTTCCAGCCAACTGCAGACGTCTAAACAAGTCTCCCACTCTGTTTTGACATGCTCTATTACAGGTTATGCATCCTGCACCAGATCCAGAAAAAAAATTGACAGGTAAATGAAATCATTCATTTTCTGGTCTGATGTCATCCAAAAATTGCCATAATTGCCCAGGCCTGGCGTCTCTGGTCTGTAGGAGACACCAGTGCTGGGCGAGGTGCTTGGATAGGAAAGTAGACTGGTGGATGTTCCCTGTGTTAACTCTTTGTCTGTAAAGCACGTGTGATGGACTGTAGAGCTCCTTTTGGGCCGAGGGACCACTTTCTTCTGCTTGCTTGGAAAGCTCGACAAGCACAGAAGGCCTTTAACTTTCTAGTACAAGTGCAAGCAAATACAAGATATGACTTGATGTGGTCAGACCACGGAGGCTAATGATAGACTCTCAAACCCACCAGCAGCTGATCTTCAGGCTACTTCAGTGTATTGTATATGAATGCACACAGATGCAGTTATGTAACCATGTAGAGCCACCAGGAAACCGTCATGGACCTATGCCTTTTGTCTGTCTCAAGGAATATGAATCTTTCTATATGGTTTTCTATATGTACATCAAGTATTCAGATCCTTTATGCAAACATACTGGGTCACAAGTAAAAGTCCTGCACTCAGAATTTTAAAAAGTAACAAATCTCATGTGATTGAAGCTGCACTAATCAATATTTAATTAACAGCAGTTGTTTTAATGTCAACGCAATGTGTGAGGGAACGCTAGTGGTGACACAACTTTATCTCCAGTGGACCCACCTACTGTAGAGCACCAGAACCAAACAGCAGCTGAAAGCTGCAGTTAAGGACGAGCTGGTGAACACTGGAGCAAGTAGCAGCTAAAGAGCGCCAACACAGAGCTGTGCTGGGTTTACATTCATCGGGGTGACACAAAGGTCATGTTGCCCTGCACACCGCTGAGTGTGTACGTACGCCACTGTTAACAAGCTTACTGTTAACAAGTTAGCTATGTCCACTTCATAAAGTGTCAAGTCCATAAATAACGAGTTAGTGTACTGTACATGTGTTAATAATGTTGGGGTTGCAGCTTGTTTCTGCTGCTGTTTTGCAGGTTTAAAGTATCATCATATTTCAGTTCATTTTGTCCGATCGCAGGGAAAGAGGTCAGAGTGCAGAAGGGGGAGCAGCTCTTTTTCTTCATACCTCTGCTTCTTTCTTTCCACAGCCCCCCCAAAGCCGAAGGGTTTAGTACACAGAGTTAAAGGATGTTGTGGGTTGGTCTTGATCGCTGCTTCCTCTCCTAGCGCAGGTAGCTGTCCCACTTCTCTAGTTGACCAGCACTATCTCTAGCTGACAGTCACAGGGTCATACGCTCAGCCTGTTGTGTAAGAGCGTTGTAAAGAGATAACGCTCTTTGCTCACGGCAAGCTTTCACTGTACTTTCACCTGCGGTCATTAACACAGTTATCTTAAAATACCCTGCACCATCAACAAGACGGTCACAGTTTGCTCTTGGATTAATTGGACATGTTTCATATCTCAGAGTTTGACATTTGAACACACTTTATGTCAGAGGTTTTTAAGTTTTCCAGCCAATACTGTTAAGTAATGATATATACTTACGTTGGAGAGCACTGCTGTCTACATGAACTGTCCATATACAATGTTTCCAGACAAAGACATCCAAACCAATTAAAACCTCAAAACGTTCATCCCACTGATATTTAATCTAACTTCAAAAACAGAATGTTGCGACTTGCATCTCCCATGTCCTCGCTTCCCACAACCATGGAGACCTCCAGCCGCAGGGACGTCTCAGATCTGAGCTGTAGTGGGGCTCCATTCCCAGTGGACTGTGGGAGTATAGGCCTTCATGCCTTTCAGTACTGTGAGCGCGCTTCCCCTTGAAGAGATATGAAAACAGTCTGTAAGTGATTGCTTCCAAGAAGTTGTCAATGATTGTATGCAAACACCCCCCCCCCCCCCCCCCCCCCCCCCCATTGGATACAAAGGACCTTGTATAAAGCACTTACCATGGTAATATAGAGTAATTTAGTTTTCTAAATGTTGGTTTAACTGACCTCAGCTAACTAAACCAGCACATACTTGTGCAATTAGAGGCTGGTGTTATTTAAAAATATATCATTCCGGTTTAATAGGACCACTTCAAACGATGACTGGGTGTCTCTGCCTGCAAACAGGTTCCCTGGAAATACAATAGAAAAAAAGCTCAATCTTTATATAATCTCACTGGGAGCTCAGAGAATAAAGCCTGCTGCAAAACGTTGCAAATGTGCAATCAGTGAATAGAAAGCAAATAGAGGTGAACGCGAGAGTTTGTGCAAGCTCAGCGTTTTGAGTTCAACGGGGAAAGAAAGTGAATTGTCATCGACGGGGCTGTGGAGTTGTTGTGTGGGCTAAAAGACTGACATCCCAGCACCCTCTGGTGGCAAACACGTAACAACCAAAATAACAGTCCCAACAGGAACACCTTTCTCTACTTTGCCTGATGTACACTAAACATCTGCACACACACTAACTGCTCGAAAAGAATGGGTTCATCTTTGTCACCGAGTGTTTGAATAATGCACCTGTAGTACATTGTGTCAAGCCGAACTTTGGCACTGTATCACACAGCTGGTGACATAATGCAGCCAAAACACAGAGTAGACATAAACATGGAGCCAGGAAGATCACAGATATACCAATAACAGCATTTAAAGAGTTCGAGTCTTTGAAATAACTTTACACGAATCAACCTCGAGAATTAGACATGTGTGTTGTGTGTTTTCAGCGACTATATTTAGTTGTTGTCATGTGTCGCGCAGGTCAGCTGGGATCTGGCAGCAGGACACGCCTCTGTACCGAATGGAGCGCGCGCGGTGCGTAAAGTCCGACCTGCAGCGGATCCGAACTTATTTTGACCTCATTTCAGTTTTTTTTAATGAGAAGAGCTCATCGACATCGTTGATTCGTGTTCCGTCGAGTAAATGCAGCGATGACGCGAGAGGAAGATCTGATTCGGATTGCTAAAAAACTGGACAAGATGGTGTCCCGAAATAACACGGTGAGTCCATATTTTGACACCCAAAAGGTGGCGCGCCGTCCCGACACCGCCTCGTGCGGTGCAAGAAGGGCCGCGGAGGTTCTCCTTATGGAAATTAATTTCCTCCAGATTTACGTTGACGCCGTTTACGTTTGGATCGGTGTGTACGCACAAAGTGTGCAAGTTTGTAATCCGAGCCTGGCCGTAACAAATGTCCAACAGGTGTTGTCCAGAGGGCTTTTTATTGCGCACATTTCACTCACAGGACGTGCGCCGCGCAATGTGAGACACGTTTTGCACACGTCGACATCCTTTTTTTGCAAACTTTCTACTGGATGTTGTTTTGAACAGTGACTCGTGCAACATAAAGTAAACAAGGCAGTGGGCAAGGTCGTGTGTGTGTGTGGGGGGGGGGGGGGGGGGGGGGGGGGGCACGTGCAGTTGTTTCATGGCGCTCAAAGAGCATTAAACGACGATATCGGAGTCAGTAAACACTGTTACAATTCTGATTTCTAGAATAAAGCACAAAGGGGAAGATAAATGCTTAATGCATGCTGTGATATATTATACTAATATATATACAATAAATCAATATGCGTTTGTCTCAAATGCTGATGGAAACCTTTAATACAGAAGATAAACTGTTGTATAAATAGATTTATAGTTTTAAATTTAAGTTTGATGTTGACTACTATTTGTGTGCAGGAGGGTGCCACGGACCTGCTGAGGGAACTGAAAAGTTTCAATATGACTCTCAAACTTCTCCAGGTAGGCCCCAGTAGATTGTCCACTGTATAGTCTACATTAGAGTAACGTTTTCTCATTGCGTTTCAACTGTTAGTCGTACGTTACAAATTCAATAACTGCATGGTTCGCAATGTACACTGAAGTGTGTGTGTGTTTGTTTAAGGAAACAAGAATCGGCATGTCTGTGAATGGCATCCGGAAGCACTCCACAGACGAGGAAGTTATTGCCTTGGCGAAGCTCCTCATTAAGGATTGGAAAAGACTTCGGGGTACTTGACTTTAATACATGATTTACTGAGTAGTTATATAGTTATTTGTGCCATAAATACACCGATGCAGTGAATGATTTACTGTTATGCCCCTCCCCCCTTACACACACACACACGCACACACACACACACACACACACACACACACACACTGCAGACTCTGAGAAGCCAGCTGACACAAACAACGGTTTGGAGTCCAACAAGATGGCAGTGTCTCCAAACAGCTCCCCCTCTGAGACACATGGCAGGTCAGTACTGTCACAGCTGCTGCACAGAAACTCACAGTATGGTGGTCGACACAGAAGCAGAGGCAATATGAAATAAACGTGTTAAATAAAATGTTGAGTGGGACCCAACTGCTATAATTTAATCTAAACTGACATGGAATCATGATGGAAGATGCTCGGTGAAATGGTGAGATGTATTTTATACACGCCACAATGCACTACACTAGACCTACAGCATTTGTTCATGTTTATGCATTATCCCCGTAGTAGTAAACAACTACTGCATGTGTATACAAATACCTGTCTTAAAAAGCAGCTTAGCAGCTCTGTCAAAAAGTACTCAAGAAATGAACGACTGATGGAAAGTGTTGGGAGATCCTCGACATTAGTTTGTTTTGCTTTGCCGAGGACGCTTTTGAATCCACTGACAGCTGACAGCTGCAACCTGACACAAGTAAAACTGGTTCATGTTTGCAGGCTCTTGAACAGAGTTAAAGATGATACTTTGTTTGTTTCTGTTAGTCACAGAAGACTTGATGTCAAACCAAAACACGACTCGGATCCTGACAAGAAAACCGCCCACATAAACACAAAAGAAAAACACGCAAAAGATGACCCCGGTGATGAAAAGCATCCAGAGGAGCCCCAAAATGAGAAACATCCCCAAGAAATCCGAAAAGAGAAGCATTTAGAAGAACCTAAAAAACAAGGACACGCAGAGGATAATCCGCTGCTAATGGATAACAAGAAACAGAAGCATATGCGAGACCTGCAGAGTGAGAGACGCAAGCCAGAACCAAAGAGAGAAAGGTCGACGGGAGAACCAAAGAAGAGACGCATGGAAAAAGTCAAAAAAGAAAAACACCCTGGGGAGCCCAAGGTGCACAGCTATGCAGATGACATGAAGAAGGACAAACACAGAGAGGAAAACAGACATTGGAGGCCGATAAGCTCCCCACAATGGGAGAGACCTCCGAGTGAACCCCAGAGAGAGAAACCCGCTGGTCACAAACCAATATTTGAAAGGTGAGAAGGAGGTGGCTCAAAGATTGATTTCCAACGCACCAAAAAAAAACATGCCAGCAGAGCCTCAGATTGAATGATTTATTTCAGGAGGGGAGTGATGGACGGCACTCTTCTTTATCCCACCCGCTTCCCTTCTCCCCCTCGACCTGCTCGGCCTCCTCTCCCGATCAAACGTCCCTCTGTAGACCTGAACAAAGACAGGTCAGGACACGAGCTGGAGAGCACTACTACTGCATGACTTAACCCTTTGTGAGTCACTCATATCACACTGACTTTTGTTCCTCCAGTTTTACACCCAGACGCATGGCCTAGCAGGTTGCCTGCTGTGCATGGTGCATGCTGTCATGGGTCAGATGTGTCTTGTAAACGAACAGATTCTGCATTGAGCTTGAACAGCTTTGGGGACTCTTGAGTTGCACCGCTCTGATTTGTGCTCTTGTGGCATTTGTTCAGGAAGGACAGCAAGGACTCTTCCTCCCGACATCCTCGTCCTCTTGCTCCTCAGCCCGCCTCTCTGCCGGCTAAGCGACCTTCACTGGAAGTAAAGAAAGAGAGGTCAGGCGTGCTTTGGTGCATTTTTGAGTGAGTTTAGTGCGGAGACAATTTCTATTGAAACTCAAACAAATGTTGATTTTCACATCAGGAAAGTTCCACCGGACCCAAATGCTCCAATTGCTCCTCTTCGTCTTCACCTTCATCCTCCTCCACCCAGGTTGGGGTCTGCATACCCACTGCATTAATAACGGCTGCATTTATGAAGGGACTCAGATCAGCTCAAAGGTGTTTTCTCATTTAGAAAAGAGCCTCCTGACCCAAACGCTCCTCTTCCTCCACTTCCTCTTCACCTTCACCCCCCACCTCCTCCCCTGAAGCGTCCCTCACTGGACGGGAAAAAGGATAGGTCGGGATCAGATGAGTTCTCATGTAGTCAGCCCCTTGAAGTGTCTGGAGTGATTCTTTTGGAAGAAATATCGTGATTTAATTTTGAGTTTTTCTACTCTGCTTTGAATCCTGGTGTTGTTTGTCACAGCAGGAAGGAGTTGTCAGACTCTAAACCTCTTCCACAGAAGAAGACGTCAGATCCCGTGAAGAGAGACAGGTCCGGGATCTGTAAAGGATTTTGTCTCTCATTCATCTTTGAAATATTACTTAACTGTTGTATCTGGAGGGGCAGTAACCTCAGACTGCAATCTCCGTTTCTCGCTAATTCTACACAAAATATCGACTCGGTACATGACTGTAATGTAGTGTGTAGTCCTTTTTATGAGCAGTGAATCAGCGATGAAGCTTTTACTTTTTACGTGGCTACAGACGAAATATTGAATGATAATATTTGGGACTGTTTTAGATTCAGTTAAGCGTTGAATTTTAAGTTTATTGAACAGCTTTGTCTGTAAAACTGGTAGATTGGCAACATTTTAAAGGAAAAACTTTGTCGGATAAAGGTTTTCCACTATTTTACTATTATTCTCCCATTGCTTAAATATCCCGATATATTAGGAAATCAATCACATCTTTACTTTAAGATGGTGTACAGTAAGTCACTGTAAAAAGAGCAAAACAGTCTAGATGGAGATATTTTAATGGTTTTCTTTTTGCAGGAAAGACTCATCGGATAGCAAAGTGCCTAAAAAACACTCCGACGAAGCCAAGAGTGGAAGGTTGGCCAGTCATTAGTGTGAACGCTTGTTAAGCTGTGAAACATGTCGGTTGTTTGTACACAAGCTCACCTTTTTATACTTGAACTGTCTCTGAGTGAATTTGTTTGAGAACCAAACAAATGTTTCATTTTGTCAGGAAAGATTCATCTGACTCTAAACCGCCACTTCTCAAAAAGCCCAGTTTGGATATCAAAAAGGAAAAACACAGGTGTGCCCGAGCAGGAATATAAATGCCACTGCATTTGAATCCACGCCGCTTCATGTGCGACATAAAGTGTGTGTTTTTGTTTCCGTCAGTGTGTCAACTCTTGTCTTTTTTGTTGCAGGAAGGAGTCCTGCGACTCCAAGGCTGGCCAGCCTGTGAAACGTCAATCAACTGACTCCAAACCTGACAGGTAGGACTGGTATGCACCACTTTAAATCTCACATTTACTTGGAAATAGAAATAAACATTGGCAATAAAACCAGATTCACTGAAAGTTTCTCATTATTTACTGTAGACGGGAATCCACTGATTCAAAGAAAAGCAGCTCCCCACCAGCAAAGAAGCTAACAGTTGAAAGGTAAATGCATTTATCTTCTAAAAGGTTTCACAGGGTTGTTTCAATGGAAAGCATAAAGATGATGTCATTGACTTTATATCATAGAAGAGAGTCTCAAGGCGCGAAGTCTCCTCAGCCTGGACCTCCACAGAGGAAGCCCTCTACTGACGCCATTGAAAGGTATTACAATCTGATTTATTTTTCTAATGTATGCTGATGTTACTCATGATTATCTTTATTTATTTTTTTACTGATGTTTTTGGTGAAAATATAGGTGGCCAACAGCACAGATCCAAATCAGTGCTGTTGGTATGCATGCTGCATGTGTGAATCGTCCACCGTTTGCTAACATGTCAGCCACGTCAAATTCATAAGCTGATAATATGTCGATGTGTTAAAAAAAAAAAGACTGTTTGAACAGTGAATTCAGTTGACATTTGGAAAGGGCCTCAGTTTGGTCTTATACAACTATTCTATTACACATCTAAGATTTAATGTAAAAAAAAAAGGTCTTGAGAAAGGTTAAAACAATCCAACCCCAGGCTCAGTTTGGAGAAAGTGACAACTCTCCTTCCTGAAGTCAAATCAGGTCAAAGGCATGTGAGGCTTCACACACACTCTGTTATGCTTTGATGTGCCCTTTTCTGCAGGAAGAGCAAAACCGATACCCCTAAAACTCCCACCACCCCGACCAGCCCCATGTCACCCAGCTTCAGCTCTGCCGGGGGTCCACTGCCTCCTCACCTCGCCACCGGAGATTCCGTCAGAGACAAGTGCATCGACATGCTGGCGGCCGCCCTGCGCACAGACAGTGAGGCTAAGATCACGCTTAATTGCTGCTGCTCGCTACTGCAGAGGATGTGCTCCAAACATGTCGACAATGCAACGCGTATACAACTTGTAGAACTCGGCGCCTGTTGGGTGCAGATTGACTTGATTTTCTTTTTTCCGTGTTCACAGACGACTTCAAGGATTTCAGAACCAACTGTGACAGCACGGCTGCAGAGATTGAAGATCATATCCTTCAATTTGGCTCATTGTTTGCCACTGTGGTTGGTTTGACTAATATGTTCTTTTAGTGATGACCCCAATAAAAACAAGTATACGTGTTTGATTATTACTGTGATCTGGATCTACCTTGACTGCACAGTCGCACATATCTACCAGGAGACGAAGGCAACAGATATGAAATATAAAAACAGAGTCCGCAGCCGCATTAGCAACCTGAAGGACCCGAAGAACCCCGGGCTTCGCAGAAACGTCCTTGCAGGAAGCATTGACTTACGCCGCATTGCCACCATGTCTGCTGAGGTACAGAACCCTGCAGCAGCATACTAAACCAGTTCTGAACTTCTTTCCCCGGTGCCCAAATTTACTTTTATGCCGCTCTTCTTTGTCCCTGTGCTCCATTTTTCGTCACATTTTGTTGTTTTCATGCAGGAGATGGCCAGCGATGAGCTGAAACAGCTGAGGAATGTTCTCACGCAGGAGGCCATAAGGGAGCACCAAATGGCCAAAACCGGTGGCACCAGCACCGACCTGCTGCAGTGCGAAAAGTGCAGGAAGAGGAACTGCACTTACAATCAGGTAAACACGCACTGCACATGAACATGAGGAAATGCAAAAACAAACATAAACCTACCGGGGCTTCTTCACATGCACCCCTTGCTATGTTGTACTGTTGACATCCTTATCTGAGACAGGAGTGTGTATTTGATTCAACTTAGGGTTGATGTGCAGTTACAGCAAAGCAAAATGAATCATTAGACAAAGAAAGTATGTTAAAGTTTAATTCAATTCTATAAAGAAGTAGTAAGAAGGGTTGTGTCCAGCCAATGACGTAGGATGAAGATGTAGGAGAGTGTTGCTATAATAGGAGAGATTCTTCCCCAGCAATATTTTTGTTTCTATGTATGTGCACTCATAAGAAGCCAATGGTGTGTGTGTGTGTGTGTGTGTGTGTGTGCGTGTGTGTTTTAGGTGCAGACACGCAGTGCTGATGAGCCAATGACCACATTTGTTCTGTGCAATGAATGCGGTTACCGCTGGAAGGTATGTTTTTCCCTGGTCTCTGTTTCAATAACTTTTTGCAATGTATGTCATGTTTTTAATACTTTTTGGATTTTTCTCAATTTCAGTTCTGCTGATGGCTTCCAGATGAAACCACTTTTTTTTCCTGAGCATTTCGAACTGCATTATTGTATATAATGGGAGGGAGTTTTACATTATTGCAGCTAGTGGTTTTAACAGATAATGGTGTTCTAATAATTTTTACTTGAATTTTTTTAGATTTATAAGCATGTGCTAATAATCTGGGTTTGCTTTATGTGGAATTGAAGACTGAACATCAGTTTGATGACTGTTAACAATAATGATCACGGTGCTGTCATGATTGAAAAAGTATCCAGTTAATATGCTAGCTGTTTAAATGCGTAATTCATCTGTCTGATGGCTTTTAAACTGTCATTTAATAAAAAAAATTGACAATCAGTCTTCCTCCGTGTCATTTCCTGCATCATCATTAATGTCTTGTGGCAGACAGAATATTCTGATTTAAGTATGGTTCAGATGCATATTTCTTATTATTTTAATTTTATTTGCACATGACAAGGTTCTCCTATAGTATATTCATATTAGTATCTAGTTTTTTTTAAATGATTTCAATAAACTCTACGGGACAGACTGAACTGAATAAATAAATATTAATATTCCAAGAGAGATACACATTTACATTTGACTTCATATGAAAAAAAAATCCAGAATTAATGGCACAGATGAATGTTCATCCAAAGAAATATGTTTTTAATAAAAATATTGCAACAGTAGTTGGAAGTGTTTCTGTTGCACCACTGGAAACATACAGTAGATGGCAATAATTTACCATAACTCAAAATACAGGCAGCATCAGTTCCCACAGTTTAATTTTCTCTCTTTGGTTACCAACCACAAATAAATCAAACGGGTGCTTGTTAGTGACAGTCCAGCTGTGACAATATTAAAGCCATTCAACAAAACAAACCTTTATCCTGAACGCTATTGAATTTCCGATATTTATGAGAATTATACTCCATCAATTCTGTGTTCCTGAAGAGATTGAACAGCATGCAGTACATTCTGTATATAAATATAAAATGTGACGGTAATGTGAGAAATATGGTCTGTAGAAAAGGAAAAGCTTCCTGACCGCCCTCTGGCTGAGTATCCAGCGTCTGGTTTCCTGTCAGTTGAAACCACATTCATTTACTTTTTGGGCATCATTTCCACCACGATAAGTCCTCTGTTGATGTGCATGCAGAACTCAGGAAGCATCAACGCTGGCTGTTGTGCTGCCCTGGTGCATTGTTGTTAACGTCATCATCACTTGTTCATCCTGAAAGCTAAAAGTAAACAGAAGAATGTATTCTGAAATTCAATTTAACAGCTACACATAAAAAGGAGTTTAAAAAATAAAACCGTAATGCTAATTTCCCTCCATTCACTGGGTTTTCACCTTGGAAAAAAAGAAGAAAAAAAAACACAAGCAAGTACAAATTAGACATTTCTAATTTGTTAATGGGTTCTGTAACATAATTCTCCACGTTGTCCACTTAGAGGCAGCTGCTCGGCTCTGTGACCTCTCTCTCCTCGACAGCTGGTAGACAGAGATGTGAGAATATAAAAGCAGTAACACTCTTCATAATATACCCCAAATGAATAATGCAAATAATGGAAACTATTCATGCAATTTATTAATACTTTATGAGATCACTTTAATTTAGCTAAAATTAAATTGATTTGGATCGACGGTTTTCCACGTTTTCATGTTTTCATGTTTTTATTATTTCTTTCGAGCCTTCGCCTTGTTATCTTTTCTAACAGTGAATAGACAACACGACATGTGTCGGCTTTTATGCCAATGTTGGATGTGTAGCTAGGGGGCAATCGATCTGATGGGGTCACTGCACGAGAGATGACATTTAGAAGACCTCAAACTTGAATTTACAACTAGTTATAGAACAAAAAACGACAAAACCAAATCATAACTGTGAGACCTGCATACAAATAGACTCCAGATAAATATCCATGTGCACATGCGCCATGTCAAGTGGATCAAAGACACTGTGATGTAAACTCACTATAGATGTTGCAGTCTTTTCTCCTGAGAACACTGTCAATCCATCACTGACAGTCACATACAGGCATCAACCAATCACGTAACTCCATCTGCTTCAAAACAACCAGACCTCAGGAGTTAAAGTGACTGTCAGTCAGGATTCATTTATTTCACTGCACGGCAGAACATTTGGACATAATTACATTTCTGTCAGATAAAAGCAGACATTGCTGGTTTTTCTCAACATTAACACTGACGGTAGGTTCATTGTGGTCTACTTTGTCTCGAAAAGTCTAACAATTAAATCCCACACAGGCGAGGCACTGATTCTTTGAATATATTCATAACTCTTGTAATCATGTGGCTCATACAGCTCATAATATATTCTTGTAAGCGTATTGCATTGTTGACTTGGAGAAGTCTTCCTTGTTCCTCTGCAGTATTATGAGTCTGTAACCTCGCAGCCTCCTGTTGTTGTGGCATGCAGCCGCTCTATAAATGGAAATAAACGAGTGTTGGTGGGCATACAGTTTCCCTGAAGTAACATAATCAGCCAGGCAATTAAAAGCATTAAAACAGCTCAACTATAAAATGGGGTTTAAACAGTAGGCCTACGAAGTTGTGGTTGGACATACCTGTATGTTCTTAAATTGACACTCTTTTAAGAACAATGGTGAATAGAGTAGATCATTTATGTTCATGTAATGTTTGTTAAATAAAGAAAAGTCAAATAAATCAAACCCCACATTTTACAATTTGATAAGATGCTCGTGGCTCTGTGATGCTAGTGGTGCTGTGACTCGACCGCTAGCATCAACATGCTAACAAGACCCCCGTCGTGAAGCAGGTCTAATGTTTACCATTTTAGTTTAGTGTGTCAGCATGCTAAGTGTAAAGGAGAAGTGCAAACATGACTGAACACCATTATAACATCTCAGCTTGAGTCTTTCACTGTGAGCTCAAAGCAATACAGGCATAATTACTCTGTACATGACCAATGGCCCTCAATTGGCCCAGTCACATGTTTTTTGAAGCATATAGCGAGCGCTCCCTGTGTCATCTTCCAGCAATGTTTGGTTATGGCTCGTGTGCCTGCCTAAGCAACCTTGGACACACAGTAAAGCTCCGTGAGACGAGCAGCGTCGACTTTGAGTCTGCCGCATGTTTGGAAAGAGACGACGACTTTCTTTCAGCTTGTGAAAATGAGTGAATATCAAGCGCTCACAAGGCAAAGGCCACGACTTTGAACCCTGGAATGTTTTCTGCCTCTGTAATGTCGTGTCTTGTCACGTCGACCTGCTGCAAGGAAATATTATATCCTCGTGAAACTCTTCAATGTAGAACATCTGCAGCCTCTAAAGCATCCACACCTTCTTCACCCTTGCCTCCCACTGTCTCGCCCTCGTAAATTCTTGTGATGCTTAACAAATACCTCCCGAGAATACCATCACTGCATCAGGTAATCTTTCAGATGTAAGTGCCTATTCATATAGCGGGCTAACACTCACAATCTCAGTGTTGCCAGTTTCATAACTAAAACAGAATCTGCTCTTTTGAGACCTCTTCAATAACCTTGGGAGTGGGCGTAATATGTGAAATGTTCACCTTTACTGCTGTGTCTTATGAAAGTGTCACAATTGAGACTTCTTTAATTGTGAGGAAAATGCACTGAGGAAGAGAGAGAATGGATGATCAGTAACCCCGACTGCCTCCCTCTCAGTCCTCTTCCTTTTGCTCTTGAGAAAGCAAATCTCATTTTACCACTTTAGCTCAAGAGTGTTGGGATGAAATGCATTTGAGAGCATGTCAGACTGTGGAGGAATATCACCGTCCTGGATATACACCTCTCTCTTTGAGTTTGAATGCATTCATTTCGGGGATGCAAAGTCCCCAAGCCATTTCCTTTGGGTCTGCTGTTTAGAGGGTAAATAATACTGTAGAGGGAAAATCTTTAGTGGTTATTAGCCAGCACCTTTGGCTGCTCCTAAATCTGTTGAGAACTTAATGTTGAGTGTGGTATGATGCCTGTGTGTTTGATATATCCTACTAAAAGATGAAAAGTTTGTGTCTGACATTTTGAAACAAACTTTTCAGATGTTTGGAGAAAGTCTTGTCGTGTTTTCCAGGAAAGGGGAGCCAGGGGAGTGGTGTTCAAATAGTAGCAGATATATTATGCATGGTTGCGTAATTCCGGGTGAAATGACCTGGACCAGACGTGCACAGTGGTCTAGATAGCATTTGAGGACAAGCTGTGGGACTCCATTTGGCTTCTGCAAGGTTGATTCTGGACTGAGTTGGCTTTTAATTTCAGGGCTGCCTTACACGATAAGGTGCTATGAAGACTGCTAATAGTTAATAATGCCATCATGTAATTCAGACATTCTACTTCCTGTCGGTGGCTCTAAACACTGAACTAGCGTCCGCGAGGTAGTGTTCACCTCGGCGTCTGTCCATGGCTAATCTCGCATTCTGCTGCAGAAAAATGAATTATGTTTTGTGTGGCCAGTTACAGCTGCACAGGACCTCTGGTGGCTGCTGTGACTCACCTTCTCAACACACCTTATATCACCTGTTGGATACTGCCCCTGACTGCCTGCCCCTGTCTGCCTGCCCCTGACTGCCTGCCCCTGTCTGCCTGCCCCTGTATGCCTGCCCCTGTATGCCTGCCCCTGTCTGCCTGCCCCTGACTGCCTGCCCCTGTCTGCCTGCCCCTGACTGCCTGCCCCTGTCTGCCTGCCCCTGACTGCCTGCCCCTGACTGCCTGCCCCTGTCTGCCTGCCCCTGACTGCCTGCCCCTGTCTGCCTGCCCCTGTATGCCTGCCCCTGTATGCCTGCCCCTGACTGCCTGCCCCTGACTGCCTGCCCCTGTCTGCCTGCCCCTGACTGCCTGGCCCTGTCTGCCTGCCCCTGACTGCCTGCCCCTGACTGCCTGCCCCTGTCTGCCTGCCCCTGACTGCCTGCCCCTGTCTGCCTGCCCCTGTATGCCTGCCCCTGTATGCCTGCCCCTGTATGCCTGCCCCTGTCTGCCTGCCCCTGACTGCCTGCCCCTGACTGCCTGCCCCTGTCTGCCTGCCCCTGTCTGCCTGCCCCTGACTGCCTGCCCCTGTCTGCCTGCCCCTGACTGCCTGCCCCTCACTGCCTGCCCCTCACTGCCTGCCCCTGACTGCCTGCCCCTTCGTTTCCTAACAGACCTGCACACACACTGTCGCCACATTGCAGCTGCTGTTAAGCAGGCGGACGGCTTGCTGAGTTTATTTTATTTTTGCCAAGATTGTATGACGTGTCTTATACGACGACATCAAGCAAATTGCTTGCATACAGTGACGCATGTTTTTGAGTTTGAAGGAAGTGTGTTTTAGGTTTGTGTCTCCTCGGGGAGGGAAACCATCTTGGGCTCTATTCATTCAATCACAGACACACCTGTTTTGCACTTTACCTTTTTAGTTCATTGTGTGTGTTAATTAACCTCAGATTACAAGAATGTCATTAAAAAAGTCACAGTATGTCATAAAAGAGTATTATATATATGCAATGTATATGAATATATTAAAAAATCTGAAAAGTCATAGTTAAGTCTGTCTTTATAATATATGTTCACTTCTTTTGCAGCCAAATTAGTTCATGATGACAACATTATTCTTTGTTGTGCAGACTCCCTCTCCCTCTCTCTCTCTCTCTCTCTCTCTCTCTCTCTCTCTCTCTCTCTCTCTCTCTCTCTCTTTCTCTCTCTCTCTCCTCCCTACACTCAAACTCTTTAAGAGGGTTTATGAAATATCTTGGTTATCATTAACACTAGTATATCACAACACCCCCACACTGAACCCCCAGTGATAGAAAAGTGGGTTAAAATGAAGACATCTTTCCAGCTTACATTTCACATTAGTTACTGTCTGCTTTCTCTACGAGTGTGCAGGAAGGATTTGAGGAAAAGTCCTTTTCACCTCATCAAAAAGACCTGACCCGTCTGTAGCCTTGCCAGAGGGGAATGTGCAAGCTGCAGAGCTTTAAGTTGGTAATACGGAGATATCTGAAGCCTTGAAACAGAGCGGCTATCAGCCGATGTCTTAAAGCAACACATAAAGAAGAAAAGCGTTCTCCAGAGTTCATTAAAACATTTAACTTACCAAGAAATCAATGAACTCAATAAAATGACGAGGGTTTCAAGACACTTTAAGATGGACACAGTCTCTTCAGGACATAAATATACAATATAAATAAACTTAAAACAGACAAGTGCAGCAGTTTGATTCATCGGACCAACAAATATAAACAACCTTTTTGTATGCTGATGCAAATGCCCGTGAATAATGCCCAAAATGCCATCTCCATTTTATAGCCCTTATCAACGCCATTATCATGTGTAATGAGGCTGAAGATATTCTCATGGAAATGTTGTTCCCCTCTCATCATCTGCCGGAAATTATTAAATGAACCTTCTAGACTATAGAGGCTTAAGAGGGTGAACAACTGAGACGACAGCAGCGTCCAAAGCTGCCGGCCTGCATTCGCATGTAGAATCTAAGGTGTTGGTATCGGAGGCGGTCTGAGTAGCGATGACATATATGTTATTTATTGGTTGAATGCAGGTAAACAGTCTGAATGACAATGATTGAGCTTTTCATTGTTTCAGAATTAGCTTGTAAACGTGCTACTCCTGAAGCAATCCAGTCGTACGCGTCGTCACCTCCAGACTCAGGTCTCTCATCTCAAGTTGCTAATCGGACCGTAAACAATATTTGTATTTATTTATTTAAATTTATTTAACCAGGAAAAGCCTCATTGAGATTAAACATCTCCTTTACAAGAGTGTCCTGGCCAACACAGCAAAAGCACATTTAACAGTTTCAGACATACAACATAAAACAGTGACAGACAATAACAACTTTAGTAAAACCAAAACTAAGATTCAAGTCATCACATCCCAGTTCACACAGGTGCACATACCTCAGTCAGAAAAACATCTACAACCAGATTCCTTCCTTCAACTCTTTCAATCTCTTTTTAAAACCAAATATACCCCTCGCCCCCCGGAGGGTTATCGGTTGACCGATAGTTGGTGGTTAACAAGCAGATGTTTCTATTATTTAAATAAGGGAAGACACAGTTAGTCCCTAGCCTATGTTGTTGTAGGGACCAGCAAAGAAACCCCAGTCGGGGGGAGGAGCTGAAACATTCATCCTTACCTCTGTTTTTCTCGGCTCACTAATCTCACTGCAGTGTGAATTCTGGAGAACAACAATCTCTCAAAGAGGATCTAATGAGGGTTTTGGTTTGCAGCTGGCCTTCTCCCATTGAATGCTTTGCCTCTGACATTAGTGGTTGAAGTAAAACAGGAAGCCTAGATTGCAATTAGCCACTCTGTTGCCCGCTTTTAAATCTGCTTCACAGTCCCACATTCAACAATTCCTTTCACTGCTTTGCTCCAGTGGTGGCCTTCTCTAGACTTTATATGGATATAATGCGCATGTATTTACTGATAACACTTCACTGACAGCAACTACCATTGCGCTACAATGCCGAAAGTATTAATTTATTCAAAAATGTTGACATGGTTGAAATAAAATAAACATTTTCCGTTTCTTTATCGTCTCACTGTTTGATGCTGCAACCACCCACGATCATCATCAAAGAGTCATCTGATCATCAAGCGCCTGGAAAAAGGTGTATTTTCCCTGAATTCCACCGAGCTATAAGTCCAGCTATGAGCCACTCCAGCCTGGGAATTCAAATCTGATACCGTCGCCTGCTTTGCGGAGCTGAAGGCCCCTTCGGTCCTTCGGTCCTCATGCAACAGGCTCTCTGGTGGAGAGCAGATGAGTCCAGAACCAGAAGTATTCATCACAAGGTGACCTTTAAAAGTGTTTGAATTATTGAAGTGGGCTTATGCTCTTTTGGTGCTGAGATGGAGACAGACTGGGGGCACGCGCATTGAGCCAAGTGATGCACCTTCGAGTTATCGCCCGGTCGGTCTTAATAGAGAGACGTTATCAAGGCTGAATGATGGGATGGCAAATTAAAATGGCCCTCAGGAGCGTGAACGCTATCATCCAGTGACACTGATAAACACCGAGGAGCTGAAGCCTTCTGCATTAACCGCGAAAGCCGGAATGGCATTTGCTTTCAATGAGAAATCTGAAACTAGATCAATTTGTAATGTGTCGGCTTCAAACTCCACCCGTCCTGTCTCCTTCTCCTTGATCTCCAGATTTTTTTTTACCTCCCTTTCAATTTTCTTTCGCCCTCCTGAGTGGTTAAGGTCACTGACTAATCTTCAGCTCTGTTTCTGTCGGAGCGAGCAGTGACTCCGTTTCAGATCTGTCCTCCTCTTTTTTTTTTTAACACCTGGGGACAATGTGAACACAGACGACTGTCGGCTCACTTCCTGTTGGCTCACTTCCTGTTGGCTCACTTCCTGTCATTATCAGCGCAGCAGTGGATCTCGCCGTCTTGTGTTTCCTTATTTTTTTATGTTTTTATTGTGGGGAATTGTGGGGATTTTAGAAATGTCAATTTCATGTTTGTCATACTTTCCCCTCGAGACACCAATGTTCAAATAATCTTCTTTCATTCAGTTCAGTATGAAAGGAAAAGCTCGACATTTTAGGACATATTTCCAACCGATTGTTGGACGGGAATATGGAACAACATCAAAACTATATTGATAGTTAATAATGGTTATTAATGCGTGATAGATCAGTAGCAATGTATAGGAACAGTGTACATGATCTTGTTGTGCTTGTGTTTACGAGCATTCCCGTGATGCATAAAGAGAGCAGGAGGCAGCGCTCATTCCTTTGAAAGGTGCTCAGCGGTTCATGGAGCAAAGATTGCTTAACTGCCGATAATAATATTACCTGGATCCTCCGCACTTCTCAGTGTTTCCTTGACCTGCATGAAACTCTGCACCTCATGTTTCACCACTGAAGAGATTAATTAGCCTTTAACTCAACACAATGTTAGGGTTAACAGATCTGGAGAGCGGCCTGGTGGTCGTTACTGTGACACAAATCAGCACCTATCCGCTCAACACATGAGCTTTTCCTCACTCACTGTATTATGTAATGTCGTCCCGGGATACAGACCTTTATTTCGTTTCGTCATTGGGTTGAGAAGGGTCTCTAGGTGGGTCCAGCTGAATTGCAGTGTCGCTCGTACTCATCATGCGATGTCCTCGCTGTAGTGTAAACATGTCAGTACGGTATGTGTCACTGTCCTGCGAGTGTCAGTGAAGGCAGCAGACCTCCCAAAGGATGGCAAACGGCATGAATTACGACACGGATCTCCTCTGCTGTTTCAGGGAGAATTCATATGGAGATTAGGCAGCTGTTTCCTTGACGACCACATTTTACCAACTTTTTTGTAGTTGTCATCACTGATCACTGCGGTCCGCTACCTCACACCTTGCATTACCTCATTTCTAGACTTTTCTCTCAATCTTCTCTGCTCTCAAACTCATCTCTCTTTGCTGTTTCTCGCCTCTTTGCACATTTTTTTTGTTCATTTTCATCCTGCAATCCATCGTTCTGTTAGTCACTCAATGTTTTTCCTTGGCTGCCTTCATCTCAATAGTTCACTCTTATGTCAATTCAGTAGCTCTTGGATTGGTGGGCATTACATTAATGATGTGTAGATGTGTCTTGACCTCAGCTTGTGTTGTACAGATTCCTGTTCTCTGAAAATACACAGAGGCTTTTTAAACACGTTTTTATTTATTCATTTCCACAAAAGTCAAATCAAATTTTCATTGTTTTTGCAGGTTTCACAGGGGACACTGATAATAGGCATGTGTATAATAGATGTGATCTGTGCCTCTTTGCTGTGTTACATAAGACATAATGGTGTGAGGGATGTACCTGAAACCAGTTCTGTTAACATTACTCAAAGACGGTCCTGAAGGACTGTTTGTGGAGTTTCCACCTCATCTTGTGCAAAAACATCACAACCATAATTTTGTCATTGACATTCTCCTTTTCATATAAACGTTATTTAAATCCACACAACAAGCAGCGTGAATATTGGTTTGCGGCAGCACCACTCGGCTCTGCTCTGCGACGCAATACTTCTCCCAGTATTGTTATAATTTAGAAGTTGGCAGTAACGGGCTGCATATAGTTTGACAAGAAACTAATTGGCTTTGTATGCTTCAAGGACAGAAGCTCTGCCAGCACACATAACCCCCAGTGGATGATGGGGATGACTAACTCTGCTCTTTCAGAGGAGGAGCTGCCTTGGACTCGGATGTGAAGAAAAAACCTTTAAAAAATAAATAATTTCTTTAAAAAAAAGTAGATGTCCAGACTGAGGGCTGTAAACTGTCTCTGCCTCATCTATGCTTAGTTTTGATGCCTTCACTCAGTCATCATTCCATGACATCATTGGCCTTGCCTCCATCCGGGGGCACTCTGCTTTTGTCTACAGAGCTCTGTGCTCATTCAGTGACTGACATAAGGTGTGGTACAGTTACACACATTTTCAATTACTGCCTGCTGTCTCTGTACTTGTCATATCTAAAATGTGCTGGCTGCCTCCTCCATGCATAAATGAGAAAACAAATCAAGACCCAGACTCAGACAAGCCGCTGTTGCATAACTAATTGCACGACTGAAACTGCTGATCCTCTGCTCGCAATTGTCAAATACTGCTGTGAAAGAAAAAAAGAATTGATGAAAATAACACCTTGACTGTGAGATTTTTCGTTTAGCATGCTATCGCTACTGAGTGTAAATATCTGTCAATCACATGCTCTCACGCCAGAGGAGGTAATGTTTTAAATTATTAGCACTGCAATCAAGGGGAACTCTTCACAGTTTACACAAGGAATGATTTATTACATAAGAAAGACAACAATATTAAATGGATTTGGCAAGCATCAGTAACTTTGCAATCAGAGGCACTGGTATGAGTAGAGTTTGAAGTGATAAACTATGAGTGTGACTAATTAATTTCCTTTCAATCATTCAAGCAACTCTAAATAAATTCCACATTTGTAAGATATCATTTTTAATTAATTCCATGAGGAGTTGTGGTTATGAAGAAAAAGATCACAAAGTCCAGTAAGAAGCCCAACCCCATTTGAGGACGCTGCAGCACTATACAGATATCAATGTTCCAATTTCCTCTAAGTGATTGCACACTTGTGCCGACAACTCAGTAGTTTACGGACTCATAAAATCCTAAGTACCTACTTTTTGCAGTTACCAATTTAAAATGTTCTACTTTCTTTCCAACCCTTTCACTGTCCAATTAGAATCATGAAAACGTTAGAGGAAGAAATTCAAGATCCCAACAGAAATGTGTAAACTTTATGCTCAAATAAGAGACTGTATGAAAATGTATTGCGGTGGGGAGTGAGGCTAAATCATCATTTTTTTTGTTCAAATACACAATCCCGACTAATTTGCAAAAGAACATATGTTTTGAAGGAAACATAATGCCAACTGGATTAGATATTTCAACACAATGAGAACAAAATGTTGCTGTACGTATCAATAAAATGTTCACTGACATCACATTTCATTTGTCAAACACTGAAATAAATATTCCTGCAATACAATATCTGCCTGGAGTGACAACAGCAATAATGAAATTATGGTCTGGTTTAATCCAGAAAGCATCTGACACAATATGATTACCAACATGTAACCAAAACCATAATATTTCACTAACATGAACCAAAGTGCTTGTGTTGCCTAATGCACAGGACTGCTGGAGTCACATTTCAATGCAGTACATACATTATTGTTATTAATCCAGGCAGCAATTATGTTTGCTGCTACAATGTAATTGGGAAAACTGTTTAGTACCAGACAAACAATTTTCATACAGTCCCTAAATCCTAAAATGCATAAAGATCTAACTGTAACCAGCTCTTTGTCGCAGCCATCACACCATTTATTATTAATACCCATGATGTTAACGCGCTATACGATATTTCACAAGCTTGAAGATGCTTTAAAATGTTCTGTTTTGATGTGTGTTTCACTATGTGAGTATACATATTTTGGTGTGAGACCGATATGCAGAACACAGCATGGCTCTTTCTGTTCACATAAAAGGTACACGCTGCCCCATCAAGGTACATAAAAGGTACACGCTGCCCCATCAAGTTTTATTAAGGAAAATGCGTGTTTAAAAAAAAGAAGAAAACGATGCTATGCAAGCTGTCACCATGGCGCCTAATGGCTGTGCTTTATTGACACTGTCCGCACACAGGTTTAACATGAATCAGGTTGATGGCTGCACAATCCCTCAGTGCCATCTGTTTTATTTGTGCAGTGACTGACTCCTTCTACTTTACTCTGGTTTATTTTGTGGCCATTCGGTCACAAGCACACAATAAATATTGATCAGACAAAGACATGTCTTCGACCTGTAGATAATACGGATGTTGTCAGGTTTCATGTTATGGTTGCTCGTTGTACATCCAGTCGTGCAGAAAAGCATCAATAACAGTAAAAGATCTACCCTCCCACAGCTATTGATTAAAACGTGTATTTTCTGAGGCGAAACCATCACATCTTTTGAATATGAGATGGTCAAATTTGAGTGTGTTTATACAAACTAATAATAGTCCGTGGACTGGGAGGAAAACACAAGTTCACACCTAAAGATTGACCGGGTCAGCCTTACGTCCCGATGCGATGTGACAGTCCTCTCCGCTTATGCCGAAGCACGCGTGTTTTCTTGTCGTTCCTTTCCCATTTATTACTGCATATGTGCAGGGAAATACAGGAAATACGGGGAAATAAAATGTCGTTTTCTAGAAAGGCTATCGTGCGTGATATATTGCAACCGGATAGCAGATAGAAAACATAACAGAAGCAACTCATAAAGATATGAAGAGTCAGCGAGTGCAACAAGTACCGCAGCTCAAATGATACGAGATGTTTTGTAAATGTTCTAAAAACGAGTAATTAAGAGTGAATCAATCGGCAGCAGCTGAAATTAGCCTTCTTCTTTTGTTTGATCCTCTACAAATCAAACGTGCGTCATCACCACTCCATCCTGATGCAAGACCCCCGACGTGAAGCCCACTTCACTCTGTTTTTTCCCTGCCACGAATTTGATGGGTTCGGTTAGGCAGTGTAATGCTTCCCAAGGTTTCCATTGGGCTGATGAGTGATGCGAGTAATCATACTGCCTGTACGAGTCGAGAGTTATTGTCCGTCCCCCCCCCCCCCCCCCGCAACACCACAACAGCAACAGCAGCTTTTCGTCCGTGTCGTATGTCCAGGTCCATTTTTCTCTCTTTTACGACACACTTTTGATCACATCTCAAAAATTGTGTCCAGAGTAAGATAGAGAACAACAGAGCACATTGCTCCTCGTGTACACTCAGTCTGCTGCTTATACAGAGAGCACCTATACAGCACTCACACACTATAGTATTTTTAGCCCTCTTCATTAGAGGGATGGATGGATAGCCCTCTAATCTCACCCTGTATGTCCTCATAGCTCCTGCAGCAGTAGGAGGTGTCATATACTGTTCTCCCACACAGCTCGAACTGAAATTACTTCCCGAACTGCTGTGTAAGTCATTTCGTGCCAGCGGGGCGTGCCATAGTCCCATCGTTGATATTGAGCTGTTGTGATCAGTGCTTTAGTGCCAGAGTTGGGTCGGTAAACGGGCAAATAGCTGTAGAGACCAGAATGTACTCCTGAGCCCTCTAGAGGTGTCGTGGGCTGAAACCAATGAAACTTATGTGAAGGGAGGTGTCTGTATAATAACGCCTGCAACCTCTCCCCCCTCACCCCCCCCCTCCCCACACCCATCTCACACTCACTCAAAACCACTCACTGAAATATCTGTTACATCAGAACTGTTTTTTTTTGTTGTAAACCTTAGACTTTGTGTTACAGAAAAGCTGATAGCTCTTTCATCAGAACTACATCAAATTGATGTCTTGTTGTCCTCTGCTTCGTTTTTCTGATTCCATCTAGAGAACATCTGAAGCTACTTAGCCTGAAACAACCACTTTAAATGGACCAAAGTGAAAAAACGATTGTTGAAAGATCCCACACTGACAATGCTACCATAGATCCATGCCGCTCGTCGGGATAAAACCCTCATCGTGTTGAGAGTTAGGCTCATCTGTGGATTGCCAGAAATCGAAACAGAAGCTAAAACTCCCTCAATAATGAAAAACAAATGAGCTCACCGAACTCCCAAAATGAGCCAGATCATTTTAATTACTGGTCTTCATCTTATGAAGACACGTGTGATCTATCTTTAGAAAGGACCAGTAAGCGGGGAGGCATCAGAGCTTGTGTTCAGCATGCTGGCTCTATTGTATTCTTCTCTGATGGCGGTTGCTTGAAGGAGGATTTTGTAAAGGTCATTTTGCAGAGTGCATAAAGACTTTCACAGTTATGAACACTACAGGCACAGCCACACAGGGATTTTGATCTGGCTGTGTTCAAATCAACAATTACCCCGGAGAGGCGCTCCCAGACAGACTGCACATGCGTTCGCCAATTCCAGCAGACACACGATCAGCTGCACGTTGCTAATGGTTTGTGACGTTCTCAGTACACAAAAGGCCGCTTCAGATTAAACGAGCGCTTTGATGATAATTGTGAAAAGACACATCTGTTTGGCCTTAAAAGTCAAACTTCTGCGTAATTATGGATGTGCGTGACATGGTGTCGGCCGAGCAGGTCAAACGTAAATAAACATGTCATTGCTTCCACACATGTAATGCCAAAAAGACCACAACAAAAGTTCTCAGATAAGTGTCATCAATGTGTTTGCTCACGTGTAATTGATACCAACACAATATGGCAGAGAGTGAACGTAAAGGGTGACGAGACCATTTGTATATAGGATTCACTTCAAAATCCACAAACCATCTTCAATATTTAATCAGCCTGGCTCCTGACAGCTAATTACATCACTCGTGTGCTTTAGTAGGGTCATTTCATTTCACATTCAGAACAGTCAGTCCTCTGATACAGCGCCCGGGACACGTGCCCCAGGCCGAGGAGCACAAGCACGGGTGGAAGGCAGGCAGCGATATGGCTCAATAAAACGCGTCTAAATGACCTGCGACAATGAGAGATGATTGGGTTTGACATTTGATATTGTTTGATCAGCTGCTGCGTGGCATCTCGAACAATAGGCTGATATTTTGGATACGAGCCAATAAGGATGCAATGCGATAAAGTTTACATGCTAGAGCTAATTAAAGCGCTCTGACGAAGCAGGGTGGGAATTGTGAAGGAAAAGACTTCTTGCTTTGTACACCAGAGCGCTTTTCTCCAGAGGAGAGAGAGGAGAGAGAGAGAGGAGACAGAGAAAGAGAGAACGAGAGAGGAGAGAAAGAGAGGAGCGAGAGAAAAAGAGAGAGGAGAGAAAGAAAGAGAGAAAGAGAGACAGAGAGAGGAGAGAGAGAGGAGAGAAAGAAAAAGAGAGAGAGGAGAGAAAGAAAGAGAGAAAGAGAGACAGAGAGAGGAGAGAGAGAGGAGAGAAAGAAAAAGAGAGAGAGGAGAGAAAGAAAGAGAGAAAGAGAGACAGAGAGAGGAGAGAGAGAGGAGAGAAAGAAAAAGAGAGAGAGAGGAGAGAAAGAAAAAGAGAGAGAGGAGAGAAAGAAAGAGAGAAAGAGAGACAGAGAGAGGAGAGAGAGAGGAGAGAAAGAAAAAGAGAGAGAGAGGAGAGAAAGAAAAAGAGAGAGAGGAGAGAAAGAAATAAAGCGAGAAAGAGAGACAGAGTGAGGAGAGAGACAGAGAGGAGAGAAAGAAATAAAGCGAGAAAGAGAGACAGAGAGGAGAGAGAGAAAAAGAGAGAGAGGAGAGAAAGAAAGAAAGCGAGAAAGAGAGACAGAGAGCAGAGACAGGGGAGAGAGAGGGGGATCGTGTGCTCGTTATAATGTGCGGTCCAGCTCTCGTGCGCCCCCGTGTACCTGCTCTGGAGCGCTCTGCCTTCTCCACGCGCCACAGTCTCACCTGAACTTGTTTAGAAATGGCTCACCCTTCTGTTAGTGCTGTTAGCGACTCGGTGTCCGTGACTCCTCTCAATGTGACGTTCACCGAGGATCCGCTGCGCGTGTTCTCCAACAGCAGCGACCCCAACAAGGCAGCGGCCAGGGACACCACGCGGCTCATCATCGTCGTGTGCATCACGGCTCTCTACTCCATCATCTGTGTGGTGGGGCTGCTCGGAAACGTGCTCGTAATGTACGGGGTGGTCAGGTAAGAAACGCACACGATTCACTTTACTAGAGTAAAAGCAAAGAGAGAAGAAAAAAAGAGAGAAAAAAAGAAAGAAAGACTGGCATGGTGTTTTAAGAATGTAAAAGCTGTCGATCATTTATGATGGTCCTTTGTATTTGCTCACAGTTTCAGTGTGCCGCTCTCTCACACACGCACTCACACACGGCACACACGCACACTCTTCCTATACACACACACACACACACACACACACACACACACGAGGGGTGTGGGGGTGGAATTAGTACCACAGCGACGACTGTAGTACCAATTCATGTATTGCAGATTCTGAGGATTCAAGTCATGTTGATTTGTTGTTGAACTAATGTATCTTAAATAAGAAATATATATATATTCCCTTCTTGTAGAGCTTGTTGCTGCTGTTAAATTCAATGTGACCCTGTGGATGAACCCATCTTTAAAAAAGCTAGAGGCCATGGCACTCAGTACAGACTGGTCACTAAAAGAAAAAACCCAATCCTGGTCTATAAATCTGAAGTAAAGGAGGAGTTTAAGAGGATTTGTTTCACCAGGAATAAACTCATTACTGTTAAATGTTGAACAAAGCCACAGGATAGTATGCCATTAAAATGCATGTTGTTTCATGGAGCCTGCTCACTTTCCCCAGGCCATGTACCCTCCTCTCAGTCCCTGGTCCTCAGTGCCTTTCAACCTTTGTTGAGTGATGTACACCCTGTGCACATATTCTTTCAGCCATGTACCCCCTAACCAGCGCAAATCATTTTTAGTTGAAATAAAAATGTAATACACAGCACTGTGCCATCAGTGTCTGATTTAATATATAATATATAATATTCAGTTTATGATCTCACACTTATATTTTATTGAATATTTATGAAATTACTATTCTTAAAGGATTTTTGAATTCATGCTAATTTTAATTATATATATTTTAAAATCTCATGCACCCCCTGGAGTGCCCTGACGTACCCCTAGGGGTACACGTACCCCCATTTGAGAACCACTGCTCTAACTATCCAGTCATGTTCACCTGCCATGGTCTCCCCGATGCACACCTGTTTCTATGTCCCTCATCAGCTGTGCCTGGAGGTCATGCCTACGACCTCCCAGGCATTGCATTTTAGGTTCACGTCCCTTTGGTCCTTGTCAGGTCATGCATGTCAATGCAGCTTCTTGTTTACTGCCTGTTTACCTGCTATCCTGCCTGCCGGTTACTTGTGTGTCAGACTGAAATCCTGACCCTAGATCACTGTAAGCTTTTTCACAATAAATTGCTAAATTCACCCTGCTGCCTCATCTTCTGTCTGCCTTTGGGTTCAAAATCAAAATCGTTTCCCCACATAATTGTGACAGCATACAATGTCATGAAAAGGTTATCGTATATATAGCATGTCAAAAAAAGTTAAGAAATGTCATACTTTAGTAAGTTGAAATAAAGTTTAAAAAATGCCATTGCATATACTGTATTGTATGCCAAAAGAATTCTTATTATAGTAAGTAGCAAAATGTATATATTTTATAACATTTAATATATTTTAAATATATGTAAAAAAAAAAAAAGTAATGAAGTCCTTATACAATTTGTTTATGAAATTGTCAAGAAAAGTAATAGCCTGTAATAGAATAGTGGTATTGAGAAAAGGTAATAAAAAATCATAGTATAGGTCAAAAATGTAAAAGAAAAGTCAAAGCATAGTATGTCAAAACAAAATAATAGCACTATTCCAAAAAAAAGTCTTGAGAAGTCATACCATGTCAAATAAACTTCATAAAATGTCAACAAGGTAATTAAAAGTCTGAATATAAAATAAATAGTGATACTATAGTATGTCAAAATGCATCCATATTGTAGTATGTTGAACAACGATTATGTAGTCACATTTGATGTATGTTAAGTGTAAATATATTCTCAAGAAAGTATTCTTTGTCGAAAATATGCTTTTAGCACGAAGAAAAAGGCCATTGTATAGCATGACTTGAAAATGTAAAAAAATATCCTAGGATAATATGTTTTTAAAGTCACATAAAATCATAGTATAGTTTTTCAAAAATGGATCTCATAGGGCATCAAAAAACCTCTAGTTGGTCAAAAACACGTCATATATAGTTCTTGTATAGTATGTCGGAAAAGGTTCAAGTATAGTGCTTTGAAAATGTCTTAAAACTTCATATTATATAATAATAAAAGGGCATCATAAAAAGTGATTTTCTTCGATGTTGAAGAAAAGTCAAATTACAGTATTTTGTAGAAAGAAACACCATTGTATAACATGACAAAAAAGGTAAAATTGTATAGAATGTCGAAAAGATATGCTTACAGGATATAGAAAAAAAGAAAAAACGTCAAAAGAATCCGATAATAGTCCGTTTGAAGAATTTTCATAATATAGTATGTCAAAGAGTAAAACATTTCCCCAAAAAAGCTTATAGCACGTAGAAGAAAGTCTGTGAAAAAGAATCATAATGTAATTTTATAAAAAGTCATTGCATATTCCATATATATATATATATATATATATATATACGTTATATTGCAAATAGAAGGCCAAGCATACTACTCAGCATCTTCTTTGTGACACAGCAGAAGGCAGACATTGAAACACCAACAACAGTTCAGCTTGTGAGTCCGAATCAGTTGAAAGTTCTCCATGCGGCTCCTCTAACCCTCCAGGTACACCAAGATGAAGACCGCCACCAACATCTACATCTTCAACCTGGCTCTCGCCGACGCGCTCGCCACGAGCACCCTCCCTTTCCAAAGTGCCAAGTATCTGATGAGCACATGGCCCTTCGGGGAGCTGCTGTGTAAAGTGGTCATCGCCATCGACTACTACAACATGTTCACCAGCATCTTCACGCTCACCATGATGAGCGTGGACCGCTACATCGCCGTCTGTCATCCCGTGAGAGCCCTGGACTTCCGCACACCTGCCAAAGCCAAGTTTATCAACGTCTGCATCTGGATCCTCTCCTCCGCCGTCGGAGTCCCTGTGATGATCATGGCGGTTACCAAGGTGACAGTTACAGGTGGGAGATTTTTTTTATTGTTAAAAGGAAAATCTGAAAATGAGCATCACCGTGCTTCTCTGCTACTTTATTGGCAAGTGTTGATTTTTGGAGAGAGATCAGGCCGTAAAAGAGAACATTTGAGCTGGGTTATTAACTTGAATTAGCTTCTCCACATGAACCTCTATTTGACTTCTAATTGTTTTAACTCCTCAGGAAACACTTCTTGCGAACTCACATTTCCCAGACCCGAATGGTACTGGGACACGGTGATGAAGATCTGCGTGTTCATTTTTGCCTTTGTGGTTCCCGTCCTGGTCATCACCATCTGCTACAGTCTGATGATCCTGCGGCTCAGGAGTGTCCGTCTGCTCTCCGGCTCCAAAGAGAAGGACAGGAACATGCGACGGATCACCCGCATGGTCCTCGTGATCGTGGCGGCCTTCATCGTCTGCTGGACTCCCATCCACATCTTCATCATCGTCAAGACCATGGTGGATATCGACCGCAAGAACCTCCTCGTGGTGGCCAGCTGGCATCTGTGCATCGCACTGGGCTACACCAACAGCAGTCTCAACCCCGTGCTGTACGCCTTCTTGGATGAAAACTTCAAAAGGTGCTTTAGGGATTTCTGCCTGCCCTATCGCTCTCGCCTGGAGCAGAACAGCTTCTCCAGAGCGCGCAACAGCACCAAGGAGCCTGTGTCTGTTTGTGCTCCTGCACACAGACCGCCGGCCTGACTAGGCGTGGATCAGTGGGGCGGGAGACAACTTCAGGATGACCTCCAGACTGAGGTCACACAGTTCTCCACCACAGGAGTCTGAGTCAGCAGATGTAGGCTTTTGACCAGCTAATCATGTTTGTTATCAGGTGTGTTTTTTGGTCTCATGTAATGAAACCTGCGAGACACGATTATTCTCTAAGGGTTGTCATTCACAATGAGTACAAACACACCTGTGCATATGGACACAACTGTACAGTCTTGGAATGTGAACAAAGCGATTGCATAATGCAACCCAACAAACACACGTACAGAAAGTGTTGCTATGGTGGTGTGTGTTTCATTGTTTTGTCTGCACAATAGTATAAATAGGAGGCTGACGCGCTGACTGAGCTTTACGGGTGTTTGTAGGTCTTCACATTCATATTAAGTGAACAATGGAGGACAGTGTGAACATATCCAAAAATGATCATATTGTCAGGCGGGACACACAGACAAAAAAGAGGAGTCTTTTTATGGCCAAACTGTGGTCAATGTAAAATTGTCAGAGTCAATAATGTGACTCCAATTTAATAGATCATGTGTTTCACTTGAAGACAGCAGCGGATCAACGGGGAAGACGATGCCATCTGCTTCAGTGCATATAGGTCTCAGACGTCATCGTCAGCTAAATATTACAGATGATGAATTTATGTTTGCTTGTAGAATTACTGTCCAGTCCCTAAAATTGGGGTACCATATAATTGAACTAAGATAATTATGTTTTTGACCACTTGTGGGCAAAGGAAATAGACGTAAACATTAACATAGACATTACCTTTTAGGTTTTATGACAAACTTTAATGATTTACACATTTGCAAAATTATACATTTTAAGTCTGTTTCTGGCTACTGTAAAATATGAGTTAAATTCACGCTTCTTTCATCTGCTTTGGCAGACGCCGAATCCTGAGGGAAATGTTTCTGCTGTTTGGTGTTGTGTAGTCAGGTTTTATTTAGACTGACAACCGAGTCGACCCAGAGCAGTACAGCAAAACAATCAGCTGCAAGACACGAGGGGAAATAATTACAGGTGAAAGCCACACGCACAATCAAGAACAATTTTAAAGGAGGTGATTGAATGTTTATTGCCACAGTGTCATTTCTTCCACTTTCGTCCATCCGATACTTCATGAAAGACCTTCGTTTGAAGACGCCTTTGATAACGTGACAGTATGGGCTCTGTGATTAAGCAGAGATGACGGAGGCTTCCAGCTTCATCCACCATGAACATCAGTGTTCAGCTGACTCATTGAACTCTTGTTTTTTTTTTGTTTTTTTTGGCACCGCATTCCAAAGAGTAAGCGTAGCTGACAGTACACTGAGGCACTGAAGGGGAATGTCGCACCGCTGTTTCAACCCAGAGTTGTGACTGAATGACCTCCAACTGGCATTGAGGCCAATCTGAATCATATCAAAACACATTAGCAAGCGACGAGAAGCTTCCTATACATATTACGTTTCCACTGATGATCTTTGGATGCACGCAGGATGAGATCAGAGCAGTGAGAACACTTTGATTTTTGCACATTTTGAGAGAACAGTCTCATCTTGCCACTGCAGCGATGCAGATTTGTTTAAAAAAATGCATCTTTATATCAAGGATATTTAAGTGGTCACGTGATTTATTTTTGTTTCAATGTGCTGTCAAGCGCTTGTATTGTGAAGCTACGCGTAATTATTTACTCAAATCAAATGTTATAGAACCATGTATTGACACTAAGTGCTATAAATGTCAGGTGAAGCATTCAAATTCTTCATTTCTATTTCTGTCGCCTGTCACCAATGCTGTAGGATTAGAATTTGTAAATGTTTTCTGCAGTATGGTCGACAAAATGTTCAGCTGATTTAAAAAAATATGTACCGTAAAGCCTTATTCAGCATTATGTTCTTTTTGCAAAATGTGAATTGTTTTATGAAAAATGCTTGATCTTTAAATGTTTTCACATGTTGTGTTTAGCAGATACAGTATATAAAGTACCTTATTATATTAGTGTAATAACCGTTTTAGTCTTTTGATAACATTCATACAATTGTCATATGGAATAGCTCATAAGTTGTATCTCGTAGGTGCTTTAACAAAATTATTGTTGTGAATAGCTTTCTAAGTTTTAATCCAATATTTTGTTTTCTGTGGATGTTAGTACAGATGTTAACATTGTAACTCTTTGTAAACGCACAAGGAGACAACAGGTCACAGAGACGAATAGGACACATCGAAAGTGGGAGTGGAAATGAAAGCACATTATGAAATAAGTCAGAAGGTGATATTGGAGTTTCTGGTGACCAGATACATTGGAGAATACATACACATACATGGAGAGTTAGCACATTTCACAGTGTATCAATAAAAAAAATACAGGCAGTGATATTTTATATTTAATTATTATCAATAAATCCTTTGAAAAGGTCAAAATCAACAATGCACCAGTCTGTCTCAATACTGTCTGACTTCCACAGCCTGCGGCTCTCAGCCACATTGCCACTGGTTACTCCTGAAAATGTCTCTCTACAAGAGAAAAAGATTCATGAGTGGTCGTTATCCACCGAGATATTATTTTGAAACCAGGTGGCACTTAAAATGACGCACACAGCATATGTGTGAAAGAAAACGACAAATTCTTGTGGTGTTTTTTGCATTTGAATGCATTCAACTGGTCTTTAATTTAATTTCTTGCACATATTAAAGGGTTGAAATAATGATCTGCTTAAAAACTGAAAACCTTGATAAGAAGGCATCAGTCACACTCAAGTATCTTTCAGATTCCTGTGGATGTTGAAGGACATCAGTCAAAGGGTTTGAATGAGAAATATCCAGTTGGAATATCTCAGAAGCTCATAGAGAAGACAAAAACATAAGGCCATTCAGACCCAGACGTCATTGAACACCAGGACACCAATCAGATGGGGACATTGAAGATGTCCTGTGTGCTGCAGAGCATACAGGATGTTCCCCATGAAATAAACATGGCTCTGCTGATATTTTCACTGCAGAAAAAAGGAAACTGCAACAAAATGAATAATTTAGTCAAACACCATAAGCTGGCTCCTGACTTGGCTAGACTGCACATTGGTCTCTTTAAAAAAAAAGTGAAAACCAACGTTTTATGCAACAGAGCAGTCAGATCAATAACACTTACCGTCATGTCTGTTATTAGGCCCGACAAAAAACAGCTCTGAAACCTATTGTTGGTTTTCTCAGAGCTCGATTGCATTTGCACAGTTACACACACAGAGAGAGAGAGAGAGTTAGAGACCAGTTCATCTAGTGCGAGTGAGCGACTCGTCGCTCGGCCTACAGGAACACAATCATCGGGTTTGGTAGCGTGGACCAAAGCACGACTTGAGCGCCATTACAGCGAAACATATTACATAGTGTAAGTGAGGCTGTTCACACAACACAGCCTCTCTCAGCTGACACGACCTGTCAGAGTCGAAACCATTTAAACCCAAAACTTAGCAAAGGAAAGTAAAGAACACCTCCAAGAAGTAGCTATTTAGACGATGATTATGCTGGATGGCAATTTGCTCGTGCTGCTCCGCGTGACAGACTCCTGCTGTGACACCGATAATCAGACCTCCTGGTTGCCTGAAGTGTTTACCAAATGACAGAAGTGCAAAAAGCTTTAAAGCAGCGGCAGTTATTACCGGAAGGAGGAGACTACTTTGGTTTTCCCTGCTGAGGAACAGAAACAGGGATTCAAACAGGGGGCCATCTGCCAGGCTGAGAGTCGACTATGAAAAGGATTGGGGTGCTGAACCTTATATTATATACAATTAAATGCATACGCCTAGTTTAATAATTGTGTAACCATATTAAATCTAAAAAAAAGGGGATCTCAACTGACTTTACATGTCAATTTCTGTATGTGGTCATACGCCTTCAGACGTGAAAAAAGCTTTTTGTCTCACACACACACACTTCATTCAGCACCGCTGTCAACCATAGAGGTGATTTATGTGATCATACTTTACGTGGACCTCTGTGAGTAATTAGCACATAATCAATATGACACAGACATTAAGTAAATTACAAGAGAATCAATCCATCAAAGGAATGAGTCACACACACCATGGTGGCCATTAAAAGGGTTCGATACCTGTTGTCAACTCATCAGTAGATATGTAACCATGCATCAGATTAAGAGAGTGGCCCTGCTCACGAGCGCCAGCACATGTGTTGGTCTGCAGCTCGTGAGAGGCCCTCAGCCCACTGGACAAAGAGTCCAACCTATCAAAGCCATCTCCAGTAATTACAAACGTGGTCCTCAGGCGATGGAGTACCAGCAGCTTAACAGCAAGAGAGATACTCATTTGGTTTCCTGTGCACACGCCCACAGAAATGCATATTTTCTCCTCTTAAATATCAAAACAACAACTATTCTGCCATGGCAACACACACCATGTAATACTTCATACATCTCTTAATGCATCAGTAACAGCAGGGGGCATTTGTTGTTGTTATTCTGGTACATCTAATGAACAACAGACATTTCTTCGTATCATATACAGACACACTGAAGGAAGTGACAGTACTGACATGAATCATTTGCTCGTTTCACATGTTTTACAAATGTTTCTAATAAAGGTACAGAGCAGCAATACTCAGATGTAACACTTGAGCTTCCATATAGTGAATGTTCATTTCAAGTTATTGAAAAATAGGCAATATCGTGTTCATATAGTGTGTTATACTCTATGCTGAGAATAAAAATGTTTTGGGACTGCAATATTAAGGACAACAACATTTTAGGGTGACAAAGAAAATCTCATTTAACACAAAAATCATTACAATGGTATTCTTACAATTTTCCATTTATCTAATCAAAATATTCCTATCCATTATTTATAGACTAAAGATAGATTTTTTGGTGAGGAATATATATATATATATTAGTTGTTTCCACAGTGGTGTGAAAGGAGGTGTAAAATGACATTTGTACAACAATATAATAGAACTTTGTGACAGCTGAATAGCTTAATAGGTTGATTATTGATGTTAGTCACATTTCAGAATTCTAATTACATCATCGGAGAAAATGGGCCATAAATCTGGTGATTTTTAAAGCCACTTTAATGTTATTGTCCCAGTCGTTAAATCAAAAATCAATGACGTTTAAGTCGCCTTCTTCATATTTCATAAACAGGATATATTTCCTATCGGATGTGAAGATGTACGTTTTTTGTGATGGACCACTGGATGAACACAACCCTGCACAAAGCCTCTCCAAAGCATTCAAATAAGCACACACTTTGGATTCCTATATTGAGACGTACTTAAGAAACAGTACTCACAATTTGAAATGACAAGTTAATTAGGAACGCAGCCGGGAGACTTAAGGGCTGCCACATCCCGGTCGTGACATATAGCTAAATGATGTTGCAAAATGTGTTCCATAGACGTGCAGTGGGAAGCACAAAGAGTGTTTCCAGAACAGAAAAGAGTATAAAAGCATAAACGCGCAGCGCTGAGTGGGGAAGCCAATGGCGGTGATTCATGTGGTTCCCGTTTACGAGGGAACGAGTGTAATGGTGCAGGTTCCTAAGACTCCTCGCTCTCCACTGGGATGACGATTAGAGCCCGCAGGTATAATGAAAGATCCCGTTTTACTTTTTATGAGTGAAAGGAATTAATCAATCAATTCCTGCATGTTTCTCTTTGTGCTGGAAACACACAAGAGGGTTTCCGGTATTCAGGGAATTATGAGACTTTCAATGCAAAAAAATTATATATATATATATATATATATATATATATATATATATATATATAGTTTTGGAGGACTGAGAGTCCCAAAGGACACAGGTGCAACAGTTACATTTGAATAGGTTTAAGAAATGTAACATGGTCTGGAGGTTTCTTGAAATTGTTTTTTAAAAACTATGTTGAATTGCTTAAAATGTGAGTCTTAAAATCAATAAATAAGTGTCAGCCAGTGGGTGAGTAGTTGACAAAACTGGTTATATTTATCATAGTGGAAAAAAAAAAAAAAAAAAATCATACTAAATAGTATAGTGTGACGAAAGCTGCAATTATTTTAATACCCAGAAATCATGTGATGTTTTACACGAGAAAAAGAACAGCGAACATTCAAGTGTCAGAACAGAAGCATTTGAAACGGTGAAAAACAACCACTGCTTTTAGAAAGACTCTCACAGCCACTGTGAAACCATTACTGATGAGCAGCGCACCTTCAAATGTATTCCGGACAAACAGTGATGCAAAACAAACAGGGGGAGAGGTTTACTCCGACCAATTAACTGCTTATGAAAGATACTTCAGCATTTCAAAGCTTTTTGAGAAGCTTTCTGCCATGAGGGCTTTTCACGGCTTTTATACGTCATCTGCCCTTTTGGTTAGATGAAAGCAAGATGAGCCGAGCGAGTACCCTGTGCATTTCATCCCAGAGAAAAACACAAAAGCATGTCGCTTTGATGCATGTACTTGGAACATCATTTGCATTCGTAAGTGTTTCTGATTTACATTAATGACCGTGTATGGAATGTGTTGTTTGCATACATCATAGACATAAAGTAGCTTGGGTGCAACTGCTGGACAGCTGTGCCAATATGTTAGAAAGGCAACTTCTCATTGTTTTCCTCCTCCCCGCGGTGGAGTAATACACTGGCACAGTGAGCTGGACTATCGGGGCGGCCGTTGTAACAATATCTACAGCTTTTCGGCAATGTTGAATCTTTGTATACATTTTTTTTTATAAGTTTGTCGATCAGGCAGAAAACTAATTCACTTTAGACAAGACATGTCACCTAATTGATAATCTATATTAAGTGCTTTCTTGATTGATTATCCAGAGTTTTTACAATATATTAATACAAGTCATCTATGTCAACTAATCCTAGACTCCAAACCCTTCATTTGATACTAAATTTCTATTAGTCATCAATAACATTAAACACTCTTTGCAGCTTTAACGCCTTAAAGAATGAACCCAAATCCTCAATAATTGATCTAATCAAAATGTGCATGTCAGAATGCTTCATTTTGTTTGCTGAAAGGAATGTTTTGTCATTCCTTAATAAATGTGTTCCATGTTAATTGAAATACCTTCATTTCATTTTTTAGGGTGGATTTTCTCTTTTGCAAGCACACCAACATTTGTAGTTACTGCACAGAAATGCCACAGCTAAAACTTTTCATTATTGCCATTTAAAAAAAAGGAAAAAAAAAAAAGGTACTCAATACAAAATTAAGAACCTATCGAGTGCCTCCACCCAGCTCTCAGACACGGCTAAGCCGGCGGCTAGAAAACAACGGTAATAACAGTGCCCACCTCGGCAACAGTGCTGATGGAACAAACAGTATTTACCTGAGGGGGAACCGCAGGGTGGACGCTACGCTTCCAGGACGCCATTATCAGCTGTAACTGCAGTACGAGGCAGCCATGAGCACGCTCACATGCACTAAAGGCACACACGGCCAGCTACGTAAACAAAGCACAAAGACGTTACTCCAATACATCTTATTGCAAATATTCATTTGATGGTATATTAATGCCCTCAATATCTTGTAGAGAAACTCTAGTCGATCAATTAAAAATGACAAAATGGTTAAAAACATTCATCACAATTTCTCCGAACCAAAAAGTTCATAATCATAAGACAAAAGATGAACAAAAGCTCCCATTGAAGAAACTCAAACCAGTTAATGTTGGACATTTTTTTGCATGGAATATAACTCAATTAATTGATAACATTGCTTTGGATAAGAAACGGCATAAAAAAAATTAAAATTGTATCTTTATTTTCAGACAGGACAAGCAACAAAATGCAGGATACATTATGACGCATTACCAAAAATCCTAATAGTCACAACACTTGCGTGTCCTAGGTAAAATGAACAGTAGTCTCACATATTCAACTCATTGAGTATAAATGCCCTGCCTGAACCAAGTTTGTGGAATTATTGCTAAGAAAAACATTAAAAGACTGTTTGGAGAAGACATTAAAAGGCTTGCACTCATTTCCTTTACCTACATGCAAAGTCACATTCACAAACATCACATACCATCTCAGACACACTAATGACTTTTAAAGAAAATACTTCAAAGTGACCATCAAAAATGAGATTAAAAAAAAAAAAGTCTCTCATTTGTCATGATCTGTTGAACATCTATGAACACGTTTCCTCTCACTAGGGAGAAGAGTTCATAAAAAGGGCCCGAACCACTCTCACAGCTCAGAGCAGAAAGTCACATCAACCCCCTCCCCAGATTTAGGCTTCATAAGAAAAAGCCCCACCTCGAAAACATCAAAACATCCCCGTCTCTGATGGACATCAGCTCTCCTGCTTGTCTTTGACCAAAAGGACTGTGTGCTGACCGCCACTGGAGACCATCAGTACTATACGGTTCTCCAGCTGCTTGCCGGTCATCTTCGTAGGGCTCCACTCGTCGTCCTCCTCTCCTGTGCCGAGCTGCAAGTTGGTGCCAAAGCCCCAGGCATACACCGACCCTGGAGGAAGCACAGCCAACAGTTAGAGAAATAGGCATCCTTTATTTTGATCTTCTATCAGCTCGCAAAATTTGTTCCGTTTACAGGAAATTACTTTGGACCATTCGGAAATTTAAATCCTAGTTTTTCCTACATTATCATTAGTTAACATAAAATTATTCAATATGAACGTTAATAAATGAAACATCAAAAGGTACAATTACCAAATTATTTCCATTGGTTTGTTATATATAAAATATGGATGTTTGTTTTGATAGACATAAACAGTGCAGCAAAATTTAAAAAAATTTTTTTTACGTTGGACGAGCGGCTGTACGAGATGCACTCGTCATGCTGAGAGGCTCAGCATGTTACCATGTTTAAAATGTGATGACATCATATTGCAGCCCTATTATCCGCAGTGGATGAAGAGGACCAAGTAAGTGGTTTACATTAGTAACTGTTGAGTATCGACTCCCCGTAGTTAACGTAACAGTAGCTTCAGCTCACTCACCATAAAAGCAAATGTAGGCTACGGACCATTGTAATGTCACTGCTCCGTTTCCATCAAACAGTCTAACATTAGCCAACAATAACATTAATGCTACAACTAGTGCATTGACCATTACGTCACCACAATGGTTACCTTTTCCTTACCATAGAGGTGCTCTTTCAGAAAACAGTCGAGTCAATGGGGTATTTGAGAGCAATGTCAAACATCTCATTTTATCGTTCAGGTAGGAGGACTTCAAAGCAAGCAATGTACAACGTCATAAAACCAACTCGGAAGTTGATCACTCTCTCACCTTCTCTGGTGACGGCGTAGCTGACAGACTCCCCACATGTTAACGCACTGACTGGCTCCATCCCAGTCACTGGCGTGGGCTCATTCTTTTCTTCTGCCCCTTCGCCCAGACCAAGACGACCATATTCTGCTCTGCCCAGGCTGTAAACCTGTCCTAAAAGATGGAGATAAGGGAGTTATTTGTTTGTTAGATTAAACCACCTGAGTCATAGGTGTCCCTTACAGCCAAACCACTCAAACACAAGTTTTTACTTGTGTCATTTGTGTTTTAATATACTGTAATTTATAACTGTAATTCTTGATATATTGTTTTATCCATTGCTTTTTAAAACCATTTTCAGCCAGGGTTTGGGTTGTACTGTTAAATTACACCACTGGGGATTAATAAAGTGTTCTAATTTAATCTAATCATTACAGAACAAGTAATGACTCAATATGAACCAACTTGGCTGAAACATCGATTGTATATTAGCAGTGCACTAAAAACCTGTCCTGATGGGATCACAAAGTCTGATAAGCATAATTATATTGAATACAGTTTGTTGGAACTTACCTTCAGCATCAAGGCAGAGTGTGTGATGTTGTCCTCCAGAGAAATCCACCCAGTAGGTGGTGGAGTTTTTGAAGCATGCCAGTTTTACTGGGACAAAACACATCTCGGTGTTTTTAGTGCCTGAATAAAAAAAAAAGAAAGAAAGAAAGTGGAAGAATATGTAAAACAACCTCACAATGTCTAATGCAATTACCTTAGAGCAAAAAGTGAGCAACTGACTCACAGCTCACCGTGAAGCAGTGTCAAACACCACTGTAGTTAAAGTTGTAAAAACAATGTGATCAAAAAGGACTAAACAATGATGTGCCATACTAACCCAGCTGGTGATAGTTGGAGAGACCAAATCCATAAACGGGCCCCTCTTTTGACACAGCAAAGGTGACGTACGCCCCACAGAAGGCATCTATGAAGTGAACTTTCCCTTTGACCTTTACTATCTGTGGAACCAGCAACCGGCCTGAAATCACAGGACATAGTCCACAGCAGAATACTTTACAGATGAAAACAAAAAAAATCTATTCTTAAAGGTAATCACAAAGATTAATGTACATGTAAAATCTCTTCTACACTTTTGCTCCATTATAAGCTTTGTGCTTGCGTTACTTACCGAGGCCTTTCCTGCCTCCTCGGTCTGAAAAATGCTCAGGAACTCTGCCCAGCTGCCCCTGCTCTGCAGTACCCGACGTGTACAGATTTCCCTTCAGTGTAACCAGTACAAGGTGGTCGTTACCTGTTAAAGAATTCACGAAAATTAGACAGAAACATTGTGTGCGCCATATTAACTTGTAACAAACAAAAACATATGGCACTAAAGAGGACTACTTCTTACCTGATGCAATTTTCACAACAGGTTCCGTCATGGGGACTTTGACTGGACTGGTGCACTTTATCATGGGCTCCAGAAGACCAATAATACCATTGTTATCCTGGGGGAAAAAGGGGGTACAGTATTTTAATAGTTAATCCCACAGATCCACAATGCTCAGGTTTAGGGTTATGAACAGTGTCGCAGTACAGTGATATATATATAAAAACTGGGAACATTGTTTTATCGACAGGTGACCAAGACGCTTCCATTAACAACAGCGCACACTACCATTACCTCGTATTAAGTGATGGCCATTTACTGTTCGCCATAATGGTAAAGTACATTTTTCCTACAGTTTTGTCAGATCTGTTTGCAGCTGACAGAGCTCTTTGGGGAGGCACAAGAGGGGAAGGAAGGCCCATTATCTAGCAAAGACAATGAAAGTATTGATTAAGTAAAAAGAAATCTAGAATATGAGGACATTCCATCAATTATTTTTTTCAAATGGAGACTTTATGAGTGCCAGCCAGGAAAATGAATGCACATTCAGGCTGCAATGTTGTTCACATTGTACTGATAAGAGAAGGGCAAACTCAGAAAGTATTGATACTGTGTGTTTTGACCCAAGCGCTTAGAGTTTTAATATTAGGCCCAACACTGAAGTGACCTCATACATTTTCCCACAAGGTTGTCGCAACGACTCCGCAGCCACTCCGGAGTGGAGCAGAACGAGACTAAGAGAACCCATGAATGAAAGTACAGCAACTGCAGCCGTGTTAAAATGTTGCCTCGTCGCCTTTTCAGCTTGCTCGGTGTGTCTTTTCTTATAAAACCCATTTAGGCCAACCCATGAAGAGCTGATTACATAACAAATTGACTACAAGTTGAATTTGGCACCATGACGGTGTCTGCATAGGTTGCTGACAGTCTAGTTTTAAATTTGCCAGAACACATCCTTAGGACAGATACCGTATTAGCTGGTTGCATACAATCTAAATGTTTAATGGTTGTAACGTGGACCTGACCGGCAAAACCGGGAAATTAACCAACTCTAGTTCAAACAGAAGTGATTATATCAAATGTTCATTAGGATATTCAGTGCCATTTGCTAAAGTTCCAGTAAACCTGAACAGATTTTTGTTGTTGTTGTTGTTGTTGTTGTAATAAACCAACTTCAATTGGGCTGAAAGGAAATGAAACAAATTGGTAAAATGCTCAAGTGAATTATTGGATATGGGAAAACTGCAAATACAGTACATTTGTGATGTTCAAGTGTATGTGCAAGGTCAACACGAGTAGAGCACATTTCTACTGGTGTGCACACGTTTTTTTGGGAGAAGAGGATTAAAATAAGTTATAAAAAGTCCCAAGTTGATGTAGAGAAATCTCTCACACAAACAAACATACACACACACCTATGTGAGTGAAAGCAGCAATTAACTAACCCTGAAGGAGCCCCATATGTACACTGTGCCATCGTCTGTGAGTGCAGCTGTGTGGCTGTCCCCTGCCGACACCTGGACCACCTTCTCTGCCAACGTCACCTTTCCTGGAACCATCTCAGACCCCTCCTCCGTTGTGTCCCGACCAAGGGCACCTTCGTCATTACAGCCAAAAGTGTAAACCTAAAAAAGTAAAGAAAAAAAGTTTATCTGGAAAACTCAAGCCTAGTCAAAATGTTAACAGAGCCTTCGCATTAGCCATACAATAGAAAGACAGTTGATTCCTTACATTGCCAGTCTCGCTGACACACACCGTGTGCATGCCTCCCGCAAACACTTGTATCATTTTCTCTGGCAGGGACACAAGGGCTGGCTTTTTCCTCTGAATGATGGTCTCGCCTAGGCCCAACTGTCCAACATCCCCCTGACCAAGAACAAGAACCTGACCTGCGTCCTTGCCATGACTCCTGTGGGAAACTGTTATATGCAAACAAACACACACCACATTTCATATCAGTTGTTTAACTTATTAGTCTTACAAGGACAAACGTGACTGTGGCATGGAATAATAAATATGAGCATTTGACATGAGGCAACTTGTTAAAACTGTCGTGTGACATGCTTTCCTCTCATAAATTGGGTATGTATTACTATCTTAACAGAACTTTGATGTGGTTCTTCAAGTTAGACATCTATGGCGTACATTTAATGTAAGTCTCATTGTCTAGCTTAGTGCAGTCTGGGTTCCTTTATCGACTGTTAAAACATTTTTTCTAAAAGCCAGCGATTTACCTTTCACTTTCTTGGGGGATTTATTATCTTCAACAATAGGCTCAGACTTCCTCTTGGTGGCAGACTTTTTAGCAGGCATGACAGCAACACTTGAGGACTTGGGGAGAAAAACACAAGATAAGATCAGTGCAATCAGTTTATATTGGTTTAGGTCACTGAACCCCAAGATGAAAATGGTGTTTATCACAAGAAATGTAATCACAAATGCCACTGCAGAGCGTACTAAAGTTAGCTAGGTGTAGGCATCAGCAAAGCAACAATTACACTTTTAATCTGAAACCTTATGAAGCAAAAATTGTATAAACTGTCACCTAAAGTGGCAATCCTTTTGACAGTTGATTCATTCATGCGGAGCAAAAACTTTTTTTTGCTGGTCTGTCTTTTAATTAATTAATTAATTTGTTATCACTGTAAATTAAATGTCCTTGGTTTTTTCAATTGTTGGTCGGGCAAAACAAGTGCTTGGCGAACGACGTATATCCAAGGGAAGCAATATTGGCAATTGGCATTTCCATAATTCACAAGCCTACTAGTGTCGACTGCAGTTGACCGACATACACAGTCGGTCCTTTATTTCGGTCCCCACATTAACCACGAGGTGCTGGGTTCAACAGCTGTCAGGAGGCCGCTTCAATGGCACAGTGTCAGATCATTTCACCCCCACGGACAGGTGGGTTTCCTCCACTTCCTTGTGCAACGAAAGTCCACTTGATAACTAATTCAAACTGGACTTGAGCTCAGCTTCTAGTGACACTCTGGACTATGACGGACCAACTTTTGACCAGGAGCTATCCATTTAACATTCAGCGGCATCACGCAGTTTTTAAAAAAAGCAGCGTGACGCAACGTTGGCAGTAAGTTAAGTTAACCATGTGTCCTTGCCAACAGTTAACGCTAGATGGCTATGTCACCGAGCGAGCTGTAGCATACAATGCTAAGCTTCAGTCCTCCTCTGGTTATAAAGACACGTGACCCAGCCGGTTACTAACAGTTAGAACTTTGGATATAAAACACTAGCTAGCTTAGTTGGTATTAAAGCGTGCTAACGAAAGCGCGTCGACATGGCAACGCAAACCGTCAGAGCTACTTGCTAGCTTGCGCCAACTTGCTAGCACCGTTAGCACGACATTATAGGATGAATGAACATCATGTATTGATTTAACAGCATTGCGTTTACCAGCCGATGATACGTTTATCAATGATGGTCTTTTCCAACTAGACAACTTAGGAGCCGGTGATTTACTAACCTGTGACGTGTAGCTAGAAGTTCGAAGTTAGCAGTTAGCAGTTTGCCTACAAGTGAACGTGCTCAGATGGTTCCCGGTCTAGAGTTGGACACGCGCGACGTCACGATGTGGAACCCCCTGGCACCTTAAAGAGACAGCACCACTCAAATCTGTTGCGGTGGAGGGATGATTGCAACCAAAAGTCCTGCAATAAGAATGTAAGTGAGTGAAATCAATTAGGTACGTTTTATTAACAATCATGAAAGTAAAAGTACTGATAATGCAGGAGAATTTCTCCTGTGAGTGTTTAATAAAAAAAAAACATGTTTTCACCCTCATCCGTTTGTATTGCTTTTATGAAATGTATGATCATTATTTTTGAAGTAATATGATGTTCTGTTAACATATTTAGAATAGAATATGGTCTAATTTTAGTTCAGTCTTTGTTTTTTTGTATTATAATGTATGTCTCTCACGATAAACTCAACAATCCTGTATTTATGGTCAATTCAATGTGACTATTTATGTTGTTTGTGCCATTTAGCGATGCCATCTGATGATTCAGTTTGTTTTCCAAAATGTTCATCTAATCCATACGCTAGTGTTGTTTGACAATCTGTACATATATGTTGTCGTCAATTTCTAGTCTTCAACTTCCTAACCTACTGCATAAAACCTTTTTTTCTGTTTGCTGTTGCCTTTAATTGAACCAGATTCAAGGATATCAATACATTTCTGCATCTCACTACTGCATTTTATTTATTTAATTGCACTGCAACTTTTATTCTATTTCTTGCTTTTTGACTGTTTGTTTTAATTAATGTTAAATGTTTTTAAATCTTGTTTTCTTTTGCATTATGTTGTGATGCTTTCATAGTTTTGTGAAGCACTTTGAATTGCCTTGTTGTTGAAATGTACTATACAAATACACTTGCCTTGCCTTATGATATACAATCAAGAAAACCACATGTATTTCAAGTCAGTCATTATGCATGAGGAATCTAAAACTCTCTCCAGGTTTAGCTACTCAGTGACTAACCATGCCACAAGGTGTCGCTGCAGCCTTATTTTCATTTTAGAGGTTAACATTTTTTCCAGAGCTCTCCGATAATCTGGTGACATAGGTGTATCTTGTCTTCTTCCAATGTAACGTTGTGCTTTGTCTATAAAATAATGGGTGCGTGGTTGGATGGAAAAAATGTATCTTAAAAAATCTCCACACGGACACATCAGGTAATAATGGTTAATAAAAAAACAAACAGGTGTTGAGTCATTGCACCTGTTGCAACCAAACTGTTCAAGGAATTGTACGATTTTTAATTAGATCCAGATGTGATTATTTACAATTAAAAAGAAAAAAAGTGTCAGTCCATACAATTCCACATTCAATTAAAAAGGAACTTAGTTTTTACAGAAAAGGTACACTTTCATATCCCCATTAATGTAGCATTTAATCATAAACTAATATTCTGTGCTTAAAAAAATAGCAACCTATAATACTTTTATATTTAAAATTTATTTTCAAATGAAAGGAAGACACGATATACACAAGCATCAGTTAAACCTATATCAACCTGTACACAGCATAGATAACTATGTAAGCTACTGGCCAGACAACAGTACAAGATAAAACACTTCTGCCTCCGTTTCAAAAGGTTCCAGCCAAAATGACTCCCTGTTGACCGTTTATACATTTTTTGTTTTGTTTTGATAAATCCCTGATCTACACGCACAGCAACTTACATTTCACTCTTAGTATAGACACTATTGACCTTATTCAAAATGGCTACAGAATGCATTGCATGTTTGATCTTTAAAAGGGAAGTACAACAACTCATAACAAAGTATAGATGAAGAGATTATCAAGACCCAATCACATTGGATTCTGTGTTGGCTTATGCAGTTGATTGCAGAAATTAGTGATATGAAAACCAGTATCCTATAGTCCTTTAGGCATTGGGTATGTTGGCACATATAAAACAAGCCTCCTGACCTGCACCCTTTTTCTATATCTACATTAAATGGCCACCTCACATTACAACCATAAATACAGGCAAGCCAAATAATAATTAAAAAAAAAAAAGTTCAAATAAAAGCTGTCACTACTCGTGATCAAAATTACAATATAAAATATCTTGTGCATTACAGAATATTTTGTAATTAAATCTTTCCACGTTTCATTTTAAGGTATAACAATAGCAGTCTTTACACAATTTATATAAAACACACACAATATCCCAGAGATGTCCAGTCCTATAACAGAATATCCCAGTCTTCATCCTCCAGCCCGCTCTAGCTGCGGCCGTTTGTCTGTTATCTATTATTACTGTGTGGAGTATTATAAGTCATCATATTATTACTATTATTGTATGTTATTACATTAAGATGAATTAACTTTTCCATATACAGTAAAGAAGAAAAAAGGCAACACAGAATGAGGCCGCATTAAAGGTTGTCACTAGATCAAAGTCCCTGAGGGGTACCACATAACAGCAGAGTGAGAGTCGGCCCGTGGGTTCTCTGCCACTTCTCCACTTCATTGGCACGTGGTTCCCCCTGTTGTCCGGGAGAAATACTGCATCTGGTCCTCACCCACCACCACCACATCAGTTGAGTGAAAGCAATGTAGTGGGAGAGCGATGGAGGGCAAGCGAGAAGCGTCGTTAGTTCCCGGCTTTCTCTGACAATCTGTACAGTACATTCGGGAAACGTAAAACTGAGATCCGTCCGCATAGGAAGCAGCCTCTGGCCACACAGATCTTAAGTGCTTCATTATCCGCGAAGGAGAGGGGAGGGTCTAAGGCCGATGAAACCTAAACAAAACATAGGGATCTCATGAGGCATGAACAGACATTCATATTCCTTTTCAAGTTACAATCCTTAAGATTTTATCAAAATGAAACCCCATGTTTAATACTGGTCATTGTTGTTCAGCAATAGCCAGTCAATGTATTTACATTCAGTAATTATGCCTCTTTAATATAGCAGTTTTCATTGTTAGTGGCGGGGTCTGCCATTCCGGATTATATTTGCCCCCCCCCCCCCCCCCCCCCCCCCATCCTCAAGGGATTCACATGTCACATCCAGCTTTACTGTTTCTTTCTTTACGTCATCTCATCAGCCTCACAGTAAGTAGTAACCGGACACACAATGTATTTGTCACCGGGGTTAATGCTGGGAGTAACCTTTGGTCGACAAAACAAGACAAAAGCTAATTTCAGCGTTTTTTTTATCTATGGATGAATTTTAAACATGACAGATATTAATGGAACAAGAAGGAACAGTGACAGTGAGCTGTTAAATGAAGTGACACAGGTAACAGGCTGAAGACTTTCAACTTCCACGGCAACCAAGGGTCTCGCCAAATTAACCAGGACTAATATCTGAAGGATTATGACGTCAAGATCCATCGGATCAAAAGGTATACCTGGTGTAGATTCTGCTCTCTTCATGGACCTCCATTTCAGTGCTCTTGTAATCGTTGAGCTCCTTCCGGATGGCCGCCTAGAAGAAGCGACAGGAAAGAGAAAGAGAGTCCCTGTGAACTTAAAGGAGACATTCTAAACATCACCCTTGATTTGTAATATCATGTGAAACACAATCCTCCGCTGCAAGATCTATTGGGTTTATCAAGTGCTTGCTGAACACGACGAACTGAATGAGCACCTTGTCAGCAGGAGTCAGCTTGGTCCACGGCTTCTCTGCTCTCCGATCGTAGTCTTGGGCATCTGTGACTTCCACGTACTCGTGGAACCGGAGGATTTTTCTCGCCTGTAGTTCTGCAACTGTTGGTCTTTGACTCAGCTACAATAAACGTATGTCGTTTTAAAATCCAGCAAATACATGGTCCAACACTTGGATGTCTGTTGTGGATGTGTTGCCTCACCTTCCTGGTCAGCCGCCGCTTGATCTCTCTAACCTCAGCTTGTCTGTCAGTCTGATTTCTGGCTGAATAAAAGAGAGGGAAGGAAACAAAAACACTAGCAGAGCTTTATTTAGATTCTGCATGAAAGCCAGGCTTGATGTGCAGCAAAAAGGTAGAGTAAAAGCAGTTTCCAAAATTAGATAGTCAACTGTGATCCATGTTTCAATTGTCTTTTCAAGTGTAAATTCTTGCTTTCAGAGCACGTATAAAAGATGATTCTTTTGTACAGTGTGAACCGGGCCGGTTTAAAATGTGTCTTTTTGTACATAAACAAGAGTAAATCAGTGACGAAGCTTGGGTGTAGGTTGAAACCCACAATTTGACCAAACAAGCTAAAGACCAGCAGAAAGAGTGAGGGCATTATAAGGTCCAGCAATGGATAATAACGATGAAAAGGAAAGAAAGAATGGATACTTACGCTGAAGGATGTTTCTTTGCTCGAGCTCTTCAGCAGTGGGTCTCTGGCTAAGTCGCCTGAATTTGGAGAAGAAAAAAAAGAAAGACTGTTACTATTTTTACACAGTTTTATCACGTTGTCATTCAGGAAGTAAGTAGGACAAAGATCTGAGAAATTATCTTTGGATTTCTTCAGTAAATACACATTCACTATTGTCCGTTTAAAGGATGCAAAATAAACCAAATCCGCACAGTAGTGCGATGATGTCCGTCTTTACCTTGTGAGTGCGGTGCCGATCTGTGTGCGGATGGCCTCCCACTGCTCCCTGCTCTGCCAGGTGAGGCCGGTCTGGCCTGGAGGCTGGTCGTCTCTGCTGCCCCTCTCATGGATAAACCGGTCCCTGTCTGGGGCACAGGGACGGCAGTTCAGCTTCAGGGCCAAAGTGTCCTTCCTCCTGACCCTGCTGGCTAGGGCACCTGGATAGAAGCCAAGCAGAGAGGCAGTCAGGTGTGAAGGAGCTCACCAAAAAAAAAATAGTTTTTTTTTTTCTTCTTCATAAATATAGTTGTGCTTACTAAGTGGGGGCTCATCCTCCTCATCTGAGTCTTCATCTTTATAAAGCACAGGACCATCTGAGTCACAGTCCTCCCCACGCATGTCATTCTCTCCTCCTTCAACCTCTTCTTCATCCTCCTCCTCCTCACTGCTGTTGTTGTTTCCCCCCGGGATGACACAAACACCGGCGTCTCCGACTAAGCACCTGCGACTCCTTGGCTCAAGCTCTGGCTGAGGGATCTCCCCATCGTACTCCTCCTCTTCCTCGTCATCTTCCTCCTCTTCCTCGTCTGAGTAGTCATCTTCAGATCTAACAGAAAGAGAAAATAAATACACAAGCATTATGGATACAAATAACGTATCGTTTTGTGTGAATTTAAAGAAGTAGCTTTTGCACTTTAAAATCACCAAAATTAAAATGTATCCAACCTTGAACATTAACAGGAGCCATATCCCACCCGCATCCTTTTAGCTATACATGGTTGTGTAATGATCAGGAGACGATTTGCTCCAGGCTGCTCATGGCCACATCTCATATAGTTATGAAACCTTTCATTTTGTCTTGACAAAACATTGTTGCTTCACAATTATTATGTATTGAGTTACTCACAGTTTCAATGGCTGGATGCTGACAGGAAGTGGCCGACCACATTGATAGTCCGGCGGGGTTTCGAAAAGCAGCGTGTGCGCACGCTGCGACCCGTCCGGATGAGGCTGAGCCGGGCCAGGACTAGACAGGGCTCGCTGGATCATGATGTGGAGTGGGACGGGAGCCGGGCGCTGAGGAGACTCATTGGTTGGGCTCGGTGGGTCAAACAGCATTGGTATGGGTTGGGGCAGTGGGTGGGCATAGGAGTGCTGATGGTGGAGGTGGTGGCTATGTATGTGTTGGCGGGGAGGAGAAGGTGGTATGTGTGTCGGCAGGGGAGGGGAGGGCGGAGGGGGAGGCAGCTGAAAGCCCATATGGAGGTTGCTGTGGTCGTCCAGAGAAAGCGGTGAGGGGTTGATGGGATGGCTCGAGTCCTCTGTGCTGCGTTTGGTGATGGGGGTGGTCCTCTTAGGAGGCATCGGTGGAGAAGGCTTGGCTGGAACAAGACTGGCACCCCCGGGGGCTTGTGTGAAGTCACCTGCAAGTGGAGAAAACAGTTAATACATCTAATCCTAAAGCCAAATAGATAGCTTAGGTCTGTGAGTGAGTTGTTAGCCGCTGCCACATGAGTGCACATGCATCAGCTCTACATGTATGATGTACCTAACATGACAGAATACACATGAACAAATATAAATACTGGGATTACATGTCTGACTGAACATTATTGCGTGCATGCAGTGCGTCGGATCACATGACTGAGTCAACATGAATGCACGCACTGCCCCAACAAACCAGTGTGCAGCATATGCCCCAGGTCACAGAGACGAAGAAGTTACATACAGCTGGCATGCTCGACACAGCCAGAGTCTTAACCTGCCGGTCAACCTTGTTTATTAGCATCTTTAAAGTGCAAAAAGCTTCCAAAAAAGTTGAAAAAAACTTATTTGCATGCACATTTGTTTATTTGTTAAATCATTCTTAAAACGCTGTAGAACAGCCTTAAAGCCACAACAATGTTAAAAGCAATAGCCGTGCTACTGAGATATGATAAGATATCAGTGCAGTGACTGAACTGGTTTACATCTCCCTCTCTAAATGAAGTCAAGTCCTTATGTTACAACCCTTTGGCCCCTCCCTTCATCCATCCATCCATCCCTCCATCCATCCATCCATCCATCCCAGTTGAGCAGAAGCGAAGTGGATTAGCACTATAAAATGCACTTGATGCATTGCAGGCCACAGCTGGAACCTGCTAAAGGCTCTCCCCCATTCACATGCCAATGAAGAGAGTATAACATTAAAAACATTAGTTTCCTCTCACATACACAGAGCACCCGGCATACTCATCAGCTCATTATGTGCATGCGGCCCTTATATACCACATCCAAAGAAAAGCAATCAAGGCCAGTCGACCAGTTAAGGCATTAGGAAGTGAAATATGTTGGCAGCGAGAAAGGACGCGACACCATGAAGAACGCAGAGTCTGGGGGCACAGACACGAGCACCCTGGCCACAGAGATGCCAGCGGGCATCCTTTTACCTGAGCGCAGGCCTCCGGCCCGCCGGCACAGGTAGACAGGCAGGGACAGGTAGACATCGTAGTCGCACTCTCGCTTCCAGCAGGACCAGTAGAGCGGAAGCTGAGCGTTCTCTCCCCCCTGCAGGGCTGAGACTAACAGGGAGGAGACGGAGGCCTTCAACTGAAGTGTTTAATGAATGTAGGTACATGGTGGTACTGTATGTTGTTGTATTGATGGAGTGCGCTATGAAGGAGGGGTGTTGTTGCCCTAAAACGCTCATCAACACTCAAAACACTCCTGTTTGTTTTCTTGCTGTGAGTCCTATGAGAAGATCGATGCCACGCTCATGTCTGTCCGTTTTGTATGAAGCTGCAACCAGGCGAAAGCTAGCTAAGCTTAACCTAAAGATTTAAAGCAGAGGGAAACAGCTTGCCCGACTCGATCCAAAGTGTGAAGCATTTACATTTACATTGCATTCGCTCTTTCACACTAGGCACCATAGTTCTCGTTCACGCGCGACACAAACAGTTTCAGTTGAGGGCAATTTGCAACCTCGCCGCTAGATGCCGCCAAACCCTACACACTGTCCCTTTAATGGATACAAAAACTGCAGTGTATAAACAGCAAGTTGCGGTAGCTAAACTGACTGCAGCTTCATATTTAATTGGAAGTAGTATGTGTACTTCCCAAAATGTCAAACAATTTCTTTAAAAAAAAAAGTTATGTTTACCTTCATAGACCTTCTGTAAACTCAACATAATTTGTTCTCAAAATTACATTTCTTGGTAGCCAAAAGCTTGTGAGGATGAAAATGCTGTTAAGTTTCAAAGTGCAAACCAATATAGCCAATATGACACCAAGTAATATTTTTCACTTCTGATTACATGACCGATAAATGTGAAAAAGGGCAAGACAATTCTCACAGCATATCATAACAAAGAAACCCTGCATAACTCTGCATGACTGAAGGCTCATTTTTTTTATTTATTTTTTTTAAAAAAAGGTACCAAAACTCATGAAATCTACTAGCAAAGAATCAAATCAAAGTAAACAGCCCTGACCGAGTATCAATTAAGGCAAGTTCCCAGATCAGACAAACCCAACAGTAAACAAAAAACACCACGAATGCATCTCTTGTGTGCGAGCGGCATCCCAAAGCCACAGGAGTCCCTGTTATCTTCAGAGTGTAAAAAGTCTGGGGAAAAGTTAGCAGCTAAAATAGTTTGGGCGTAATAAGGAATTAGCTGGGGAAAAGCGACACAAGCTGTTAAGATAACATCATTACCTGGATGTGTGTGTGTGTGTGTGTGTGTGTGTGTGAGCATGTGTGTGTGTAGCTAGCTGTGTTGAGGACCTATCTCTACAGTTATGCACCGACTCATAAACGTACATATTGTATTCACCAGTGGGAAAATCCCACACTAAGTGAGCAGACATTTAAGTGTTCATAATGCACACTTGAGACTGTAATGCAGGCAACACGTGATCAAGTTGATGCCAAAACACTATGAAGCAGAACCTACCCATCATGGTGGAATTGCCCCTATTCACAGGCTTGGGTGGGGGCACAGGGGGCTGCTTGGTGCCATGAGAGGTGGAGGTCGGGGCTACACACGAGGACTGCTGAGTGGACGCGCCCGCAGAGGAGATGGACCGAACAGGTTTGGGCGCCACAGCCGAGGGGGCGGAGGGAGAGCAGTACTGGCTCGTGTGGTGGTTGGATGGGGTGCGAGGTGGACCCTTGCTGCCAGGTTCAGGGGTGGATGTCATCAGCCATTTTGGAGGCATGACGGTCTGTTTAGGAGGCAGAGGTTCACGCAGAGTGTCCCGCAAGGCTTCTGGGTCAGGAACAAAATGGCTGTCTGACTCTATGAAAACACAATATCATGGGATTACTCCACCAAATAACTACAGCTAACTATGCCCCCGAGATTGAGAGATTTAAACAAAAAGGCAAGCAAATGTGTTTAATCTGTGTACATAAACAATTCTACATGGCGGGCATTAAAAAAGTGTATTTTCATCTCATTATGAAATATCGCTCTACATGGCTATAAATGTTTCAGTGCAGTGACTGAGCAGTGAGCCATTTTTCTGCAGCTACACCACTCAAAGCGCTCTTTGCAATAGCCCTTGTTTGAGAATTATATTATCTAGGGATCAGCTGCGAAGATAAACAGAGTAGGCGGCTGCAATTCCCACCAAAGACCCACCTCCCACTGCCCACCCCACTGCAGCCCCCACACCATCCCTCAAAAGCTGCAGCTCTGAAGTTCAGGGTTATTTATTTACAGATGAGCCTTCATCGCTGTGATGTCACACAACCACAAGAACACAAAAGAGAACATGATCCAGAGGAAAGAAGGAAGTGAGCAGAGCGAGAGAGAGGAAAAAAGAGATGGGATAAAGATAGAAAAAGGTGTGGGAGAGCATCAGTGAGAGAAAGAAAAAAGGAAAGTACAAGGGTAGACAGAACAAAGTGAAGAGTAGGGACAGATGAAGGAAAGTGGGAGAAAATATCCATTGACCTGCAAATGTAGTTCTGCATTGGCGTTTTCAATATGATGCAATATGTTCTCTATTTTCATTTCCATTTCATTTCCCACATGTGGGTCATTTAGGTTTCCTCTCGACCGACATACTTATGTACATAGCGGTAAACAATTAAAGTGGTTCACGTGTCACATAAGTGATAACTGCACATCTAAAAACAGCAGAAAACACGATTATTTCTCAAAGTGTAACGTTTCAGCAAAATCAATTAGCTGTGAGTCTTCACCAATTATCACTCAACTGACAGTGTTAAAAAAGGGCAATAATAGGTATAATGATCGTGCCACATTAATTAGGAGAAGCGAGGACGAGCTATTCCCGCATGCTCCGTAATAAGAAGCGTAGCTGGAGCAGGGCCCCCGGGAGCCGACAGGAGCCCGTCTATATCTGGGAGGACGGCACATAAGCAGGAGACTGACACTAGGAGTCAGTGAAAGAATACATCCCATACTATCTTTGAACATGTATGAAGGAGGTCAGATTGTAAAATACACACCCAGTATCTTTGATCCGACCACAGTGATGAACTCCACAGGGATCTCATGAATACAGCTTTTAAAAAATTGGTGGAAGATCTAAAACATTGTGGAAATGACTGACCTCTGCGGGCCCTTCCCTCCTCAGCTGATGCATGCCGAGGGAGCGTCGGCCTCCAGTCCGCTTCTGCAGGTCGACTCCTCCTGCCATCCTCCGATGGGGCCTTCTGCAGCCCGGGTCTCTTCTGCCCGTCCTCAGGGTGAAGTCGGCCCCCACGTCTGCACTCCTCCATCTGCCCGTGAATCTGGCCCTGCCAGACCATATTAGGCTTCCATTCACCCTCGACATGTGCACGTGACCCCACCCCTCCGCTTCTCCGCACGTCTTCGTGCAGTCCCGTGCCCCTGGAACCCAGAGCTCCTCGGCGGTCTCCGTCAGAGGGAGACCAACCCCTTCGGTCGTCTGGCTGGGCGAGCCAGGCCGGGTTCATCCTAAAGTCGGACTCTGAAGGGAGTTTGCCCTGACTGCACGGACTCCTGCCACCACTGACCACTCCTCCACCTCCTCCACCTCCTCCGACCCCAGTGCTCACAGGCAGAGTGTGGCCGTTCTTCACGTAGAGCTGCTTCGGGTTGTGTGTAACTGCATCTGAAAAGGTTACAACAGTGAATGACTTGTGAAAAAACAAACAAAAAAAACAAAAAACTACAAGACCAGAAACAATTTAAATTATTAAAAATGTTGTTTCACACTGCCAATGTTTATCATTGTAAAATATCTTTGTATAATATCGTTCTCTTGAAGCTCAATGTAAAACAACAGAGGTGATGAAACACTTAAAATATTAAAATGTACAATCTTTTTTTTTGGTATTGTTTTATACTTTGGTTCATTTTCTAAGCAAAAATGTCAAATATCTGCTGGTTTTTGCTTCTCCGATGAGGATCGATTGCTCTTCTCTGGTTAACTTTAAAGTCAACACCTTGGGCCCTGAGGTACTATGATGGGCACCATTTTCTGATATTATACATTTTAAATAAGATGAATCAATAATGAAAATAATATTTAGTTGCAGCCACTTCCACAGTGAAACGAGGAAGGTCCCCTTAACCTAAGCCCCGTAGACAGAGTCTATGTTTGTTGGTGTGATGAAGGAGCAGCTGTAGGTTTAATAAATGGGCTTCTGCAGCAGCGGGGCCAGCCAGCATTACGCTTGCACACACCCCTCTCAAAGCTATTTTGCTGCAGGCCATAATACGTTCCACTTTTCCTCAGCTCTGGAGAGTGGTATGCCATTTAAAAAAAAGATATTACATTACTTTTAAAAAAACAGCAAGGTGAAAGTAAATTTGCCTTTTTGAAAATACGTCTCAGACACCTGCTGGTCAGGGGGACAGTGTTCCACTTCCTACCATTATGTACTGATGACTTAACAGTCCTGTCCTGTGTGGGCGCTGCTGTCAGATACAGACACCGCTGTGCAGAGAGATCAGATGCGTCACAAAAGTACTCTCACCGTTGTCCGGGACATCCTTCAGCACCCCCTGTTCTATAAGCTCCTGCCGTGTCCGCCTCGTCGACATCTTTCTCTCCAGTTCTGCCGTCAACAGACAGAATTCACATTACATATCTTGTCTTTTTTTTTTTGTTTAACGAAACGGTACTTCAGTAAAAATCTGTCACATTTAGAATTTGAATTGTGAAGTCAACAAATCCAAGTTTAGAGATCCTTCCTCAACAGGATATTTTGTTAGCAGCTTATTGTCAGTGCACTGAAAACACGAGGAGAGCCAGAGGGGCCTGTAGCATTCAGGCAGGAACCCAAGCATTGAGGAATTTTGATGAAAGCTGAATGCAACTGATATGGCCAGTGAGAAAGGAGGGGGGATACTCTCGCACCACGAACACAATGAGTTTACACCACAAACCTTCTGAAGCCTCATTGAAGCTGTCGCTGCTTTTCTTCTTCCGCCACTTCCACGGCTTGAAGATCTTGCCAAGGGTGGAGAACTTGCCCTTGCGCTTTGGGGGAGGGGTGCTGCCCCCCTCGCCCACCATAGTGCTGTGGTGCTGCTCAGCTTCATCATCTAAAATGAAAAGAAGTCATTCAATATAAATCCAACCGTTTTTAACCCGATTTGCGCAACCTAAATCTAAACACAGGAGCAATAAGCGTATAGATCCATCAGTCTCGACTCTCACCGAGCTCATCTACGGGCTTCGTAAAGAGGGCCGTGCTCATTATGGTTATTATCTTTAGCTGTTACTTCTCGGGGACTGAGTGTGCTTTGGCAGGGTGATGCTGAGAGCTCATGGACTCCTCCACATAACCACAGTTAACAGGAGAGGTCTGACGCTGTCGTTCAGCCAGCATTTCTCACTGTCAAGTGCTCACATTCCTTGGCTGGATGGAGACGAGTGCCTTATCAGCCTTTCAGCCCTTGCTGCCTCTATAGAGAGGCTCACACATGGATGCAGCTATACAGTAGCAGAATGTGGTCGTGGTCATGTACACGGAGGCAACAATCAAGAAGCCAAGCGTTTCAAAGATAGTTATGAGATGCCGTTATGGTTTAAAGTACCCCATTAGATGGCATTCTGCAGTCATGGTTATATATCCTGGGTTACGTGATTGACAGGCCAACTGACAGGGTGCTGAGCTCAGAGAGAGTTTCAAACATTCGCTCTTCCAAGGCTGCAGCTGCTGTACTCAGCAGACATAATATTTACCAGTGGAGAGAGAGAGAATGGGGTCCGATTTAAAACAGACAGTCTCGTGCACACACATAGGATGTCTCTGCAACAGTAATGCCTCGCAGTCTGATTCCCACAGCAAAAAGCCCATATACAATAACTATACAGTGCTGATGTGGCATACATAGCAGTCCAATCAAGACCGTAGGGACATAATAACAACAAGAACATCATTCCTCGGTGGAAACTGACTCTTCGTGTAACACACACACACACACACACACACACACACACACACACACACACACACACACACACACACACACACACACACACGGCAAGGACGTCAGAGTTACGCTACAGACCAGCAGCAGTGTAGTTGCCAGTTTCAGTATCTTGCAAAGGGACATTGTAGCATGGTGGATGGTTGCGGACACAGGATTTAAACCCTTTTTGCAGCTGAAGGACAGTTTTTAAACGCTACGCCACACTGCTGGTTGGGTAAAATCTGAACCGAATGTTTACATATTGCTTTAAAAAAAATGAGGCTTTGTTATTATGCCCTTTGAAGTTTCTCACACACACACACACACGCACACACACACACGGTCTACCTGGAAGAGGGTTGTTAAGTGTCCAGCTTCCACGGTGGCGGGACTTGAAGCAGCATGCCATTGGGAAGCAGGAAGCATTCAAATACACTATCCTGTATATATTTCAACAGAAAATGTCGGAGGGACAAGTTGTAGCGAGCCGTTTGAAACTACAGCAAAGAGGCTCCGGGTTCAAGGGACATGTCCGCACCATGGAAATCCAGTTTATCTTGGCACGGTAGAAATCAGAGGATTCAGACCAGCTGCCATAACATCCAGATTAAGTATTGCTTAAGGCAGCTTGTGATCCAGAACTGAGGTTCTCACACAGCGGACTGCTCCTCGGACTGAAGGCTCAGCTGAAGGCAGTGAAGCAGGGTAGGAGCTGCCTGTGCCAGGCCCGCACACTCCAAATCTCTGCAGAGATGACGATCGCAGTGGACTCAGCCCATGCAGCAGGCAGCTATTTGAAAAAGACGAGTGACCGTTTCCTTAGGCTTGCTCATTAGCCAGGGAGGCCCGATTATAAAATGTGTCAATCCACCGACACAAAAGAAAAGTGCAGTACATCCAATTCAGTTATCACGTTAAAGAGAGCGGTGGATCCACTCAAGATACAGTGAAACTCTTCCGACATGTCATAGTTTCAGCTCCAGTGAGAAGAGGTCTGGTGTGTGTGTGTGTGTGTGTGGCACTACAGCTGTGTGTGACTGTGGGAGTGGGAGTAAAGGGTAAAAAAGAGCAACAGAGAGAAAAAGTACAGGGATTATGGAGGGGGGGGGGGCTGGAAACACAGGGAGGAAACAGCACTCCACCCTGATTCTGTGACCGAGAACAAAGACGACCTCTTCCCCTCGACGTTAATAACAAGCCTGCTCACGGAAACGCGGCACTGAAACGTGCAACACATTGAAACCGATTCATATTCTGACCGTTAAACATCTCGACGATACAAAACCCATTTCCATTCAGAACATGGCCAGGAACAGAATTGTAGTGGTCATGACGCTCTGTTATCAGGAGCTCTGCCAAGATAAGGACTCCGTCAGGAAACAGGGGGGGGGGTTCCTCTGACGTACCCCCATCCTGAAGCCACACCTACCACTCTATCAAACATCTCCCAGAGAGGCCAGATTTCCCTCTAACCTCATGATTCAATGAGTCATGTCCGGCCTGGTCAGGTGAGCATGTGGTTAAAAGGAGATTGTTGTTTTTAACGAGCCGGCCTTTCAGCCAATCTGCTAGCCAAGGCATCCTGATCACTTACATAAGACACCACCGTCCACGGGGTGCAATGGTTGGGAAATACCTTCAACCTCATTATAACCCTAACACTTACCAGGCCAGATTATACATTTTAATCTACTTAACTGACAGCACACAAACAGTTTATAAACACTGTGGTTGCTTATTGTGGGATCGTATGTGCTCTAAAATCTTTGAACCATTTAAAATCCAATAGCGTAGTAACAGCAAGTCAAATGAATACCATTAGAGGAAATGGTTTAAGGAAAGCAATATTTTAACCTGTCCTCCAAATTCGCCACTTTCTACTTAAGACCTATAATTTAAAATGAGTTTGTAGGTTTTACACACAGGAAAAAGTACAATAATCAAAAGGGTAGAAAAAAATAAGAATAAATACAAAATTATGTAAAAGCTCTCAAAATCAGCTACAATCTCTACTTTCGATAATTAAATTAAAAATTATTTTTCAATATTAAATTGACGGAGAACATAACTTGCTTGTGCGCTGGGAAAATAAGTGCGCAACACGCAAGTGTGTAAAAACACAGCTGAGATTCATCCACATGATCCCAGTGATTTAACATTCCTTGTGGTGGTGCAAGTGAAGGAGGCGGCTGAGAGAAAGTAGACGATTATGCAATCTCCAACCCTTATCTCGCCTCTACGCTTTAATTCATTGAAAAACTAATTCCATGCCGTGTTTGTTGCTGTTGAGGAATGCATGACTGTGTAAAATACACAAAGAGTGCATGAGTGAGTTCAGAAACTCACCGCCATTGTTGCGTTGTTGTGGGTCCTGAGCTGGGGTCTCCACACGAAGGCTCTGTCCCATGATCCAGCCCCTAAGGGGCCTCTACCTGTCCTGCACCCAGAAGCGTGCACGCTACACTGGACAGCTGCACCTGCCTTCCTCCTTCTTCTTCAACAAAGTCCCCAACAAAGTCCACCTCAGGTCTTTTCTTCTTTTCTGCGTTTCCCTTGTCTACCCGTCCTCTATGCCTTTCAGTTCAGTCCTCCCCTCCCCGTCCCTCCCTCCTGCAATCTCCTTAAGACCTTCCCTCCCTCCAGGAGTTGGACTCCCTCTCCCCTTTGCTCACTGACCCTCCCTCCTTGGCTCGCAGCACAGGTCAGCATTCACTGAAAGATGCCTACCATTCCTGGGAGAAAGACGAGTTATGTTTTCAATTGAATGCGTGCGGTATGTGGTGCAATGTTTGCCACCAATGATGTACGTTGAATGCAATGTCTGCTAGGTGGTGCAGCGGGTCTCAAGAGGACAAGGACTTTTCACACCGATCCAGAAACAGAAAGGCTGGACTCAAAACCTCAGACCACAACGTATGCTTTGAAAACAATCATCTGCCTCACACATTGGTGTCAGTATTTTTCTTGCCTTCCTAGCGCTGAGATGACAATGAAAACAGGAGCTAGAGTCACACAGTGTCTGTCTAAGCCATCCCAAAAAAAAGCAACAAAAAAAATGTCATTTAGTCTGGGAAAATGTAGCATTTCAACCTGGAGAAATGTTTGACAATAAATAAAGACTTTTTACGGAGATGTGTAAAGGTCAAGTGTGTTTGAGATGGGGCTCCCTCTCAATATTGTTAAATGAATAATAGACAAGAATTCCAGCAGCTAAAATGGCGCTTAACTTGTTAAAAAGGAGAACGATGGATCACAATTCAATCGGATCGTTGCTGCCGCCATTTCTATATCCAACATGAATTGCACACTAATACCAATGCTATGAATACCGTTTTTTTTAGAACTGACAGAGGGTGTTTATCATGCTGCTCACCCCTCCTGATGCCCCAAGACACCATTTTATGCACATCTCCAAGTCTCTTATCACAATTTGAACAGTCTTGGAGGCATTAGCATGACTTTGAAACATGTTTGCCAAGGAGAGCTGTCCTGTTTGGGGCTAAGGGGGGGGGGGGGGGGGGGGGGGGGGTTAGAGAGAGAGAGAGAGAGAGATTTCTCTATACTACTATACTAGAAGAAAGGAGTGAGCGCAGACTGGACCCATGGATTAAAGCTTTGATTCCTTTTGAGGTTTGTGTGTCTTCAGAAAACCTTGTCCGACTGCTCCTTAGAGGAATACAGAGCATTGAGCTGTGTCATTATGCCTCGATAGATCAGAGTTTTCGGAGCGTTTGGCTGCATCTCAAGCCGTTTCTATAGATGGAGAGCTAGTGTGTTTGACAGCGTTCCTTTTCTCTCCCCGTGCCCCAAATACAGCCTCCAAACCGGGCCGGCTTCCAGAGAGAGCTGAGCCAATCCGCATGAGCCCAGAACCTGTTGGCCTGACCTGGATAACAGACTGGGCCAGGCTACTTCAGTCGGCACACAGACTGAGGCAGGTACACACATGCATGCAAATACACAGACCCGTCCAACATGGGGGAGAGCGTGGCACCTACGATGGTGCTGTAAAGTTATGGGTCACTGCTGCAAGTCTCATTTATAATAGATAGTGTAGTTTAAAAAAAAAGAAACGTTTTGACATATGCTTCATCATTTTCTGTAAGGACATGGTTTTAACGTGCTTATCATATCTTTGAGCGAGGTAGAATAAGATAAACCGAACACCAGCGTCACAGGGATACAAGGACAGACGTTATTTATTAACGTTGGTATGCTGTTCCAACTACTTTTTGCAAGATACACTTTCTTGACAAGACGTAGACGAGAAGCTTAATAATATCACTCCCGTGTCTGAATGATAAATGTGAAGCTACCGCCAGCAGCTATTGAGCTTAGCTTAGCACAAACACTAGAAACAGGGGGAAACAGCTAGCATGGCTCTGTCCAAAGGTAACTCAATCCACCAGGAAGTGCAGCCCCTAGAAAATAACAAACAAAAACTAAATCATTTTTAATGGTTCTCTTATTAAACCGATTCAATAAATCACATCTAAATTATAAATAGCTTCAGAGGTTCTGGTCGACTATTTTGTGACCTTAAGACAGGGCCAGACCAGCAGATCCTCCCTGGATCTCATCTTTATGCTTGCAGCGTCACACTGTTCCTTTAATGGGAACTCAACACTACTAACACATCCGTAGAGGTTTTTTCAGTCTTGTAGCGCTCAGAATTGTGTGTGGCTTTTATTAAGAAGTAGCCACAGGAAGTGTTAAGTGATAGTCACCAGGGATGGTTTACGGTATGCACATTTGGGCTTTTTAACTGCCTGTTTTTTGTCCCATTAGTTTTACAAAAGAGAACTGGCTGATTGAATGAAGAGCTGCAGTTGACGGTTGAAACCAATTTAACAATGAATCACACCGATGCCTGAGGACCTATGCCGACCAGAGAGCAGTCCCTTAGAAACAAAGCGGATCTTCCATCAGCCCCAAGTTTGAGAAGATGTACGGCTGTGAGTGGCTCATAAAACGTACAGAGACTTGACAGACCCCGTAAACAGTGGAGTGCATCTACAGCTCTCTCCACAGCATTAACGCTGCACTTAACAAACCACAACGAGCAACTCGGTACTCACCACGATTTTCCATTACAGAGTTCGAGGCACACCAATCAACGGCTCCTGAAAAACAACAGTTAGAGATGTGAGTTACACACGTTAAACCAGTTTAGGAGCAGTAGTAATTCAGTTTTTCCTCAAATATGTTTGCAAGTGATGCTCCAAAATGTCAACACTGTGGTCTGTGGAGTTATTTAATCTTAAATTCAATTCCATTCAAATTCAAAATGAGCCGTAATTATTCTTTTCAGTATAAAAGTATCTGACGTATAACTCAACATGATCTGGGAAAGATAAAACGAATAATCCCTGAAGACTTTCATGCCAAATGAAAAATGAAACCATGTGTAGTAACTTCTATTTAACTGAAATAAATCACATATAAATACAGTATTTCTATCATTATGTATTGATTTGTATCAATAAATTATCCTTTAATATACTTTTTAAAAGGTGTCAGCATTGCTTTTAGAAATGACTAGCACAGTGTTTGTCATTTTGGATACAATGAAATAGGTTTACTATTGACAATGTATTCATGGCTGTTATGGTTGACAATATTGCAGCTGAATTTTTTTTCTTTTCTTTATATTAACACATAAAGAAACTCCCCAAAACGTAATAGCTGCGTTTATTTATCTTTTAATAAGATACATGTGGCATTGTATTCATTATAAATGACCATAGTATCATTCATTGTGCATTGGTGTTAATATATAAAAAGGTGTAGACATACACTATAGAAAGTCATTTGTGGGACGGGGTGGTCGAGGTCCTCAGCAGCTGTACACCAGCATGTGTTCAGGTCTCCAGCATTCTTAAGATGGCTGCTCCGCCCATCTTATAAAAGAAAAACAAAAACAGGATCAGATCATAGTTAGTCATAAACAGAAATGCACGCGTCACTATCACTACAAAACCCGACGCAGATCGAGCTTCAGTCAGAAGATGAAACTCAATAATCCACAATCCGTTGTATGCATTTGAGATGCACTCGGAGGAAGACAAAAAGAAAAAAAACATAATGAAAATAAATCTCAGAACACACACAGTTTGATAAAACGTGCAGTCTGACTGCAGCAGACTCCGGTCATCTGAAAAAACTAATGCACAGTAAAGCTCAAAGGGGGGTGGTGACTTGATATTACGTCACACTGACGGTGGCATTCACTCGGGCCTTTGGCTCCAACTGGGTCTCGGTCACACTAATCACAGGTAAAAAGTTAAAACTCTCATCGAAACTCTCCAATAATGTAATTAAACACTTCTGTTGGCCAATTGCATCACTTCATAGCCACAAAGGATCCCTTTTAAGTATCTGAAGTGAACAATTTATGTATAGCAAAAAAAAAAAAAAAAGTGTTATAGTTACTGACTGAGCTGGCAAAGCAAATACCCAACAGGTAGCGTTTTCTTCATTTTAGAAATATTAAAAGAAATACAAAAAGGCAAAAGACAGAGCAGAGCGACAGAGGCCCCGGGGGCCGAGAGCAGCAGAGCGGGTGAACAGTCAACGGGGCTTTAACTCAGAGAGGAGACCGACAGAAGCTGTTAGGAAGCCAGTTTTCAGTACAACTTCAAACTGGAACACAAAAGCTTCTCGCTAAAAGAAAAATGAGAAAACGAGTGGACTTTACTTTCTTGCACCTGCTGGACCTGTTGCACATGCCCATTTATTGAGCATGGAAATATCCACATTTGCTCTCGTCAGTTCAAAGAGAAAAGAGGATGAGGCAGGAATTCTAGGGCAGACAGGCGATAGAAAAGTAAGGAATTACCCTTTTCTCATAGTGCTGAAACAAAAAAAAATGAATCTGCAACTATTTTGATAATGTAATTATTCTTCCAGTCATTTTTTCAAGCACAAAAACAAAACAAAAATGTGCTGGTTCCAGCATCTGCTGCCTTTCTGTGTTTTACATCACTGTAACTTTAATATCCAAGTTATTTGAAGGCATCGGCCTGGGCTCTAAAGGAATTGTCATGTGCATTTTGCACTATTTACTGGGACTTTATAGCAATTATCGATCATTTAAAAACAAATGAAAAAGAAAATCGTGAATGTTAAAAAAAATCATTATTAGACTTCACAGCATCATGACACGCACAAGTCGACCATTCTTTGCAATAAAAACAAATCCACATCCTTTTGGGCAGTCGAGAGACATTTGCTTTGCACGAGAAACCAAAACAAGTAAATTATATAAAAAAAGAAGCTGGTTGTAACAACCCACAAAACTCCTTCGGTTCCCCTCTCAACAGTACCGATTCATTTCAATGCAGAGTAATCCTTCTGCGGGTCTGATGTGCCTCCACATCAAATTACATTTCTGTTTATTACTGGTCAAACTTAAATCGCAGCATTCTTGTCTTGCGGGCCAACATAATTTTCAACAATTGGCCAGATGTGAGCAAAAGCACCTTCAGCCTCGGTGATGGTGTCCAGGCCCCTCAAGGACCTTTGACCAGACTATTAATGTCGTCAAGGATCAATGGCCACGCGTGACTGCACAGCATCGTGATGGACAGAAAGACGCGTAAACTCAGAAACGGTATACTTATGCAAATATTTACTGTATTAAGGCATTCTTCTGTGTTCCTCTTCTAGACCCATTTACTGGCAGGGTCGAAGGTCAACTTCCCTATCAAAAGAAGAAGCCTGAGTAACGACATTTGGACATCAAAACGGCCTAAAACCATGTTTGATGCACGGGCTTGAAGCCCAAGACATGCATTGCCTGCTGGACAATAAAGTACATCATATCTCATCTTATAAAATGGGCAATAAAGTACTGTAGTTTTAAATCGTGCAGTCGTCCCAACAGAAGGGAGAACCCTGACACCACTGAGAGGAGGCAGATGTATTCGTGGTCGGAGATGAATTGTTTTACACTCCCGCCCAGTGACACAGACTTGGCTGCATGAATCTAAATAATCGAGTGGTGAGCGTGTTGCTGGATCCGGGGAAAGAGAAAATATCTTTGGTTGTCTGAAAGTACGAGCGGATTTGAGGCAGTGAGGGGGGTAGAGCTGCAAATACTAAAAATTCTCCACCATTTGAGCCACAACCTAATAGGTTATGTATGCATAACACTCGCACGCATCGCTGCATGTTAACTCCAAAAGAAATAAAAAAAATAACTGGCTGAATACATTCCACAATCACATATTTCACTTGCTGTGTGTGTGTGACGCTCACAGCCAGTCTTCGAATGTGCCCATAAAAAAAAGGGATGTTGATGTCCTACTTCCCTTTAGAGTTGTTAACCCTCTCCCTGCTCTCCGATCAATGTGAAAGTGACGAGTGCGTCCAAACGGTGCGGGACCCATCCGTCGCTCAGGTTTCTGCCACGTCACGAAATATATATTACGTCTGAAGCTTTTTGACAGCCGCCGCAGGCACTTCGCAGTGTCGAGAGAACCAACCAAGGAACACTACGATGTCTGCAACCCTATACAAGCAGGATGAACTACCATGTTTGAAAACTCTTCCATCAACCCCATATCCATTTCATGGAGGAATACCACATGGGATTTTGTCTTCTTCCTGTCTTCTGTCCACACAAACACGCTCACTAGGAATAGACACCACCATTCAGGTATGCGAAAGTAGCCTCTAGAGACCGCCTAGATGTCCCCGACTGTATAATCTTCCATGGGGCGCACACACCCTCACTAGCGCTGATTCAATTACGATGCGAGCGGAAACGGTGGCAGCTGGCTGGGTTATGCCATCTGTAAATAGCAGTGCGCCTCTCTGTCCAGAGGAAGGGTTTTAGGCAACAAAAAGCCACCAAGTCAGTGGAGGAAAATCCTTTAATCCACACTGAAGACTTTTACGTTAAGTTACGCCGAGATGGTGCATAACTGATTTAACAGTGGGTCCCGAGTCAGGTGAACTGAGCTGAAGCATACTTACAGGTCTGCTGTAGAGAGGTATCAATGACACAAAAAAAAGTGGCTGGTTTTGGAAAGGAAAGTCAGACCTGCGGTCCCTCTGTTGGACCTTTCTGCAGTGTGTATCCGAGCGGTGCAGTTTCCACAACACTCTACAAAATTGATGGACAAGGGTGTCTGTACCCAATCCGGGCCGGGTGAGCGTCATCATCGAGCCTGCCCCAGAAAAGCATCATTCACCACCGCAGGGACCGGTGGCCCACTTTCTTTTTTAACACAAGGAGCCCAAAATGCTCCTCGCCGTTTGCTAAACTTTTCTTAGTCAGAGTTCCTCAACCTGTGTGCAGACTACCTTGCATCGTCACCACACTGAAGGGAAGAGAACACAAAACAGCAAGTATTCACCTGGCACATACGTTTTACCACTTAACACTCACAGCTCCCCCTTAAAGGGCCATTTACCTCTTCTCCCTGCCTGATGGAGGGAGGGGGAGGAGGACCGAGAGCTTCGGAGGAATCTCAGGCACAGATCAGTCTCATCTGTGGTCCAACTGAATCCATCAGGCCCAGCTGACAGCTTAACCATCGGCGGTTGCCTCTTAATGGCCTATTAAAAGGATGGGGCTTCCAATGGGAAGTGGAAGGAGCTACAAGACAAGCCGTGAGGCAGCATTTTCTTCTGGGAAGGAAAAAAAAAAAGAACTCCAGGAGCTATTACGCCAAGATGAAGCGAGAGGAAATGCATGTTACTGCATAGGAGGCGAGAGGTTCAAGAGGGAGAGGAGGCATCGGACCAGACTATTAGCCAGGCGTTCTGCACTTTACATTGGGCCAAATGGAGCCTACTAGTTTCACACATAAGCTATATTAATGTGGAAACTCGTGGGAATAAATACAGCACACACACACTATCTATCTATCTGTAGGGTTTCTGGCAAAAAGGTGCATCAGCCTACCGTGTGAATAAATTGCTGTATGTTACTCATGGCATCCAATAGAATATAATGTCCTTAAAAGGAGTGACTTAACCATACACAAATAGTTTTGGGGTTGTTGTTTTTTTGCCGTCCAGGAGAGTGTGTCACGTCTTCCATCGTCGCCGAACAAACCGGTGCCCTAATTCGATTTAAATGGACCGCCGAGTTATAATTGTATCGCCCAGATTAGACCGACTTGACCGCTTACCTTTTCCCGAGGCAAGATTTCAAGTTACCTGAGAGGTTGACTCGGTCTAAAGCATCGAGTTAAAACAGCCGTTACTCCCGACAGGAGGAGGACACGCAGCCGAGTGTGAGTGTGTGTGTGTGTGTGCGTGTGTGTGTGTGTGTGAAGGCTTCCCACATCGACCTGCCTCCCTCTCCGCGAGCGGACCTCGCGCCAGCGGACTCGAGATGCTGAAGAGCGACTGAGATTGGAGGTGGTCAAAACTGGCCTCGACGAGCACTGTGACTTCCGGCCGGGCGCTTCAAAATAAAAGTCACAGAACGCATTGTTGCAACGTTTTGGTACATGATGACAATTTAAATAGACAGAAGATCAAGAAAGTGGGATTTATTACGAATGGATGTTTAGTGCTGTTGATATGTTTAACCACTTGCTTTTCACAAACATGCAGATAGCCCTTTTGAAGTAAGCTACATGTCCATTTGTCAACATTTTAAATTAGCTCATTATTAGCCGACTTTAAAGCAGAGGGCTACTTTATTTAAAGCCTCGTGTGATCCTGCGCCAGCAAAACGAAGCTGCAACTCAGAGTGCTTTGATTTGGAAACGGACCAGTTTTCTGATTCTAGCAGCATCCCCTTTCTGATGGCTGCAGTGCAGACAAAACAACACATGCAAGGGAAAGCGTTTAGAGAGGCCTGGAAATGTCTTTTTTTTCCCCCACCACATGACAAGCCGTAATGACAAAAACGCCACACAGACCTTTTTAAAGGTGCATCCAACTGGAGTCATCCGACGACAATCATCGACACACACCATCTACATCCCGGAGATCACACGCATCCTTTGTTGTGCATGGACGCCTGTGCAGACATCCGTGGAAAATGGAGTTTCAGTGGTAAACGGCAGCAGTGGCTTCAGCGACATAAATAACAGAACAAAAGCCTTTAACCTAGGGCAGCCAGAGTGTGCAGAACACCACGATACTGACACGCAGCACGACACTGTAAACGTTCAATGTACTCGTGAAGCCGGCTAGTTTTCTGTCGGCCAAGTTGGGAGCGCAACTTAGGTTATTGTCTGCGGAGAAATGTTCCCTCCAAACGCGGTCAGTAGTGTCTTTTCTCCCCCGTGACCTCCGGCATCAAGTACCTCTCTTCTGACTCCCCTTCCTGCACCGCCTCCTTTGAAATGTGTTACAGACGATTTAAAAATAGCAGCCCGGTCATTTCCTCACCTCACACTTTCCCCCTCTTCCAGTGCCCCGGTCCAAACACTTCACGCATTTACCGGAAACCATCCCGAGATTGGCATCTCGGTACCGGTAGTTCTCGGTGGAAGCTGTAGCTCCTCTGTGGGCGTTGGGAACACGGCTCTTCTTTGTGTTGGGAAGACTTCAGTACCCACCAGGCATTGCATTGCATTGATCTGGGCTGAGAGGGGGTGGAGGAGCATTCCGTTATATTTTCCGACCGTGATAATCACTTTTCCCCCTTATAGCCTACCTATCATATATATAAATAATATATATTATATAGTGTATATATAAATAACATATATATATATATATATATATTATTTATATATACACTATATAATATATATTACATATATATATATATGAATATATATAAATGAACATTATATATATAATATATATAATATATATATATATATTTATTTATATATATTATATATACACACTATATAATATATATGAATATATATAAATGAATATTATATATATAATTTGTGTGTATATATATATATATATAAATAAATATATATTTTTATATAGATTTATTTATATATATATGAATATATATAAATGAATATATTTAAATGAATATATATATATAGATATATAATATATATCTATATATACGCTATCACTATATATATATATGTATACATATATTTATTTATATATACACTATATAATATATAATATATATTACATATATATATATGAATATATATAAATGAACATTATATATATTATATATATAATTTGTGTGTATATATAAATAAATATAGATTTTTATATAGATTTATTTATTTATATATATATATATGAATATATATAAATGAATATATTTAAATGAATATATATATAATATATATATTCATTTAATTCAGGTGTGAAAAGGATTTGTGTATAAACATAGCAAACTACAACCAATCTGCGTGACTTTCAACTGACAGTAAAGAATAAAAAGCTGAATTCTGTTGTGTTCCATTCGTAATCTATTTATTATTTCATTATCAAAATGTCCAAAATGACTCAGACAGCTGTCCTAATAAAACCACACCATTTGTTCAACTTCCTTCATCAGTTGTGAATATTACAAAAACACTCTCCAGTTGCATATATCTATCCATGGCATCATTGATAAGAATTGCACTTATTGATTGGAGTTTTTCTTTTTGCAATGCAGTTTGTGTATTGTTATTATTGACAAATTATAGGTTTGTTTCCCAGTGGTGGAAACATTTTGTAATTGAGAGGTACTTGTGTATATCCATTTTCTTCTATTTTTATACTTTAGTTACTTAAAGTTTGTAACTAATAATATAAAATAGGATCAACAGAAACATGATCATGTACGTATATGTTAAAATAAGAGTAAGATAAGATTTTTATTGGTTGAATTCAACTCAATACAATACTATAATTATCTCCACTTTTAGTGACAATATTGATCAAAGTGATGTACACATATCAATGCACTGTTAATTAATATCCAATTATACAATATGCCTTATTCTGAAATGGGTCATTCTGCATAATTAGTAATGATGTGTTTGTTATGCAACTTAAAGTAATATTTTGATCCTAATAAGTATAATTTTTAATGTAGGGTTATTTCTACACTGTGGGATCAATTCTTTTAAATGATCTGAGTTCTTCCACCAGTGGTTGAATCATCATTTGGGGTTTTTAGAGCCCCAAAATAGATTGTTACACTATAGACCGCCATGCTACCCAAGAAGAGTGTTGTTCTTCTGACATAACACAACAGAGTGAAATCTCTGACTAGTATCGTCATGTGGAGTCACAATTACACTTATTCTCTAGATTATACTGACATGAAGAAGACGAATGAACTCTTCCTCACCTACCCTAAACGGGCTGACAAAGGTTTCCGGGAGGTTCTTCCATTTAGGAAGCCACTGACTGACTGCGCAAGTCAGTGAGTCAAAGTATTAATTTAGTTAGGATTGCATATGCAGTATTTTAAGGGGAAACATATACATTCTGCTCTTTCATTGTTTTTTGGATACATTTGGTATATATACAAATACAAATGACTGTAAATCAGGGAAGCAAGTATTACATAAAGTGATGTCATCAGGTGACACGTGACAAATGTAGTCAAATGTTGATGTTGCTCCTTCAACATCAACACTAAATGCTCTAAAGTAAGAGAGCTGTTCTCCTCTGAGTTTCTAGTAGCCAGAGGCCATCTACTGGCCAACCACAGTTATAGCATGCATCTCCATTGATTTAGCTCCAAGACAACAGTACATGCGTTTTACCTCATCATAAACACCAGCATGTATCAGTGCAATTGAAAGATCTAGAGGTCATTTTTCGAACAAGATCATACACTGATGATTTATTAGACCAAAGTCTGGATCCTTTAAGGTATTTAGACATCACACACAGTCACACGAAGATGCATTTTGATTCAACAGGGAATTAAATCTTTTTTTCAACTGAGGAAGCTGATGGTACAGTTAAATACATAACAGAAGCACCATATCTGGAGTTTTCCTGGTTCCATAGTTTAGCTAAAACATCTTAACAATGTTTGAGATAAATGCAGGAAAACCACCATTTCACCTGGCTTTATCATAAATAAGTTGCTGGAAGTATCAATAAAGCTCAAACTGGTAGAATAGATATCTGCAAACTTAAATCTATGTAGAGAATAATAATAATGTTTAAGATAAGAAATGATCTTAGAGAATTTTAAAATGCTTGTTTTATATATATATATATATATATATATATATATATATATATATATATATATGTGTGTGTGTGTGTGTGTGTGTGTGTGTTTATCAAGAGGCCTTAATCAACTGATAATGCTCATGTCTGGCTTGTATCTCTGAGTGAACTTGATATCACTGACAAACTAAACATAAATTAACCTTGCCCCCTTGGAAGTGTCCCACAGCGATGACGAGAGCAACGTGAACCTTTGCACTTTGTCCCACACTTTGTTCTACAGTAGGGATTCTTCCTGCCTGGGTTAGCTTGTTCGGATGTTGGCGTGAACAAGACAGACAGCTGCCTGAGCCCACACCATGAAATATGATACGGTGCCCCGTGGTAAAGAATCATTGCAATGCACAGTAGAGGGTAAAACACACACTTGTTCTGCTGTGAGGGTTGGTTTATGTTGTTGACCGTAGGGTCTGCTTGTCTTTGCATACAGCCTTGTTGAAGAACCCTCCCCATGGTAAATCCCCAGCAACATGTGTATGTGTGTGTGCGTGTGTGTGGGTGGCTGGCTGAGACACTGGGCTATTGCTGCACTGCACATTCTTGGGGAACAGCTGTGGAATATTTGACCACTGGTGGCATCAGGATTGTTTAACTCATTTGCTGACTTGTTGATGAATGGGCGCCTAGCTTTATGGACGCCTAATCGGTCCCACTCCTTTATTATAATAAACACTCATAAATGCTGAGGCAGGCGACCTGTGACTCAAGATGAACAAGAGGAGGACGACTTGCCTCTAATGGCCATATCATTTTTAATTTTAGAGCAATTATCTCAACTCATGAGCATAATCTTCTTGATTTATTGCTGATGTCTTTTCCTTGCGCACTTAGCTGGAAAGATTTACAATACAGAGGGCTATTCTAAGAGTGGGAACATAGTGTTACCGATCCAAAATAATGCCAGTTGGCTGTGACCCAAAATAAAGCCTTTTGAGTGAATAAGGAAACAGCTCACTAAAGCATTTAAGGAATGTTTACTGAGTGTGAAAAATCAGTATGTTTTGTTTGACCATTTTAAGCTAAATATACTTCAGGGGCCAGTGCTGGTACAACATATGAGTCATTTACAAGACTCAGTGCTATTCAAGTGAATCTCGCTCACAATGTATATATGTAATATATGAGATTATGCACCGAAGTATGAGAGCATTATTCTGCCACACAGATGCCAATTAGACCATGGCAACGTCCCCTCAATGAAAAATATACATGTACCACATACATATACCACTTGTTGCTGATCCTACGACTGCATCTAATGAGAAGACTTTATAGGTCAACGTGTACTTCTTTGGTACACTGAGAAAAACAAGCCAAACCAAATGTATACAAATCTATCGGTTACATAACAGATATTTGGAGAAAGTGAAACCTCTATGTGTTAATATTAGGAACCACATCATATTGATATTGGTATTAGAGAACTTACATTACTCAGCGGTTGTGGAGCCGTCGTCTTCCTCCTGAAGTCCTCCACCATCTCTCTGGTCTTGGCCACGTTCAGAAGCAGGTGATTTCTACCGGCCCGCTCCACAAAGTCATCCTCTACTGCCCTGTACTCCACTTCCCCTCCATCCTTTATACACCCGACCATTGCAGAGTCATCAGAGAACGTCTGCAGATGGCATGACCCTGAGTTGTACTGGAAGTCACTGGTGTACAAGGTGAACAGGAAGGGAGACAGAACAGTGCCCTGTGGGGCTCCAACATCACAGACCACCGTCCCAGACAGCACACGGCCCAGGCGGACACACTGTGGTCTGCCTGTGAGGTAGTCAGTAACCTAGGAGACAGTGGATGCGTTGCTCACTACCACCCACAGCTTCTCACTCAGCAGCAGTGGTTGGATGGTGTTGAATGGAGAAGTCAAAGAAAGTGATTCTCACAGAGCCACCGATTCCATCCAGGTGCGACTGAGCTCGTTGCAGCAAGTAGATGATGGCGTCGTCCACTCCCACACGAGGCTGGTAAGCTAATAGCAGAGGGTCCAGTGATGATTTCACCTGCGGTCGGAGGTGGGCCAAGACCAGCCTCTCCAGCACCTTCATCACATGACATGTGAGGGCAACTGGTCGGTAGTCGTTGAGGTCAGATGGAGTCGTATTCTCGGGGACAGGAACCTGGCACAACGTCATCCACAGCACCGGGACTTCCTCCTGCTTCAGTCTCATGTTGTAGAGGTGCTGCAGGACATCCGACAGGAGTTAGAAACAAAGACACAAGGCCGTGTTAGAAACAAAGACACAAGCTAATATTTGCCGACATGTGACTTCCTGTGTTCTCTGGAATACTGCATTTCGATTGACAACAAAAGGGTTACACTCAGAGCTTTGCTGGAAAACTGTGATTTTCATGTACGTGTATTGGCAACATCAAAACGGTTCACTAGAGTCTCTCCTATTCCAGCACCATGGACAGAGTTCTGCCACTGAGGCAGCCTGTGTTTCTCTGACGAGTCCTTTCTTTTCTATTGCTTAACATAATATTCATAATAATTATTATAATAATAATAATAATGTACACTTTATTGATCCCACAGTGGGGAAATTCTTCTCTGCATTTGACCCATCCTTAATTATTAAGGAGCAGTGGGCTGCAGTGAAGCAACTGGGGGTTCAGGGTCTTGCTCAAGGACACTTCAACATGCAAATATGGGGAGAGCGAGGTTCGAACCGGGTACCCAGAGAGTTCAGTAGTAAAGAGGAGTACATGATAAAGAAGGAGCATACAAATGTATAAGTGATGTTGAGCATGTTTTGAAATATGTTATTGTGACGACAAGGCCAAAACGGGATGTCATAGAACTTTATTATAACATTAATAAAAAAAGATAATACAAGATACAATAAAAGTAAGAGAAAGGTAACAACAAAAACACCCTTTCTTTAAAGGAATAGTCCCAGAGACGGTAGATGAAGCATCGATAGCGCTCTCCTGTTTGTGCAGCCAGCAGCTTCTAGCTTAGCGAGACAAAGGGGGAACCAGCTGGCCTTACTCTGGGAACATCAGGTTAAACAAACGTGAAAAGGTGAGAATTCACAGCCGATTGAAGTATGAATATTGCATAACTGAGTCGGACAGTGTCTACTATTCTACTGTGGATGCAGGCAGCCTATATGTGATACTGTCTGAGTGCCAGGTTGTGATTGTGCTCAGGCCTGTTTCTGAGTTTGAGAAGTATGACAGGAATGAAATAAACGGCAACAAAGCAGGTTCACTTCAGCTTTATTCATTGGTTGAAAGATGAATCATCTCTTGTTTTTTCTCGGCTCCGACCCTCTTCTTCCATATTCAGGTATGCATGGACGTTAATGTGACAGGGCATTGTGTTCCTCCTGCTCGCCCCCCTGAGCAAAGTTACAAAAGCTGCATTCTTTCCAGAGATCCTTATGATAACACAGGCGGTGCCCCCTTTGAAGAGCAGGTACACTTATTATTAATGTGAGCCTTGAATTCCTGGACCATTCATCCGTCTCCGGCTCCTTTTGAACTCAGAAATGTGTTTGCTTGTCACACAATTGAATCACACATGTCATCGAAAAAATGATTTATTTCACCTCAATTTATCCCTCACGCTTCGTTTCTTTAGAGCTATGACTTGAGTTACACAGTGTGCCTTTAAAGAAAACAACAAAGACAAGATGTGTGTGAATTTTATTTTTTTAGTCTCAATTTATCTTGACATTAAAACTCTTCTACAGACAGATACAGACTTGATTTTGCACACAATAATCCTTAGAAATATAACTTTCAACAGGCGGCACAACATCTTTTTAAACATGAATCCGCAAAGTCAATCATAACTAAAGTAATTATAAAGATTGGAAAACAATAAATGTGTTGATCCATAATAGAAAATAAACACGTTTTACAAAACAGTGAGTAAAAACACAACACGGTGTTCTCCTGTTCCATCCTCCGATGTCACTGCTGTCCTGGCCTACACAGACAACCACCCTGAGTCTAACAGACCAGACGGCCATAGCCCAAAATGACCACAGGCACAGCGCTCTCCTATCATGGCAGTAGCTCCTCTCAGTGATGATCCTCCACATCTGTTCACAAGATGTGTTTGCAGAACTCTGTCACGTCTTCCACCCTCTATACACGCAGACATTTGTGCGGCGCTTCGGGCCTTCCTGTGTTGGACTCCATCTTTCAGCGACCTTCCCCCCCTCCCTTTTTCCATCAAAGGAGTGTCATTTGTTCAGGTGCTCGCTGCTCTCATTCTCTCACTCTTGTTGCCTCAGCTGGCACATTGTTTAGCGAGTGCTCGTCCTCTGAGAGGACTCATCATCTCTGTCATCAGGTGAAGCGTGCGCTCTCTTGGACTTGCCGGCCGCAGCTCTGAGCGACAAAAAGGTCAGTCAGACAACATATGATCAAAATGTGAGTGGAATTGTGTATGTTTTTCAAGGTAATCTTATCATTCGAAGCTCACCTTAGGATGCTGAGTACGTCGAGTTGACTTCTCTTTCCAGATCTGTCTGGGTACGTGACTTCAGGACTGCACGCAAGGAAACACTGCAGTTACCAAAAATGACCAGTTCCAATGAAATCCAAACTCACCCTGACATTGCAGTTTGTCACTTTAAAGGTTTTATTGATGTTGTCGTAGTTCAAGAACACCACGCTTAAATAAAAGCATCCAACACACTCATCTTTACGGGCTCACTAAACGTTTTATGTGACAATAAGATGCCATTTCTGAAAAGGTTTCAACATGTCACAGTTCATACAAGAGGCCTTGCCGGCCTCTTCTGTCACTCAGACACTCAGTCTCTCTACTGTCTCTAGGTGGTGACATTATTTTTGTGGACACCTGTGATGGCAGAAGTTGGTACAGTTATCATCATCAAGGTTTGCACAGGTGCAGCGGCCAATGGACCTTCTGCGTCGGGCCAGAGCGCCGCCTAGACCATAAAGTGTCGTCATACTGCAGAGAAAAAGAGATACTTAATAACATTCACATGATATAAACATTCCGCAGACTTTGCTCTTTTCATGCACAGCTGCCTAGTTGATTTCACTATGGTAAAGATAGCACAAGATATGTTGCGGATATGTGTGTGTCCCTATGCAGCCCGTCCTCTCACGTTCACCTGGGCGTGTTGACCCAGATGATATCCAGGTGGCAGAAGTAGTGGCACTCAGAGTCCAGCCGGCTGCTGCAGGCGCAGCGCTTGGCCCTCACTCTCTGCGTTGGGACACCGTCACCGACCTCCACTTCTGGCCGCTTCATCAGCGGAAGACCCAGACCTGATGCGAGACAAAGAGCCGATCAGTAACAGTCATCCAGACACAGCATCAACTCCTACTCGGCCCAATCCAGTGCCGTGGCACACAACTCTGAGATGTGTGACATCACCAGTCTATTATGTATATAATCTACAAGTTGGAACATTAGAAAGCTCATCAACTATTGTCATTTAATATCTGGATATATTGTACTTGTGTGATGTGATGACTGGGTATTTACTCTGTAGAGTGATGCAGGTGTGTCTACATACAGATGTACAGGATATGTATGTGTTTAGGTACATAAACACACATATATGTAGACGTCTGGCTCGGCGAAATGAGGTGACTTCTTTTTATCTATTTTTATGTATTTATTTTCCTGTTCCTCTAGGTGGGTGTACCAGTGGCTGGGGTGGGTTTGTTGTCTATTTGTATATGTTAACAAAAAGATGAAAAACAATGGCAATATCTAAATAATAATATATAAAGTACATGTGTTATGTACCTGTCAATATTTCCAAATAAAAAATACATTATTAAAAAAAAAAGAAAAGAAAAAGCTCATCAACTATTCCTCACAAATGTATCACTCTGCATCTTTACCAGTGAGCAAACAGACGTATTTACAGGATGGGAATGCACACATCCCTTTGCTTGTTTATTGGTGATATTATAGAAAGTCCATAAAGAAAGTAGATTAAAAAAACCTGCATAAAGTAAGGACAACTACCACGCTCTGACTAGTTTTACTCTTGTACTTTTACACTATTACAGGACTAAAAACAAAAGGTGTAGCAACATTTGTTGAGGCACTCTTTCTTCTAGCATAAAAGGTCCACTAAAACAATAATATCAAATTGTAACGTGTAAATAAACTCACCGTCCTCCATGGCAGCCCAAAGAGTGATGAGAAGAAGAACGCTGGTGTGAGTAGACATCGTTGATAGCAGATGAAGCGCTCCAGTGAGACTATTATCCATAGACATACAGCTGCCGTTTGTCTGCAGGTGTCTGAGCTCGGCCTCTCTTATGCCTCTACACTCCCTCACATGCTGTCACGACAAAAGCTCCACCCGTGCAGCCGCGTGCCATGAAACCACAGTATACGACCCCAGGGTGTTTGAACCTGTGACACATTCAAGGAATATCCAATTCTTTGTAGCCTGTCTGTATGCCACCTGCTGAGCGACACGCATGTCTGCAGTTTGCCTTTGAATGAAGAATCATCTCTTTGCTCTTGCGATACATGAGGTTTGAGGGGGAGGACAAGAGGCTGCTGAAGGGCTGGTTACCTAATATGCGTGAGTAGAGAGATGGATCCTGATATGAATATGCTCTAAAAAGGGATTGAGGACCGAGGCATTGCATCCCAAAATAAATTTGAATAAAATATTCTCATTTCTTTTTTTTTTTTACATAATTTGTTTAGTTACATACAGTAACATCATTTGGACTCAATATTTCCATAATAACTAGATTAAATAATCAACTTAAAAACAATTTCCCTCTGCTTTATGGAGCTACATAGTGGGCTTCAGCTCATCGTTTAGCTGTTCGCCCCACACGTTACGGTTTCCATAATATTAGATTTGCATTTATCAGATGACCAGTAACACAACTACAAATGAATGACAATATTGCTCAATAACTGCTGGTTGTGACAATAACATACAACTGTATTGATCAATAGGAAGAGTGCAATAAACAACTGTTTGCTAACAAATTTGCCATATTAACTTAAATGTCGATATTCTTTTCTGCTGCCCCCAAGTGGCCAAAAAAAAAAGAAAAATCTGTATTTTTTTATTTGTGATTTTCCAGAATTGCATTTGACTGAATTGATGCCTCCATGTTGGCTGATGAAGGCTCACGCACAGATAAGCATGCTGCTATGACCTGCCGACCTCCCTCCTCCGAATCATGTCCCACCCACATGGTGCAAAGTGTGCAGGTCAGCCATGCCAGAGTCATGCACATAGCCAAATGGCAGCATTCACTCATGTGAATACAGGTAAAGCATGTTCATAATAGTGGCTTCCGTCATTTCCCAAAAGATGACAGATTAAAATGATCAATTAACACAGTCGGTATTTTCGTTTAGTATTAAACAGGACGATAAATACACTGTTTTTCTAATCATTTGTCATAAACCTTTCTATGGATAGTGTTTACAAAGAGGGGCTTATAATCCATGAAACCTGACACCTGAACATATAGACCACAGACGAGAGCAGACTGTACTTTTCCTCTGTGCAGAAGAAGAGTTGGGTATTATCGAGTCAATCAGGATGTTCTATCATCTAATAGATCATCTGCAAGACTTTCAGTGTATCAGGGGACATTTTCCAAGCCCGTAAATATTTGTGGAATGTGTGACACGGGGCATCACAACAGCAACACATTCTTGCACCAGAGGTTATAAGTGCAGTTCCCCTCAGGAGCACAGATGTGCCCCTCTCCACAGGCATCACATCTCATCAGGCTATTCAGTCGAAAAACAATGGAGCGCAACCACCGATGTGTTTATCAACTTCCGTCCTAAAAGCAGGTGTTTTTTTTCTTCTTCTTCCATGCCTCCTCAGTTCACTCCATAAAACATGTTTTCTATGGAAAGTCAAATCACAGCAGCAATCCCCTTTTTTGGCTTCTCGTCAACACCCGCTTGGCTGTGCCCGAGTCAGCTTTACGCAATCCACGTCTCGCTGCGCTGCTAAACATTGTTGTGCCAAGCATCAGGGAAAGTGAATGGAAAACACTGCAGGGATGGGAGGAGTGATACATTTCTGTGAATATTGTTTCGTATTCTTAGAGCTGCATGTGCCACAACGGAGTCCTTTAAATATGTGGTATAACACAGAATAATAGAGGGTTTACGCTTTGTAGGATCAACATCATTCTTTGGAATTGATAACGGTTTGTCTCCATACAATAAAGATAGGCTTTCTGGGAACAGACGTTTGCACATTTGACCCACACAGCCAAACCGATGTGTTGTTACACCTGGTTTCGAGTTGATAAGGTAAATTACTTTGGAAAGGTGTGCGTACAACCCCTTGACCCCAATCAGAACTAAAACCTAATGACATCAGTATTTATACTGACACATTTAACAGCACCTCCCTTTTCTAACATATCAGCTGCATGAAAGAGACACATTGTGATAAACACTGGAGTGTAGAGCGTCTCGTAAGGACATCTAGTGGTGCTACTGCAAGCTTACAGCTGCCTCACTGCTCCCACAGGAGAACACCTAACACCTAAATAGATGACAATGGTCATAAAAGAAGATACTTCCTAAAGGGCACAAAGGGTTAGCGAGTATGAAAAAAAAGAAGAAAAGGGACAACAAAAGAAAGAATGTGAATCATAACAGTCCCTAAATCTCATTCTGACTGAACAGCAGTGAGATTTTGGACCATCATCAAAACACCAAACTGGGTAATATCTTTTGGAAGAATGCTGTTCAAGATAAAGCTATTTTAACATGCTGTGGTGCAGGCAGACTTGACCTCAAACGCCCAACAATTACACAGCAAGGAACGTTCCGTTTTCTTCAGAAACGGTCAAAACCAGGTCACTCAGGGTACCACATCCAGAAAGGGGCAGCTAGAATATCCAAGGTCAAAGTAACAGGCAGTTCAGATAACATTGGCTCAGACATGCTGGAGAGCTTTTGCGGGAATACACAAGACAACCTGGCAGGAACCGAGCCTAAGTGGACTGGTATGAATACTGACGGACCAATGAGAAAATGAGTCGCAGGTGAGGACGTGAACGGAGAAGACCAGGTGAGGAAATGAGTTGATTGCATGACCTGAGAAAGTCTGAATTGTGACAAACGAAGAGATGGAATTGGTGTCCGATATTCTCATGGGCGGATTACGAGATGAAGGGGCCCCTGAGCAGGACACATATACTTTATGGATATTTAGGCTCTTTTTGTCATTGCTTTGTATCTCTTTGTGTCTCAAAGCATCAGTTTTGATCTCTTTGTAGTTGTTTTATGTCTCTTTGTTTGAGTCTCCTCCTGTTTGGTACGTGTCAGGGGGGCCCTGATGCTCTGAGCACCTGGGCCTGTATCCGGTAGGCCCTTCTTTCAGTAATCCATCCATGGCTACTCTGGCAACTGGTGGTGGCCCAATGCCTCAGCTGTACTCATCCATCGATAGTTGCATCTTTGTTCACACATTCTTCAAGTTATCTCGCCACAGAGATTTGGCATGGAAGTAATATCTTAAAGAAAAATGTGCAAATGCAAAACAGCATTTTCGAAGATCGATTTAACGCCACTTGCTTCTGAGAGGAATGGAAAAAGACATACTCACTTTCCTGAAGGGAGAACAGACATTTGAGAAATCAATACATTTTGTCGCATGCAGGTGCTGCAAAGTACAACCTAACATATCACAAACTACCACCAAAGTAGAAGTCAAGACCACACAACTCATGTTTAAGTGCCACAAACAACCACATGCTGCACCACAAAATGATACCAAAGGTTCTACCTCACATTACAAGTACCACACTTACATTATTATCTTTTGTGACAGCATCTCGTGTTGTTCCTCTGATCCAGGTAAACATTGATCTTTTGTGGACAACCAGTCAAATGGGTTCAATATCTTAGAACGGTTCATCCTAAACCTAAATAATCACGGTGCAACTCTATCCGAGCGAGTACGACACTGTACACATGGGAATGGAAGAAAAGCACAATCTCAAGGGAATCTGGTGCATTTTTTATTTCTGAAATGACTAGAAATCTTGCTGTGTGTGAAATCTGCAGGGCACTTAATCCTCTGGTACCAGCCAAACGCAATCGCTCATCGTTGCCACCAATTCAAGTCACATGAACATCATGATAAAGACACACAGATGTAAAAATAAAAATAAAAATTAAACAATGATCATTGTCATCAAATAACAATAAATACGGCGCATTCTTCCCTGTACAGAGATGTATTCTATTTTAAGATATTTTGTAATAAAATATATAACTTCAGTGCATTTTCCTTTGACACGCTTCAGCTGCTTTGCAACTCTCCGTTACCCTGGCATTAAAGCGATGGCCTTTGGAACAGAAACAATCAAATCTACACAAAGAAGCAGATATAAAATTTCACAGCCTTCTCTTTTTATATCTCTACTGTACATCTTAACACAAACCTGGACAGAAAAGGCACAAGTAACTACAATTAGAGTAATACTGGACAAAACTTTGGACAAATACAAAATTTAATTATTTTTGATTTAAGATTTTGGTCATTTACAAATGTATTCATATTTATTTTACACATATTTAAACAGGCATTATGATTACCAGTATCAATAGAGATTATATATACATATATATGTATATATATATATATATATATGTATGTATGTATGTATGTATACATACATACATACATACAGACACACACAAAGATAGACATTATTTCACAAAGAAAAAAGTGCATTTTTATAACAAACCTGAATATTGCCAAAGAACAAACATTTAAGTTAACAATAGTATTGAAAACTGTATAAAAATGAAGCAATAAAAAAAACAAGACTAGTGTAGCAACCAATAAAGCAAAATGGGATGCATTATGCATCAAGGTGTAGACACCTTTAAGTGCTCTGGTCTGTTCTGTCTCCTTTAGCTCCTCCCTCCACCAGATCACCACCCGACGGTGGCTTATCCTCTTCCGGCCGCTGTCCAATGACATCCGAGGCTACGGGGTCTGCTAGTCTGAGAGTTGCTCTAGAACTGTCTCTAAAGCAGTGTTTGGTGGTCTCAGTAGCAGGCCTGCGGGGGTGGGCGGAGCCATGTGAGCTGCCATATTGCTTTGAGTCCGTGGTCTCCAACTCCTGTTTGGAACATATTAGTGCTGTGCTGAGAACACACTGCCCTGACTGGCTGGTTCCTGCTGTCTGGTCCTCTGACCAGTGGTCTCCAGGAGTCCTAAGCCCTTGAGTTCTGGGGGTCCCGCCCCAGTATGATTCAAATCTGGACAGTGATGGCCCTTCCATGGGGGGAGACGTTGGGGACGAGGGGGTGGTAGGGTGGGACCTCCGACTGGCCTGTACCATCTGGATCCCTCCGATGGGAATCATCAGATAGGGGAGCTTGGCTTGTTGGGAGTGCATGGGAAGATGGCTGAAGATGTTGTCTGCTGTTTGGTAGCCCGGATAATCCTCACAAATAGAAAGACGGAAAGCAGGTGGAAACAATCTGGCTTCTGGCAATATTGGCCCCTCTGCTGCTGTACCCCTTTTCCCCTGTAGAGGGAGCAAATACTTTGTCATTACATTTTCTTTGACTTGCTCTGTGAGTACACAGGGTACCGTACACAGAGAACTTCCTGGGAAGAAAGTGCAGAGGAAATACGTTGTGGTTGTTCTTGCTCACTATACATTTTCTATGCACATATTTGTGCAGACTAATAAAAAAAGACTCACCGGTTTGACATGAATACCCCTTGTACCAGGGCTCTCCCATGGCAGGTATCCAGGGGTCCTGTGCGGTAACCAGAGTGGCGAGGGAGGGGTCCGAGCCTGCGATGAGCGGTAGCAGCTGGGCAAAATGGTACAAAGAGGAGAGAGGGGTCTGATGGGAGATGGTCCTCTCTCAGGGGAGGGTGAGACATGTCGGCTGGACGAGGACAGCTCTGTCCTGGGGGAGAAGCTGCGGATGGGTGAGGCCAGCTCCAGACGGGGGGAGAGGCTGCGACTGGGGGAACAGCTCTCACTGCTGGGGGAGAAGGCCCTCGGCGAGGCCTTCCATCCCCGCCTGGAGAACAGCGCTCTCCGGCTGCCTGGAGATGCGGCTCGTCTGCTGAGCCAAACCCCCCTCGGGGAGAGCTCTAGTCCTGGGCTGGGGCCCGGGGGCTCAGGGTCCGGGGTGCCCTGCTGAGAGCGCCTACTGCAGCTAGAATGCCCTCCTGTTGACGGGTGGGTGTCCGACGAACAGGATGACGGATCGTCATGGGATGCAAACTCCTCTTCCTCATCATCATCGTCACCGTTATCATCGTCCTCAGAATCCTCCGCGTCAGAAAGCTGATGTTCCTCCTGGTCCTCTGAGCCACACACGCGTTCCTCACTTCCTGCTGATTGTGCAGAAATAATCCCATACACATCCTTTTAATGAGATCCCTTTACATCCATGTTGTACACAAATCCTCACACTAAATAACACAAAAATAACATATTAACACAACAATTTTCCAGGAACAAGGACAAAGGAAGGGCAGTGTACTGTATATTTACCCATCAAATTCATGTAATAAATAGACAAAGGATGGAAATAATTTAATTGAATCTGAACATCCTTGGGAATAGAAAGATGCTTTAAATGGCGCATCCTTGGCTGTGATGAGGGTAGACTGTCAGCAAGGGGTGGGGTAGTAGAGGAGGGTTAGGAAGGAGATCATGAGGTGGCTGGCTTTGAGGCAGACATAAGTGTTGGAATGCGTGTTGTCATACGCCAGCAACCCATCCTTGCGAACAAGGTACACTTGCCAGAGAGCAGCAACCACATCAGGAGACTGTAGAATAGTCTTCATTCATGTATCTCGTCTGCTTTTTCATATTTCTTATGCAAGGCCAAAGGGAGCAGAATAGATGGTGTTGCATAAACTGTCAGTGCTGAGCATCTACGATTCTTCAGGAGGCATAAGTTAATCCGGCTGTGTGCCAATATTTCTTTACGGCGGATAGTAAATATGTGAGACCCTTCCCCATCCCCTCTTAAGTACCTGTTTCCTCGCTCTCTGGCTCATCCAGTGATGACTCAGATACTCCCATTGCCTGGCATTTTTTCCCATGAGCCTTTGACTTCATGTGTTTGGTAAGGTTCCCTAGGAAGGAAGAAGAAAAGCAATTTTAAAATTGCCCACGACTAACACAAGGGCAACAGAGACACAATACAGTAGAATGCTATAATACAGAGGAAAGGAGTAAACGGTCTCCTTACCTTTGGTTTTGAAGGCAAAGTTGCAGTGTTTGCAAATGTACGGACGGACGTCGGTGTGCGTTTGGATGTGCTTCTTCAGCATGCTAGGCTTCTTGCAGCGGATGCCACACTCTCCACATATGTACTTGCCCCGGCCGCGACCTCTCACATAAACATAATCCTCATTGGACCTATACCTAAGAAATAAACAGAAAGAGATGCGGTCATCACAAAAGTCCCAAATTGTGGTTACTTTCATATACACTATATACAGAACACTAATTTCACTGCGTGGTAGAATTTAGGAGCTGAATGCACAAATGACGAGCTTGTTCATTGACCACCTCTCGTGAAATGTATATCTAATTAAATGGAATTGCATTTAAAGTTGCATTAATCGGTGTTTGATCACTTGAGGGCAACGGAACAAGCTGCAAGCACAGCATGAACATATTTTCACCTTATTAAGTTGTTATGGTGAGCAAACATTTACACATCCAGCAGTTATGGAGCAGCATTAAGATTCATTTGGAGTCTTGCTTCTGGCCAAATGGAAGTCTAACTTTGCTTTTCTACTGGTTGGAGCTTGTAGCATACAGTGGTATTATAGAGCGTTTCCCCTGAAAACACATGCAATGCCGAGTAGAGCTGAGGCAAACACATTTGACTTATTGTTCTTAGACAAATATTGATTATTGCAGCTTTAATAATAATGACACATGTGGATGTGGAGAACCATACATGCACACACACAAGGGGAACTGGGAAACAGGGCTTTCTTTATGGAGGCGGGTTGGGGAAGCCCCTCTAAAACCCCAGCAGCACTGATTCCCTTCGCCGATCCCTCCACAACACCCTGGGCACACAGAGAATACCAACTACTCTGCTGCGGCCGCGTGGCCATGCCAACAACAGCAGCAAAAAAGAGGGAAGGAAAGCCTGCCCATGGCCAACAACCTGAAATAGACACTATATATATATATATCTCATCTCATTTAGGTCTTGTCTATAAAAACATTGTTTATACGCAGTTTTGATGTTTACCAAAGAAGCTACTTGTGGACACAGTGGACAATTGAATGAATTGTCCCCTATAAAAAAAGTCTCTATCTACTATGAATTGTAAACTTCCCATGTGTGTTTACTGTGTTTAATGACAGGATATGCGCCACATCTACAAGAACCACAAGAACGACCGTTAAAATAATCTTAACAGTAGTAAATGGACCTTTTTGTAGTCTTTCCGACCACTCAAATGCGACATCATTCACACCCATTCACACACTGATGGGAGGGGCTAAGGTTCCACCTGCACATATGGAGTAACTAACATTCATACTCATTCACACACCGTAGGCACAGCTACGGGGATCGAACCGCCGATCCTCTGATTGAAGGACGACCCCGTTTACCACTGAGCCACAGTGGCATTTCGTTGTATTCATTCAGGATCCGGCTACTGTTTACTGGCATGCATTTCTCGCCATTGCTAAAAATATCCACCCGCAAGGCAGAACATGCACTTCCCACATCGAGCATTAAATACGCGGCACGTCTCTCGCTAAACTCAAGCGACAATCTGCGGCTGCTTGTGCTGTATCTTTATGGCAGACTGGAGGAAAGAATATCGCTTTCAACCGGAGTGTGATTGACTGGTAAGGCCGCTGAATCTCAAAGCAGCGACAACCGAATAAAAGTGAAAGGCTGTATATACTGCAGGCACTATTGGCATATCTAATCCTTTTTACACATAGTGTAAACTCTGCTCACAGGGATGGATATGCCCATTTCACCACTGTAGTTAAAGTGTCATGACAAATCTGCAATGTTAACCACTTACACCATGCAAATTAATCAGCATTCTGTGTTAATAGAATCCAGAGAGACAGTTCAGCTAGTGCCCAATAAAAGGGATTAAAGCTGATACTCTTAATTGCTAAGACGTGTTGTTGAGGTGCCGAGATTCAATATCTGTTTCTTTAGCTGTGTGACACTAAAACTCTAGAGACCCTCGCCTCCTTGTTTTTTGTAAAGGGATCTCTGAAAAGGGAGCCGAACATAAACAAAGATGCACATTGCATATTCATCGCTTGTTCTCCAGGATAAACTGAGTGGCACAGTCATGATTTCAAAGGGTTGGAAAAAAAAGGAGAGATTGGGATAATGAGTCCGAACAGAGTCCGGGTACAACATATTTTGCTATGTTTAGAGGGATGGGCTGTGCTTATTTGCATGCACAGAGTAAACATAGCAAGTATTAAGAGGTGCAGGTACCGAGAGAGGACAGAGAGGACTTTGGAAGGGAATGAAGAGAGAATAATACATAGGGAAGTAAAAGTGGAAGAGCTGGCAGGGTGACACTGGCAGCATGAACAGAAGGAGGGGGCTTGTTGTGATGGAAACAGAAGACGCGAAGAAGGGGGAAAGCTGCAGGCTGTTAACGGATGGAAATGAACGTGTCTAATGTGTGGTTGCAAATGATACAGACTGGTAATTAGTGCCTTATCTACTGTTAAGCAGACTACTCCTTTACAATCAATCTGTGTGCACATTAACACAAAACACAGGCCTTAAACGTGCAAGTGTTGTGCATGCATACACACACATCCTAAAAAAATCTCCGACCTAATATCTCTCAAAACATGTCTGTTGCCATCAAAAGGAAAACAGTGTGCTCTGCAATGTTGTTAATTGGGAACATTTTACCTCGGTCCACTACTCTGTACTATCCTTCTACTGCTCTCCCTTTTACTTGTGTCTATTTATAGAAATAGACACAAGTAACAGATCTAGAGAAACTTAGATCTCTTACTGTAACGCAGTAAACCTTTGAAAGAAGAGAGGCTGCACCGGAGGGGGGGGGGGGGAGAGAAATCACTCATTCCTCACATTTATGGACAGCACAAATATGTGAACGCGGTCAAGAGTAGAAATGCGAAAAGGTTGAACAAACACATGCACGCATTGCACACACACATGACAATCACATATGATACTGATTACTTGCAGATTGCTTCATACTTTTCCTCTGTTTCTTCCAAGTAACTTATGCAACCATGAAATAACAGGTATTTATGAGTCTCGCAAAGTGAAGTTGGAGACCACCTTTTCCCAATTACCTAACACACACACACACACACACACACACACACACACACACACACACACACACACATCTCCAAAATAACATTTCTAAAACACAGACTTCCATGGCAGCAGTAAGAAGGAAAAAGCTTGGCTGCAGGTATAAATTAAGTCCCCGCGGGTTCCACTACCTCCCATCTGTTACTGTAATTCTCTCTGCACTCGTCTCAGCATAGTCGCTCTTCTGCTGTTACCAGGCGTCGGTTTGTCACAGAAGAACAGGTCACTTGTGTAATGAGGCCCTGCGATTTTGCATTTCAACAGTCGCGCTCTTGAAGTCCTTACCCGCCTTCAAAGATGCGAACGCGAGAGGGCTCACTCTGTTTGGAGGTGGAGGGGTCTTCCTCTTCTCTCATCTCTTTATTCCCCTCCTTGTCGTGTTGTTGATGAGCCTTTACTTTAGTGAGGGTGCTGGCTGGGGTGACATGTACCTACACTCAAGACACACATAGAAAAATTCAAAACAACTTAAAATAAAATGTTGGAAGTAAAATGTAAAGTAAAAGAACAAGTTTGCACTCTCATAAATCGTGGAGCAGCCCTTTAAGCACATTCATGCAGTATGTAAATCCAACAGATTAAAAAGAGGACATAACTGTTTTCTACAGATGTGTAAGTGTTTATTGTGATTATGTTTACCTCTGACACCCGTGGGGTCCCGCTACTGGCAGGGGCCAATTTGCTTTTGGACGGGGTCGGGGCCGTTGCCATGGTGTACGTTTCTGAGCTGTGTTTCTGTTTGGAGCACAGCAGAGACAACGCCACCTTAGTGGTGAGGCCCGGCAAGTTGGGGTTGTGAGCACTGACACTCCAGGTAGAATAAACAGAGCTGCGGGGGTCCCTCAGGGCAGACGGGTTGGGTTTGACGTAGTTCAGGTAGCACCAGTTAACTGAGGCGGAGGTGTGGAGGCTGGGGTATGAAGGGGCGGCTGGTCTTTCAGCCCTCTCTTCCACAACTGCCACCTCCTCCTTATTTTTACTTGTCTTTTCCGTGGACTCCTCCTCCTCCTCCTCCTCCTTTTCCTTCTCCTTCCTGTTATGTTTCCTTGGTACTTGATCATGCTCCCCCTCCACTTTCCCAGTTGCCAGCTCTACCCTCTCTGGCTGTTTCTTCTCACTCTCTTCCAGTTTTCTCCCAGTGGCTCTAATTTCTTCTTCCTGTCTTACCTTCTGTTTGACATCCTTCTCTTCAGCCTCATCTTCCCCCCCTTCCTCCTCCTCTTTTACCCTTTTCTGGTGACGCTGGGCCTCTGTGCTGAGTTCCAGACTAGCTGCAGGAGAAAGCATGCGTTTACTCCCTCCAGCCCCGAGTGGACCGTATCCCTCCCCAGATCCTGAGGCCAGCTCCGTGGGCTGAGAAAGGGGGAAAAAGCTCTTGATGTCTGGGGAGGGGACCTTCAGGTAGGACCTTTGCAACTTGTCCCGCTCCACCTGGCCCATAATGACCATGGCTGTGCAAGAAATAGGTTCCTGTGAGCAGGTGGAGGCCAGGATTTGGGACAAGGTGGTATACATGGCATTGGCATAGGTGGGTATATGGGTCTGGGCGCGCACTGGCACCACAAGGGACACCACTGGTGTAAGCTGAGCCAGGCATGTGGCGATGACCGGCCGTGAGTGGTGGTAAGAGATTCTTACAAGGGATTGATGTGTAAGAGCAGAAGACATGGAGGAGATGCAGAGGCTGCTCTCCGTAGTGGGAGGGGGAGGAACTTGTGCAGTTAGTCTTGAAGAAAAAGGCAAGTACAGAGCCTGACTAGCTGTAGTCCTGGAAGACAACTGGAGAGGAACTATAGCAGGAAGCTGATGGAATGGTATACCTAACCGGTCTGCCATGTGGATCTGCCCCGGGTCTGTCTGTATAGGTGGAGGGGCTGTCTGTGAATGTAAGAAGGTTCTTTGGATGATTTGGGTGGACAGTACTACAGAGATGGCTGTTGTGACGGGGAGCAGCTGGGATAATGGTACTGGCGGAAATGCTTGCTGCAAAGGGAGCACATCCTGAGAGGGTGGGAAGATCTGAGGCTGTAACAGCTGCAAGGCTTTCCCTGTGGCTTCCAGGCTGAACCGGGAGCTTGCCTCTGTTGAGTAGATAGGAGGATGGATGAAGCGGGAAGGCCCAGGTTTTGGACTCTCTGGTCTGGACAGCTGACTCGTGCTGGGCCCCTCCTCCTGCTCAGGTTCCCCTAAGTTAGCATGCTTCACAAGGAGACACTTTCTCCTTTCTTTCCAGGAGGATGCTGATTGCTGGGGGGACAGAGACCCGTAGTCAAATGACTTACTTCTGGTCTCTGTGACCTGCTCTGTTTGTTGGGGGCTGGCTGTGGTCTGCTCGGAGGCTGAGCGCCTCATCTCCTTGTGGCTTTGGTGGTGTTGGTAGGAAGCAGATGGCACCATCAACATCTGGGAGCTTTGGCTACTGGAGGCCCGGATGGCAGTCTCTGATCTGGTTGTGTCCTCGAAAGAAGCAGAAAGGCTTGAAGCGTGGGCGATGTTGCTCTCTTGACTGGGACTGTGGGGCAGAGACACAGACTCAAAGCTAGACTCCCCAGAGGACTGCGCTGCTTCTGCCAGGCGGAGTCTCTTCTTCTTTGGTGGCAGCTTCTCTGCAGGGAGCTGGGCCAGAGTCTGGCTACGCTGAGGCCATTGGAACTCCTCCACTCTCTCTGCCTCCTATGACAGAAAAATAGTTAGGTTGACTGCTCACATTGCAAAAAAAAAGTTAAAAAAACATGTTTAAATCAATGCATGTTTATACAAATATTTGAGGGAAGGGAAATTAAATAAATAAGCAATCAAAGTGTGTAAAATAAACAAAAACATATAGGCTAAATGCTACTTTGAATAATCATATACCTTGAATGAGGATGCGGTTGCTGGCGGCGAGACAGATGTCATGTCAGCATCAGGCTCCACAGTAACAAGGATCTCTGGCACTTGGATGTTGGGTTGGCGGATGAGGCGAGATGTAGAGGGTGATGGTTTTGGCTCGAGTTGTTGTGTTTGCTGACTTTTTCTGAGTTCTGTTTCCTGACTCTCCATGGATATACTCTCCTGCTTCTCAAAAGAGCTTGTGTGTTGGATGACAGACACACCCTTCCTGTCCTGCTGCTGCTGTTGTGGCTCAGTCTGTAAAGAAACACCTAATAACAAACAAAATAAAGAAGCCAATATTATATTATACAAGTATGCTGCTTTTGAATGGTGATTTATAATTGGGTTTTTTTGCTTTACATTAATGATGCAGTTATTCATGTTATTTATATATTTTCCTATTCAGGTTTCTCAGATTTTAAAAAATAAAAAAGGAAAGAAATATATTTCTCACACAGAATGATGTTGATAAACTTGATCTGCCGCTGCAGTGATACATAAACAAACCTGAGAGGGTGTGGCTGTGTTCTGGTCTTCTAGACACAGGAATGAGGTCTGCAGAGCTCTCTGACATGGCGACAGATCCAGGACTGGGAGGATCCTCCTCCAGACTTTCCTCTTTTCTCCTTTTTCTCACAGCCATTGCCATCGCTCTGAACTTATAGTGCATCATCATCTGTGGGCGATCCTCTCTCCATGTTTTACTTGCATCCCGGCTTTCTTTTTCCAGGGTTTGCTGTCCCGGACATATGCCTCTGTGGGCCTCGTAGCCTTCACTGTGCTGGAAGTGGGCGCCGCATGCTTCACATTCGAACAGGCTCGGACTCTTTTGCTGTTTTTGTTGTTGTTGTGGCTGCCTGGCTTGTTCAGCACCACTGGCTGAGGAGGAGGTGGGTCCGGCATCCTCCAGCATTAGCTCGGCTCCCAGTGGAACTTCTATGGCAGGCTGGCGCCGTAGCATACGCTGGGCGTGGCCAACCCTCATCTCTGCTACCACCGCTTGCTGCTCATCAAATGACTGGCAGAGACGGTAATCTCTGGGAGACATGGTGCCAGAAGTGGAGGGCTCTCCTTGGCTGGTGGAGGATGGCATTGAGTGGCTTCGAAGCAGAGGTACTGCTAACAGCTGGGTACATGCTGGATCCGCCTCAGGATTGTGGAGGTGCTTCACACCACTCGGGCCCGGGGCTTCTCCTTTGGGATCGAATGTGTAGGGATCTCTCGGGGAGGTGAATTTTGGAGACTCCATGCTGCTCTTCCTGGACAGAGAGGAGCGTCTGGGCTTCACACTGTCAATCTCACTGGTGTCTACTACTGCTTCATTGATAGTGATGAGCTTGGTAATGTGTTCAATTACTTGGGTTTTGGGTACAGTGAAAGAAATGCTTTTCTCCTCCGTTCCTGCTGATGAGGAAAGTGAAGAATGAGGCTTCTGCTGATGAGGACTGCGCTGCTGCCCTCCCAGCCTTCCATATTTCCCTAGAATAATTTCTGCGTAGGTTTTGGCACTGGCACTGGGAGGGCTAGCTTGGGACAGATCAGTGCTGCCTGACCCGGAGTAGTAGCCAGACTCTGTGCTGCCCTTACTGCCAGGGCCTTGAGAGGAAGATGAGGTGGAGAGGGAGGAAGGAGGGTCATCTGGAGAAGCCATTGGGCCACGTTTCCTTTCACTAAGCCTCAGTGCCAGCCTTTGCTTGACAGCCTGGGAGTTCTCAGGCCTCTGGCTCTCCTCTGAGCCTCCAACCGGCTCCTTACTACCTTTCCTCTGCTGGCCCAACATCTCCTTAGAAGAGGATGTCCTGTGTTGGCCTGTCTCTTCTTCAGACTCAGTGCTTTCTCCCTCTGTGTGTTCCTCAGGGTCTTCTCCAACGCCACTACCCTCTGGTCCACTCAAACTGGGCTCATCACGACTGGATGCCAGGCCCGCTTTAATGCGATGGGCGTGGCTCTTGCGGTGCTTGTACAGGTTGCTCTTGGTCTTGAAAGAAAAGCCACAGGGGGCACAAGGGTAAGGTCTTTCTCCTGTATGGGAGCGAATATGTTTCTGAAGAACGCTTGGCTTGGCACATGGACGGCCACAGTAAGTGCACACATATTTTCCTGGTTTTGGGGGTTTCTTCTCTCCTTTTCTGGGCGAGCTGACCCCTTCTGGGCCCTCTTGGCTAGACTGAGATGGAACCCCATGGCCATGCTCAACCTGGGTGGAGGAAGTAGATGGGAGGGATGTGGTTGATGCGGAAGCTGGAGAGAAGAAGCTGCCTCCTGAGGGACCTGGAGTGTCCGAATGCTGCCATGCTACTGCTTGCTGCTGCTGTAAGCGAAGCAGAAGGTCAGTACGTCTGGGTTGGCGATTTTGCAGGCGACCCAAGGCTCTGTGTACAGGGCGAGGATTCGGAGGGTGCTGGGGCTGCTGAGGTGGACAAGATCCTAGAGAGGATTCAGTTGTCGATTGCTGCTGCTCTTGCCTTCCAGAGCGCTCCCCATCAGCCGGACGGCTGTGCTCAGCCTCCATAGAGTGGGGAGGAGACCTCACAGTCAAACAAGGAGGGGCTCTTGGAGCCTCATGGGGCTAACCGCATGGCAGCCGAGAGGTCAGAGGCAGGGGAACATCGACAGACTGAGTTGTAAATCACAGAAGAGGGCCTTTTTCAGTGTGGGCCAAGAGTTATTCAAGAAGACCAAATGAGGCATCATTAAAAGCTGGCCTGGAGCTGCACGGTTGCAGGTAATCATGGATCATCTCTCTGTACAAAGCAGTTTTGCTCCTGTCCAGCCTCAGCCATTCTAGCAGTTCCAAGGTCTTCTCTGCATCTCTTTTGTTGGTTGTCAAGAGTGTTAATAGTTGGTTGTCAGCTTCTGAATGGGTCTAAAGAATCAAGGAAAAAGACAAGGAAGGCCTGAGTTACACAAGTGGAAACATATTAGAACATGTATTAGATATTTCAAAAGGTTTTCTCAAGTGCTGGAAACAGTATTCCCTACTTTTGCTTTTAAATACAACGTTTTTTTCTTTATAAAAGCAACAAAAGATAATAAAGGTCCCAGTCTACAGAAAAACAACACAGCAAAACCCACAGGACCTGGTCAGGATGACTTAATGTTCTTGACATCCTAAGGGTTTCCAAAAAGCCTGCCATGCAGTCTAAAACAGAGTTACTGTATGTTGATAGAGCAGAAGGCCAAAATCATTAGTGTCCTATTATAAAACTCCCTATTAAATATTGCCCCCAAATATCATACTAAGACAGATGGGGTTATATTTCCTGGAGTCGTGTTGAGTGGGGTCAGTTTTTAAATGAGAACATTAGCAAGGTAATTGCATCATCAACATGTTATTGCTCTCATCTGTCCTGGCTTCAACTCTTAATAAGCAGAACGTGTGCAGTGATTCATGAGAAATGTGAGGTCAAGATGTTTTTTGCTATTGGCACGGTGATCTGAGGACACAACAATATATTATGTACATGTCCGAATATTGTTTAAACACATTTTTTGACTCACTACAAATTGAGCCCAGAGAGCAGGTCACGGTCAACAGCCACATGCCACCAGGGTGCAGTGTTCATGAGGGGCTGCTTGTTATGAAGCCTGCTGTAAAAACTTTTATCAAGATAGAGCTATTGTAATATTTTCCGTTCACACACACACACACACACACACACACACACACACACACACACACACACACACACACACACACACACACACACACACACACACACACACACACACACACACACACACACACACACACACACACACACACACACACACACACACACACACACACACACACACTACTAAAGAGCTGTGTATATGAGGAGCCAATATAGCTGATCATGGAGACTTGCGGGTGTGATGAAATCTTCCCCTTTATCAAGATGTATGTTCTGTAATATTCCCCACTTACTACAAATCCTGCACTCCATCTCAACTCGAGACACAGGATTCTTGTATTGCGGCCAATCAAAACACATTCTGGGAATAGATGGGGCCAATCATAACATGTTCACCGAGCCGCCATGCCCAACAGCTGACAGTCCCAGCACAGACAGATCCAGAGTATCAATCATCGCCTAAACACATTGACACTACTTGCAACTGCAACTGCAACTGCAACTACCCCCCCCCCCCCCCCCCAACGATATTGTCAGACTGAGATCAGCGCTTGCTGAGGGAGGACGCTGTGTGTGTTCACCTCTCAGCTGTAGATCTCTGTGATGGTGTAGGCAGCGTGCACCACCTCTGACAGCAAAGAGCGTACCAGGAGATAATAAAGAATTATATGGATACCTAGCTGAAATGCAGAAACTGGCAGAAATGAGAGGTGAGAGATAGAAAATGTAAAGCTTTTCTATACTATTAGAGATATGGATATGAAGTAGGAGTGAGAAATAGTGCAAGAAGACATGAGAAGAGGTGGGGAAGAGAGAAAAGACTCCAGTGATCCGGTGGCTGAATAAACAGGCCCAGCAGAAGACTGCAGCTCAAGGTGCCAGCCGTGGCAAGGCAGCACTGACAGTTTTTGTTTTAATGAGCCACATTTTTGCTCTCTCCATATGTCTAAAAAAAAAAACACTGCACAGTCAGCCTTCATTACCAGCAGTTTACAGTGATGGGGGTGTGGGGGGGGGAAGAGAATCAGTCTTCCTCCTGGAAACAACTTGACAGATTCTCGCTCCATCTCCACGTTTCCCCACATCTGCTGAGGGCCGATCATCTGTTTAGTGTGCAGATCAACGCTTTGATTACAGAAGACTTTTACCATCAATACACAGCAATTAAGGAAGCACAACAAAACAAATCAACACCAATTATATTTCACTTCTCTGTTTTCATTTGCTTGTCTTCCACATGTTCAGCTGTACAGGACGTCTTTGGTACGCGGCGGCATGTAACTCGAGAGGGACGCATTACTCTCTCGATAAGTTATAGATCAGGTGGGAACGGCGCTTGCAAAAGGTGTGTACCTCACATCGTGACTGAAACAAGTTGTTCCTTTCACACTTGACTTTCAGAGAGATGAATTTGACGACAATAAAATCAGATGAAAGAGAGACGGCAACCAAGTTGGAAGTAAAAAAGTGAATGAGGCTGGACGAGAAGAAGACTGATCTCTGGCGTAGCTGTTGACGCGGCCCTTAAACGAGGCGATTAGAAGGTTTTAAGGTTGGGGAGAGCATTGCTTACATTATTAATGGCAGTCTAGACTGCCAGCTCTGAGCGAGGAAACACAGGCAGGGCCGTGCCAGGAAGAAGAAAAGCCAGAGTTTAGCCTACATTAAGCCAAAACACACACACACACACACACACACACACACACACACACACACACACACACACACACACACACACACACACACACACACACACACACACACACACACACACACACACACACACACACACACACACACACACACACACACACACACACACACACACACACACACACACACACACACACACACACACACACACACACACACACACACACACACACACACACACACACACACACACACACACACACACACACACACACACACACACACACACACACACACACACACACACACACACACACACACACACACACACACACACACACACACACACACACACACACACACACACACACACACACACACACACACACACACACACACACACACACACACACACACACACACACACACACACACACACACACACACACACACACACACACACACACACACACACACACACACAGTGTACAGCGCTCTTCTCCCCGGAGCCGCGAGCACACAGCAGAAGCCCTGGATCTACTCTGACACATCTGACCAGATAATCAGTGGCGGTGCCCTGAGGTGACCCCGTTTCCACTCCTGTTTAATCCTGCTGCCATATGACGAGGGGTTTTCCTTTCTCATCATACTCCACAGAGATGACTTGCCATCAGTGGCGCCTATTACGTGCAACACTTTAATGCACAATGGGCTTCTCGGGTATAAATCAGTTGACAATAATAAGACCTCTGGTAAAACACACAGGTTATGTAAATGTGTCTCACATCATGCTGAGGGTGGGGCAAGGGCGTTCTTCACTCTATTTTTAGTCTGAGGTGCGAGCAGGAAGCCACTGACGCAGCTCTTAAATGGTGTCAGATCAAACCAACAAGCTACTCGGAGCAGTTTGCTAAATAACAAACTGGGAACACATGAACATTTCACCCCCCTTGATGTTCCACCTCCAGTCCGTCATGACCCATTGTATGATACACAGAACAGCCTCACTCTCTAGTTTCTCATGTCTGTGCCTTAATTGTGATTACCAGCTTATCAACAGAGAGAAAGGAATTAATTAGGTGTGTGTGTGTGTGTGTGTGTGTGTGTGTGTGTGTGTGTGTGTGTGTGTGTGCTGCCACACACACAGTCTCTGTCTATCGTCTCCGCTGCGTCTAGTAAGTGCAGCAGTTCTAAAAGTGTAAATCCGATCAAACTAAATTTAGATTGACTCCTGCTCAATAAGTAGCAGCAGCTTTACAGTTAAAACTTCCTTCTCATGCACAGGAGAGTACGGCTGGGCAGTTGGTGTTCATTTCCTCATCAATACCCAGACGCATCCATGCAGCTGGTAAAGACGGATAGAAATATGGGCTAAACGGTAAATTACCTTGTTCCCTGAGAACAGATAAACCCTCTAAGTGCTTTAAAAGAAATCTGCTGTCATTCCACACACACACACACACACACACACACACACACACACACACACACACACACACACACACACACACACACACACACACACACACACACACACACACACACACACACACACACACACACACACACACACACACACACACACACACACACACACACACACACCTCTCTCTCGCCCCATTCTTGGTTACTGGCGGTAGCCTGGTGCAGGTTCCCATGGAAACCAGCCTACTCTGAGCAACGGCAGATGGAGAGGGAGGTGGAGGTCTAAATTTATCTCCCAGCATCCTTTCTGACTACAGACGCACACTGGCAGCAGGAAGTGAGGAGGGGAAATACTTGGCCTCGGCGTGCATTGACAAGCTGGCATGACCCTTGACATCTTATGTCCTTTGAGGGATGACGGGTTGACATCACAGCAGACAAAAACATACAGCTTGAACCACAAGGGTCATAATCTCAATGCAGCGATACAACATTTGATATTGTACAGGAGGCTCTGCAGCATCCCTTAAGTATAATGTAAAGGGAGAGTTAAATCCTCTGCCACCACCACCAAAAACAGAGCAACCCAATCAAACCACAAGTACTATACAGCCTCACACTAACCAATCAGACTACAGGAAGAAACAGTTTGGTTGGATTGTAAATGACTGGAGAAGAAACCAAGAAGAAAGAACCAGACGCCTGGTACAGCAGAAAAACTCAGAAATCTCTCACACTCGCACTCACCCAGGGATATCACTGCTATCGGGAGAAGCCGCTCGCTAAGGAGGACGCCGTCTGAAAAAACACCACATACCAGAGCACTCACTCACTCTCTCTCTCTCTCTCAGCTCTGTGCACCTCTGCGGGTGCAGAGAAGGATTTCAGAGGGCTTTGATAAGACTGGCGGTTCACAACCGTTGCAGTGTTCACTTTGATTAAACACAAGCCAGTGAACTGCAGGTCAATACCGGCCATTAAATCAAACATGAGTGGCGCGGCAGAGCCGGGTAATGCTCACCTCGACGGCAGGAGAAGATTGCACTGAGGGTTTTAATAATACGCCTGGCAGCGGAAAGCCTGCTACTGTGGGTGACATAATCAACTGTGAAAACAAAGTGACCACAACTTTGACTAAATTGCTGGTTGACCGATTTTCCACAACTTTATTTGCGGCCAGGACCTCTTAACGGATGGAAATCATCTTTTCGTAGTCACTTAGTTCATCAATGATATGGTTCCAAATTTGTCTCAAGGGGCTTCCTTAGCCTGGGACCCTTGATTTGGATTATGAACAAATTCCACAACATTTCCAGGAAAAAAAAGGGAGTAACCTCAGGCCAGATCGGACATTTAATAGAAATCTTAAAGACTCTTTCCGACTAAAAATAAATCTGTGAATTTAAATCCTTTCATCAAAACATCCATACAATTCAATACCCTTTGATGTGCTAAATCAACTCATTTATTTAGTCCTTAAACAGAGATTATGGCACTAACAAACTTCAATTCTTTAACTTACAAAATGACCAATGTACCAAATGACAAATTTGAAATAAGAAACAATCAAATGAGCACTCACTTGGAACAGCTGCAACAACTAAGTAACTCATTTACAATAGCTGACAAGAAAAGTAATGATAGGGAGAGAAAGACAGGTTGGGGGCTGAATGGAGAGCGGAAGACCGAGATGGATTTAAATAAGAGAGGAAGACAGAGAGCGAAAGACAGAGAGTGAGGGGAGGGGAGAGCAGAGAGAGAGAGAGAGAGAGACAGAGTTTAGTTTACCTGACAGAGCAGTCTGGTCTTCCCCCTCAGAGACGCTTCACAGGCACTGTGAGACAAGCAGGGAGAGCCAGAGTGAGAGCGGATATGACTGTTTGAGTGGGTGTGTTGCCGAGAGAGAGAGAGAGAGAGAGAGAGAGAGAGAGAGAGAGAGAATCTGGGGGTGAGGCAAAAAGTGAGTGATGAAGAGAGAGGGAGAGGGAGACAGTAAATGAATGTTTCCACTGTACAAATGCGAGTAGAGGCGGAGGAGGAAGATGCGGGTAGCAAGAAGCTAAAAGCGACTCATATTCCCTGAGCACGAGTAACATCTCCGACAAGACACACCATCCTCTCTGAAACCAGTCATGGCATCAACTGTCACGTTTCTCATTGCCACCAAAGTGCACAACAGACCAGGAAAACAAAAGACATGCGCCTCCAGATTCAGGCTCTTAAAGTCGAAGTACATTCTGCGGCTGGTGGCCCTGCCAATAGAAAGGATTACAGACAGGTCTTACATGGGGTTTTCCCTAGCTGTCACGCAGAACCCTGAGGGCGATCCCTTGCAAGTATCCCCTCCTTATCAGCAAAGTTATCTTATCTTGTAATGGTGGGTGAAGAAACCCTCAGCCCACATAAACAGGTCTCATTTATGTAGATCTCCCAGTCTCAGTCACCATGCTGCATCTGCAAATGAATTCCAGAGTGGCATCCATTCAAGCAAGCCCCCGCACTACGCAGAACTCGGGCTTGGCCTATCAGCGACGCGAGAGCGAGCGAGAGAGAGAGAGAGAGAGAGAGAATTGAGAATGAACGGAGGTCCTGCTGTTCCTTAGAGCTTTGCCTCACTGGCAGAGCACAGGAAGTGTGAGTCACACGCTCTAAAATAAACACACTCGCACAGAACGAGCGGATGGCTGGGCTGCTGATCAGAAGGCAGGCGGAGGGGACGTGGATCGTCAGAGGCCGGCGACACGTGGTGGCCTGGTGGGACTCACGGCCCGATGACGGGGCGAGTCGAAAAGGGAAAATACGTTTCTCTCCGTCTCTAATTGATCGATTATATATGCTACACCTATACTCATTTGCACTCTTTTTGTCCTCTTCTCCTGGCTTGTCTTCTTATTCTTTGTCCTCTGCTCTGCGTTTCCTCTCTTATCTTATTTGGTCCCAGTCAATAGGAGTGTTGTTCAGGACTCGGCGATTACCCCTGGCTGACTGCTGTAGGGGACCGTGCTGGCCTGATGCTGGACTACTCTCACAGGCTGCTGGCTTCGCGGGCCGAGGCGCTGTATTGTGTCCGCCCTGAATGTGCTCATTGTCACCCTTTACAGCACACACCTTCTACACTGTACTTCCCTGCGAGGGACCTTTACCCATCCGTCATCCCTTTGTCCTCTGTTCCTCAGACTGAGGGGTTCTGACGGGAAGGTTGGGGGGAGGCAGAGGAACAAAACTGCCACTGTGGCAATGATTGACAGCAAAGCTTCTCTACGCGGACGTAACGATTAGCGAGGCCGGGGACCGGGCTGCAGACACACACACGCAGTCTGGTTAGGAACTAGTGAGAGCTTGGAGCTATTTAGTTGAAGCGACAACACAGAAGATAACAATTTTGAAGATGGGGAAACAAAATGGGAAGTGGAACAATCATAAAAGGTGTGAAAGCATGCCATAATAAATGATGACCACACGCTACCCACTAAAGCAAGTCAGGCTCACATTATGCAAAGCTGTTCTCATTTACAGTAAAAAGAAACAAGGGATCCCCTGTGGTATGGTCACATGAGACAATTGCACATACATGCCACACATCGACCTAACTCATATAATGCAGAGGCAAGCAACACCTAAACTGCACACATCATGCCTTATAAGAAACTTCATGTTGTTTTGGAGCAGCCACAGACTATAATTTAGACCAAATGAGTGGTTTGCGTATTTACAGACAACCATACAGATGACATATTTTTGGACTTTTACCCCATAAACTGCAGACACAGGCAGTAAAACGGGCAAATGTGGGAGTATTCAAAGAGGGTTCTCTCTGTTCCAAAGGCGGATTATTTTAGACTTGTGGTCTTCCAGTAAACTGACCCCCGTCTGTCCATAACACTGTGGTATTATGATAGAAACAAAACCCATTTAAAGAGGGGAGCCCATATAAAAGCCACTGTGGAAAAGTATTGCTCTACCTGTTTGCATAGGCTGAGTCAAACCACTAAATCCAAGTTCACTTGATTCTCACCTTCCACTTGAAAATGTAACAACATAAAACGTAAATAGGCCATGTCTTATTTTACACAGAGTGCCCAAAGCTCGACATAAACCTGGCCACAGGATAGACCATGACTGGATGCACCAGCAAATAGTGTAAAGAAACTAGTGAGTGCTATTAAGCAGACAAGTGAGCAACTAATGTTTTCAACACAGGTGCCAATATGAGTCATTTTCAATTTGTCCAACACTGTGGTTGATTGTTTTTTGATATTTGGATTAGGTATTCAAATATACATATGTGCATCCATGTTCACAGAAACAAGCACCCAGTCAGATATAATACAGCTAGTGGTCTGTAGACAGGCAACCGACCGGCCTGCTAATGGAGTCGAGCATGCTAGTCTTTTGTTGAAGCCAATCAATATGTATCCTCAGCAGATGTGATATCTGATCCTGTGAAACTCTGAAAGACTGACTGACCACCCTCTGTTTTTTAACTCAGCGTCGCTCTTTTTTTATCTGGAGGTTTCTCCTCGGTCTCTCTTTTCTCGGCTTATCTCCATTTCCATGAGACACGGAAATGCACGATTCCTTTCGCAGCCACTCTCCCTCCCTCCCCTATTTAGTTCTCAATTTCAGCCTTGCAACGCACTGATTATCTTTTCCTGTTCCATGGTGCTGGAGCATTAATAAGCCCCACTATCTTTCTATGCGGCAAAGTAAACTTCATGTGTATTATGAGGAAGGCTAGCAGGAAATCACGTTGCTGTGGGTAGTAATTATGAAAAGGAGCCTGGCCCTGAGTATAGTCCCTAATTGGTAATTGATATTATAAATAGAGTTGATATATCATTAGCAATTTGTGACGGTAGTGCATTACCCAGCTATCATGGTTTATACAGTATTAGTGTTTTTCTAAGTCTTAAGCATTGGTTTTGATTCACTGCCTCAAAAGGGGAAATGGTCTTCTGACATGAAACAAAAACATTAGGGACAGCAACAGGGTACAAACTCGTAGGGAGTTACTGTAACAGAAGTGAAACAGATACTGAGTCTGAAACCTCATCTGCCTTTTGACAGCTCAACGCCAAACTCAAAATGTGGCATGAGTGGCGTGCAAAAGAAATAAAAGAGTGACAAAGCAAGGAGTGGTTAAATATAGAAAGAGGAACTGACATTTTCAAAAGCTGTCCTCCCTGCGCCCACAAGTTTCAGTGATGCGTGGATGTCAAGATCACAGTGCAAATTCTCCCACGCAGCTTATTGTACCCGTAGTTCACAGTCGACTGCTTCATATTTGCTCTCTCAAGTCGTGGTGCAACTGAAAAGAGCATGCTCGAGGCTGTGATGAGAGGAACATCTTCAGTTAAGGTGAACGGAGAGGGGTTGAATACATTTACATTTCTGGGTAGGTTGGGTTTAGAATGTTTCGCTCTTACCCAACAATGAAAACATGGTATTATCTGTATGTTTCTGAATCTGCCTGTACATGCTGTTAGATGAAAACTACCCGTTCACTCGGGCAGTCATTTTTCATTTTATGACAGCTGCCATTTCAGTGTCCACTGAAGTGATCTATTTTTTTTTTTTCTTCTATGAAGTCACCCATGTGGACTCCTCCACGGTGATGGGAAAAGCCTGAGCGAGTTCCTCTTTCTGCAGCTGCAGCGGGTACGACAGGCACGGCTGCAGCACTGTGCACGACCTGGCGCCATGCCTTATCTACACATCTCGGGAACCTGTGACTATGTTCAATCGGACCGTTAAGTCGGCACTGCTGGTGCTTTCAGTGCTGCCTGCACAAACACCGACACAGGGAAGAGTCAACAGGTGGGAGCTCAAGTCTGAGTGTGTTCAAACACGAGGACCAGGCCGCAGAATGTATCAACACGGCCTCCGTCTCTCTCTCTCTCTCTCTGAGCCTGGCAGAGGGGCACCCTTCTGATCAGGGAGTTTACTCAAAGCCATCCCAGTCCAAGTAATTGCTACCCACCGGGACAAACAACTCCATTCAGCCTACGTGTCGGGTTGACAGTTTACACTCCCTCCACCGCGACCCATTCTGTGCGGTGTCACGCTGCATTAGTGACCTGTCAACGGAGGCTCACCTGACACATCAACGCCTCGTCAGCTGCCCTTCAAAACACAGCACGCATATACAGACGCCATGTGCCATACCCCGTCTGTTTATGTGTTTGTCTCTCTGAGCGTGGGGGTGTTTGTGAGTGCATGTGATGAACAGAGAGAAGGGAAAAGAGTACGAGACCGAGAATAACAAGATGGAGGAGAAAGAGGTAGAAGAGAGAGAGACAGAGACGCTGAGAGAGAGCTCTTGTACATGGTCATTTCGAACTTCTTAGTACATGGCTCGGACTAAGTAGTGTCTCTATCTGCCAACGGACACAATCTTATAAAAAGGCTATCAGATGTGTCCACCCCGTGTGACTTCTATATCTTGGGGCTGAGTGAGAAAACTCATCAATCACACACGACAATCAAGTCCAGCTAAAACTGTCTCTTAGTAAGGCGTGTGTGTGTGTGTGTGTGTGTGTGTGTATGTGTGAGTGTGTGTGTGTTGGTTTGAGTCCATGGGAATTGAAATGCTGAATCTACAGAATACACGTCAACCATAAATTGCACTGATTTTCTAACTTTTCTCTCGTGGTGTCTGGTCCTACGAAACGTGTTGGCTTTAATTGGTCCAGATTTTGAAATATCCATCTGGGTTAATATCCCTACTGACACAGGGTCCTGGTTACCCTGGATAATCCAGAGGAGGGCTTTCTGGAAAATAAGAAGCATATATGAATACTGCCGACGTGTTCTGTGAATTATCCTGAATAGAGAATTCATTGATTTCTGAAAATCTAAAGTTTCAGTAGTTGTTCAATGCTTATTGTCAATGCTTGGAGCACCACAAACATGTGCCTCCGTTGTATTGAAGGCAGACATTTCTGAGACGGGTATCTCAAAACCTGGGCAAATATGAGGACAACTTTCTGCATGGGCAGATTTCTTTTTCAGGTTGTTTTTTTACCAAACATGTTATATCATCATGCTGATTTTCACTGCGCTAATAGTGACAGTACCAGATGTCAACAGATTGCTAGAGATACAGAGCCTTACTGTACTGTAAACACAAGGTCGAGAAGGATTAAGGCGTCCAGACGAGTGTCAATACCTGCACGCTGCTCAGTATCAAAGCACCAGGGACCAGCAAACATACACTGGTGTCCAAAGCTCCGACTGAAAAGAGTTATCAGTTCTAAGAGATATAAGAGTCAAAATAAGTTATTTGCTTTGAAAAAAAAAAATAAACAGTTCAAATATCAAATTAAATCATGTGAGGGGCTACCTTCATAAGTAAATCAAACATGGCCCATCTCAAACCAAACCAACTGTGGCCCACTTTTGGTGAGCAGACAGAAATGTGTCACTGGCTGTACTCTTTGTTGCTGGGAGTCTAGTCTGTCCATGAGGAAAGGCCACACACAGCCACGCCGTCTTGTCCCGGGTCACAGGAACAAACCCATACTCCTGCATACTGCTTCTGAATGAGATCAAAACAGTACATGACAGTTACACACATCATAGATGATCATCCCCCCCCACCCCCACCCCTGAACAACGAGACCATTCAAATTGCTCAGGGAAGTGCGCCCCAAAGGTCACAAGACCCGCTTTAGGGGCATTAGCGGCGCATTCCTCCAGCTGTCGTCACCTCATAAAGATCTGGTTTGGAGAAACCTGACTCTAAAAGCCGGCTCGCCACCGTTCTCTCTTCCCCACTATCCCCACACACCTGCTCGTCCTAAGACAGAGCTGCATCCTCCGCCTGATCATTTGAATACAAAGCAGAGGAACAAAGTCGTCCTTAAAATAGAGATGCTGTGGCTTTCAAAGAAGCACACTGCAGAAACACAGACAGAGAGAAAAAAGAGAGAGAGAGAGAGAGAGAGAGGCAGCGAGATGAGCAAGAAAGTGATACACTGTATCGATGTAGGATAGGTGGCTGGATACATTGATTTCCTGTTAGTTCTTGCCCGGTTACGTACGGCTGATTTGTCATCCAATACAGGTTGAAGCACTGTCTCTAAGCCAGGCTTCACGGGCTTCTCCGTATGGATATACACACATTGGATCGTTATGTTACCTCAGAGAATGTTGACTGTAAGAGCTTTATGTCATGCCAGGTTACAGATATATCAATTTCATATGAGCACGTATGAGTGCTTATCAACCAGGGCCATCTTCTCTTCAGGAACTACATTTAAAAATGTTATTTAATAATAATTTTAAAAAAATGTCTGACCTTTCCACCACTTTATATCACTGTTTTTTTTAATATCTGAACAAGCAATCCCAAATAATACGCAAAATAATCTTGCATGATGCAAAGCCCCAATCTGTCACATCTAATTGTTTAAATGTAGTAGTAGTAGTCAATGCTGGATAAGCAGGAAAGCAGTTGAACGCACCAACGTGACAGAATAATAGAGCAGAAGTATGGAGAGTTTGGGAGAAACCAATTGTTTGACACCACTTGGTTTGTAGCCCTTATTTGCCCTTCTGGCAGAGAGTTGGATGAGAAGATGATACCACTCTCATGTCTGTCCTTTTAATATGAGGTATCAGTGACTTAACTGTGCACAAATACTGGAAACAGAGAGAAACAACCACAAGCCTGCCTCTAAATGGTAACAAAATCTGCACACCACCACCTCTAAAGTCAAAATAATTATTACAGTATTTCATCCTTTCTCATTTCTAGTATTTGTGCAAAGCTAACTGGCTGCGGCCTTCTAATAAATGGTCACATGTAAAAGTGGTGTAAATCTTCTCTCGAGTAGGATTATTTTCCAAAATGTCAAACTTAAGGACAAGGAGGACTAAACTGGAATGTACCATCTATAAGGCCTTTCATGTAATGACAGCAAACTGACATGTTTGTATGTCTTTGTGGGTGAGCATTTGTACCATGGAAATAATTGGGACTGAAACACCCTTTTATGCAGACAGATTTTCTGACAGTTTAATTTTCTTTGTGGATGGGATTTCAATAGTTTCCAATGCTTTGAATTCACTGCATCTGTAGGTCCAATTCACCTTGATGATTCAGAATTGAAGAATCGGAGATGACTTTGAAAGGAAGTTGTATGTGACGATGTATATGAAAAAGTATGAGGCATTCTCCCTTTGAACCACAAACCTTTCAAACACACTGTATGATTGTGTTCAAACATATTGCTTGATTTCTTGCTCTGCTGATGTACCAGCCAACACAAGTAATTTGTGGACACAAATAGTGGTTAATGGTTCTTGATTTCCTCCGGGTTAACATTCCAGTATGTCCACTTCACAATTAACAGTTGTGTCATTGAAACACTACATTCACACAGTAAGTTATATAATCAAAAGGTCAGTAGGAGTTAATTCATTCCCTAGAGAGCTAACCAATAAGGGAAACCTTATAGTTAAAAAGCTTGTCAGCGGAATATTTGTGGTCAGCAGCTGTAGATTCAGACAGGTTCAGGTCGTCAGTTTCTTCTGACAGGCACTAGGTTTTCCAGGTTTTGAGAAAACAATATTTAGAAAACAGCGGAATCTAAATTAGCATTATGAGTTATGTAATAACTCAAGTTATGTAATAACTCAATTGCTAATTACTCAATCGCTAATCACTAATAACATCGCTATGTTTTTCAGTAAATGTCTAATTATTAAGAGTAAATTAGTGACAACCAGAAAGCATTACAATGATGTATCTATTCACTCAAAATGTCCCAGTGAAGGGATGAAGAAATCAAACAGCTACAGCCGGTCAGGTAACCTCCAACTGCCAAACTAACAGCATAACTTTCTGGAACAACGTGTTTATAGTACATAAGTAGCTGATGAACAGTCATAAGCTTGAACCCACACAACTTAAACACGTGGCAAGATGTGCCTTCCAGTGAGAGTGGAAATCTAATAAAGAAGCAGCCTGAAGCAAATGCAAAACCATACAAGTTCTCCAGCATCTGAACAAATGCAACACAGTGAAAGAGTTACAGAGCTGCATCAGCTGAGGTTTGTGATAATGGAAAGAAGGAAGCTGGGATCATGTTTTAAATTCTTTTATATAATATATATACACATGTGTATATGTATATATATATATATATATATATATATATATATATATATATATATATATATATATATATACACACACACACACACACACACACACACACACACACACACACACACACACACACACACACACACACACACACACACACACACACACACACACACACACACACACACACACACACACACACACACACACACACACACACACACACACACACACACACACACACACACACACACACACACACACACACACACACACACACACACACACACGGTAGTGTAGTGGCTAGCACTGTCACCTCACAGCAAGAGGTCCGCGGGTTCAATTCCCGGTCGGAGCGGTCCTTCTGTGTGGAGTTTGCATGTTCTCCCCGTGGCAGCGTGGGTTCTCTCCGGGCTCTCCGGCTTCCTCCCACAGTCCAAAGACATGCTGCAGGTTAATTGATCTCTAAATGTCCCATAGGTGTGAATGTGAGAGTGAATGGTTGTATGTCCCTACATGTGCCCTCGATGGACTGGCGGCCTGTCCAGGGTGTCCCCTGCCTTCGCCCTATGTCAGCTGGGATAGGCTCCAGCGCCCCCGCGACCCTAATGAGGATAAGCGGTATTGAAAATGGATGGATGGATATATACATATACATACACATATATATAAATATATATATATACATATACATATTATATTTATAAATATATATACACCCTACTTAAAACACAAACTGTCACAAACACAACAGAATCGCTTTAGACAGGTCTTGGCAGAGCCGGTCTTGGCAGCCCACAGTGTTCACTCTGCTCATTGTGGTCTGGCCACGACTCAGCAGGCGTTTGGTTGATTGAAAGGTCTGGCCTTCACTTAGACATCAACATAAACCATCTCTCAGTTTAAGGGTAAAACAAGGACATATGTCACCTGACTTGCTAAACTGCATATTAGCTAGGTTGAATTCAGAGGTCTGTATAATATAACAACAAGAGAGAAATTAAATCAAATCAACTTACCAGTTTTGAGTAGCTACAACATAAAGTATGTTACTAGATCATTACTAGTTAACTAATGTTAAGAGTAGAAATGTTGAGTGAAGTAATATAAGCGGTCATGTTAGCGGCTCTTTGAGCTAACCACTAATGTCGGCATGCTAACATGTTCAGTGTGAAATGCTGACATCCTGATGCTTGGCTATGTTCACTATTTAGTTTAGCCTGATAGCATGCTATTGTTTGCTGATTAAACACAAGGTTCAGCTTATTAGTTTTACAGATATTTAGTCATAAACTAAACTATTAGACAAATTGAAAAGTTAACCGGATGATGGTGCTAGATGAAAACTCATCCGCAGCTAATCTTAGTTGTCGAGATAAGTCACTGAAAATGAAAAATGTCAACCTGATGGTGGGACGAGATGAAAAGTAATGGGATCACCAAAGTTAGAATCATCCTCTGAGTCGGTCCGAGAAGTAAGTGGTATCGCCGAATGCTAGCGGCCTTCCACCCACAAGGGCGACCCAAAGAATGTAAGGAATTTATAACTTTTAAAATGTTTTACCAATAACATTTTTATAACATTATTGCACAAAAAGAAGCCTGCAACAACATAAGTCTGAGTTAGACTTACCCGAGTGAGTAAGCGACTGACACTGACCTTAAAATGTTATACGATTAACATCAGCAGACTAAAAATACACTGCATCATGTCAATAGACCATGCACTCTGAGGCCTGGGGGGGGGGAAGGAAGATGAAGAAAAGAAACTGTGGTAATGTGATGAATAAATAGTTAATCTATTGCATAATAGCTTAATCAGAGTGCTACTAGTTTACTCTGGACTACATAATATTTGCTTATTTAAAAAATAGCTAAAAAAATAACGTTAATTACTAACACCTTTAAAAAGGGAAAGACTATTTAGGTGCTTGGGGAAGAACTATATAATTTGAGAAATACAGTTATATTAAGTGTGATCTGCAAATATTAATGTCAAAGCTATGCAGTTTCTGTGTAAACACAATGATTGGTGGTGGAACTGGCTGCGATGCAAGGGGCAGCAGCTCACATTCTGCCTCGGCACTACATTGGTCAGGGCCTCTGTTTGGAAACAACCCGTGTTTGTACAACATTTCATGGCCACCCAATAGAGATATTTGAAATGGCACAAAGTCATGGATGGACTGAAAGAACTCTGAAATTACTGACATGAATAAATAAATAAATAAATATCACCCGAGTCTGACGTTGGACACAGGCTTGTTTGATGACACGCGGAGTCGAGCAGGAAAGTCACAACAGGATGAAATACAACATTCACCGTGAAAAACTGCACAGAGGATAATCTGATAACACTGTAGTTACACAGAAAGGCAATAAACAGCGAATTACACTAATTGATGGGATGAAACAATGATACTCTCTTCTAAGCAAACTATAGCTTCCGAAATGTTGCGGCTGCCCTTGAGCTTAAAAAAGAAGAAGACAATGTTTCCCCTGTCCCATCCTCACAGCCTCTCCAAAAGCCGTTGAGTATGCCATCCAGCCTATGACTTGTGTGTGTGTGTGTAATGCTGATAACAACATGACCAATCACGCTAGCCAAAACAAACAAAAATGACCAATAAAAGAAAGTCTGTTGCAGGCTTAGCAACAGGGAAACCTCACTCTCACAAGACCGGAGACACCATCCAACCCACAGGGCTGACAAAGAAACATTATGCTTTCAAAACACAGAACAAAAATAATCTCCTCCAGGGTTAACTCAATATTTACAATCTTGTAATTTGGAAATGTATTCACACATAGGGCATCTTTTTTTCTTTTTTAAACAGCCTGCAACAATGTACATGTCGCTTAGAGACACATTGATTTCCCATCCCTATACCCCACCCCACCCCACTCCAAAACTCTTACTAGGGCTTCTCCTGATCTCCCTCTTCTGTGTAATGTAGGCACTCCCTCAGTAATGCACACCATACTCAGGGGCAGTGAGTGGGAACCCGGTCCCGGTGCTCCGGCTACTGTACTGAATACTGATTAGCTTCTTAGATAGCACACTAGTACAGCTTGGTAGTGAGACAAAGAGAGACAGAGAGTGTCCTGGAGAACAAGGAGGAAGAGGAGTCAGGGGAGCTGTACCCTCTAAATCTACAGCTGGTTACAGCTCCTGGTCTCCTCTGGTAGGGGCGGACTAGGGGAAAAAGGTGGCCCGGGAGTTACTGTCGGACCGGCCCACTCAATGCATCGCAAATTATCCATACACTTAACATTATTGTGGATGATTACAAAGAAATTACATCATATATGTGTTTTTTTTAATAACATTTGGATCCAACAATTTCGCTGTATGGACACATGGAATAAAATGATACTGCCTATTGTAACACTCCAAGGTAGGTATAGTTTGCTAGATGAATATGCTTAGGGGTGGTGAAGGTACATAACAAAACAATAAGTTAAGTAACAGAATCTAAACTAACTCTGCCGGCCCAGAGCATTATAGTCACATGGTAATAACAAACAATATCAGTATACTCATGTGTTATTATTACCTCACTACGTGAGTACTTTTTGCAGCAGCTCACTCTTTTCTGCAACTGTCCAGCATCTGCAAAACATCTGTCTGAGTAGCCATCAACATAAAGGCCTCCAGGTGCTGTTGAGAGCTCCTGAGACTGTTTTTGATATATTTCAGCGTCGAAAAGCTTTGCTCGCATGCTACCTGTGTGACAGAGAGGGTAAGCAGGAACCTGTATGCAAGGCCTATGATGTGGTGTGCATCTATCAGGAGTGTGTACTGCTTCAGAACTCGGCAGCAACAGATTGGACAGTCCTTGCAAAATGAGCGCTTTTTGTGAACCATCTCTGGCTCATCTTCAGCATTCTGTTGTCTTGGTTGTGTACTCCTCAAATACTGACACCTTCAGCCTATCCCACTGTCGTGCCAGACTTTTGAGCTTGCTTTGCAACTCGGCCACTGTTGCTCTGTCATCAAATGGCAGCAAACACTTGCTCAACTCTTGGGAGTGCTGCCTCTGGGAAACTATCGGCGTAAGATGTTACCTAGCGGAAGTTTTTTCGGGCCCAAAATGCACCAGAAGCACCATGTGTGGACACTCCACCAAGCACAACCACCTTGCCCCCCACCCCCGTAGTGGATTCACTGGCTCGGCAACCTGTCAATCAGCTGACATTGGGGCAAGACGGGGTCCTCAGAGGGCGAGCACAGAGCCATTAAGCATATTAGAGTTGCAGAGCGTTGATGAGAATTCCAAGTCCGCAGTGACAAAGCCGGGGTTGCTCCCCGGCACTGTGCTGACAGTGCAAAGCAGACGAGGAACGGGAGGAGGTGGGGGACTACCTGGATGCAAACACTGGCACTGCTGACTGTATGAGGTTGTTGAGGACAGCAGGATTACATAATAGAAATCACTGTAACACCTCAGAAGGAGGTTCCTACTGAATTATTTGTCCTTTTCCCCAAAGCATGTGCCACCATGCATGATAAAGTCAAAGCTGTTGTCTTAGTTATGGCTCTAGGTCATAATTCATAGAAGATTTATAATATCCAAATAATTGAACTTTACTGTGCCTTCAACCCAGTATATGCAGGGAAACACTGCAGATCCTGCACAAGATAAGAGGATATAGAGGAAAGAAAATGGATTGATGGATGCAGGACTTTTTTAACTATTTGCCCAAATTCAGCCTCTTTCCTCAGCTCCACCCACAACTCATCCATCCTTGCTCCCCCAAAAGGTGTTGAAAACCTTGGCTTTAACATCCAGCAGCGGAGAATAAACATGAAGCCCTTTGATAAGCAGCAGCAGCTTTTAATTTTTTTTTATCATCTGTTTATTTTCTGAATTGTGCATGGATGTCTGCAGCTCTGTGAGAAAGAACATCTACAATATCAAACTAAGGCTGTTCTCTTCCTCCATAACTTCCTCAGCAGAGCGATTCATGCTGAGCAGCACCATCACCTGACGATTGGTCTGAGACTGTAAGTCCACCATGACAGTGTGACAAATGTGACACCATGCACTACACTCAGGCTGAAGTGCATTGTGGAGGTTGGTCCTGCCTGAGATGATTCACCTGCTGTCATGTCTTTTGTTGACTGTGTCTCGTCGAGGATTATTACACTTTTAGAGACCTAAATAAACAAATGTGGGTTTCTATTAAACCAACATTAAGATCAGTAACAGTCTGACGGTGTCTGTGGCTAAGACGGACCTTAGTAATGTCGCTGCCTTCTCATATCTCAGCAATCACTTTAGTGAGTACAACGTTACAGTAATAAACAGCATAAATAAAATCATGGAATTGATGACTGGAGCTACACAAATTCAATTAAGTTGTAACAAGCCAAAGTTGGACATATTTTCTCAAAAGTTGGTTTCCGTTCACCTCTGACTAAATTACCAAAATGGATGCAGACTTATACAATAATGAATCACCCAAAGTAAACAAAATACATTTCTAAAACACAGCAGCACAGCTTGAAGAATTGTTAGTTGTGATGTAAAGTACAAGTGATTTGTATTGAATGAACTAAACTACTGGCATAGCCCTATAACTGGGCCTTGGTTTTTTTGTGTCTGCTGTGACAGTACAGTCTGTTCTGCTCACTTGACAGTTGACCCAAGGAGAGCTGCAACTGACGATGATTCATTTGGTCTATGACATGTAAAGTAAAAACGTAACATAACCTCGTAGAGCTCAGGGTGACATCTTGAAATCTTCAATCGACTAATCGTTTCAGCTCGACTCAAGTTACTCACAGACTTTGACTAATCTGATTCAAAAGTCCACGGGAATAAGCATCAGTGCCTGACTATTCTCTCTCTCTCTCTCTCTCTCTCTCTCTCTCTCTCTCTCTCTCTCTCTCTCTCTCTCTCTCTCTCTCTCTCTCTCTCTCTCTCTCTCTCTCTCTCTCTCTCTCTCTCTCTCTCTCTCTCTCTCTCTCTCTCTCTCTCTCTCTCTCTCTCTCTCTCTCTCTCTCTCTCTCTCTCTCTCTCTCTCTCTCTCTCTCTCTCTCTCTCTCTCTCTCTCTCTCTCTCTCTCTCTCTCTCTCTCTCTCTCTCTCTCTCTCTCTCTCTCTCTCTCTCCTTTTCAAAGTGCCTGCATTATCAAATTGGGAAATTCCCACATGTTCACTGGATTTAATTAGCCTTGTGCCATGTTTCTCAGAGTCATTCCCCAGTAGTATTTAGAAAGAGAACCTGTGTGCTTTGCAAAGTTTAAGCCTCCACTTGGTGATCCTAATTGGTTTTACAAAAATTACCCCCCTCCCCCCCCCATCTCTTGCAGAATAATTGCGGGCTATGAAAGACTTCCCCGCTGCATTGGCACAGTACATATGTACCTTAGTGTTGTGAGAGACAGGCGCTCTGCTTTTTATTGAAGTACAGTGGTAGCCTGTGTTCTGTTTAGGCCAAGCTGGGAAGGTTGTCTGTAGGAATGCTCAAGCAAATATTGACCTTCAATTAGGTGAAACAGATGCCTTCGCTTAGGGGCCGCAGTATGGACACATCAGCAAAAATATTGTACACAAACAGTCACAGAATATATATATATATATATATACACACACTGTATAAACATGAAGAGACACACCTACACACAAACACGTCTTGTGTAAATACATTTGCAGTGTGACATCAACTGTAAAACCTGAAGCCTCTTAAAGCTCAAACAGGATGTCAGCACAGCGTCAGTGGCGTCGCAAAACAAAAACCACAACAAAAATGAACAGTTCAACTCCAACGCAACACAAACCGACCGACATCTGTAGAGATTTGTGCCCTTTGATTTAGTGAGGAGCAAATGACCTTCCCAAGTGATGGCAGTCGACCACACTCCTGCATAATTAACAGCATTGAAAATGAGGTGTTCTTTATATGACCTTACCTGACAATGTCACAGCACAGCTTGCCCACAGGGACTGTGCGGTGAATAACTAATGCACATGCATGCATGCATGCCACCGCACAGCAGAGTATGTCCCAGAATGTCAAAAGGAGCTTCGACAGAGAGCCTCCCCCCTGCAAGCCAACACATCTCATGGCATGAGGGCCCGCCAGGTAAGCGAGCGTTCCTCAAGGCTGAAGGCTGAAGGCTGTAGACGGACAGCGCCATGAGAGAGACAAAACACATCTGGAATCAACTGAAGGCTGGTCCGCAGATTTCACAGGGATGTTAAAGAGTGCAGCTAAAGGAGGGGGTCCAGGGCTGAGTTCAACTGTGACATGGCTGGGGAAGGATTGCACTGGAGCATCGCCTGCTGCCTTGATTTGCTCAGCAGATCGGTTGGCGAGGTTGGAAGGATTTTCCTCCTAAAGTCCTCTTACCCTCCCGCAGAGCAGAAATCCCCTCCAATCCTCACTCGCAGTTACTGCAGGGATGCCTTACACACTGAGACAAAGGACTCCAGTTAGGGAGGAGATGAGAGGAGACAGAGGAGAGCGAGGATCCGTGAGGAGACGAAACAAGAGGAGAGGAGAGAAGAGAAGGGCAGAGGAAACAAGAGAGAGGAAAAGAAGCAAAAGGAAAGTGAAAGAGAAGAGATGAGAGGAAAGGACTGGAAAGGTAAGGAAATGAAACAAGAGGGCAGGAGAGAGGAGAAAAGACGACGAGACGCCACAGAGGAGAGTGAAGGAATTGACTCTAAAGAGAAGAAAAATGAAGAAGGAAGCTAGTATAAGGAGATGCATACCATTAAAAAAGTGTAAATGTCTCTCTTCTTCTCTTTCACCCACTCACAAACATATATTCATTTTACACATCACCATGGAACTGGGATGTGTAACGATGACAAAATACATTTGGGGGGAAGTAAAGCAGAGATTGACCACAAATGATCTTAATCAGTACATATTATTGGAGATTGGCATCTGTTCAGACGCCGTGTGTGTGCTGAGGGGTGTGGTCAGAGGGGTATCATGGGACCCAGAGAGAGAAAGAGAAAGATTTGGAAGAGGCAGAGATATCCAGTTGTGAAATATGACACCTCGCCTGCATCATGAATCAATGAACACACTTGGACGTGCATCTTTAGCTAATCTTTCAGGGTAACACAGAATCCTTACTGCCGAGCTACATGCATGACCTCCTGAGGGCGAGGTCTAATTCCTTCATTCAAATCGGAATATCCAGTAAACGATAAGCCACTCCCTGTGTGTTATCACTTTTTTCGGGCAGTCCCCAAGCAGCCCCCCCCCCCCTCCGATCGTTGTACGGGCCTCACCATTGAGATCCTGCCCTTGACAGACAAGCAGTGCGGAAGCTTACAATCACTATTGCACAACACTGGAACACCTGCACAAATAAATGCAAGAAGAAAACTGATTTTAACATACACTGAAAATGTCAATCTAGTCAGAGTGGCATATTATGAGCTGTGGAAGAGTTGGGAGTGATGTAATGAACTTGTGGCCTATTTCAGGGGAGGATTACCCCTCGACATTCCACTTGGATACCAACTGTGCCGAATTAGCTAATGATTAACTCTGACGAAGGGGAGCGTTTGAATGAGTAACCCCTCTGCAGTGCATCGCCTCCATGTCAAAACCGGAGCCGCCTGTCCATCATCGTCCACATAAATCATTACATAACCTGGGGCTGGCACCCATGGGAGCGGGGCCAGGCATGCACACTAACACACATATACAGGACAGACTCTTGCTCTCTGGCAAACACGAGGAAATTCTATCTGCTTTTGAAGAGTCCGCTAACACACTGGCCGGGGCGAGAGGTTGAGTCGAGGCCAGGCACTGATAGACAACCGCACCCCCCTGACACACAGTCACACACACACACACACACACACACCGAGGCCACAAGACTACATTGCATCTATTCAGATTATGTTACAATGCAATACAATTATTAGGCTAGTGGGGCATTTGTGAAGTTGCCAGAGTGGCACTCCTGGCCTCCATTTTGCAAGTGAGTCTGTGTGTGTGTGTGTGTGTGTGTTTGTACAAGTGTGTATCCAAAGTCTTGTTTTCCGGGTTCAGTCCGGTCTCCCAGCACTACAGTGGGTCTATTCTTCTCGGGTGCTTCAGAGAACAGAATTAATGACCATCAGCAGAGACATGAAAAGGTTGTGTCCACCCGCCACCAGGATTTCACAGCCTTCCCTGGGTCTGTGTTTAGTTTTCTTGCAGGAGACCAATAGCAATGCCATCCTCCTTGCATGCTCACGCAGAGGATAAAGTGTTTTATAAAACACTTTATAAAACATGCTTACACATGCCATTTAATACTTTGTGTAATCTGTCACACGTCGGGCAGAACAGACTGCCAAATAACACTTGTTCACTTTCTCTACAGGGTCACACCATCCGTGTAACGCCTAAGAATTTTACATCAAGGGTTCAGACTACACTGTCAGTCTTACTCATCCCCGGATCCTTTGCTCCAGCGTGGTTATCAGGCCTTTGTTGAGGTGTGTCTGAAAAGCCTGAGCGGGAACTCCACGCGACCCTCTTGCTGCCGATGGCATCTCATGCATTTAGATCAACACGTTGCCACCTGCAAGGCTGACTCAGAGAAATGGAGGTGGTATGCCACGTAGGTGGAGTATACTGTATGAGGTGATGAGTGGTTCTGTGCTAACTGGCAGAAAACTGTGCTTTTCCATGTGCCATGTTGCTTGCGCCAGGGAGAGATATAGACTCGCAAACACACACAAACCTGCCTGACTGACTGACTGAGGTGTCCAGTAATCAGTGTTAGTGCTGCCAGAGCTGTGTTTCACTTTTATTTCACCTGAACACACTCATCGGGCAGGTCTACGCCATTGTTATCGAATACCAGAGCTTTTTGTAATGAATTGGCACGGCAGAAACAAAGGTTGCACATTCAATTCCAGCTTTAAAAAGTATACTTTACAAGCCACCTTCAAACATTTCAGCCCAGTTACATTGGTATAAAAACATCAAAGTAGTCTGACTCACAGCTTAATGCTTCACGGTGTCAAACAATCTTGGAAATTTGTAAGGAAATGGAGCAGCGCTCTCCTTGGGTGCCTGCTGAGCTAGTGCGTTTCTGTAGCCAGCACCACAAGTGGTCTTGATCCAGGCCAGAGTGGAGCACTGTAAGGCTGCCACTTTGTGCTGATTCAATAAGAAATAATTGCATATTGGCCTCTCTCCACTCATCCCCCTTCACCACCTTTGCCTGACAATTTACTGTATTTCTGTGCTGTAAGTTACAGTACGGACCTGGAGCTGGGGGGAGCACTCTGCAGCAGGGCTGCTATTGTTATTGCTATATTCTTTGGATTGGATGGGGAGTTTTCTTTGAGGAGATATTGAAATTCCACTGCATAAAAAAAGAAAAAAGTATTTCTCAGCAGCTTTTGGGGTCCTCGTGTGCAGAGACTTTGCAAAGACTTTGCCTTGTGTCAATCATCATGTTTTTCTGATTTCTTTACTTGATGTAATAGATAGATAGATAGATAGATAGATAGATAGATAGATAGATAGATAGATAGTTGTTAAAACGACTGCTGATTTCCTGTTACTCTACTCAGCATGTAGGTGATGGTGTAGATGAGTTGATTCTAAGGAAACTATCTAGCATAATAAACGCGTCAAACAACATTCGCACAATCATCCATTGTGTTTGTATGCAAATTGTATAATAATAGTGGCATCATACCTCACTGTGCAAAGGTGAGCCCTGTGTGGGAAGTGTGACTCAAAGCAGTCAAAATAACAGAGACGAACAGCTGCCAAATTGAACCTGTTTTGGTCAACTTCACCCATCTATCATATAACAGCCGATGTACTGAGTACAAAAGCATGATGTCATCCACAGACAAAAACTAATTTTAAAAAATCTGGCATACAGCCCACGACAAATAAGTTCACAGGGAGGATTCGAGAATCTTACATGTGTGCGTAGCCTGCGCGTGTCAGTCCGCGCTGTTGCGCTCCTGAGCCGGTTTGTTGTTAAGCACGAACGCGACGTGATGAAGCACATCGTGCTGTCAGCTGGATGTGCCGCGCGCACCCGACGCCGCTGCACGCGCGGTAGTTTAGAGAGTCTCCGGAATCCCTCTCAACTGACCGCCGCTGTGGTCATCAGATATCACCACATCATCATCATCATCATCATCATCATCATCATCATCATAATCATAATCATCATCATCATAACCCGTAGCAAGGCAACTCAACTTCATGACCCACTCCGTGAACACACGGGCGGGACACCGCGCTCAACTTCCTCGCCGCGTCGCCCCTCCTCGACGTGACAGCGGCTGCGACGCAACGGAAACTAAGTCATAAACAGGCAGTAATGTAATGTTACGGTTTAATATTTACCAGCGTGCTTCGGTACCGACAGTTCAGCCATTTATCCCGTAGCGAATGGGCCACAAGTCCGCATTTCCTGGATGTCGATGCTGGGTAAAGCTGCTCTCGGTGCCCGTGTTTCTGGGGAGGGAGCGCCGGAGGGGCCCGGGCTGCTTCCGGCTGCTGTGTCCGACCGGAGCGGCGACGCCACGTTCAGCTGTCCGCCACAACAAAACAACATCGCGCCCTACGCACAACACACTCCCGGGCACCGCACCGCCCCGCACGGCAGGTCCGATGGGCACCGCCCCCCCCCCACTCCCTCTCAGCCTCCACCAATGGGCTGGCACGTCGAGCCCGCCTCATGAATATCCACGAGGTGGCAGAGGCGGCCATTGGTTGAGAGGATTAATGCTATTAATTACAATTAGCCAGGAACTCCTCATGCTTTGAACAAGAGTGTTGGAGGCTGACAGGGGTAATCATGCACCCTCTGATCCGAGCTGGTTTACTTTAGTTTTCTCTCTGATTATGCAGTAATATTTCACACATATGCATACCGCCCTTCACACCCTCCTACTATACTATACTATATATAAATAAAGTGATGCATCACTTACCAAAAGCAAAATCCAAGGTCAGAACCACAAATCAATTAACTCCTAGATGGCTGTGTGAACTGTTAAAACTTCGTGGGCAGTGTTTTGCAATCTTTTGTACTCAGCTCTGAGTGAAACTCCTGCTTATCTGACGACCATGTCAATCTGACCCCTTTATGCCTGAGGCCCAAGGGTGGGGGGAGCGATGAGGGCCTGTGAGAGAAGCAGTCCTGGTGTCTGTGACTGCTGCGTGCATTGGCATCCTTGAGATCAAACGGGTGTTTAAAGGCTGGTGGACATCAGAGCTCACAGGTGGTGGGGACTGGCAACACACTTCGTATTTTCCCCTGAGTGACATCAGTGAGCATAGTGCAAGAGTCAATAGGAAGCCTAACGCTGCTTTCTACAGAAAAGTCATATAAGGGTACATGTACAAGTTTAATGATGTTGAGTGGAGGAGAAATAGTGTAGAATAAGAAACCCTTTGGTCCTCTCTACATGTGAGCGTGCAGTCAGTCCCTCTCTTTTCTGTCTCAATGTGTCCACGCTGTCCATGCGTCTGCATCCGTCCAGCAAGCTAACTCTCTGTTCCTGGATGTTGAGAACGGGCCCGGCAGCAAAGAGGAAAAGGCAGGAAAGCAGAGGAGAAGTGGGTGGGCAGTGGAGGTTGGGGAGAGGTGCATAAAAAGAGGAGAGGAGAGCAAAGAAGACAGTGGGAGGAAGGAGTGCAGGGACACGCTGCGGTGTGAACGCTCCGTACTGCTACAATATGACTCTGACAGGCTTATATAACCAGAAAGGCCTGGCATTTGGCTCATAGCAGACGCCGGCTGCACCGACTGTTACATAACTGCATTAGCTGCTCCTCTGAGCTGGGGGAGAGCATGCGCACAGGACCGCCCCACACACACACAAACACAGTCCGACTTTCAGACTTTCAGCTTCATGGCTGCACTGCCAGCGTGAGAGAATGGCAGCGATCCAACAGAATTAGAAAAACAATGAAAGTCCAGTGGAAGTTCAACAATTTATTAGAAGCCAACAGAACTATTGGAGCCCACATTTTATGCGCTGGGGAGAAATGACGCAGTGAGTCTGACATCCAACATCTTCACTTCCCGTCATCCAGCAACAAGTGTCCCATCCTGAAAGGCCTAATTGGGGTTTAACGTTGGGTAACTGTTCTCAATGCCAGCAGGACTCAAACTCAATTAACTCCCCTGCATGGAGCACATCATTTAATGGGCCTGGATCCCACTCTTAAAAACCCAATTACACGTCAGATGGGCCTTTCCAGTCATTCTGTCAAAGCGGTGTTCAGGGATGCACACTCCTCTAATGAGAATTCATCCAACATCAGGGACAGCTGTTCAAGCTTTGTTGGCTGTAATGATAAACACAGAAACTAAGCTCAAAACGGTGTGATGATCTGTGTGAGAATGACCTTATTCATGACAAGTGAATGCAAAATGCAGCTAAACACTGACATTTTCAGACTAATGTGGGGAAGGCGAAGCCAAGATTAAGGTCAGGGATAACACTGGAAGGGATAACCTTGTTTCCGTTCAATCTGCAATTAAAAATCCCGGGATGTAGAGCTACACTAAGTGGTTCATAATCAGCACATTACAGCCTCTGATCTCTTATTACAGCGACAAATTGCATCTGATGATAACAGAGGAAATGAAGGTGGGATTTATGACACTGGAGCCAATGGCCAAAGACCGAGTGTCTAAAATCTATCCTCGGAGAAAAAAATGAGTTCACATTTTTACACCTGATGATAGCGGGGGAAATAAAAGTGTGATTTATGACACTTAGCTAATTTGTTCTCAGATGCTCTTGGCTGCGTTGAGAGGCTGTTCAATTTCAGATGAGACTAATGGAAGACTATCGCGCAAAGAGTTCTTGACACACAATGAGGCACGTCGACGAGAGTGAGGAGTAAATAGTGAGACCGTGTTAAGTGGACAGAACAATGACACTGAAACAATTACGACCAAAACACCAGAGATTTTGGGCGGAAATGCTGCCAGTTTGTTCTCGTTCGAGGACATCGTTGGTTTACAATGTGCGTTTGGCGACGATGATCGACAGTCTCACCGCGGGCCTGACCCACGAAGAGAAGTGTGTCAGGCCCGTGTGCAGTGCAGTGCTACAAATAGACCAGACGGGACTTCCACTCTGCAAAGCATCATGCAAGGAACACTGAGACGAGAGGCAAGTTTCATCGCTTGTGATGGCACAAAACACATTTACAGTTGTGTGCTGTTGTCCTCTCTACAGTGTCAGTGACGTCTTTGTTTCTGCCACTACATGCAAAGGAAATGAGAGTTCATTTTTATCAACTAAACCGTCACACAATACATCAACTCAGGATTGTCATGGATAGGCTGAGCGAGGGGTGGCATTGTGGGAGGGTGGAAGTTGACAGGAGGGGCAGTGTGGCCCGAACAGATCCAGACTGTGCCAATTGGTTGGAGTGACTGTAGCGGTCAAAACCAACAGGCTCCGTTTCCCAGCCGAGGAAAAAAGGAAATAAAAACAGCAGAGGTTGCAAACACTGGCACACGCTGCTCTGTCTGTACCTGAATAAGGGATACATCACAAAACAGTTACGGCTTCCATTTACAATTAGGCAAATCCCTGGTCAGAGCTATAACTATTTTTGGATTCACAAGTCGTTGGACTTCTGTCACAGGAAGCTGATTGGCAGAGCAAACACACAGTTAAGGGTCAAGACATCTGTGGCTGATGTGTGAGGGAGAGAAAACAGAGTCAGAGATTCAGCAGCAAGAAAGCAAAACACAGCAGCGGACATGGCAGAGTAAGGCCAAATACTAAGGCAACCCATCTGAGCAATGTGCCAAGCATTCGGTTTGCTTGTTTTGGACATCTATGCATACGATATACATCTGTACTTCACCCAGTGGAGGGAACATGCTGTGATGTGTAGATCAGCCCCTCCTTTCTCCCCAACTGTTACCTCATGACCTGAATCCTTGGGGGGGGCGGGGTATGTAGGCAGTGCTTTCACACTATCTGCACCCTGGTGACGCATTAGCAACAGGGAGAGGTTATGTGCAATCAATAACATCCTTGGGGCTCTTAAATCCCCCTCTTCTATTTGACCTTTTACTTTTGAGGCTCAATCAAGACAGAGTGATATATTTCTATATTATCTTTATTAAAAACAGCATGTATACATTAATTACAATATTAATTCATGTCATAAGCCCATGCCTTACTGGCAAGGCATAATTAACACACGTCAGCATTAGTGTTTTAATATTGTTGAAGGCACGTTTTTTTGAAATGGTAAAAGTTATGATCTAAATAGAGAAAACGTTCTCACACTAGCAGGTCGACAGGTGTGTAAGAGAATACCTAGGGTCGACAATATAGAACAAAAAACTCCAGCACAGTCTTCTTCACATGTATTGAGAGCTATTTAATGACAATGTTTTGGTAATTATGTTTTTTTATTGATTGATGTTAATGATTCTTGACTGATGTCATTTTAGTAGTGTGACCCGATTGGTCTACCAACTTATTTAAGACATGCTCTCTCATTGTTTTGTAAAGTAACCTGATGAAGGACTGTGTACGGAAACCTTCCTAAATATCTGTGAATGCAAGTGTGCGGCAGTTTTTTTGTTCTAAAAAGTTATGATCTAAAACCGTCAATTCTCAAAAGCTCAAAATTCCTCGCAACACTTTGAAAAACTCTGTTTATAATACTCATTATACAGCCGGACAGGAAATCTGATTCATGTGTGGGCATTGAAATGTTTGAAAATAATAATAACATTCTCAGTATTGAAGCAAAAAGAAATTAAAAGTACAATAAATACTGGTCTTATTTAAACCTTTTGAAAGCGACCATGAAAGTTAGTACCATTTAACAGCAATTCATAACTTCTGAAATGTATCATTGTTTTGTAACGATTCAAAAGTAATTGTTCCAACTTATCTCAATAGCACGCTCTGCTGCAACATACTGGAAATAATGGGATTTGAGAGAGCACAGGCCTCCTCCTGAACTGTACCGCTGCACATCGCATGACGTGGACTGCTATGGATCAATACATGTGTCCCTGCTTCAGACAGACTATACTGGTACAGGTTGCTGCCTGTGGCTACACAGGGCCAAACACAGCCAGACATGGAAAGGCGTAGCACCAGAGATAAAATATCCTACGTTGGACAAGGAAGAGCTGAGATTTGACTGGTGGTCTCTTAAGAATCTCTGGCTTGATGTGTAATGATGTGGATTTGCATACAGTCGGGCAGCTAAAGGGAAGCCCTATGATCTGTAGGGCGTGTCACATTAGTCTTATCTAATTCTCACACTCAACTCACTCTGGGGCTCCGAAGAAGGGTTCTCCTCGTTGCCTCCAGCACTAAGAGAGTCCAGCTAATCAGGGATTCCAGACCTGGCCAATCAGAGAAGTCAGAGGCATCTAGAAAGTGCCTTGTTGTAGAGTTCAGACTACATCATGCGGAAAGTAGGGATTTGCCTATGAAGGGGAGTCATTAGCAAAAAATAATAACTTCTTGTCGGCAAATCCATCATCAATCAGGCCAACTAATGAAACCATTTACATTTTCAAATAATTATTGCACAAAATATTCACACAGAGAAGTAAAACAACAAAAGGACAATCAAATCAGAGACAATTAATAGAAAGAAAAAAAAATACATTTCCTTAATAACATCCTTCCCTTTTTCCTTCACACAGCTGGATACACAGGGAAATAAACAAAACAACCAAATACAGCTAAAAGACAAGGCATACTCAGTTGAAATCCCTATTAGGGAAGATGAGAGGGGCGACGAGGGTCCAGAGGTAGAGTCCAAGACCCAGCCAGCTGGAGCTCATCTTCACCCACACAGCTGGCATACTGCTATGCATGGCCTGGGTGGTGGTTTCTGGTCTGAGGTAGGACAGAGGCAAAAGGACAATTCAAACCAAGTTAACGTAACACATGCACGGAAATGTGTGTCATCATAATGTTCTTATATGGCACAGAAATTATTGGAACTTTCACTGTGGGGGGGGGGGGGGGAATGAGCTTTCTGATTTTAGAAAATTACATTTAAGCTCTGTTCAAGGAATGGATAGCTTTCAGGTGCGGTGAGGTGCCCTCTTGTGGACATACGGGAGGCCTACAATGCCTGTGCAACAACTACTGAAAGCTTCTGGCTTCAAGATGTTTGGGCATCACAAAAGCATCACACATGCTTACATTCTTGCATGAGATATTGCATTACATATCTGAAGAATCGTGCTGTCGGTTTGGGTAATAATATGTTTGTTTGCATGTGCAGTGGCAGGACCCTGGAACTAGCTGAACTTGATGGAATGCAGTTGTTTTGGCAGTTTAAAAAATGTCTGATGTAAAAAAGGCTGAATGTCTGTGCTTTGGGTGCCTTATGTTACACGTTTAACAGTTTGTAGGTGACAGATACTTACTGGTACCAGTTGGTGAGAGTCATCATGATGTACAGAGAGGCCAAACAGAGGTGGAAGTGGAAAACAGAGTAGCTGTAAGAGACTTTCTCCTCCTCGTCGTCCATGGCCCTGAGTTTGCCGTCCTCTCCCACCACACCCTCTCCGCCTGACCCTCTACCCTCCTCTGTCTGCATCAACTTGTTTACCTGGGTGTTACTGGACGAACGGATACTGGGGAAGAGACGGAGAGAGACAGGTTTACAAAAACATTGACAATACGAAACTGAACATATTGTATAATTTGTGATGGTTTTAAACCTACCTGGCATAGAGAGTGCAGAAGAGGAAGATGAGCAGGCCAACAATGCTCTGAGCGTCCCACCACTGCACCTGTCCTTGGGTGCCGTCACCAGATGGCTCAGTGGTGTTGATATTGGACACTATACTCAACAGGCTGGGGTTACAATTTCGATCTAAGAGATCAGAGCGAACACACATGAGATATTTTATTACACTTTAATAAGTAACCTCATTAAAAACATCATAATACGGAAAACATGTTTACGCTTGACATTATCTTGTAATAATCTTGAATTGACCGTAATGGCAATACAAATGTTGTATTCATGTCAATTTACTTAAATGTTGACACTAAAGATGCTGCAAAAACATTAGAAGGTGATAAGAGATGGATTTGGAAATATGTGTATTTGAATTACAAAGTAAACATGTTTTCATGTTCATGAATACATAACTAACCCTTACATTAAAATAAATGTGAAAACACAGTTGTCCTTCTAACAGGGTTCCATCAACACTAGCTTTCAAAGTGGTTTCTTACATGTCACAACAGAGAAACACCCAAACAAAAAGAACAGTTTTTGTTCTGTTGTATTTTCCTGTTACAGTAACACATAATTGGTCATATTTGCAATGGGAAATAAGCAGCTGTTGCCTATGATATCTAGCAAAGACAACAGTGTGTGCAGTGTTACAACATCAGTAACTCAAGAAGGAGGAAGTTCTCTGGAATGACAAAGATTACGGGCATTTTTTCAAATAAAACTGAAGTCCAATTATATGTGGATTGTCTAGATGCATTTCAAATGTTTTGTGTAAATGTTTTTCAAAGGCGCTACTGTAGATACAACTAACCCTACCGCTACCACTAGCATGAGACAAGGAAGGTGTGCTAACTATTAGCAAAAAGCAGCTCTTTGTTCCTATAGCTTGACATGTAAAATCTTACCAGCATGATCAAAATGCTGCAGCAGATAATCAGCAAATGGATATATTGACAGAAAAGAGTTAGAATGATTACAACTGAACAACCAGAACCTACAGAAAAGAGCTGCAACTGTGAAACAAGACAAGCTGAGACTCACTTGGATTGTTGGTCATTGCGGACCAAGTGACATACATGGTGTAGAGGGAGATAAGTGAAGCCTGGAGCAAACCAGATTGTGGCTGTGCTTCCTGTAACAAACAGGATTGACATACACTTAATGTGTTTCCAAGTATATCTGCATCAGTACGGTCTTAGACTGGTCCACACTGTACCTGTATCTTAGGCAGAATGGAGACGATGGAAATGATGATGCAGAGGATGAGGTTGAGGCTGATGAAGACCTTGTGCTCTGTGCAGTCGTCAGGCTGTGTGTAGTAAACGTAGAAAAGCACCACAGCAGTGAAAGCCAGAGCATAGTGGAGTAAGGTGAAAGAGAGCAGGCCTGGAAATGACACGGATATGCATTAACACATATGGCTTAACACAGACAAAATAACGTGCTACTGATTTGGCTGGCAGAGCAGATGCTATTCGAATATTATGTAAATTGTATAATTGATCCGTTGGCAAATATGTAGCACAATATGGCAATAAATGCCTCTTTCAAGTGACTGCTGTACCTGCAAACCAGCATTTGTTGTCACCATCTTCAGCATTTTCTACCCACGCCTTGTTCCAGGAGTGGGCAAAATCAATGAGAAGAATAAGTTGGATCAGAATGAAGATGAAGGATCCCACAACGCCGAAGTAAAACCACACTGTGAAGTGAAAAAGAAGCACAGCTAAAACAGTTTGCCGAAACTGATGATCAGAAATAGATATTTCTCCTTTGCTCCAGTCGTCAGTGTCTGCTTTAAAAAATATATACAGTATTTTTTACTGTTCATAGTAATTCAACAGAGTATGTTAGTACCCGTAGGAAATGTTCCATCAGGGATGAAAAACGCTCCCACTGTAATCCCAATCAGGATCAGAAATTTAAAGAACCAGAACCTGTAAGGTAAACAGTTACAAACCCACAGTCAGTACAGCAGACGGACACAAGTAGCACATCCCTCCACGTCCCTCAACACATGTATTCAATCAGGCACTTACCCATTTTGAATAGGCGCACGAGGGTCTTTGCTGCTACGGACACGTATCATGATGGCGGCGAAGAGAAAGAAGAAGCAGGTCATTGCGAAGCACATGCGGTACACAGACTTGTAGCCCACAATGACATCACAGTTAACCTGGTTTTCAAAACCAGGTATAGCACTTCCTCCCTGGCAAAATCCTGGGATCTAAAAAACAGCAGACAACAATGTGTAATTAATCTTATCTAGAAAGAATATGTAAAACCGCAGTAAAAGCATCAAGCAAATGAATGCAATACAACCATGATGCAACCAGATTGGGAGGAACAGTGATCTCACTTTACGGAGCTCCGTCTCCATTCCAGGAAGGATCATGATGACGGACACCAAGGTACCCAGCAGCAAAAAGAAGGAGAAAACCAGCCGAGTGATGGTGGAGTTGTTGGAGGAGCAGCAGCAGCAGCCACACAGCAGGCATGGTGCTGAGCCACACAGACAGGAGGCCTGTGAATGATGGAGAGGGTGGTTAAAAGGGGGGGGGGGGAGAAGAGAAGAGAGAGTTAGGTTAAAGCTGCGGGCAGGAAAGGCTATTACAAAGCAAGTCAAATAATTCTGGGCAACTGCTTTAGTATGAATATATATTTTTCCTTTAGAAATACTGGGCTGGTAAATTATTTAACAAGAAAGTGGATACTGATATATTCATTAGTTACCTCACCTAAGTGAGTTAGCTAGCTAACGTTAGTTAGGTTAGACATGTTTCTAACGTTAGGTTAAATGGCCCGTTCCGGCACGCCCACTACTGATTAATTATCTTAGTAAGCCAACTTCCCTTATATGTTTAATGGGTCCCGTTCGGCTAATATTTGACGTAAAGTCAATACATTCACCGACGTAGCGCTTAAAGTAAGGCTAATTCTTTAGCTAACGGCCACCTTAGGTTAGCGTTAGCTCACGTAACTTTAACACGACGAGCTAGCTGACGTCACAGCCTTCCGTTAGTACGGGAAATAACATTCATATTAGTATTGTGATTAGATACTTACGCAGCTGGCTAAAGAGCACAATGCCAGACAAGCCCCCATTTGACTTGAAACGGATGAAATTAACGTTAGTGTCTCGTAGCCGTTCGCTGACAGGTCAATGTACACAAAGAGTCGGAAGTTAGTCAAAGGTTTTTCAAAATAAAGGTATTCACGATTAAAATCCCTTCAATATAAAACACCTCACTGTCGTATGCTCGGCCCACAAAGAGATGTGAGTAGGATTGTCTTAGTATGAGATGATGCTGCATTTTAAAGAAATGTTAACACATTTGTGGGTTCTTCACGTGTTGTATATGTTGTGGCGCAGTTTATTTCCACCAATCCCCAACAAGTGTACGTGTCTGCAGAGCACAATGATAATAACAGGAACCAACTTTGAAACCAACAATCTGTTCTCTGACTTAGCATCCCAGGAGCTGAGGTCTGTTTAAATACATGCATGTATTGAGAGAGCCTGTCAGGGGTGGACAGAAGCCTCTCCAAAGCCCCTGCTGTTGGTAGTGCACCGGCACAGCGAGGAGCAAACAGTGATGGCATTTCTAATAGACCCTGTAATATCTTATCTGGAACAAGAAATATGCTAGTGCCACAATCTTGATTTATTTTCTATTAGGTAGGAGTACTATTTCAAAAGGGGGGATGTATACATTTTATTGAAATAAACCCATAAGGAATAAAACACACAGTGACCATGCAACAATGCATGAATTTGATTAACATGAGTGGACTTTGTTGTTCATGTTTAATACATGTAATGTACAATGTACAATATGAATCCTATTGCTTTGCACATATCCCAAATCTTGCATCGATGCTGTGGTCCACACTGCACGTTTCTCATTGTGGGGCTATTAGACACAGATGAATGCTTCTTGAAATGGGAAGTATATCAAAACTTGTAATTTTCTTTACTTCCCCCAAAGTCATCTGCCTACATGAAAGTATGTTTGTCCTACCAGTTCATATGTCTTAAAAAAACTAAAACATATGTAGCTTATGACTAAAGCCAACAGCAAAATATGTGTAACATAAAATGAGAGTGGACCTTGTGCTACTTCAACAACGGCAGTCAAATTTAATCGTCAAACACTATAAAACTGTTCATGTCTTATTCTCACCACAAGATGGTATGATGATTCTACAGAGCAACTGATTGTTGGATATAAAGCAATTAAATCAGAGTAAGATCTGGTGCAGCAGCAACCCATCTGTGCCATTCTTAACTATCTATTGGTGTATGATGAATGGCAACAGGGGGGCTCATTGCAGGACTGAGATTAATATTTCAAGAATGTCTGTCAATGAATATATCCAATACATTTTTTGTGGAAATCTATATTAAGATTAATGCCTGTATACCGGGGAAGGTGTGTGTATTAAGGTCCTTGCAGGCTGTTGATAGTATCTGCACTAAGATCAGAGATAGACAATAAAGCATAGACCACAAGTGAGTCAATGATAGCTGTATCTCCTGATACTGACAAGAACTCTGGGATTAATTTGTAATATTACTGAACTATATTGCTGATTAGTCAAACACCAAGATTCCTTGAGGATAACGAGAAAATTAGTGCAGATTTAAGGAGGTATACAACTCATTTGTGGGCTTTGAAGTTTCAAGAGTGACATAAGTTCCTTAACACTGGCTGCAATTAAAACGTTCCTGATTGGTAATTGAGCATGTAGATGCTGATGAATCCTCCTTTGTCAGCAGTACAATGAAAACATGAACAAATAAATAGTGTAATTGTATCGCATGTCCACTGATAAAGAAGACAGAAACCTCAGTGTCATTATATAAGGGATCCTTTACGAACATACTGCTGTTTTTACATCACAACTGTTTGTTTTCGAGTAAAATATATTGCTAATTAAAAGTTGCGATGAGGCAGCCTTTTTGCAGAGGTTTTCTCTCGTTAAACATGGAGCTATTAGCTGCCTTCGGGGAGCTAATTTCCACCCAGGAATCAAAATGAGTCTATAGTTTTCTTGCATGTATGTGGTGAGGTACTTTTCAAGCTGAAAATTAAGCCCATGTGTAACCAACCTCTGTCATACATTGGGCGTGTAAGCCACTCACCCTTGAGTCTTGTATAATCACCTCTTTGTTCTGACACTGGCGGGGCTCCCTTAGCAGCTACTGTTTGTGCAACGAAGCTACCAGGATTCAAACTTTACTTTCATCATCACTCTTTCTCTCTTTCATCACTCACTCCAAGGACATTCTCGTAGTTTTCCTTTTAAAAGAACATCCATCCATCCATCCATTTTCAATACCGCTTATCCTCATTAGGGTCGCGGGGGCACTGGAGCCTATCCCAGCTGACATAGGGCGAAGGCAGGGGACACCCTGGACAGGCCGCCAGTCCATCGAGGGCACTTTTAAAAGAACATTCAAAGGAAAAAAGATTACTGTATCAGTTTATTGTGTTGGAACCTTCCTGAACAGGAAGTACATCCTCCGATGGGCCTTTTTTCCTGATGGTGGCTATGTTTGGCGCCCGGTGTGGCTCCGCGGTGATGGTGATGGTGGACAGCAGACAGTGTTGTTCACTATGTTAAATGGGGCAGTGCCAGCCATTCATCCAGGTTGGGTGATGTCAGGACGGGTTAGGGATATGAATTTGGGCTTTTTAAACCTGCAGTAAAACACATTCAGGTCATCTGCCAGTTGATAGTCATGGCATTGGGTCGTTGCCTGAACATCTTTCAGCTTTTCAGTCTTGCTTCATCACTACTCTGATCTCTTTTGTCAGCGTGTTTCTGGTCTGGTTGTACAGGATTCAGTCCCCAGTTCTGCAGGCGTCCTTCTTGGCCTGAAGCTGCCTGAGTTTAGTTGTTAAGCAGGATTTTTTGTGCGGCAAGTTTTAGTCTGCACGCACATGTGCTGATGTAGGATGTCACATCATTACAGACTACATCCTTTTCTAAAGATGCAGCCTAAAAACCATCAGTGCAGTCAGTAGGCTATAGCTGAAACACGTTCACTATGCCCTTATTATGTGTAATAACAATGCTTCTGGGTCCTTTATGTGTTTTCCCACCCTCATCAGTAGTTTGTGTATTCCTACACGATGGAGCAATGCTGTACTGTATACGAGAATGTAACATTAGGGTGGAGAGAGAGAGCTCTGATTCACTGACACACTTAATGTTAGCTTTACTTTTACTTTATTATGAATAGGCCCAGTATTAGAGACACACTGTTGCAGTTCCAGTGTAAAGTCCATGTAGAAATAGTGTTACTGTCAACAGTCTGTCCTGTTGCACACACTTGAAAATGTCAAATTTACAAGCTATTGGCATTTCACACCACAGGTTACACTGAAAGCCAAACGTTCTCTTTAATCATTTTGTTTCTCTGATTAAAATTATTACAACAGAAATGTGAAGAAATCAAATAAAAATGTCTAAGAACGTATATCACATACAGGTAAAGGCACATCAACAATATACACAAACATAAACTAAAATGAATGACAATTACCTTGTGGGTGCGCCTGTTGGACCACATGCGGCGAGGTTAATATGGGGGCTGTATGTCTTTCCCACGGATATGTACATCCATGGTCTTTGCTCTGCATCCATAATGGACCTTACCCAGAATGCCACATTTATGTCCTGAACTCTGGGCTTCTGAGCCCTGTTATACACATCAACATAACACCTTACACGCACAGAACAACATTTCTGACCTAACATTATTTGACTGAGGTGTAATCATACAGTTTGATTACACTGTGTGCTGCTTTCAAACTTAAATGTAGTTTTTTTAATAATAAATAATATATCATAATACCTGCCAGTTTACTTTCAATGTAACATTGACTGAATTGCATATCTACATATGTGGCTGCCATGCACGTGACATAGCGTTGGGTACGCGCAGGCGTGTTTTGCTCTCAAAGCTACGAGGACGTGCCAGCTTTGTGTGTCTGTTATTTCGGCCTCGCGCTCCTGGCGCTGCAGTTACAACGCCCCCTCTGATTGGTGGGTCTGGACCAATGAACGCAAAGAGCTCTGGGGACGGTTGGGGTGAAGAGGTTTTTGCGCGAAGAAGGTGCAGATGTTGGCGGTTCTGAGCAGAGGAGAAGAAGAAGAAGAAGAAGAAGAAGAAGAAGCAGCTCTTCAAGCCGAGACACTTGACGGTGAGAACAAAGCCTTTATGCTAATGTTTAGCCGGGCTTTCAGACCATTTAAACCAAGTCTCGATGGAGTTAAAGGTCAACGTGGTCACTTGTTTTGTGTTTGTTCAGCAACGCCGAAGTAATTTGCAGTCACGTTAATTAGTGGACTTCATTGTTGTGCACGTCGAGAAAAAAAAAGCTTTAAAAATGCATTCAGGCTGGTTCCACAACGTTCATTTATTCACACACATCTTAATACACACTATGACTCACTTTGGCCGTAGGTTGGTAGTGTTTTTGAGTCGACAATGACATTGTGTAACAACGCAATAACGATAAGTTTAACTAACTAACTAACTAGTTAGTTAACTCAGCTACCTGTAGTGGTGTAGTCAGGTATTTATTTTGTCTTGCTCTTCATCACCGTTCTCACATTTCATGTTCTTTTCCAAAGTGACTGTGCTCCTGAGTATTTCAAGTGTGTGTGTGCTTGTTCAGCATGTCTACTGCCCCGCCCCCCGCCATTTTGGTAAAAAACACTCTCGAGCACCTTTTACCCGACTCGTGATGAGTTCACTGACATCGTGGCCTCACCGTGCTCGAGAGACCCTCCCACTGTGAGACCGTCACACGCTCATATTGTTCTTTGACTTTAGGCATCAGTGAGGAGGAGAACTTGTTCTGCCTGACAAGTCATGTCATGTAGTCACCGGTAACCTGACATATTATGCACAATAATATATAATGTGCAGCTATGCAGCACTAACTGCTGTGTATGGATTATGCTCAGAAGATTACCAATTGCATCAAATGTAACAGCATGTGTATACATGGAGGAATGAGGTTTATGATTCTAGAAGCAAAAGCAGGAGGGAAACTTGACCATGCTTTTCTATCAACACATAAACTCTCCCCATAGTTGCATGTCCTTGAGCAAGACACTGAACCCCCCACAATTCCCGGGCGCTTTACTGCAGCCCACTTCTCTTTAATAACTACCACAGGGATATATAAAAGTGTACATTTCTTTTTTTTCTTCTGTAACTGTCAGCTCCAGCAACGTTGCTGCTGTGCTGCTCCTGCTGAGAGGACACGTGCATGCTGCAAAAAGTAGCACTCTTTCATATGTAGACAGTTGACCAAAGTGAATTTAAAGCTTACCCAGCTTGTATTATTAGACATATCTTGCTAAATAATAATCTCTTTGTTTCATTTTTTCTTCTAGTGGTATCAAAGAGGCAACATTTCTGCTGAAATGGCAAGCTGTGGAGGTAGGTGTCGTTGAGTGGTCTTGCATTTACAATCAGAAAAGTGCTGATATAGTTCATAATTAGTCATTTGTCATTCATCAAATAAAAATGGCTTATTTATTAATATGAAATAAAGTATTGGTATGTTGGGAAACTGACCTCATCACACTTCTGCAGACATCCAAGTGAAGGAGCTAAACAAGCGTGCTTCCGGTCATGCATTCGAGGTCATCCTGAAACCCTCAACCCCAGATGGCAGGAGCGACTCCCCGTGCCCATTGTCCCCTCTTAAGAAAAAGTCAACATCACTGGATGAGATTAAGAGGAAACTGGAAGCTGCAGAAGAGAGACGCAAGGTATTATCAAACCACTAAAACTGAATACCACGATATGAGCTGTAAAGCTTCGCACATTGGTTTAGGATTCAGGTTCTTCCTGCAAAAAGCTCTCTTTTGTCATTTTATCAGAGCCACGAGGCTGATGTGCTGAAACACTTAGCGGAGAAACGAGAGCACGAGAAGGAGGTCATCCAGAAGGCCTTGGAAGAAGACTGCAACTTCAGCAAGATGGCAAAAGAGAAACTCAATCAGAAGATGGAGGCAAACAAAGAGAACCGCACTGCAAGGATGGCAGCCCTCAATGAGAAGTTCAAGGAGAAGGTGAGTTCCTAATGGCACGTCAACCCATGTCAAGCTTTATGTTGAAATAATAAACTACAGTGTTATGATGCTTCTGCTTATGAACACTAACAGGACAAGAAGCTTGACGAAGTGAGGAAGAACAAGGAGGCAATAAAAGAAGTGGACAATTAATTTGTTTAGGAGCTGGAAAACAGTCTTTACATCTCCAAAGATAAGCGTTATTTTTTTAAACTGCCGCTTCTACGATGTTGTTTGTTGTGTTAGTTCTGCTTTTGCTGTTGATTTTAGATCAGGTGTGCAAATAGTCAGGTTTTACTTCACTTGTAGATTTCTTATTGGCAGCTGAATAGACTAGATTTTATCGTACAAACTATATTTTTTCATTAAGAGGCATTAACAGACTTTGTGTGTTACGAATGAATGAATAGTTATCTTCTGTACGGTTGTTCATTTTGCATGTTTGAATATAGTGTACAATACCCAGGTTCAACCATTAAACTATATTCCCAATTTGTTTTCTTTCACTGTCTTTGTGTGTGTGTGTGGGCTGTTTGTGCCTCATGAGGGTTGAAGATGAACAATTATATTTCCAAAACTTGTGATGAAAATTGACAACTGAAATGAAAGGGGCGAAAACAAACAAGTCTTGTGTACATATAATTTACTGAGTGATACGTTGACACTGCTGACACCTAGTGGCAGTCAGGTAATATTGAAATTGTTTAAAGCCGTTATACTCGAGTGGTCCCAAGATAAATCTGAAGGATATTACATGACAACAAACATTTTTTAGAATTTTTTTTTACAGAGGCAGCCTTTTAATGAAACAGTTCAGCTAAGCCTTTATTTGGACCAGGAGGTTTGGGAATCATACTACATTATTACAAAATAATATATTCTATGTATGTATATATCTATTGGCAGCGTCATATTCAATGTAGTCAAAGCCAACAAAACACCTTCATATTTCTTGTTTTCTCAATCAAGTAAAAAATCTTAACAGGATTTAAAGAAACCAGACATCACTCTTTAGTTTAACCTGGCCGCAACCAACACGCATGAAACCAATGACTAGGGGTCACAAGAACACATTGCTTCACTCTAAAGGGTCACAAGCCCAAGAGGCTGGGTACCACTGTCATACAGTATGTGATAATAATATGTGATTTATGGATGCATATGTTTAATCAGCGTGTATCCATCAATCTACTTGCTCTTAAAAGTGTGTCTCTCACTTGTAAGCAATGATGTCATCATGCATAAGCGGCTAAATGACTGTCACATGTTCTTGCAGTGAACATGGCTTTGGAGGGACTTGAATGCCCTGACAAGATGGCGGGACACATTCAAGGGCTCTATCAAGGCTATCTACACTAATCAATTGCACGTGTTGATTACACTATTATTTTGAGTTGTTTTTTTGGGAGGGGAATGGGGGAGGGCTACTGTTTTAATGTTCGCTAAAGCAGTTCATTGTAACAGAGGCCACATACATGTGTCACCTGCGTGCCACATGAGCCGCCGCATTTTTGCCATATTCAGAATCCTTGTCTTACGGGTTTGTTTACACTTGCTTGCATCTTGCACAGTTGCAGTCAGTGTCGAGGCTGTCGGCCATGTTGGAAATGTCAGTCGGTGCCAAGTGGCATTTATTTAATGTCGAGCTCAAAGCAGTTGTGTGTGTGTGTGCGTGTGTGTGTGTGGGTGCGTCTGTGCGTGTGTGTGTGTGTGCGTGTTCGCTCAGTGATGATTCAGTCTGTTGTCTGAAAGGTTCTAGTAATTGATCAATGCAATTTAAAACGCTATGGACATATATAGTAAATGACACACAGTTGCAGGATCAATTCATTTCCTCAATAAGAAATTAAGAGAAATACTTCTTATTGGGCTTAATGCCAACCACAGACACCAATAGAAACGTTGCTCTTTTGAGAAGCACATATCACAATACCTGTCACTGGTGGAGAAGGTTTTTTAAAGCTTTTTGGCGATCTGATACTTTGTCACACAATTAATGTGTGAAGAAATATAATTTAGGAATAATTTTTTGGGGATGATTAAACATCATTGCTGTACCTAAGAAACAAACATAACAGGAGGGTTTATATACAATTCTCTTAAAATGTTGGCAAAATAATGGCAAAGGTCAAAGGTGACGCACATGACCAGGCAGTTTTGGATAAGAAGAGAGCAAACAAAAGATGTCTCTTTCCAAACGAAAAAGGAAAGCCCACTTATCTTTTTAGATAGATGGACATTACACTATTTTTTTGTGGAGTTTGCTATAAATATTACTTGCCTGTTATATGAACGCGTGACAGTCTCACAGTGGGAGGGTCTCTCCAGCACAGCGAGGCCTCGATGTCAGTGAGCTCATCGCAAGTCGGGTAAAAGGTGCTCGAGAGTGTTTTTACCAAAATGGCGGGGGGCGGGGCAGTAGACATGCTGAACAAGACCCCGTTACTGCAGCAGTAGCAGCAGATCCAGAGGTGGTTCTTCACTGCATTAGACACCAACAGTGCAGTGAACGCTTGAAATATGAACATCAAGTCTGTTGTCCTGAAATGTATCAATCACATCAGGTCCAGGAGTTTACAGCACCTCCGGTTCACTGCCTTTTTTAGAAGAAATTGAGTCAACATATGGTGATGTGCTTCATTTTACTAACTTTACTCCTTTTCCGGAGTCTTTCTCTCCTCACAGGTTTACATGGCTCTTGGTTTTGTCTGGACAAGTGGTCCTGCCCGACACCTTCTGCTATTATCATTATTATTATTATTATTATTATAAATTGCATTGCAATTAGCATTGCCAATATACCATTACTGCTTTTATTATCATTATTATTCGACTATATCCACTTGCTGTTTTTTTTGGTAGTTGTAACTTTTTCATCGTGCCTACTACTATACATGATAAAACGTTCTGTCATACGCATTGAATGCGTTGTGACTGCTATGTTGTTCATTCTGTACACATGAAAATATTGCACTTCTGTCCATCAGGGGAGAGGGATCCTCTTCTGTTGCTCTCCCGAAGGTTTCCTCATTTTTTTCTCCCTGTTAAAAGTTTTTTTGGGGGGAGTTTTTCCTGAACTGATGTGAGGTCCCGGGACAGCGGATGTCGTATGTGTACAGCTTGTAAAAAAAATAAATAGATTTTGGGGTGTACAAAATAAAATTTATTTAATTTACTTATTATTATTATTATTATTATTATTATTATTATACATTACATTACATTTAATTTAGATGACGCTTTTATCCAAAGCGACTCATACACAGCTACGGGGAGCAATTCAGGGTTAAGTGTCTTGCTCAAGGACACATCGACTAGGACTAGAGGATTGAACCACCAATGCTCTAATTGAAAGATGGACCTCCTGACCACTGACCCACAGTCGCCCATTATAGTATATATTTTATCACAGCTGTTTTGCTGCAAATTGAATAACATTATTGAACAATAAAATGACGTTTCAGTCCCTCGCTTCTGCAGCTTCTGCTCCCTGTTACGAGCTGCTCTCCTCTCTGCTGCAGGTTTGGTCATTTCAGTACGAACAGATCTTCATCACATCCAGCGGTCGGGGTTCCTTCTGCTGAGCTCAGCAGGCGTCCTGCTCCACATCCCTTCACCCGTCAGCCAACTCACCACCACCAGTGTCTAGACTGCGGGGGGATATTCGGCATCACCAGCCCACCCCTAAATATGACTATGTCACGACGAGGCCTAATAGTCAAAGACTCTCCACAGTTCTAATTTTATTGTGCACAAATCTAATAAATGTACTAGTTCAATATCAATTAAGTCTCTCTTAAATTAATTATTTTTTCTCTGCTCTCACATTTAATAGTTATTCTCATAAACTAATTTGCATTCATAGGAAACGTGGTCTTTGTCAGAGAAAATAATCCTTCTGAGTTTTGCCAGCGATGAAGTTAACCAAGCTCCAATCATGATTTGAGAGTCTGCTTTTGAAAAGCAACCTCCTTTAGTGTATGCCATCCCAAAATGATTCATAGCTATTCACAGGCTGAGACACAAAAGAAGCCTGATTCAATTGCCCATGCAATTTACTATTTAAAAAAAGGTAAAATGTAATTAGGTCTGGGAAAAACAGTGGTTGGCTCCTCTAATGTCCAATCAGTCCCCCAACAAAGGCTGACCTCAGGTCTGTCTGAGTAACCAGGAAGAAAGGCACAGGTGAGCTTTCCACCCCTTTTTATAGGCTCTGCCCCTTTGCCTTGGTCCTAATGGTAGGCTGCCTGTTACCTGCCTTCCCACATCTACCTTAACTTTAAAAGGCCACCGTCCTGGTGACAACAATGTGTTACATCATGATAGTTTTCGACCCATAGTCTGAACACTGCATAGAGCGGTTGACTGGATGCGTGAGGAAGGTTATTCTCCTTGTTACCTCTGTTATTTTCGACTGCCCTGCATACAGATTGTGGTAAATTAAAGGGCTTTGTGTGGTTGCCTGCCGTAGTCCGATAGGAACGTCACACCGGAACAGGGGAGGTAGTAAAAGAGTCATGTAACGGGTCTGCTATGCAATTTAATTAGCAATTTAATTTGTAGGCACGCACGCACACACTCACACACACACTCACACACACACACACACGCACGTACACACATGCATGCACACACACACACACGCACACACACACACGCATACACACACACACACACACACACAGTGCTGCACAATCCCATCTTTGTCATGTGTTGGGAAGAAACTGATGGACCCGTCGACCCAGGAAGCTGCTCGTCCCATAATGCCGTGCTCCTTGACCGACAACACAGGGCACAATGGCTGGCTCCACTCCAAGATGTCTTTCTTAGCCTGTGCTGGATGTTCGGGATCTTGCTCATGATCATGACTTTCCCTGGCTTCACCCATGCTTTATCAGCATACATTTTATCTGCTCTGTTCCAAATAATGAATCGCGCTCTGAGCCTCTGTTGCCAGATCATCCTGGAGTAAACGAATACCCAAAACATATTCAGCGTTATCATAAACACACCCTGAATCCTTCTCTATTGGGTAAATACATTACAGGAGGGTTTGATTCAGGAAAACAATGCCCATCTTTCAGAAGCTCTGAGTCTAACAAAAGAAACGTTGTTTATGAACGCTTCACAAGGGAAAGTCGCAGGCCTCTAAACTGATTTGACCACACACGTTGAGAATGTTTGTTTTGATAACAAAATGAGATCCAGCTGCCTTATCGCTGCAATTTGGACGTTAACTTAGAAACCCAAAACACTGAAAGAAGGGATGTCCAATTTAACTTTCATTTGGACACAATGTCATGCTTCAAATTCTAGCTTTGTTACAATACCAAGCATGAGGTAAGTCTACTATCTAACTTTTAAATGGTATTTGAATGTACATTTGTATGGGCCATTTAAGTTACTGCCCACTTCATTTATCCCAGTTAGTTCTTAAGATTTTGTGGAGAAAGGAATATTTAACTGGAATTGACCTTCAACATTTGTTAAATATATTGAACCGTGCGCCAGCCTAATAGACACACACTACATGCAGGTGAGACACGCAATGGTGGAATGTAGTACATTTACTTTACCATATTAAATTCACAAAATCCACATTCAACTAGAAAATGAAAATCATCTTACTTGGTTAGTGATTGAAACAGAATCATATAAGTAATGTAACACTTTGAACGATCCATTCAGCATAATGCATACTGGTACATATCATACTTTAAAGTGTCAAACCCAAAGATTTTTATTTAAATGAATGTTAAGGATTGTCACTACTTAATTAATACATAGAATTCAGAACTCCCATTGTAATAGTGTTTTTAACTATCTTCCTCTCCTGTAGACAGCCTGAAGTGTAGCATTACAGAGAGCAGGCTGTCATCACCAGTATGACTGCTGACCACGCGCGTGCATAGACTTCATATAATAACGCGTATTATTATACAACCACGAGGGATACCACTACATTACAAATATGTCCTTCATTACATAACGGTGTTCCCTCGTGAGTTAAAATGAGATTATTATTATATAGTAATAATTCCTTATTTAGAATAGCAACTAGTAACATTACTTATTAAAAGGTATACCCGTGTAATAAATCTGTGGTCAACTACATAGCAACAAACTGGTCCTCATAGGACATAAATGCCTCATGAATTCATATGTCAGTGGAAGAATTTCAGTGGAGGGCGGGTGGGCCGGTCTGCCAGGTGGCAGCGGTCATTGGTCGAGCGATGCGCGCGGCCGCGAGACAGAGCGGCACCGCGCTCGCCGATTGGCCGGAAGACCCGCTCGTCAAAAAGCCGCCCCTGTATCCTCCCAGCAGCTGCGCGGTGAGAGCCGCCAGGCGCTGCTCCCGTCACGCTCATCCTTTTCTGCTCACCCCTTCAAACAATGTTATCTCTATTCGACTCGGCTCTACACCGCTCATCGACCGCTAAGCTCAAGGCTCTGGATTGATTCGACCGTCTACAGGTACGTGCGTGCCATCTGTTTGCGTCATTTTTTAATCCGAGCATGTTTTTTATTTTTATTTTTTCCCCCCGGTAAAATGCTAAAGTGGCACTCCAGGAAATACGGTCATTTTTCTCATGAACGTGCAGCGGTTTCTTCTTAATTCTAACACCACACGGCGCAGGGTTTAGATGCACATGGGGAAGAGAAGCGAGCCTCCAGGCTCGGGGGAATGGACATTTTCTTCGGGACACTGGATCTTAAATTTGAACAGACATATATATTTATATATATATTTATATATATATCAGGTGCATATATTCGCTTGAGGGAATTCACTGCAACAGGCCCACACAGGCCCGGGGTTTAAACATGCAATTGGGAACATCCTTCTTTCTTATTGTCGAGCATTTTTGTCTTTAGTCATAAATATTTGAAAGGCTTTGCAACCCTGGTTGGAAACGGAGGGTGTGGACGTCGGATGGGGTTATGTTACGTAATCTCTTCCCGTTCATCACTCCACGCCTTTCCTCCTGAACCTCGGCCTGTGTTCATCCCACACAGCCTGGGCTCTGCACACATCAACTCAATGGTGGTGGCACTGGTTTCCGCCCTGGTCCCATATCTGTATGGTACATTGAGGGCTTTTGGAAGCAAATGTGAGGCCTTTTGTCAGATTATTTAATCCATCGCTCTTTCCTTTCCTTTTAATAGCATCACTATACACTCTCTTTTTATATCAAGATCTATTTTTAAATGCTACCTACTCGTATAGACGCTCCAGGAATTATTGACTCTGTCGAGTTCCTCCACCTTTCAGGAAGTGATTTTTCCTCGTTTGCAATCACCCATACGGACAATTGAAAAAGAAGGCCTCATTGGTAGATTTTATGAGTGTAAGGGCAGCTGAGGTCAAAGCTTTATTGCACCTGAGCTCCCAGTGGGTTGCAACAGTCCTTCAAAGCGGTGCGTCGGGTTGTAGAACAGATTAAAAGCTCGGGGACACATTCAGAGACACAATTCAGAAGGTCAGCCTGAACAAACAACAACAACAAAACAGACACAACTACTGCCGCCACATATAATACTCATATTCAACAGTTTGAGAAGATATCCATGATGCATGATGAATCATAAAAAGAAGCAGGTTGATTCCTTTATTAAAACCCAAGACACTTAAAACAACACTAATCAATATTTCTGTACAATAGACCAACATGACTAATGTGAATGGGCTCGCTGTCAGTGTAAAACACACAGCACTGCAATTAATCTCCAAGAATCCTTTTAGTCGATGGCCTATTGCTTTGGTGTTCTGGCCCATATCTCCACTCTCATCAACCTCGAGTCCAATAAACCGCTGGACGCCACCTGCCCGGCACCCACCGGCAGACAGACACATTTAGCAGCGAGCTGGTGAACACAGTGGAGCGCTGGAGGTAAAGAGACAGATCCTTTTCAGAGGAGTCGGTGGGGAACAAAACAGAGCTAAAAATAGGCCAGATACATGGCTGCCGATGGGTGTTGATATTGCTCTGTGTTATGGTAACGGTTTGGTCCCATGATAACTCAATGAAAATCAATTATTACACCTTCATGGACAAATGTTAATGAAAATGTCATCAAGCGCACCATCGGTTACCTATTTTATTGTTGGACCAGATGTTTTCAGCTATCTTAATGCTTGGTCCAGAAAATGTAAGAACATAGAAAAAATGCGTTTGCTTTGCTTGAACAACTGTACAACAGTTTTCTTCATAATTGAGAAAAGTATTCCATAATTATTTTATTGTGTTAAATAACCAAACTACTAATACATAGTATAATAATCAGATTATCAGTAGTAATGCAGGGTGCGTCTGCACACAAGCGGACCTGGAGACGACCGTAGGTTATAGTCAGACAGATATTGACTAACCGACTGTGACTCCCCTCTCTGGCCTCCAGTTTGCCATGGCGACGGTGGTGATGGAGCAGATCGGCCGCCTGTTCATCAACGCGCAGCAGCTGCGTCAGATCCCTCAGCTGCTGGAGTCGGCCTTCCCCACGCTGCCTTGCACCGTCAAGGTGTCCGACGTTCCCTGGGTGTTCCGCGAGCGGCACATCCTCACCGGCTACAGGCAGCCGGACCAAAGCTGGCGCTACTACTTCCTCACGCTCTTCCAAAGGCACAACGAGACCCTCAACGTGTGGACCCACCTGCTGGCCGCCTTCATCATCTTGGTGAAGTGGCAGGAGATCTCGCAGACGGTGGATTTCTTGCGGGACCCTCACGCCCAGCCCCTCTTCATTGTCCTCCTGGCAGCCTTCACCTACCTCTCCTTCAGCGCCCTCGCTCATCTCCTCTCCGCCAGGTCCGAGCTCTCCTACTACAGCTTCTACTTCCTCGACTACGTGGGGGTCGCCGTCTACCAGTACGGCAGCGCCCTGGCGCACTACTACTACGCCATAGAGAAGGAGTGGCACACTCGAGTGCAGGGGCTCTTTTTGCCCGCTGCGGCGTTCTTGGCGTGGCTTACGTGCTTCGGCTGTTGCTACGGCAAATACGCGGGCCCCGAGCTGCCAAAGTTATCCCGCAAGCTCTGCCAAGTGGTGCCCTCAGCCTTGGCTTACTGTTTAGACATAAGCCCTGTGGTTCACCGCATCTACAGATGCTACCAGGAGGGCTGCTCCGACCCAGTCGTGGCGTACCATTTCTACCACGTGCTCTTTTTCCTAATCAGCGCCTATTTCTTCTGCTGCCCTCACCCGGAGAGTTTGTTCCCCGGGAAGTGTGACTTCATCGGCCAGGGCCACCAGATCTTCCACATATTCGTGGTGGTGTGCACCCTGATGCAGATCGAAGCGCTGAAGACAGACTTCACGGAGCGCCGCTCCTTCTACGAGCGCCTTCACGGCGATCTGGCCCACGACGCCGTGGCGCTCTTCATCTTCACGGCGTGCTGCAGCGCTCTGACCGCGTTCTACGTGCACAATCGCGTCCGTGCCTCGCTGCACGAGAAGGAGCACAAAGAGTTGAAAAAAGGGTAAAGAAGAAAGAGGAATAAAAGTCTAATTTCAGTTTACTCTGCGGTGACCATTTATCCCCCCCCCCCCCAAAAAAAATATTATTCAAATGTTTGAAAGTTAGCAGTTTATGCGAGTGACTTTTTATCGTTTCTTTTATGTGATCTGCCAAACTAGAGTGAGCTAAAAAATGAGTGTAAAAGTGATTAATGGTGTGTTTTTGTGACTTACAGTGAAGAAACGGGATTGTTATCATTTGTCTGCAGCCATACAGGTCGTACTGCATCTCGACTGCTCTTTTAGAAGGCTGTTTTTAGTCATCGTCTACAAGAATGTGGTTTTATTTTACAAAAATACACCTTCTATTTAAGACGAGCAGAATAATAAAGAGACGAGTTTCCTAATATGCCTTTTACCCAATTGTATTTACAACAATCTGACTGTCTTAATCAAATTGTAGCATTTCAAATCACAATAGCATTTATCTTTTACAATTTACAGTCCCATAACACTTTGTATATTTCAGCCAGATGCCAATTCAGATTTAAACTGCTGGTCTTGACACAGACTTCTGGCACCTTTGATTCTGCCCCTCTCTTTAAGGATCAAAGCAGGGATTTTTTTACATTTTATTTTTTATTATCAAGGCTTCAACACTAACGTTTGAACATATTCTGTGAAAGTTGGGAACCCAAATTTGAAAACCAAATATTGTACCTCATTAAAAGAGATTTGGGTGATAACATTCTGTTGAACTATTTCGCAAACGAGGCTGGCACTCAGTATTGGTTAAGAGAGAGAGAGAGATGGAGGATTACGGATGTCTCTTAGTTATGACGACATTAATCTTTTTTTTATTCAAAGGGCTGGGAGTTCAGCTTTTGCCTTTTCACATTCCATGATGTCAAAGCTTTTGCGCTCATTGTTTTCATCGTCGGTTGATCAGATTTGACACACGAAAGCCACGCGGCTGGTGTTCTGCTTTTTGGTATGTTATTTTTTTTTGTTTTGTATGATGAATATGTATGTGCCTCTATGCATGTCTTTTGGTATATACTGTGGATATTAAGTGTGTGAATGTCTATGAAAGCTTAGCCTTGCACTTCTTTCTTATCCTGTAAATACGCCGTATTTCTCTAGAACGTCGCTTGCATCCCATATTTTCTCCACAGCACTCAGAACTGAATGCGTCTTTCCTCTGGTGGAACAGAGCGTGCGCGGTGTTCGGCGTCCAGCTGCCGATCAGACTTTAAATGACTATGAATACATCATTTCATATTGCTGCACTGTTCCATTGGCGAGTCCTGATGTTTTCTCCCTTCTTAGTTTGATGACTTTTGTAGTGAAGATATCTCACAGATATGACTCACTGATAATGTTGCTTAGATTTGTACCTCACAGAAATCTCTAAATGTCAGAAATGATCTATATTCATTACAGCACTCTCTGTTCATGGTGTTTAATGTGCCAATGAATCTGTTACTGCTTCAGTGATGGCACTACTGGGAGACGGATTCAGAGACGGACTGTCAGAAGTTGATTTAAATGATGTCTTGACCTGACATGTCACCGGGGACGCCCCCTAAATATGAAACTGTTGACTTTGGCGTTACCGACCTGGTCTCATCATGCACTGCCTGAAATCAACACTGTATATATACTGTAGCTGACACCACTGGCTATGTTTACATGCATGGAGGTATCTGCTGTTAATGTGGTTATTCTGGTTTTGTCTTTGACTCTTTGAAATGTCATAATTCCGAATAACCTGGAGAAATCTGTGCCCGGCATCTCCCTTGTTGCGATCGGCGATACATTGTTTGGCAACCAAATTGAGGCTCTCCTGCACAAGGCTGATTTTACTAATGTTTCATCACAGGCCCGCAAGTCTCTCACCAGCCATGCCTGTAACATGAATTTATTGTCCCGACGATCAAAAGAACCAAAAATATTACTCCTGGGGTTGTAAAAAACAAAAGTATTGTTCTTTAAATTATTTGTTTTTCGCAACATGATACTCTGCCACAGATTATCTAGGTTGCATGCCAATTACTCCTGACTAAGATGATAACTAGAATATGGCCAGCACTCTTTACTGTGTAAGTGAATTTGTGTGTAAATGTAGCCTCTGATGCCAACAAGGTTTCCCTTTATGAAAGCAGGGTGAGAAGGACCAGAATGTCTTCTGCCTCTAAAAAATAAATAAAAATGTGTGACTGTACTAATAGTATGTTGTATTTAAGAAAAATAAAGTGTTACAGTAACGTCAAACTCTCTTTTTTTTAAATTATTCTTCACACTTTAAGGATTAAATGGAATCCGAGAAAGGCAACTAAAAACCTTATTGTGAAGTTGAACTGCTGCTAGAAGTTTAAAAGGCATTCCATTCATACCATTTACCTATTTTATGAATGAATGTGGTTTGCATTCCCCATATTCAAATGACCTCTGCCCTGTGACGCTATTTGATTTGCAAAACTTGAAAGGAAATTCATAAAAATTGTAATTCCAACCACATAGATTCAGATCGTAATAAATTCAATGGTTATTCAGAAATGCAAGAAGTATTCGTGTGGTAGTATTTTTTCAGTTTCTTTGGTTCCATAAAACAGCAACAGATTATTGCCAATATATTTTGAAAGTTTAAATTAATTTAAGGCAATGCCTTTGTAAATCTTACATTGTTTTATTCCCCAACACATAAAAAAAGCTATGCCAAGATACGAGACTTCATTTGTTTATGTCCTATCTGGAGTCTTTTCACGCTGCAGACAATAAAACCGTTCTGAATGCAGATGTTTTTAATCCATACCCTCACCAGTAATATGGTTATATGGTCCCAAAATGTACGACAGGAAATTCATTTTATTTTGAGACACAACTCCTGTCACAGCAATAGCCCCGGACTACAGGTAATGAGTTGCTAAATGTAAATAATACACCTGAAAGACACGTCCACTCTCAAATCTGTATGTTAGTGAGACCGGTGGCCACTAGAGGGCAGCCTTGTTCCGGACAACAGTTGCAGTTTGACAGCGAAGGAAAAACTCCAGCGTAGGATTGACTCATCTCCGGGAAAACAGACTCTCAAGAGGTACAAAAGGTATTCTATGAATGCAAAAGATGGGTGTGGTCTTGGTTTTGCAAGAGGAACGAATCAGAGGGCTGTCGATCACCAGAGTCTTGACTGAAGGAGGAGCAGTCAGGCACTGAGGTTTCTGTTAAAGCCTTCAACAAACTGTTAAAAACCCGTGAATCTGTTCGTCGATGTCTAATAAGTTCAACAGTAGCCTATTCAGTACTGAGCATTATTCAGTTATTAAATAACAATGGATAAACAAATGCTAATATTTAAATGTAAGCATCTTTGTCTAGAAAAGAGCTATATAAATTTCAAGTATTATTATTATTATTATTATTATTATTATTATTAATAAATTAGATGACACATTGAAAGCCAGTACACTGTTGGCCTGTTTACTGCTGCATGTTGGCAACAACTTGTGGCAAATATGCAAAACAGATGGCTTCTCTCCTCGGTACAGTATACACGAGTAAAATATAGATAAGCACCCACTTATTTTCTTTTTGCACAAAAAGCTCTGAATTGTATTTAGGATATCCCTCATATGATTGATTTCATCCCACAAAAAAAAACGTGTTTACAAAAATGTATGCTTCCTTTAGGGGGCACAAATGATCCGCATATCTTCCCAAATATATATTATTGATATATCACATCTCTTTAAAATTAATTTGCAGGTCAATCAAGACAGTTCCTTATATGTGCATGTTATCAATATTGACGCCCTGCTCTACCATATTCATGTCATTTATTTTGTTGTATTAAACCGTAAGTGAAAATTAACACAAATATGGTTGTAAAATATTTTCCTAACAGACTAATAACAGACCATGGAATAATATTACGATGATTATGTGAGTTGGAGCGCTATCTCGCTCAGGCTGCAGCCTCGTGGGTGGCGCATATAGTTTATGTGCACGCTCTGTATAATATGTTGAAGGGGTGACTTGGGTGTTAATGCTTATTGTTTACGCGTTTCTATTGTTTTTGTTCCTACATTAGTGAAACTATATGGACGTTTGTGTGGGTTTACATAGCATTGCGCCTTTTGTCGATATCCACCAGTAGCTTTGTTTATGATGATTAAGTTGTCACTGTGCATTCATTGAAGGTAACTTTCTCATAATGCTTCGCCTTCTGCTTCTCTCCTAAACACAAACACGTAACATTTGAGTGGAAATTAATGTGCGGCACTATTTTAAATATCTCTAATATACATTTTTTTTCAGTGATGGAGAAGAATCCTTGAAATTGAAGCCAGAAATGGGCTCCTAATGCACCTTTGCTGGATGTGATTAATTCACAGTATTCCACACTCAAGATGGTCTTAAATCAAATGGCAGAGATAGTGCTAATTGCCTTACAGCCTGCTTCCTGTCCTCTAACTATCAATTGCTTCTACAGACTCTCATCAATTCTCCTCCGCCGGTTTCTTGGGCAGCTTCCCGTTGAGCATCACTCCTCTCCCTCTCACGAGTTGCTCTGCAAAGCTATCGCTCCACTCTCCACTCCTTTCTTAAACGCTTGGTTTGCTTTCTATGATTTGTATCAAGGTTGCAGAGGTAATAATGCGGGGCCTTGGTCTCCTATCGTGTTTTGTAATTAAAGGTTTGACTTGCTAGAAGGAACGGCTTTGTTCAGAGTTATTAAAACGCCTCCTCTTTTTGCCAGGTGAGAGACAGCCAACTTCATTTTGCATCTGTCTTTATTTTTTTGAGGAACCTCGTCTGTAATGCCAGATATTTTTATTCCCACATCCTTTGTTATTGTCACATTTTCATATGGTCTCTCGCTTTTGTTATTACATAGAGAAAAGCTTTGGGAAACTCACTGTGTTATGAGGGATGTAATCATATGAGGAACTGAACAAACCTTTTGTCAGACTGTAAATTAGAAATGAATCAAAATAGAACATGTAATACCTGTCCTGCAGTGCCTGTAATGTACTCATAACTAATAATGGTTCAGGCAGTGCATGTGAAAGTAGATAACAGAAATGTTTCTCTCACTAAAACCTAATTATCTTCTTGATACAGTTGATGCAATACACATTAGAGAATAATTAAAGGTATATATGTGAAGTAGGAAAAGTGTAGGGAAATGATTTTGAAAAGTTAATTTGGCTTTTTAGCACTAAAATGTGATACTCTCTAATAAAAGCCAGATATCCATTAGCGCTGTATTTACATATACACTTCATTCACCTCACATCACACAGGGTTTTGACATTTCTTTGGTATTGTTTTTGTGTATACTTTTGGGAACGTTTTGTGAAATTTGCTTTCTTCCCAAGAGTTTGATGAGAGGATTGACACCATTCTCATGGCTGTGTGTTTACTATGAAGCTGAAGCCAAGAGATGGTTATCTTAGCTCAGCTTAGCATCACGACTGGAGGTAAACAGTTTGCCTGATTCTTTTTAAGTTAACAAAATCCCCCGACCAGCATCCCAAAAACTCACAAATAAACACATTATATACTGTTTGTAATTCACTCCAAAACTCAGGTATAAAAATAACACGCTGCAGGTTTTATGGAAGATAGGAAGTCGCTGCTCGTAGCCAAGAATTATTGCGACTCATAACCTGCAACTTGTAATTTTTACATGATGTGAATTTACGAGGATTAAACTAACAAGATATACCATAATGTGCATAATTAAGACAGATACAAGCAACCCCCCCTTCCGCTTCCAGTTTTTGTGCAAAGCTAAGTCAACCGCCTCCGAGCTACAGCTTTACATTTAACAGGCTGTGAGACTGGTATCAATCTTCTCAGCAGGAAATTGAACAAGTCAAACTATTTATTTTAATCTACGGAAGAACACAAACATGTCACAACCCGCATGGCTCCAGCTTCACAACTTTTCTTTTCATTTCGCACTTCTTAGAAAAGAAACCTGGCCTTCTGTAGCTTTTGCATGTCTCTACTTGGGTTAAAATTAGAAACCCTTTCCTCCGTTATAATCTGTACTTGTCACTCCACTCTCCTTTGTGTTGCTCTCTACATTGTTGTTGATCGCCATTGTTTTCCCGAGTCACATTTAGCAAAATGGCTACTGTACTTGTACAGCGTTCGGTTTACTCGTCGGTGTTTCTCATCAGTCATCTTACGGTGCGTTGCTAAGCAGAGGAAGACGCTGCTGTGGACGGATAGAAGCTAAAAGAAAACCAAACCATGAAATATAAATAGGATAGATGAAGCAGACTGTCGAGGCATATACATTCAGAGGCTGCAGCCAATCAATGGTTGTTTTAGAAAGAATATGATCCTTCTCAGGTTGCACATTGAGCGTCACTGGATTTGTAAAAAGCGTTAATGAGGCAATCGCTCATTGATGGTCTAATTTTAATGCTCCTTATAAAGTATCACGAGGGAATCAGCATCTGTCTTCATCATCGCACTAACATTGCATTGTCCTTGTTGGCATTGATTTATATTGTAGCACTCGTACCACGTCGCCGTTAGAATGGACTACAAACGTAATAGATTCAGTCTGTTCCAAAAGAGACACTTCTTACCTCCTCTTCATCTTCGCTGTAGCCTTGACGCTACTTGCTTCACCAATCAGCACGCCCGTTGATCGGGCCTATTCATCACAAGCTGGTTGTGGAGATACTGGAGGCTGGCGGAGGTGAGGAGGAAGCACGTAGGCCCTATCTGAAGGTCTCTCTCTTACCTAAGCCTGTAGCCCTTCAAGGATAATGAATTCCCTCCTTCCACCCCTTGACCTCTCCGTATAAAGCAGGTTACAGACACACATTATAGCCAGATAACCAGAAAGTGGGAAACTTTAAGAAGCCCGGACTTTGTGTTTTTCTCACAGACTTGTGCTCGTGCAGGAGGATAGCCTTGTTTCACTTGTGCTTTGAATTACCTTTTGACCGGCACCTTTCTTTGTAATCTGATAACAGTACAACAGTGTTAACATGAAATAAAGTATCGGCGACTCGCTTGATTTCAATATAACTATTCTCCCAGAATGCACTGCAGAAAGTTAGCAGATGAGCTCCTTATAACTGAACAAAAATGTTAATAATAGTTTGACATTCAAGGACATCCTCTTCATCGCTTTCTTGCTGACAGACGAGACGATCGATACCACTCTCAGATAAGAGTGATATCAATCATCAAACTACTCAGTATTTCCCAAAATGTCAAACTAGTCTTATAATGCTAATTGTGGATTGTGAGTTGAAACAGCTCAGAGAATAAAAAAAAAAAGTTTTTTGCCAGTAACATTCTAAAGTTTGCAGTTTGACAACATGGCCAACGTATTATATAATATCCTGTAGCATTATACACGGTCGTAGTATATAAGTATTTCTACATTTCTTGTGTCCTCACTCACAGTGTAATGATTATATTGCACATAGAGTATATCTGTATGGCATTGGGACAGAGGATTTGCATAATCTGTATGGCTGACTTATTGTACTGACAATATTGAATACATTTAAGTACTGATGGTTATGTGCTTGTCAAATGTCAAGCCCCTGATCCTCTTACCCAATGTTTCTCTTCCTTTATTCACTTTGTGCCTCACAGAAGTATCTTTATGTTCCAATTCTGAAAATCCATCACCTGGTTAAGAGTCTCCTCCTCCTCCTCCTCCTCCTCATCCCTCTCCTCCTCCTCCGCAGTATGAGTATTCTCAAAAGACTCCAGATGGCTCGGGAACCTTTTGTTGAGGCCTTCCTCTGCTCATCTCTGTACCTTGATGCACACTATTCAATTACCCCATTCACCTGCAGCGCTGGTTTGAACCAGTTTTTCCTGAAGGTTGCCGTAGACAAAAAGAAGCCATTACGAGCTTCCCTACAAACACTAGTTATAATATCTTTACAATATTCTATATTGGAAGTCAATGTTGAAGAGTTGTTTTATGATGGAGCGGTTAAAATAACTTCCTTCTCCGGGGGAATGATGAAAGCCGTTAGCGAGACGGAACAATGCCTTTACAGCAGAAATGCATAGTTATCTATTTTCAGTTCTCACTTGTCACTCTAAATGTAATTCATTGGATTGTGCAACTGGATGGGCTCCGTTATTGCTGTGACTTTTTCAGGGATTACATCCACACTGCGGATTAGTACAGAACTTGTTAAATTGAATTTTGGGGAGGTACAGTGATGATAAAAGGTACAGAGATGATAAAGAAAAAATGGTGCTATATGCTATATTGGTTCAGTGTTGCTGAAAAGACTTGCTCTTCTTCAAAGAGCAGAAGACCTAAGAGCCGCTTGAAACTGGCAACCCACTCTGATCCCCTTTCTACTGTCGAAACCGGCTTATTCAGCAACAGTTGGTCATCTGGTGGGAGGAGGATTTTGTGTGAAAAGTTGTGCACCAAATGTAGGAAAGCACTCATTATTTTGATCTATAAACAGTGAGAATTAAAATATATCCATGGTTAACTACAACCAGAGGCCATATGAAAAGACCTGCTCTGATGAAGGCATAAATACATCAGCAGGTTTTGGTTTTGTTTGGGGGAAATAAACACGTGATAAACACTTTTGAATGTTACCTGCCCAGCAACAAGACAAATAACATTAGAGACTACCTGGTAAACATTGTGCAGCATTTTGCAGTTAGCAGTTACAAGTTTATCTCAGTTGTTAAAACACAAAACGCGAAAATTCGGCACAATTTGCACAATCTTCACTTCATGTACCAATCGCCCGACTAAATTTGGCACTACTTCACACTCCCTTATTTGCATTAGAATCTGACTTTCCTTCTTTACACATCACCTTGTTGTCAAAACACTACACACACTGTTCAGTTGTTGCACACACTTAAAGCATCAACCTAGAACACGCAAATATTAAAGGATTGGATCAGGACTGCAGCATACAGCGGATGGATCACGTCGTCACCTGGGACAATGTGAGCTTCCACCGGGCTGCTCAAGTGCGCGAGTGGTTCCAGGACCACCCACATTTTTCCGTCCTATACCTTCCACCTTATTCTCCTTTCCTGAATCCCATCGAGGAGTTCTTTTCAGCTTGGAGGTGGAAGATCTATGAACAGAACCCACAGGGCGGGCTCTCACTGCTCCAGGCCGTGGAGGAGGCTGTGAGTCTTGAGGCCTCTCAGGGCTTCATGCGCCACTCGAGGCGTTTCTTCCAACGCTGCTTGGAGGGAGAACATTGCCTGTGATGTGGATGAGGCCCTCTGGCCAGACAGGAACCGGAGGCGTGATGCCTAATTCATTTTTGTGAATGGGAGGGGGCAGGGGGTTGAGCAGGCCGGTTTACAGTACTGTACTGTTCTCTGTGTGTACCGAAATAAAACTTGTTTTGCTGCATATATTTGTGCTGTTTTATGTTTGACTATGAAAACAGTAGGCCTACACTGAGACACTTTCACAGAAGGAGAAATGGCTCATTATCCAGAGTCATTGTCATTCATATGGTGTCATTTCTATGATTGTGTTTTCAATGTTGCACTTCAGTGTGCTGTTGTGTGTACTCAATGAAAATATGTCTGTGTGTACCAAATGAAAACACAAGTTCGATTTTGTGAACAGTTAAGAGATTTGATGGCAAAGAGTCATCTTGCAAAGGGAGTGTCAGGTTTAACATTTTGTGTGTGGGGTTTTCAGTTTTGTGTGTGCAGTTTTGAGAAAGCCCTTATTGTTTTGAGAAACGTGTGTTAACAATTGTGAAACACTGTAAATAAAGGAATACCTCACGTTATGTTCAAATAGGCCTGTGAGCAAAACCCCCCAAATTACAATGTGAAATTCTCAGATGACACCGCCATTACTACACACAGATCAACACACGTCACATTCCCACTCTGAGATCAAACTGGTGTGATGCTCACCGCCTTATTGGGAATGTGAGCCAAACTGAGGAAATGATATTCGACCCAAAGTCGATTGGTGACCCCAGTTCAGTAAGCATTCACAATGAATCAGGTCTCTTTATATAAATCCATGTCCACACGGACAGCTTGCTCACATGGCGTGGGCACGTTAAATAACCCTTTGTTCTCGGCTGCAACAGAGGATGTATTTTTTTATGTTTATGCATGAGTGTATATGTATGATCTATGTTCTATGCGTGCATGTGGATTGTGGCGCTGGCAAGTGGTGTAGTGTGTGATGCTGCGGCTGGGAGCCCAAGGTAAATTTCCCAACGGGAAAATAGAGTATATCTCATCTTATCTTATCTATTTAATCTTAGGAAGCCACATATTTCTCACAGAACGAGTCTTACATTGGTCGGATAGCCAGAAATGTGTCTTGAAAGAAAATGCTAATGATATTTCTGCCGATGATGGATGTGTGAATAATAACTATTTAAAACACTTTCACCGTGTCACCGTCTGTAAATATGTCAGTGGTGTGTTTACATCCCGTTTCGCTGCCAGCAAGTGGTCTAAAAAAACATTAATGCAGGTCTAAGGTTTTTTGAGTTATCTGTCTGTACATATATATTGCATGTCTGCATAACTGCCCATTATTTAGAGAAAACCTTGCTAGCCTCTCTCAGTGGGGAATAAGACATTCTTTAGTGATTTCCTGTCATCGAACTGTGGCCACATACCTTCACCATATTCATATTGCAAATGAGGGTAATTTCTCAAAGCCTTACTTCAGGTTTTCTTTCAACTGTGCTTGTTAATTCTTTAGCCACTGCAAGTATCAAGTCATTACTTGTGTCAAGAGCTTAATCAGGAACAAAGAGTCAAATATAAACTCTGTGATATAGACCGGTGGTGTCGTCCACAGATTCATATTAGCTTCCTACTGACCCATAATAGTATAAACCCCCAAGTCCCCGTGTACATGTAACACATACTTTTTATTATCTGTTGAGGAGGTGCGTTTGGGAGTATTAACAAAAGGACTGTGATGATATCTAAAAGGAGAAGAACCCCCAATGCCCATCACTCTGAAAACAATGCATATAATGTGATGAATGTATCTTGACAAAATCTAAATAGAAGTGTCTGAGGGGAAAACAAGGAACGGGAGGAGGCGATCGCTGTGGCGTGGAGCAACCCGGCTCTGTGAATCGACACAGGCTGATAGATGGCGCTCGGGCTGACAGCACCGGCACAGTAACTGAATCACAGAGAGGAGGGGCAGAGCCGATGCAAACTCTGGGACTGTCACACTGAGTCTGATTAAGGTTCTCGCTCAGCCTCTCCGTTGTGACGGAGCAGTACTTTTAAACTTGGCTGGGGAGAGTTTTTAGAGATGCTGGAGGGAGGTGAAGAACTTCCTGCTCATCCCAATTAACCTGAGCAGTAGTTCTGCCGGAATAGGGGAGTGTCTAGCATCATGAGCATTTTATGTTTTCCAAACTGGATTTTATGCTTGCTTTTTAAGCCTGAATTTGGACAGATACCTAAAGGAACATTTTTGTGTAATTATTATTCATTTCGATAACCTAATCTCTGGAACCCCAACTGCTGAGGGGCTAATTTCCAATTAGACATGATTCACATATGCCATGTATAATAATTGATATCTCTTTTTAGGGATGTGAAGGATAAAATGTTGTATACTCGCTCATACGTAAGCATAATGCGGTCTGGCAGTATTCCATTTTCAGTCAATTTGAAGATTAGTTATGGTGCTATTAAGAATTTATTGCAGCACTTTCATGTCCAAATCAGGCCATAGATTTGATGAAAGATTGATGACATGTTCACTTCAAATAAATGCTATGAAGATAACAGTGGTTTGCATTTTGGTGGAAACTCAAAAATCCTCTAAAAGAATATGGCCTTGAAGGGCTCCCACATGCATGTGTGAGTCATCTCCCTTTGCTTTGGTTGACAGCTGGCTCAACAACTAATATGTAGCAGCAACTAAGTAAGTTCCACAAACCAGACTTGGCAACAACATATTTTAATTAATGCAGCAGTTTATTTAATGTTGTCCAATGTCTTCATGTATTATTTCCACACAAACTGAGTTTTAGTTATTCCTCCCTAAAGAAAGACGAATAGGCTACAATACAGCAAACATATTTATTTTGATTTAATCTTAAATATGCAATCAGATGTAATGAGATAAATGCTAAATGTAACATGTTTTAAATACGAGAGAGAAAAAACTAAAAAACAGTTTTTATGGACCATAATTTACATTAGAAGATAATCTTTTGTGAGATGATGTTCAACATTACATTAATTTGAAACAAACACACATGAATTACAACTTTAACTCCTCAAGAGGGGCAAACAACTGTTTTTACACAACACGATCAGTTTACCTGTCTTGCTCAGTCTGAGAAAACAGTTGTCAAATATTTAATGTGATTCCTGAAGGGAGTTTTTTTTTATCTGTAGTGATGTCATCAAAGTTATCTCAGCTAGGACTTGGACATATTATTTTAACAACAGTCCTGTGTTACAAAATGGATGTCTGGAGTTTGAGAAGCAATAATGTTTTACAGGTGGGGAATGTCTCTGCTATCACATTGCATTGTGGGAAATGCCGGTGCTTTTGGAGCTTGACCCAAAGCAGATGTCATAAGTCTGCAGCGAAGGCCATAACACACTATAACCATCATATTTTAGATGATGAATTAAATTGTGTCTATCACACCGATGGCCACTGCCCAAAAACTCTCAAACGATAACAACATATATCAGCACATATTGGAGTGCAGTTGGAACATAAACACCGAGCATATAAACGTATTAAAACCAAGTGAATGACAAGAACAGATGCTGCATTCATTTACTCGCTGTTAATCCAATACTCAGCGACATGCCACACAGTTGGCGTGAAGGTCTGCTGACATAGAATTGGTATTCTTCTGCAGGCACAACTTTCTGGGCTAAATATTTATATAGAGGGGACTGGCATGAGGTGATAAGGAGTAGGGGTCCATTAATGATAGCACAGGGGAATTTAAACAGAATATTTAATCAAGTGCTAGTTTGTATCTCTTGGACAATAACATCTGAAAGCTTTTAAAGGCCTAGCTTAAAGCATTCTGGCAAAGGTCAAGGACGATTTCCACAAACTTTTATTCCTGGAGCAGCGAGCTATTTGGGCGCTTTCACAGTGTTGTAATAATCATCGGCAAAAACATGTCGCAGTTGTTGTCCCAAAATACAGTGCACTGTGGGCTGCCAGCCGAATATAAAATGCTATCTGAACACACACAACGTTCAAAATACAAACAGAATTTGCAGCTGCATATTTTTGATATGGATTTATCACAGCCAGGGCTGTAAATTATGTTTTGCTCCTTAATGGCTCCTTCGTTATTACTTCAAAAGAACAAATATTTCCTTCTTTTTTTTTACTTTAACCCTCCGTGGCAGCCACTTTGTAAGAAAAGATGCACCAAAAACAGAACAAAACACGCGCTCCACATCATGCACTTCAGTAGTTTAAAAGGCGCTGTCTGTGCTTTTAATCCATCCTCCACGAAATGATCAACATGGGAATCATTGTACGTCGGCGTGTCAGTTCTGTTTTCACTTTGCATACGCTAATCATTTTTCCGTCTTCACAAGGTGTGACAGGAAGCACAGAGCTGAAGTACAAAGGCGCAACAGGAATCAATACATCATTCAGATAACAAGCCCCCAAGCACTCCTATTCACAGTTGAATACGCCCGGAGTTTCACTTCCTATGTGAGAGCTCAGTGGAAAACTAGAATCACAACGGTGCTAAATGACTGACTCTCAGAAGGTCACGAATCAGGGCCTGTGTGTTGAAAAGCATGTCAAAATGACATGTCTTTCAAAACTTGGAATATAATGTGGACTAAACTAAATGACTTTGTATTCAAAAACATGTTCATCTGTGTTTGTTGTAATTCCTGCATTTTAGGCCGATTGTTTTTACCTAAATTATGCTGCTGCACTCTGTGTGTGAAGAATATTCAGAGGATTCAACGGCAATACATATTTTTGCTTATCCTCACCAAATCATAACTCCGTCAATTGCTGAGATGACAGTCACTGATATCTAAGCTAAGTACCCTGAGCAAAAGTTTAGCTCGGTTTCTTTTTTTTCTCCATCTTGTTTGGATGTAGTAACTGAATTACAAAGATGTCGATCTACGTTCATAGAAATGAGACTTTTTTTATTTTTATAAAATATGAGGTTTCTGTATTTTGCCTTTTTAGGGCAGTATTCCAGACTGTTCTACCATTTTGTGTTCTTTACAACACAAAATGTCTGTGAATAAAGGAGGTAAACGTATCAGCAGCAACAGAAGCAAAGAGAACGGCACATGCTGAAATGAGAGAATGACAATCAGTGTTCCAACTGACGACCAGAATGAGTTTAACCAGGAAAACGTTGAGTGTGAGACAGTTTCAGCTTTAAAATGTTTTCAAAGGAGATGGTTGGCAGCGTGGACCCTCCTGTGACAGATGGCTGAGGGAGGTACGGGAATAGAGGAGAGCAACAGCTCAAACCTGACTCTGGATTGAAGGTTTGGAAGAAGAGTGTTTTTGGAACCCGGTATGAGAAATGGATGATAAGAGGAGGGATTGCAGGATTGACGCCAAACATGAATCACATAACTTTAATGACAATTTGGAGTTTCCTGAGACACGCGAGGTTTCAGCGTGTTTCCACCAACATGAGTCATATCATTAAGACGCTCTTAGTGAAGGACACTGGGCTGCAGTTATTTCTCATGTGGTGATCAGAATGTGTTGCATCACATCTCAAACCACAGGTCATTCTTATTTGCATGCAATTAAGAATTGCTTTAGTTGTGAAAAAATAAAAAAAAACATGGCTGCTTGATATTGCATAAGCTTACAGACGACTTGCCACATCTATGATGCGTAGACATAGTGACACCGAATATTTTGCTGGTTTAATTAACCCCCGATCAAGCTTGTATTGCGTTCTGGTTAGTATGAATGGCATCGCTATCCTGCAAGTTGGAATGAGTCTGTGAAAGCTTTGTGGGAGATTGGAGCAGAGCGATGCATAGTGATCAGTGTGCAGGCCCATGTGGAAATGTCAGAGAGAGAGAGAGAGAGAGAAAGAGAGAGAGGGAGAGAGGGAGAGAGAGGGGGAGAGAGAGAGGGAGAGGGAGAGGGAGAATGCACAAAATGCCACTTTGACAGTAATGTTTGCAATGATACAACAATCCTTGACTTGTGTTGTTTATTACAAAACTCTGGAATGATACTTGGTTAGCTGCAAAAATGTAAGAATATTGTAGCAACAAGGAGTTCAACACACACAGATTCCCCCCCCCTAGGGATTGTTGGTTGAGGTTGGGCGTTCTCTTTTGTTCTTGGCATGTTGCTGCTGACCCACGAGCCAGGCTTAATGAGTTTACTGCTTCGTCTGTTTCTCAACATTCAACACTCAACACCATCTGTTGTGCTCGAGTGCAACCCGCCCGCGAGTCCAAGCCGCACCACCTGATTCTCAAGCCATGTTGAGCCGCTCCACCATCCACTTATCCTCCTGCTTCTCCTGAGGGAGTCTGTTTTTTTTTAGACTCCACGTTGGATAGAAAGTGTTCAATTTTCCCGGTGCATTGGGCATTCAATCTTTTTCTCTCTCCGTCTCTGATTTTCTCTGCGCCCTCCCAGAGCGTTATCTTTCCGACAGGAGCAACTATCTGCATTTGCTTCCTGCCTCTGTAAATTGTTTTTCCCACAACTCCGCTGACTTTTTGTAATTAGTCATCAGTGCAATTGAGTGAGCGATGCTTTGCCGATTCAAGTATATTTGTGTGAATCAAAAGGAGACTAACATGGAAGGCAGCTATTTGAATATGTTTTCACTCAAAATGTCAATATTTAAAGTACTATTCCACATTTATAGAGTGATCCGTGAATTCTATCACTGACTATAACATATATGGATGAAATAATCACCGAAACTGTACCTGCAATGGCTGATCCAATCACGACAAAGCCCAGCGGTGTGGGGCGACATTATTACATACGGCAGCAACAATTATATACGTTCACGGCACTGAACGTAGTAACACAGTTACAGTGAAGTTAAACTTAAAACAAACACACCAGGTTACACAAAGACACTATGACCTTTCTCCAAACGGGCTCTTTTGGCGGGTTTAGCGGCACGTCGGTCTCCGTGTATTTTGCAGGCAGGTGGCAGTGTTTGAATATAGGAGCTCTGCTATTTGAGTAATGCAATAACATGCTGCCAATTGGGTGGACATCTTGATACAGGATCCCTTAAAAGGCATACATCTAGCCTCAGCACCAAGATTCAAAACAGAAGACTGGAACCTGTCACTCACACAATGATTGACAGCTCTTTGAATACAGGGACTAGACAGCAACTGTAGACAGCATCTATTATTACATCTATTATTAATGTTGGCAAGAGATGCAGTAGCAGACCCAGAGAGGTTTTACATGGGAGTACAACTTTTCCTCTTTGGTTGGCATTTGTGGTTTTTCATGAAATGTCCCAAAAATTTGCAGCCTAGTCTCCAAATATTCTATTCCCATGCACCAAAATCACATCGTCAATGATGTATTGCAGGAAACATAGTTTCTCCCGCATTATGTTAGTTTTTGACCTATTACAAAAAGTTTCTCATCAAAGTCCATGGATGTCTGTGGAGAAGGTCAGTGAGGATGGATGGGTAAACAAATAACTTTCTCCCAAGATGCTGCTGTTTGTGTCCAGTGGGAAACCAAATGTCAACAGTGAATTTCTTGAATTTAAGTCTGTAATTTAAATAACATAAGAAATGTATGTATTTTAAGCCTTTTATGATCTTTTTACTAAACTTGACATGTTGTTATCCAAACAATGTCAAGTAGTTTTCCATGTTTAAAACTACGGCCATAATCTGGGAGGGTTGGGAATTCTCATAATGAATTGTAATAATTCTGAGGTCAGGTTTTAACATGTCCTGTGGTTCATGATTCAAATACCTGCAAAACTAACGACATTCCCATCAGCCTCAGCTGCAAATGTTAGCATGGCAACACACTTAACTAAGATGGTGAACATTATACCTGCTAAACATCTGCACGTTAGCATTGCAGCGCTGCAAGCATGGCTGTGGACTTTTAGACTTGTTTTCAGATACTTTAACATCTAGTTGTTATCTCTCTAACACATCTATGCTCAGCTGTCACAATGGGACCTACGTTTGGAGCTTCAACCAGATCATGATATCAAGTGGTTGGTAATGCCCGTGGTTTGATATGTCTCCAGTGCATTGCTTGTGTTGTTTCATGTCCTACACTGTTTTTTTATACTCCCTCTTTCAAAGCAGTCATTTTGCAATTACTCCCAACAACAACTTACATATACGTTAGCATACATTCAAGCATTTATGTGCCTCTTAGCATTGTGGAGCACTGCCATAGCAATTCAGAGGTCATCCATTTCTCACAAGTGGTCTGTGATTCCTCCCTGGTGCATTAAGTATGACTTAATATGGAAGATTTAAAGAATAAGGCTGGTTGTATCTCAACAAATGAGAAGACAAAAAACAATTAATTATCATTTTTGTGTGTATCCAAACCTGATATTATGGCTCGATACCATAGATCATCACTGTGGCCTGAAAGAGACCTGTGTAGCATATTCCTTCATTTCAGTGCATAAAGGCAGTTTATTACTTTCAGCTCACCAGAGTAGAAAAGCAGCGTAGACATAGACTCTATAAAAGAGGTGGACATAGTCACCGTGATGTCAGCCACTGGTTTGTTGAATGACGTTTTTAAGCCTTATACATTGACCATACCTTGGCCACTTTTGCATTTAATTATAAAAGCAAAGAATCTCTGTCTGTATGTATGTATGTGAATGTTGTTGTTTCCTTTGCATGACTCTAGAATCGCTCATCCGATTTATTTCACACTAGTGGGCGTATCGCTGGGGCAGTTTGGCTAGAAGGAGACTCTATAACAACAAACTTTTTGGATGGTAACTTTTAAAACATAACTATCAGAAACAAAAAAAAGTAGGTTTGGATTCAGAGAGCCCAGACAAATGTATGAATGTAAGCAAGCGATTGATTTTCAGCCATTTTGAATTCTGTCCAATTCTTTTTTTTTTTTTATTCTCCTCATACAAATTCTGAGCAACTGCCACCAAATTGTGTGCAGAACATTTCTCTTTGAGCTATTGCAACTGATGGACATGAGGATGTCTGAGTGGCTGTGACTCATTTGGTGGCTCATCTAACTATGAAGCAAATAATCTTTGTCTGTATGTGTGAATGTACATATTTCAATCAGGAGAGACTTGTTTAGAGTTTAACAATAATTTATTACAATTGCATATATTTAAATATAGTGCAACGTCTTTGGTGATTGGACTCCATCCTGAATTAGGATAAGCAAGAGGTAGAGATGCAGATATCTGCTAAGGCAGAACCCCCCTGGAGTCCACACACTGTTGGTGGTGAAGAAGAAGAGTTGTTGTAACCCGATGATGAAAGATGAGCAGGACCAATGCTGACTGGAGGACGCTGGGGGGAGGAGGGTTGCATCGGTTTGAGCTAAAATGAGTGACAGCAGCAGGGAGGAGAACATATTTAAAAGTTTGACAGCAACAATGTGATTGGCTTACAGACACACGCCCCCAATCATCTGATGGAGTAATCACATGGGAGAATTAGAGACTGAGATTATGAATGAACGGGAGTGTAAAGAGTACCTTCCTTACTGAACTGCTACTTGAGCTTCATATGCGTGTGCGTGTGTGTGTGTGTGTGTGTGCGTGTGCGACCTTCGCGTACAGTCGGTGTATTGCTGAAGACTGGAGGACGTGTAGTATGAAAGTTGATCAAATTTGGACACAACACATTCAATATTAAACTTAAATAATAGGTGAACATCGTGTCATCAGCAGCAGGCCTTTCCAGGTGTGATTCATTGAGTGCAGTTTACGTTTGCTGCTGCTGGATTTATTAACTTTTACAACCAAAATCTGCTTCACTTCCCTGGAGTCAACAAGTGATGAGCAGTTCCAAACAAAGCTGCGAACAGCACATCCGGGGGACCAAGGAAGGAATAAATAAAAGCATCAACACGCTCCAAGCGGTAAACAGGCACTGCACTAATAACCAAAAAGAAAATATGACCTCTCAAGTAGTATTTTATTGTTTTGAACAGCACCTGCTCTTAGAAAAATGGTAATCTGTCCCTTTTCCTCCTTACAGCATAAAGAAAGAAAAAAAGTAATTCCTACTCATTGAAAGGACCTTTTTTATTAACACCTCATAGAGAAGATGCTTCAAAAATATTAAGCATTAAGCATCTTGAAAGTACAAAATAATCTTACTTTGTTATATTTCACAGATTGATACACATATGAAATATTATTAGTGAGGATAGTTGAGGTGAAAGGGAAAGATTATAGACACTCCTCAGTGTTATCTGTTATGTTTTCTCTAACTGACTGAGAGTCCTTTGGATTCATAGTCAGTCACCTTAGTCACAACTGAATAATTTTTATAATGTACCAAACTGCTGAATAAAAACCTGTTTGAACAACATATTTCTGATGCACAGGGGCATATGTCATGTCAGGGCCCAATGACCAGATAGAGACTGTTTTGGTGTTTGATAACAAAATAACACTAGCATTTAAATAAAATAAATGGAATAATAAACTCTTCAATATTATACTTTGAAAGTGTTTTTCAAAACATTTTGACCTCACTATTTTAAGATGCAGTGATTACATGACCAGAACCTTTAAACCAGTTTTTGTTCAAATAGGGCGGTCCATTAAATACAAATCTCTCTACATGACTTTTGGAATGAGGACAATGGAAACTTGCTGGCTTGGAAACACATGGGACACATTGTGACCGAGTTATTGAGTCTGTCTTTTGCCAAAAGAAAGAAAAAGAAAACACGGTAAACAAAAAAGAAGCCCAAGCATACTGAGAAAACTCATTTCACATGCCTAGTCTCAAGGCCTTTATGTCACTTGTTAATGCATTTATGATAACATTTTACTCAAGTTTCCTTGAACCAATAGGGTTATTTCAACATTACTGAATCATTTTGAAATCTTTACAGCTCTCGTTATTTATCTCCGAGTTGCAGGCTCTATTTTTTGAAACGCCGTTTCTCTTCAATATCAACCAGGAGGGATTTCAGGTGGCGGGTCAGACACAAATCACTGAAGCACTCCTTATTACAGACAGTAAGGAAAGCAATTTTACCTCAGGTGGCAGAAGGATTGATTGACTTAAAAAAAGAAGAGTGTCACGAAAGAAGGTCATGTGTTGATGAAATTCCAAGAAAAATCGGGGGTAGCAGAATCAAAGAAATGTTGAGAGATGGTTTGATGTGCTCTGCTGGCAGAAACATCTCCTTTGTAGAGAGGAAAGTAGAGTGGCATGGTGGTGAGGGACATCATCTTTTAGCAGGAGGAGAGTGCATTTGAGACGGAAGGCTTGCTTTAAACCTCCGTGACAGCAAGTATCCTTCCCACTGAAGCATCATTGTCTGCAGCACCAAAACCGTCCAGGAATCCTGTTTTCTAGTATCACAAACAAAATTGCGACATGTGTTTTGCCAATTTTCAAAAACTTCTCTTGTGGCAGGATGCTTGGTGGAGATTATTAAGGTATTCACATTGTGTTTAAGAAAAAGTCGTGTGCACAGATGTATGGCCAGCTGGCGGGGACTAGATGTGGACAGGCTCTGTTGAAGGTAGAAAAATCAAAGACGAACTGCAAAAAAAACCCTTCAACATACTGTATCTCACATCAACCCAGACTAACAGCAGTCTCCTTCCTCAGTGACTCAGTAGACAACAGCTAGGAGCAACATACCTTCATTAGCAGGTGTTTACTTTTATACAACCATATGTGACATTCCTCCGAGGTAGTTAAACCTTCTTTGAATGAAAATTGCGTTGCGTGCAAAGAAGGAATGCTAAAACAGTGTGTGACATTAAAGTCCACACAAATGTGACCTTTGAGAGGATTGTTATGTTAAGTGACAGGCAAGTTGAAGTTATGCCAGGCACTTCTTTCCAGTTGGATGTTCGGTTATTACACTGTCACTGAGGGCTCATCTTGTTTGCTGCTCTTTATGAATCCTGTTTGAGCCCCTGTTTTCTACATCCATGTTATTTCAGACCATGATAACAAATAAGGTTTCCATAGAGAAATGTTTTCTATGAGCAACAGTCTGTGCGGTTGGCTTGCTCTCCTGTTTGCAGATCATGTGTCACATTTGCTTTCTGTGGTCAAACAGGCTTTTGGTTCACTCGGTTCGGACTACTGGGGTTTCAGAATAACTGTCGGAACAATGGACTGCCGATTTGTCCAACATCCTGTTGTCAAAAAAAAAAAAATACCTCTTGCTCCAAAGGCCCTTTGCTCTGGAAATACACACTATCCCTTCAACAAAGCACATGGCTAACTACAGGTCATTGGACTTCCCATTGATTATTTTATCTACTTTGGCAAAGGCATGACTCGCCTTACTCTGCCTCTGATTGGCCAGTACTTCAGATTCAACTTTATTGTCATTGCACAGACTACAGTACTGAGGCAACAAAATGTCGGTTAGCATCTGTGTGAAGTCCTGTGTAAAAGTCCACAATGATCTCCTTGGTCTTTCTGGTGTTGAGGGCCAGCTTGTTGTTGGCGCACCACAGTGCCAGTTGCCGGACCTCCTCCCTCTAGGCCGACTCATCGTTGTTATGGATGAGGCCCACCACCGTTGTGTCGTCTGCGAACTTGATGATGGCGTTGGAACCATGTACATTTGTTGGATTGGTTAGGTGTAGGCATGAGGTGTTAGGTTGGGGTAAGAATATCAGGGTTTACAAATTAGAGGCAGCATAGGGCTGGGAAAATGTCTCACCTGGGAAGGTCTGATGACATAATTCTGCATAATAATTAGCCATGTGCTTCTGTTTGTTGCAGGAAGAGTGTGTCAGAAGATGGGCATTTGTTTTCAGGATCATGGGCTGTTGGACATAAGGGCACCGGGGTTTCGGAATAATCGGGTCTTTGGAACGATGGCAGGGCACCTTCTAGTGATGGCTATGTCTGTAGGTCAGTCAGTTCAAATTGAAATATGTACTACTATTTAAATTGGTTGCCACGACCTTTGGTGATGCCCTTACTTTTCCTCCATCGCCACATTGAGGCTACTTTATTAGTCTACATGACCAACTACCTGCAAACAAATGAAGTTGTAGTTTATGTTGAGTTCTGATTAGCAAATGTTAGCATGCCAACACGCTAAAGTAACAGATGATATACAGTACATACCAATGGCCTCATTGTCAGCACTATTAGCCTTGGTGATGCGTGTGTGCATGGCCTACATCCAGGAAACTTGTATATTGCATTTTGAGTCATTATTTGACTTCAGCATAACAGAGCAATGAGGGGAACCCCTGATTGCCACCAGGTATTTTGTATTGGAGACCAGTTATGTATAGTTACCTCTATAGTGAGTTGTGAAACTTAATTCAGAAGTTAAAAGACTTTAAATAGTCAAGAAGACAAACGGTTGAGCACTCCCCAATCTGCTTAGCTATCAGTAATTCATGTTCTCCCAACCTTTCTTTCAGCCCTGTTCCCTTCAGAAAGCTCTCATTATAGCAAACGGATTGGCTGCAGTGCAGAAGAGGATACCCTTTTCTAATTTACTGTGAAAAGGACTGAAAGCAAGTTGACATAAGCACACTGTACTCTCTGTTGCATCATTCTGCAGCTTTTAGCTGCAGAATGATGCAAAGCATTTTATGTGTTAGCTTTGGCCTCAGCACAGTGGTGCATTGAAGGCGATATAGTGGTGTGCATTGCTTCATTTGAGGGTGGATGCACTTTAATTACCTCAAAATGAATAGCTGCCCATTCCACAGGTCACTGCTGCCAGGGTGAGCGCAGTAAATAACATTGTGTGCAACCCTCCGTCCCCTGGATTTGACCATATAACAGACATGTCTGCCAATGCATGTTAGCCTAGCCATTAACATTAACAAACAACTGTTGCTTGAAAGAAATAATCGTCAACTATTCATATATTATGTTTTGTGTGTAATCAGGAAGCTAAAACTGTATGTTAAAGAAAAAAAGACTTCAAAAGTGTCTCTGAAAAGATGCAAAACGAATCACAATGTGTGTGTGTGTGTGTGTGATGACAGCCCTCACCAGGCAGCAGATGTCGGTATTACAAGGATAATTTTACCCTCCAGATGGTTAGTTCTCAATTAAGCTTGCATAGACTTACTTGAATGGTATCTGAACAAAGAAAGACCCTTTGAGTGTTTTATGACATACACCAGATTAAATACAAAACACTGCTTAGTAAAATGATTTAGAGGTTTTTACCTAATATAGAATACAGTATTATTCTAACATGCATGCCCATGCACATGTACATTTAAGCCATGTGCTACTAAGTGCTGTCTAAGCACAGACAATACTTGTATTTCTAAAGATATGTGAATTTTAAATAATTACATGCGCTGCAGCATCTGAATCCTATCCAGCTGTCGAGTGCAGGTAATCCAATAATGCTCAGACACATTATTCCTCAGCAAGTCTTTTTTTTTCTTCGATAGATTGTATATCAGCAAACATCCACACAAACATTTTTATAAGTCTGGGGCTTGACTCGGGTCTGTATTTGCATAATGAAATCCTTTGTTTATTATTAAGTTGTGCATTAATTTCACCAAGGACATTAAACAAGCACAAAGTAGTTAAAAAATGTGGAAGCTATGGTGCCGAATGTAAAATTAAAATGCAAATGCTTCTCAATCCTGGTATCCAGTCCTCAGTGGACCAATATAACATCAGCCAAACAGGTAGCGTGCACTTGAGCTGTGACGTTTCTCCATGGCGACAGGCCGGGAGCAGAAAACCCGGAGGAGCGGAGCCGATGGAAGATGAGGATGATGACACTTGATTTACTTTCATGAACGAGACTCGAGTGGCTACTGAAGAGTGTGTGAAAGGAGGAGTGGCATACTGGGCCATTATTAACCTGCAAAGATTTTCTGAACAGCTACTTGTGAACTTGTTGTGAACGCAGAAAAACAGGCAGGATTAAAGGTCAGATCACTGAGGATCTGCTTGTTGACTACATTCAAATCTATCAGTTTGTGTGTGTGTGTGCATTTGTATATGTGTTTATGCATGTGCACACAAACAAGGATTTACTTTATCTTTCCCCTCATCAAGTGCCTGCCACCTCTGTGATCTGTCCATTCATTGTGTCCCTGAAATATAATGTTATAAATTAGTAACTGTATCACAAGAGTGCGGCAATAAGTATACATCTTTTTTTTTTTTTTACAAAGTGATGTGATTTGTTGACGTGTGAGGCAAGCTTACATAACCACACATCTATGTCTGAGCTGTGTCAGTGCCATGTCCTGTAACATAGAACAAAGGAACAGGTTTAATTTATTCAACTGTTCTTTGCCAAAAGATTCTCAGAGGGATTGACTCAATATTGGATGAAATTGAACACTTGACATGAAGAATCTTAATAAATGTCATACCCAGATGAGTCTACAACAGAAACTAGCAGATTTGATAATAAATAAAACATATTCTGCCTGACTAGTAGAAGTGGGTTTGATTACATTTTAGTTTAATGTCTACAACTGAAAACTTGTGTAGGTTACATGACTAAAAATTGAAGTGAATCTACTTGGCCTTGTAAGTATAACAGGTCTAATAGCCAGGGACCAGACATGTTGAGGGACTGTTGCTTGAACCTGAAATGGGGCCTCCAGCTGTAAATCTAAATAATTTGTGAATGTATAGAATTTCTCGACATTTGGGGCTAGGCCTTGCCATCAGTACGTGGGTTTGCTCCTTGAAATGCTCTATTTTGAATTAAATTACACATTTTAATCATTGAACAATGTTTACCTCAAAAACTGTACGAATTGTGATTGTGAAAATACGAGTTGTTATTAGTAATTAGTATTGGTGTTAGTTAATAGTTATATGTATTACATCTATCTACGATGCCTTTAGTTACTCAGAATTCTGAAAAGTGCGATGGAGTCCTGACCCCGATGTGCTGACTCTTCTAAGCTGTGCCATGTGTTTGAGGTGGGTTGGATGGTGGTGCCAACATGTCTGTACACTCCCTACTGCACCTCACTGAATATGTCGTTTGCTGATGCCCTTTGAGTGAACCATGCACTTCCTTCGTGTGTTGCCGAGCTTGTAAAAACACCAGAACGTTGTGGTTTGCACATATCCTCTGCTACTTTTCAAAGACAGCCGCCACATGAGGGATGTTTGGGTTTCAACAAAGGTCCACTAAGGTAACCACAGCCTGTTGGAAGTTCTCTGTCTCCTGGTGTTAGCTTCAGTGTTTGCTGATGTGTTTTTTTGTGTTGGGTTTTGCAAGGTTCAAACCCCGGCCAATGTATGCTCAAGTGGATGGTGAGAATCAAACTGGTGGTACTGGGTTGTGTAGGTGGGCTTTCTGTACAGCTGAACTTCAAGGCTCTTTCTTGAGAGGGAGATGGCACGGTCCATGAATGCCAAATAATGTTATCATCCACAATGTTGATGTGTTTTTTTTCGAAGCACTTCAGCTAGCTCTATAACTGAACCAGTGGAGCTTCCCACACCTGCATGTAACCAGTGCCTTCCTCTCCACTTTGGTCCTGTACTGCTGAGCCCATAGCACAGCCACAACACAGACCATTTAGATTATAGTTGCAGGAATTAATGTCAATACCAATTTGTTGGAGCAGATCCCTCTTCTTCTACATGTTTTGAACAAACCCATGTTGCATGCTCACTGTGGTGAATGTAGATTATGGTACTGATGCATTTAGTGATTTTAGAAAGGGATAATCTGTCTGGAGGATCTGGTAGGAATTATCTTAGTTTTGTTATGTATGCTTCTTTTGGCTGTTCCTGTCAGGGGCTTGCCACAGGGGATCATCCAGTTGGTAACCTGGGCGTAGCTCTATCTGGATATTTGATCTGCCATTGGTTTTACACCAATGCCCTGACACAACCCCAAATAGAGTTGGCAAAAATGTCCACAGCTTTGCCATTTGGACTCTGTTTTGTCGTGGATGACAACTAATCATCAGGAAAAATCCTCAAAAGAAACTCCTGCCAATAGCCTCATTGTGTATATATTATTTCTACTATATAAAACACACATCTTGTGTGTAATATGATACCATCACCTCTCAACTGCAAGATGATGTGTGGAAAAGCCAAAAGATCAGAGGAGGAATTCAAACTCTATTTCCAAAAGGATTTTCACTGTGCAAATGTAAACTCCTTCAACATCCCCCCTCCACATTGTCATCTCCCCTGAAGCCCGTAAAAATCTGTTCCAAAATCCCCCCAAACATTGGACTCACAGTCCCCGTCACTGTTGCCATGGAGGCCACCTCAATATCAAGTTTCCCTCCTTCTAATACGGTTACAGGCCTCATGAACAGAACATTTCATTATGGCCCTCCAAACCAGATTACATCTCTTTTGCCCTGGAACAACTGAGGGCCTAAACCAGCTGTCATAGCTTTTAGAGGGCTGGGCTGTTTGGATGTTCTGATATGATGCTACTAATTTATTGGACCATCATGTTAATCCAGTCTTTGTGAGCAGGGACACATATATTTCCATGTCTATGAAATTACACTCGCCAATATCCCTTCAGTGAGAAATATTAGCACTTTATTTTTAGTTCAGCTCGGCCCCTGCTTTATAGCCTATAACATTGTTACTCATAAGAGGAATATGAGCAGATTTATAACCAACAGCGCATACATTTAGAGGTTATTATCACCAGCATGAACCGCTACAAACCCCGTATCCTGACTTTCCCCCATCATGCTTAACGCCCTCCTCTTGCTCCCGCTCCCCGATACTGAGGAGCTTTGCCTTAGCGAACACTAACAAATATAAATCTCACAGAAACAAAAGCTTAACTGTCAAACACTGCCAAAATGAGCTCCCACACGCTCAACAATGTCTTAGACTGTGTGTTCTGCACACTAGTGTATGGCCAAATATGCTGTGCAAACGCAGGTTTGGCATTCCAGTAGGCGGGGAGAGTACAATCTACCGTAGTAGGCGGCTCTGATGGAATTCAAATGTTTCGTATACCTCAAAGATTAAAGAGGGAGCTGATAATTCCAGTTTATAGAGAGAGACGTTCAGATTAAGCCTCTTCCCTCTCTCTTTTTTTCTCCCTCTCCCTGTGGATTTTTGCATATTAGTAGTGGGCGCCACAGCCTGCAGAAAAACAGAGGACGAAGAGAGCTCAGCTGCCACTAACAAGACTCATACTAGGTGTGAAATTCACAGTGGAAGACTTCTTGCATGTGAGAAAACGTAATCATCATCCTCAACTGTGTGCAGTTTTTTATTCCTCTAGCATCCAGCTGCTATTACGTCTTGGCTGATTACCGGGCCGAAGGAGAGAGCTCCTCCCACTGACCACGATGGCTCTCGTTTGGTATTCCTTGAGTCTGCAGATAATTGCTTATCAATTAGACGATCAAGCCTGTTAGCCTTCAAGGTCACAGGTATCTAGCAAAGACCACTTGGCATACCCGCGTCTTCCATTTTTCATCACTGTGATTTTAAAAGCATTCCTGAAATTTGAAGAAGGTGAAACTCACAGGACACAGTGTGCCATGTAGAACATCTGTATTCCTGTAGTATCCCAGTGCAGATAGTTATCATACTATTTGCACCTGATACGTGTGAGTGAAACCCTGTAACTCTACAAATGAACCAGGGTCGTTTATATTTTATTCAGATTTAAATGACTTGTGAGCTCAGGAATCCTTTTCTGAACGTTTTGATGAATATTCCATGTCAGCGGATACATAATTTCTCTGAATAATGATTTTACCGTCGCTCCACATGAGGAAAAAAAACGTCTATCTTGCTGTTTTCCAAATCGTTGCTGAGTAATATCACCTGCTGAGATAGCTTGCACACTAGAGGAATTCTTTGGTGAGAAATTGATTGATGTAAAGAGGTGTGGAGTTGCAAAGTACACGGAAAGTCTCTCTGTTTGGAGTTCTCTCCTTCATCAAGCAGCAGGGGGAGCTAGTGGGCCAGAAACTGAGGTTGGGAAGTTGGTTTCTTGTGAACTCAGAGCAGCAGCTGAGGGTTTTCTCCTCAGATGAGGTGTCTGAGTTCCTTAACGACACACACACACACACACACACACACACAAACACACACACACACAGTTCCCCTTTTTCTGCTTTTTAAGTGTGCACAGTACACACAACATCCTCTTTTCACTTTGACAGAAAAGCACGAGCTGGATCCACTTGCCATTGTGCCCGCCTCTCTGTCCACTCATCACATTTTCGGATCACACACTTTTTAAATGCTGCTTGCTTTATATTGCATAAGGAATAACCCAAATAATAGGCCAGCGCTCTGCTTTGGCTGTCACTGAAACTGGGAATTCAGCAGCTGAACAATATAGCAGAACAGTCCATTTCAGAGTGATCTCAAAAAATAAGCCATCGTCTGTAAGTATGGAAACACATTCTTCACTTCAAAGATAAACACCTGACTCAACGAATGGCTCTGCATAGTCTATTGTTATGCTTGTCTTTGTAAAGGTTAGTGCAATAGCTCTCATTAAACTGCTCCATTACTAACGGGCCTCTTATGACAAGGAGCTTACATTTGGTTTGATTCTCCTCCTTTTTGCATCTCTCGCGTGCCTCACGGTTTTGTCTTGATCTAGCATGAAAAGAGCTGTGCTGTCTGTCTATGGATGTACTCGACATTGTACCTCTCACATTCGAGTGTCTGAGAGTTCATCGTTCTTTTTCTCTTTCTCAAAGACTTTTGCTGGGAACTGACTATGAATTATGTGTAGCCTAATGTGTTTTTAATGTTGAGGGCAATCGGAGCCTTTTATATATATATTCCAAAGGAGTCCCTGGGTGGGTGGGTGGGGGGGGGGGGTCAAATGTGATGAGTTCAAAGAAAGGTTTTCGTTTGCAGAATACCTCTTGTTATGTGATCTAGTCCCTGTGAATGTATAGTTTTAAAGATTTATGTAAAAATGTTGGAAAGAACAGCGAATATATGTCATTTTTATAATCCATCATCACTGATGGAGGCTTTTGTATGGATATTTTTGAAAGTATTAAAATGTTGGGTTGTCAATTTAAACTGCACAGACCACCTATAACATCATTCTTTATACCTGTAGTTTAGTGGCCTTTGACATCCAAGAATATTTTTAAAGGGTCCTAAATATTTACAGAGGACATATCATTGAAAGGTCACGTATCTGGAGAGCCTACCAACCCACAAACTGTGGAATAAGACCAGATCAGAAAACGTGATTCCCCTTCCTATGTCACATGCTGCCCACTAGTATATACTGTCCCCTTTCTGAGTATCTACACATACGGCTTGAGAACCACCTTTGCAACAGTGTGCCATATATTTTACAGCTGTTTTCACTGGCTGGTAATCGTTGTGACAAACAAACATGCATGGGGTGCATCTTTAGAATGGGAGGGGATGTGCTAGGATTTGTGTTTATGCACACTACAAATAAACTCATTAATCAGAGCAAAGGTATTTCCTAAGGAGAGGAAAATAGTGAAGTAGTCACAGTGCCATATCCCGTCACATCATTAGGGTTCAACACATGCACTCGCCGAAAGGCACCATGGCTCATAGGACGTGGGTTTTTTTGATTGATTTGTTTCACTGAGGTGTCGACAGTTTGCCTTCGGTACTGTTGAATATTAGTAACCCACTTCATGGGTGAGGATCACAATTGAGCAACTATTAAAAAGCTCTTTGATTAAAGACCATAAACAAATGCTTTCCATTTGAAAACATTGGCCGCCGTACATTAGGTAGGTATTTTATTCAGAAAGTCTAAAACAAGCAGGACACATTTTTACAGAAGAAACATTACAAACAAAAATACACTTTCATGGATGCCACCAAAGATCAAGATCTGTTTCCAATGAAGGAGGTGGCATCCATAGTTTAAATGAAGATTTACAATTCAATTTTAAAACAAAAACACGAAACACAAGAAAAGAAAGGTAAAAAAAGGAAAAGAAAAAATATATATATAACTAATAATAACATTCAAGCATACTCAAAAAGCATGGAGGTGACACTATCCCTTTATCCCTCCAACATTGCATCTTACACTGCGCATGTGTCGAACCCGTAGTCTCCGCCTTTATTTGGTAACCTTGGTTGAGCTAAAAGAAATTCCAGTCACTTTCTTCAGGGTATGTCTCATTATCATCAGTTTGTTTTGGTTGTGGTGTTTAAAATCACATTGCGTGAACGTACTCAGGGTTTTGCCATCTGGAGCCTAAGCACTACTATGCTCCTTAGTGGTTTTTTGGTTTTCCGATGCTGTACTATCCCTGAGCAGCAATATTGACATCCAAGAATGGCCGCTTTATGAGCCAAGAAGTTTGTTCCTTTCTTTTCATGGAGGTTAAGAGAATAGAATAGATATCATAATGAGCTGTGCTTCATTAAAAAGGGGGCTAATGGCTGCTCTTTAACGCTGAGTCTGGGCGGCCTCTGCAGACATCAGCGCTCTACACTGATTGCCACTGCAGCCTCAGCATCACTTAACTTTACATTAAATCGGCCTGCACTCGGTCTGCTATGAGCTGGGGCAGGAAACCAGTCAGCAGGGTAATGAAGGCAAAAGGACTTATTCTCTTCCTCTAACATAGTGAGAAGAATTTAGATACACATCTGTTGAATATAGAAGGGGAGCTTGTGGAGGCTTTTGTGAAGGGAAGGAGAGAGCAAAGGAGAAGGAATTACTTTAATCCTGGTACTAGATGATCCCGGTTACTCTGTCACTCCATGCTATTACAGCTTAGTCGAACATTTTTTTTATATATCAGGAAGACTCACCTAAATCTTGTAATTAAATTAGATTTTATCGTGATATTTCTGGAACAAATTTCCCCTCATAGATAGTTGTATTGAGTGCAACTGCATGTGTCCCTGTATGAATTGCACACATAAAACATCCATTCTGGAGGCAACGGCCTCATAAAAAGCTAATATGTCCTGCATTTCAACTCCAACGCAAGGCTCAAATCAAACGTCTAAACTGAGGGCAACAAAATGAGAAATAAGCTTCGGAAATCAATATAATGACTTCTCAGTCAAAATGGAGTGAAGTTATTCTTTGAAAAGATGGCAACATTTATTCTAAACATTTCAGGGCCATTATTCAAACACTGACAGAACAAAAAGACTGAATACGGAGCTACTTTTTTTATCCATGATTATTTTCTCACACACCTAAGGGTATATTTGACAGAATTGGAGAAACTCGCTTGATGATAGCACTTAAATCCTTCCAGACGCGATTGTCTTTCTCATTCACACAGATATCCATTGTCTCAATCTTGCTCTGTAGCTTTTAGTTTTTTTTGTCAGTGCCCAGATTGTGTCTGGGTTTTCTTTCGGCATGAGGTGATTATCTGTGTTAGATTACATTTTTTTTTTTTTTTAGGTTTCACACATCTTACCGGTTTGAGCCTCAAACACATATACTGAAGTAGGTATGGGACCGTTTTATTTAACAAATATACTCCCAAATTTGAATTATACAGGAAGAATTTTGTTTTGAAAAATGAAAAACTGAACAAACAAATATAGAAATCCATGGCTGCAAGCACACTCAATGCACATATCTGAGGATGTACCTTGGGTTTAAAGCCAATTTAGAAATCTTTCAGAATGTCCTTGAACATGACAGGAGGCAAAACCAACCTCTCTATCACACAGTGGTGTTTGGTTTCGGCTCAATGTAAAGGACAAGAGAGGTATTACCGTGCATACCTCCTTTATTGACTTGTGACGTCCCGCTGGGAGATGCTAGAGAATTGTTCTGTCACTTGTCCAGTGAATATTAATGCTAAAAAGGCCAAAAAGCAAATGGTTGGTAACACAAAGGTAATGCCTATTTTACAAAAGAGGATGGTGAAAGTAATCATATTCAAATGAACGTGTCATCACCATGGCTTGTTCCTGCTTCACATGACTTCTTTGCTGTGAGATTCTCAAAACCCCTTTCTTGCAAGCAAATGAGGCAGCAGCTCCAAATATGCTATAGAATATATTCCCCTCAAGTGGTTGATGAAAAAAGCAATCCTGCACTGACTGCACACTTTGTAGATATGTCCAAGGTTTTTTATACTGTTGATTATCATATATGGTTTGGTAAGGTGCTTTTCACTGGTTTTCATTACCACGCATACACCTTCATACTTTTCTTTTGGTTACTAAAAGTTTTAAATCACCAAGGTTGATAAAGATGCACGAGGATAACAAATTTGCCCCATTGCGATTTACCCCCTACATACATCATTACATTTTACATTCAATGACATACAGTCCAACTGAACTTCAAAATGTCAATTTGTATGCTGACGATACTATCCTGTATGCCATCGGCTCTTCCACAAATATACACAGTTGTACAGTTATACAGACGTAACAATTTGACTGCTATTGCATATATATGCATAGTTACTATAAGTGGCAGCATAAAAGTTAAATAGTTCAAATGTAGCACCGTGATACCATACTGCAAATACATAATCAGTGAATGGAAGGTCAGAAAGTAAATGGGGTCTTCATCCAGGTCTCCAACAGTGCAGTTATGAGTTCTACCGCATGCCCCCTGGAATATAACTCTTTCTAAAGCGTGGGTCACTGTGTGCTTTCCGAGTGGCGGAACTGTAAAAACACGACTCGGTTGCCACAGAAATTGTGAAAAGTTGCTCTGATGTCAACATCACAGTGATGTTGACATAAGGAAATAGCACAAAGAAACTCACAGACGCAAACAAGCACATGCAGACACCCCCACGGCTGTGAGCACACAAGTGATATGAAACTGTCTGTGATCATACATGAATGAGAGAAAGAGAGAAAGAGAGAGAGAGAGAGAGAGAGAGAGAGAGAGAGCAAAGGAAATGCAGGAGAGAGGGAAAGCAGTCGATATGGAGGGACACTGCCCATGGGGATCTGTTTTTCTGTTTGCAGCGCAGTTGAATAGTCTTTCCATGTAGCCTTTTCTACATTGTTCCACCAATTGTTATCAAGCATGTCCTAGGGCACCACATTGGGTGTGTTAACTACCCGATATAGGGCATAGTGTACACACTGACAGCACAATGCTTCTGCTTTAACAATGCTGCAACAATGAATATGCTAACAGCTCCCTTTCTGGAAACAACAAAAATCACTAGTTCAACTGAAATAGCAATTCCTCAGGATGGTTTATACGTGTGTGTGTGTGTGTGCTGTGTGCTGTGTAATAATCTGCCCCGTGGCAGAACAAACTATTTCTATTCAGCTTTCCCAACCTCCATGTCCATAGTTTGTACGCCTCCTGACCTGACTTGACCAACGAGAACATTAATATCAATTTGCGTCACTTCATTACAATCTGCCATTATTTAACATCACATTCTTAATGTTCCCTTTGCTATCAGCCCAGGATTAAAGCTCTAACAACCACTCCCTGCTCTCATTAGAAAGCTTGGCCAGATACACTTTTCATCCGAGCCTGTCACACACTCAGACTCGCCTGTCAGCCAAATGAAGATAGAGGGACCCTGAGGAAAGCTTTGTTTTTTTTGCTTCAGTATTTGGGTTGTTTTCTCGCACACTGCTTCATAGACTACAACCCGTTTCATACAAGTTTGAGCATGTTTGTTTGTGCACGTGAATTTCTTCAATAATCACGTGCACTGGGAAGCCTTGTTGCTAAGCGTCGTATGGTCTTTCCCAGGACATATGAAATAAGCTAAACATTGTCAGTATCAAATGGAAATAGCTGCTGTGTAATTAAGTCACTGTGTGTCTCTTCACTCAGTGCTGCGAATGACCTGATACAAACAGACAGAATGACAAAAGTACAGTCGCTGCAGTTTCGTTCCTGAAATTCTTTCCTTTTCTTATGTTGTGATGGCTTTATATTTCATCCTCCAATCAGATTGCTCTGCAGGCCTGAGCATCACAAACTCAAAAACAAACATCCCTTGGAGGCGTCAGCTGCGAGGGTTTTTCTGGATAATGATCAGAGTTGTTAAGCTGGTGACTCTGCGAGTGCTGGGTTACACTGTCCAAGTGTATTGTATTCTTCTGTTTGTGCATACAAACGAAAATGTGTGTATTTATGGAATCTCCTCTGACACATTTTTTAATAATTCAACGATTGCCGTATGTAAATTCTTGCATGGAACCAGCTCTTCTCAACAGGAGGAACAATTTGAAAGATGAAGCTGCTACAGGCATTTAAAGATGAACAACAATTTCAGTGCAAGAACAATATGCAGAGGTGTTAAAATATTCAGCATAGCCCGCAAACAGTCTTTGGCTCTCCCAGGGTTATTGTTTACTGAAATATGCAGTTGATATTGGCAAAGTAACAACTGCATAATGCTTACTCTAAGTACTAGGATTTAATGTCTTTGCACGAAATGCTAATATTCTCCAACGAGTGTGCGCTGATATATACGTTTTTACAGAACGTTTATGGGGGAAAATGGGGACATCGAGTTTATATTTATATCAAATATCCCCACAAACTTTTCAACACAAGAAGGTGGTTTAGTTATCTATTATGCTTTGCTGGGTTTTGTAATGAATCACAATTCAAAGACCTCTGCCATGAATCAATACAAAGCGCCACGCCAGCACTATCTGTGCCTTATTAAAATATGCTTAGAGCCATTGGAAATGAGTTCCCTGCAAGCGTCCCAGTAGTTCTTTAAAAATGCATAGGATTAAGACGGTATGGTGAGCTGCAGTATCAATCAAGCTCAACCAAGTGAGTAAGAGGACAGAGGCGATGGGAAATTTGACGCTTCACAATTTCCACAGACTGTGCTTTCTGAATACTTGGTGCCTCACTTTCTGTCTCGATGTAGACACACTACCCTGTATGGGATGTTGGTGGATTGATGGTAATGGTCAGTGGGTGGCAAGGTCATTATTTAATGCTATCAGACCAGCATATTCAGTCACAGTTTGAACAAGTGGGCTGAAATGTACTGCGATACATGTAAAAATGGAAATGAGTGCATTTGACCTGATTAATGGCATTAAGGCATAGCGACAGAGTGGGTGTTCTTGTTTTCCCCCATGTATGAAATTCATCTAAATCTGTTTACGGGGGAAAGAAAAGGTAATGTTTTTTGTTGTTTTATTCATGCCGTCAGAACACTTTACTTGGCCAGTGGCTGAGACAGCACAGCTACTCATGATGAAAGCGAAATCCTCGGTGGATTCATGTCAGTGATGTGAAAATGCTCAAACGTGCTTCCTGTGTTATCTGCAGTACCAGCTGACACCTATCCTTTAAAATAAGCTCATGTATCCATTCAGAATCAAGGCTTTGTACCCTTGCATTTATACCACTTGATAGTCAGAGACCACAAACATGTGGATGACTTTTAAAAGAAATCCGGAGACTTTCATGGCAGAGCAACAGATGAAATTATTCATTCTTCATTGTTTGATTAAATTGGGATGTTCCCAAAAGGTTTGCACAGAACCACCAGTAGAGTTGAAACAGCATGATCATGACTGAAGTCAGAATAGTACAGCAAAAGAGAAATTAAACACATTAGGTGTTTTTTGTGGTACACGTTTTACATTTTCAAAATGTGTTTGTAGTTTTATGTATTATGTTTCCTTCTAATTTTTATTTTTCACTGCAGTTCTTTGACTTCTAGGCATTTTCCTAAAGGTTTGCCTTCCCAATTGTGTCCATCTGTCTCGCAAAAGAGATCCAGGAATCTACCCCCCCCCCCCCCCCCACACACACACACAAACACAAACACTTACATGCAGTTACTAACAATCTTTTTGTGAGCATATGGACCTCCATGTTTTACAAGTTTGAGGATATGAGCTGGTTTGCCTCCCAACACATATTCAGTGTCCTATTGAGAATCTCAGCTCTTTAATGATAACAAAACTGAAATGCTGCAATCAGAGAATTTTGAAATAGAATATTCATCTATCCATCTCTCTCTCTCTCTCAAGGAAATTAAATGAAATTCCGTTAAATTAAATTAAATAAAAATTTAAAAAGCATTTACAAAAAAAGCATTTTTAAAATATGCATTTAAAAAACTAATAATTGAAAAGTGCAGAAAAATGCCTTTTTCCAAAACTATTTTTTTATATAACCATATACTGTTTCAGTTGGACTATTATTGAGGTATTATAGACATACTGTAAAGATACATAGCATTTAAATAATATAATAGAACAAATCCTGACTGACAGAATGCTTAAATATATAATAAATAAATATAATTAAATATATTTCTTAAAGTCCAGAATCACATATAACAATAAAACAAGACATTATTGATTATTGTTTACACCACTGACATTCATAAGGAATCAAATATAGACTTTGAGATAAATTATTATTATTGCTGTTATTATTATTGTTAATAATACCAATGATGAGATAATTAATAATAATACAATTTTATAAAAAAGGTAAATATTAATAGCAACTATATCAATATTCATACTATGTATTGATTTGTGTATCTTTGTAATGTTTTTTTTCATAGATCTTTACAAATGTAGCAGTTAATTAATGCATATATTTTGGCAAAACAGATACATTCCCAAACTTTAATGCTACTTTTGACCAATAGAGGATAGCGGATGCACACTTCCAGAATAACTGACCTCATGAGGACTGCAGTACCCTAGGGGCACATTCTAGAGCAGGGGTGGGCAAACTTTTTGGCTCAGGGGCCACATTGACTTTTAAACTTTGACAGACGGGCCGGGCCAGTATCAGATGGATGGAGAGCAGGGGCGTTTGTAGGATTCCAAGAAAGGGGGGGCTAAGCCCCAAGGGGAGTGTCACCCTGGTGAATGTGTGCACACATTTTTCTTGGGGCCCCTGATATCCATTGTTTCTGACAGTTCATAGATTGGTTCAATCAGAGTGTGATTTTGCTCTGTAGTTTTGCTTCATTCAGTATATGAGAACACAAGAGACAGAATTTCAGGGTCATAGTGATATTTTATGCTCATTTGGACACTATGACTGAGATAAAGATGAACTAGTTCAGTGTCAAATATACCATTCAATGGAAAAAAATATTATAATAATCTATATTAATGCAAAGAATAGAGAAATGTCGATAATTATTACTGGAGACAGTTTCTAACTTCCCTTTCATTTGGCTCAAATAACCTGAATGTAAGCAGGTAACACTCGATAACAACTACTGCCAGACACATTCTGTAACTACCTGGACTTACAGGTAAACCTGAATGTAAGCAGGTAACACTCGTTAACAACTACTGACAGACACATTCTGTAACTACCTGGACTTACAGGTAAACCTGAATGTAAGCAGGTAACACTCGTTAACAACTACAGACAGACACATTCTGTAGCCCCCCTAAAATAGGCCTAACGACGCTCCTGGTGGAGAGTTTGTGTGAACCAATATGAATTACAAGTAAAAGCCAATAACTAAAAAGTAAAGAAACCGTTTCAGTGGAACAGTGTTGTTGGTCCGGGGCGGTGCAGTCCTGTGGGTTTGATGTGCGTTGTTATGCCGAGGAAAAATACTCTGGATGCAGCTGTTAATTTTACAACTCTTAACGAACCCCATCTCCGGAGACAGAAAGTGACATGCCAAATTCAAATTACCAGAACTCTTCGAAAGTTAACATTTTACGACGTAATTCCAAAGGATTGTGAGGGGGGGGGGGGGGAGTGAGCAGCAGGCACCAGCAGAAAGCACGGCACGCAGCGCGGTGACGCTTCTCCGTTCCCGACTTGAGTTTCCTGAAGCCGTAGTTTGCCCACCCTTTTTCTAGAGGCACATTCATACAGTCACACTGATTTTTGACTTGAAAAGGACTTTCATGGGGACTATAAAACAGCATGAGGCGCGTGTTGACACTGTTGTGAAGCTCGTGGAAGTGTGGGGAACTCGTTGTTTTGTCCCCACGGTGACACAAGTCCCCAACAGTCTATGTGCACTCAGGTAAAAGTCCCCACCGGGATCGAAGTACAAAACACACACACACACACACACACACACACACACACACACACACACACACTAAGAGGCTTATGAGAAATAACATTTCTATTGAAGCTTTCTTTTCGCCTCACTTCAGCAGCCACATAATGTATTTAGGCCAGAGCATGAATTCACACACATTTACACATTTAAAGATAACATGTTATATCATTATGAATAATGAGTTGGTGATTTAAATGCTTTAGGTGGCAGAAAGATTATAATCTGGGTTATTGGAAGCAAGAACATGCTTCTATCACCTGGATGGATGGATTTTGAAAAAGATAACTTTTAATAATGATAACATTTCTCATCACCTTTCGAAATCTCTCACAGAAATATGCAGATGTTGCAAAATTCTTATACTTTTGCTCATTCCTCTGACATTTGTTACACTGCTTTTTTATTGTATGGATAACCAACTGCCATGTTAGGTTGACTAAGATCATATATTTCGCTCATTACGTATCTATAAATACACATAATTCACGTATTTAGTTAACAGGCTTAACAATATAAACATTCATGTCGGCGGGGGCTGAGAAAAAACTAACTAATTAAAACAATTTGTACAAAATAAATAAAAAAATATTATTGAAACAAAGTTACAAAAAACTTCATAAAAGAAAAAAGAAGAAGATAAATAAAAGACTAAGCAGATAAGTGTAACCAGTACAACAGAAGGACAATGACTCACAGTGATAATGAAATTAACACTGACATTATGAATATAATAGAATACAAAAATATTCTGGCCAAAATAGTACAACAGATGGAATGATTAACAATTGAGAAGATGGCAACAAAGATACAAGCACTGAAATATCTAAAGAAAAGAAGAGCCAGCGACTACAATACAGAGGCCAGCTCACTGGATATGTGTTAAACATGTACTGAATGAATATGTATAGCGACTCTATTCTATTTTTTTCTTTTTTCTTCTATAATATATTTTTCTCAGAAACTAAAACAACAGTAATAACACTCATGAGCCTAAAATAGGGACATTCACCTCTTGAACTATGTAGAAAAAGACAAACTGGGGTAGTTTGATAAGTCTGACATGATAGATATTAGATCTAGTTTCAAGCGGAAAGGAAGGGTTTGAATCAGAGACTAATGTGGTGATAGAATACCTAAAAAAGTCTGTCGTTCAGTTCTTATCAATAAACTTTACCTCCCTAATCAGCCTTTCAGTTTCTTCCGCTACACTCAGGTTATATTTAATTTCCCACAAAGTGCAAGCAGTAACCTGTGATCCCTGGGTGTGAATAGAAAGTATTGAGAAAGACTTTCTCAAAGTAGGTTGGGTTGTGTGAAGCACAGTGTGGCTCTTTGTGGGATTCAGTTCATTGTGTTCCAAACTACTTTCAGTTGCTTCAGGTGTGTGTGAGCGGATGCCTCAAAATGTCACTTTGACTCGCTGGAAAACCCATTTGGTGACGGCTTTGAAGCCAATCATCTTATTTATAGATCCTACTGCACTGGCCTCTGGTGGTGGGATCAGACAACCCCTGCTCCATGCCGTTCACACACTAACACAGGATGACTTGTAGTGTGTGGTGTGTGTGTGTGTGTGTGTGTGTGTGTGTGTGTGTGTGTGTGTGTGGGCCTCAGCCTCCTTGCCAAACTTAAAAAACAGCTCTCAGGTGGAGGCAAGCCTTGACTCCTCACCATAGACTGTATATGCTCCCAACAGGCTGAAGGTAAAATAGTGAATTAATTTGCAGGAGAGCACAACTCGTGTCTCTGTGGCTCGCACAAGAAAGCAGCATAAGGATTATGGAATGTTTTTACCTTTCTACAACAATACTGTGAAATAAAAAAACATAAGACAAGTACATTTACATTTTTACATTTACAAGTATGTATGCTAATTCAAAGCAGACTTTCATGTATACTTTATACTTCTACTCCACTAGACCTCAGAGGCAAATAATGGACTTTTTCCTCCACGACATTTGTCGGATAGCTGGAGCTGGAACATGCATCGTCAATAATCTGAGCTCATGAAAAGTTGATATACATGTATATCTTGTTCTCACAGGATGACAATGCTAAAAACACATGAGGATTTTATATAATATGATGCATTGCTGTAAGTTAAACTTTCCAAGGGTATACATATTAGTTAATTTAGTATGACTTTAGACATAAAATGCAACATACATCTTTGTTTGCATAATGAGTAATTACTTTTGATATGTACCGTGTGCTAATTATACTTCTGTACTTTTACTGAAGTAAGATATTGATTACAGTTTCTTTTTCTTGTAATAGAGTATTTCTTTACACTGTGGTTTTAGTCACTTTTCATCCATTTTACTTCATGTACGTTTTACTTTCCATACTCACGTACTTCCTCCACCACCGGTTTCAGTGTAAGTAATGAAGTTGTTATTGATGTATTGTGTTTTGGGCTATTGCAGCAGATTTAACATAGGGGTGTTTTGTCTTGCTGTCATCAGTTTGAATCCTTTGCGTCCCCAGTGGTGTAATATCTAAGCCACATACAGTCGTGTGGTCGTCTTTCCTATTTGTACAGGACGACGTGTGCTCGAGGGCCAGAAAGGAGAGCGCTGGTTCCTCCATCTCTGTAAACTCACTTTAGTACCTAATGCAGCACATTGACAGATGTTCACTATTGAGATAGAGGATTTTGTGTGAGAGGAGAGTTAAATGGCTATGAGGAATCTTTGATTGACAGCAGTGAGTTCTGAAGACATCTCACGTCCATCTGTATCACTCTGGCACTAACCATTCTTACATGTCAGCGTGAACCTGACCTCTGGTTATTATTGTGTGGGCTTTTAGAGTACGGTGTGTGTGACGCTTAAAGTGATGTCTGTGACATTTGGGGATAGAGCTATTTCCTACAATGCTCTGGTGATACCACAGTTGATGTTCATCTAGTAAATGATGATCCCATTTAGAATAAATAAGACAAAGTAGGGTATGCGTTACAGCTTGGCTAACACTGTGTGATCCTGTCTGGTGTGTTAACTGTTCCCTACTTTCCCTTCTTCTATCGTCTATGTGCCGCTAAATGAAACACAAAGTCCGTCAGAGCGTCCGGACAAGAAAAGTAAATCGTCCAGATTTACAGCGGTATTGATTATAGCATGAGTGGTATTGATCTGATGTTACTTTAAGCAAGACACTATACATAAGTATTTTCCAAAAGGGTCTTCAATATAAACACAGATGTCTTGAAATGTTCAGGGTCTGTACAGCAAAGAACATCAGCATGAGAACAGCTGTCAAGTGTCACCTATTAAGTATTTAATTTGGTTCAGTGCTGAGAGACAATGACAGCTGACAGTTAGAGACAACATGTGCTGCTCCCATTTACCAAATGACAGGTTGAATTGGCACATTTCTCACCTTTCCTTCAGTAACACATTACTGGATTTGCAAAACAAAAATTCAAAATGTTTCATGTGAATAAACAGCATAATAATTGGATTTTAAAACGGCTCGAAATTAAATCGTAAAAGCTATGGAAATATCCTTAACTGGGGGACATGTTGTCATATTGTCTTTTGTGCTGCTCCTCTTACCTGAGATCTACAAATTAGCTGATAAGAGCAGAGACATTGTGAGCTACAGATTTTGGCAGAATGACAACATTAGCAGCTGTGGTTATCTTGAAGTTCAATAAAGCATTGACAAGAGGTTTTTCACGAGTTATCTAGGGAGAAGCAGCGGAGCACAACGGGGTACATCCAGGATGACAATGTTCGTCCCGGGTTTTCATTAAGAACGCTGCAGAAAAGCCACGCTTTGCATGGAATATAAGATGCCTCCCTCTCGTCCTATCATGTGCGGAGCGTGCACCTCCAACTGCTTTTAGATTAACTTTGTATTCCCTCTTTTCACTGTTGAGGCAAGGCTTTCATATCATCCCACCTGGCATGTTGTTAACTCCTCCACCGTATAAATGTAATTCACAGCTTCCTAATTCAGCAATGCTGCACAAGCTACGCCATGTGAATAAATTACATTCCGTTTGGCAAAGTAGTACAGAAGAAGAGAACCGTAAGAGCAGCGCTTATCTCATCTTGGATCCCTTCTCACTCTTCACAGTTCTCTTTCTGTGTTTCCAAAAGATTTGTGTTTCACAGAGAGTTATTATTCTGTTGTTTGTTGTTTAACCGTCTGTAGAGAGAGGAAGACCTCTTGATGATCCAAAGCCAGCATTATATTTACATAACTCATGTATTTGGTACTCGTCGTTTCTGCTGAGGGAACATCATCTATTCACAGAAACCACTATACGCTTGGATGACACACTCCAATAGATCATCAAATAACATAAATATGGACTTTATTACAATAAAGTCTCTTTAATTTGTGAATTTTATGATTTGGTAATCAAATACATAGGATGCAATTATTATGTCATGATTCATGTCTGATCATGCCCTTCTCTGAACAAATTTCCAATGGAAAAAATGAGCCGTCGGGTTCTTGAAAAGGCCTCCAAAGGTGTGAGTGTTGGACTATTTGCCGTCATTCTGCTTCCTTGTCACTCACCGGGTCACTTAATAATGATCTGTATGACACCGTTGTAATGGTAGATATCCATCTACAGTATGTGATTCTCATTTTCAATTAAAAGTGTGCTACTGAGCATTATGACTCCCTCTTCTAATTTATGCCCTCATCCTTCTGCCTTTTCATCACCTTAAGGCCGAGGAAGATCCTCGTCTATTAACACTTAACGCACAAACTATTAGGGGGCTTTTACATTAAAATCTGCTGCTTACGGAGGTGAAGGAGGGACATATCTTTATGCTCTGTCATTGATAATTAGACCTTAGAGAGCTGTATAAAGAACTGCAGAAGGGAATGATTGAACAGATTGCCAGGACCCCTGAACGTGTTTGTGTAACACTAGAGGGATGTGTGTGTGTGTGTGTGTGTGTGTGTGTGTGTGTGTGTGACAGACAGACAGACAGAATGGCAGACGGGAAAAGCGGGAAGAGAAGAAGCCATTATCCAAGATGAATCTCCATTTTCCTCCCGACAGCCTTCTGTCCGTATTCCACTCCGATGAACATCCCACTGATGAAACAATTAGACTGAGAGACAAAACACTGGTTTCAAAGGCAATAACTCATGCTTGGCAGTAACATATTTTCCATTATTTCACTGCATATTTCATATGAACAAAGTCTTTCATTATGTACTTACACAGTTCACATGAAGCATTTATATGATATTACACACAACTGAACTGATAATATTGTAGCTATACACAACAAAGTAGTACAGTAGACACAATGTAAGAAACTGTATACAATCCTCTGCAGTCTCAGCATGATTGCCCTGTCAAAGGAAGCCGATGAGTCTCGCAGAGCGTTTAAGGCACGTTTCCTCCGAATGACAGGCGCTCGAGGCTCTCCCAGACAGGATGTGATGCACCACTCCTGTTGCATTAGTGGACAGGTCGTATTTGTCTCAGAAAAGGGCATCAGAAAGGGCTGAGCCAGTGATATATTCAAACTCATTTTCCAAACCGCATGCCCTGTCACTCATCAGCTGGCAAACATCAGACCGTGATTAGCACTAAACCTACAGCCACGTGTGATACCTATTGTACCCAGAAGAACGAGTTGTTTCAAAAGGAATAATAAAAGCCTTTTTTTTTATCTTCGTTAAAAGCAGGTTTGTCATTATTTTATAATTAAAAGCAACACAGTAATACTATTATGATATGTTTATGAACTCAAACAGTAACTATGTACTGCTTTATGATCCAGACAGAAACACTTTCCTGTAAAACAGCAATTATATCACTGCGATATATTAACATATAAAGAGGAAAATTAAAGGAAGACCTCTGCTGGGGGAAAACCAGTGTGAGGCCAATAGTTTGCAATCTTCATCACTTCAGCATTGAAGTGCATGTACACAGGCTGCTATGGAAGCACAACGGGAAACAATGGAAAAGTAATTTCATCTTCTGTCCCTTCTACCAGTGCCAGTGCCTCTCTGAATGCCCCCTGGCACATTGATTCAGAGAGGAAGGGGGAGCCTCACCAGCAGCATGATCCTAAACGTGATGACACAGGACTCTGTGGCTCATTCTTTGGACAGGTGCATGCTGGGTGATTTATGTGCACATCCTTTTCGTAGGTCCCCAGGAGCAAATATTGACTGTTTATTTCTCCAAGCTCAAGGCAACGGGGAGGCAGCAATTTCTTTATTTTTGGACCTTAGATAAATTGAACCCTGGAAGATGCAAACGCCACTGACAAGGAGACATTTCCCCCCCCCCCCCCCACATCTGAAAATGGGGAGGCAACTTAATAGGAGACATTATTGATTTGTCATTCCTCTTCTCAGGCATCTACACAACAGGGACATTTCAATTACATAGGTGCTTTCCGATTGCTTATGTCCGAACCAGGACAGGCTTCCTGCTGTTGAGCAATGGTTCCCACCCTCCAATATTCCTGATTGTTAGAGCCCCTGTATAGTTTTATGTATCCTCCTCCAATAGGTTTGTGCATGAATGTACAACTTAAGGGATACTGTAGCAGATATAGGGGATTGGGAGATAGTGAATCCAATCACCCCAATTCTGGATGTTCTGTATATTATTGACAAATAATGTATGTATATTAAGTTCACGTTCTGTATGACAGAAAGTCAGACTCAAGGACATGAGTGCCCCTGATAGCAGACAAATGTAAAATAATTGAAAAGAATGTAAGATGCTGAACAGACCATGTTGAATCCGCAGGGTGCTGTTTTTCCTTCTTTAATTTGCCCTTTACTGGGAAATGGACTGCACAGGTTTTCCTCAGCAAACTCCTCTCCTGGGGGAAATTGTGTTTAGCATTATCGGTGGGAGATACTCGGGCTCAGTCAGCCAGAACAAACAATTATTGTACAAAGGGCAGAGCCGGGCTGTCCGGAAGAAACCAGCCCACATGCTTATACTACTGAATACAAAAGTAATAGAGTGAGGATTATACATTACTGAATAATGAGGATCAGAGCGACCTGTTCAATACTATTAATATTCCACCTTTTTTTTTTCAATCTCTTTCACATCTGTGTGCGTGCCATCTTTTTTTTTTGTGCTTCAACATCTATTCCATTTTGGGATATATGGACACTCTCAGTGTCAGAAATACTGAAGGTAAAGAGAAACTGACCACAGCAAGTGTGTTTCTTTCGTAGAAGATGAGCGCGCGGCTCACCTGCTGCACCACGGTGAACAAGTCAGAACCAGACTGTGGTTATTTGGGATCTGGTAGAAGCAGGTTTGGTTATAGCAAATATTCAAGATTATTATTCAAATCCATAAAACCATCCCTATTGTGACGACCCTGCACACAAGGTGTTGCTGTGCATGTGGTTGTCTGTTGTAGGCTCTGATTGGAGGGTCGTCAGCTGTGACGGGCCACACCTGAGCAGGTGTGTCTGCTCTGTCCTTAATTACTCCTTCATCCGGCTGCCTTGGCTGGAAAAGAGAAGATCCTTTCTAGACACTGGTCCTTTGGTTTATATTCTGCTGTTTGCACTTCATTACTGACCACTGATACCTACTCTTTTGTATTGTTTATTTTATGTTTATGGTCAAATATAATGCTTTTCTTAGCAGCCAAGTTTGCCTCCCTACTTTGTCTCAGTCCCTGAGCCGGGCTGTGGCACTCTTAACACAATTATGAATAAGCAACCGTTGACACAGCGAACAGTAAAGAATTGAATCGGTGTAATTCACCGTCTCAACCAGCTCTTTTCACAACACATATGCACTAATAATCCTTTACTTTAAAAGTAGAGGAGTTATAGGAAGCAAGATGGCGGAAGTGAAGCACAAAGAATCCTAACTGCCACAGAACTTAATAGAATGCAGTTTTTTGGCTTTACATGCATGCGCTGGCAGAAACTAACCCAAGCTGGGGCCCACGGCTTGGGACACTACAATCAATGCAACGTGTTGAACACAGTTGAAGCAGCAAGCACAACAACTGCGGTATAGTCTCAACACAGCATTGAACCGGATTTTGTGGCCCGTTAAATTGACAACACACGTTAAAGCTTTCAGTATAAAGCTTACAGTAAGAACATTATTATTATTATTATTATTATTATTTTCTCTGCCTAGTCAAAAGCCACTTATTTGAGACTACTCCACGTAGCAGTTTAATGCATTAGTGTCTGGTAGAGTTCCTTCAAGCTTCAAGACAATAACGGGGGCTCAGTAGGTCCTTGTATGGCGCCGAAGACACATGGCGAGAGAAGGATAACTTCTCTCGCTTTCTTGAGGATCAGCGATCGGTGTCTTCTTGCTTCAGGCAGGGTCAGCCTACCCACTGGTTGCACATAGGAATTCTTCAAAGGATTAAAAAATGACGGTTACCCGTCCAGCGAGGTCGGGGACAACTCCGAGGCTATTTAAAATTACAGATATGTGGTTATCTCCTGTGGCAACTGATGCCTTTTTTCTTTATGTCTTTGGCGATATTATGAGGAACTCTGCTGAGTTTTTGTTGTTTTACAATTAACCAGGTCCATTAGAAAACAGAGAGTTTTCTGGGAATTGTCACAGGTCTTTTCCCAAGGCCAAACTAAGGTACAATGGCATGTGAGCCTTCATGTGTCAGGAGCAAACATAATGTATCTGATTGTATCAAAAGCTATTTTATGAAATCCCTGGAACGGTGTTGGCAAGGTGATTTTACAGTCGTGATTTTACAGTGAACATACACAGAGTAATGACTGATAATCAGAATTTCAGGGTGATGGCTGGTACCGTTCTCTACATTGATCTGTCTGTACTCGGCAGGTGAAGGTTTCTGTGGTTGCCATGGTCACAGTCTGAGCTTTGCTGCAAGTTCAATAAGTTGAACCATCATAGTCTAATAACTGATGACATGTTGAGCTTCATGCATTATCCTCAGAAATAGTAGTAAGATTTTAAGTGGTCTTGCGCAGCTTTTAGCCACATCTCATGGCCTTCAGGTATTTAGACTGAAGAAGTATAAATACTTCATTAATAAATATATGAACACATATTTTGTTATAAATATAAGCAATAAAACCTTTAATCTCTGTCACATATCATTGTATGGTAGGCATACTAGCTATACATTGGCATTTCTTACAGATATATCACCTTAAAGTTTCCAAAGCTTCTCTAAATTCACAATTCCTAAAGAATGAAAGAAAGGGACTCCCAGACCCATGGCAGTTGGCTGGAGACAAGACATACAGGCAATACTTAGAGGCAGCAACCTTTTCACATTTTATCAACAGAGAGCTCAAGCATCTTTACTGCGATAGACATAACTGTGATGTTCTTCTCTTTGCCGTTTACAATCCTCTAGGTACAAATTAAGAATACAAAGTGTAAGGCAAACAGGGATTGGACTGAAGGGAATTCGATAAATACATTTTATTATTTTATTCAAGAACATTTTTTTATCTTGGAAGATTTCCATGAACAGTGAAATGAGGTACCTTCTTGGCATTACATTTGACACAGATGTCTGAAATATTTTGATTCATTTTAACATAGTATAAATCAATGTGTGTACTAAATCAGTTTGAGATGAGTGTTTATTTTAAGGAGTTGAGCTCTTGAACATACCTGACTCTTCTTCTTGCAGTTCATCCATTGAGTTCCATAGAATCTTGGTTTTTCACCAGTATGTTATAGAGTAAGAATATTTCACCGGAACCAATCCAATTATTCTCTGATCGGTCCGCTTTATCATAAACATGCTTGTGCTAGTGAGCCATATTTATTCCATTAGCACCTTTCGATTGTAAAAGATTTAAACCAACTCAAAACTTCAATCAAATTCCAATCAATAATTCATCAGCGCGGTCTGAGAGAAGAGGGCTGAACTACCTACACTTGTGGTCAGCTGTGGAGCGGTGCACCGCAGATTCAGAAATCATCATCAGCGTTTGCAGAAATAAGAAAGATAACATCAAATAGCATTAAAGAATTGCAGAACATATTGTCAATTGCTTTCAATAAAATCTTCTAATGATGTGTATGAACTGTATTACCAAGTAAGATATTCATATCTTCATATCATTTTGGTGTATAAAATCACTGTAGTGAAAACGACTTTATTTATTAATGATAGTTATGACGTTATGTACCTTCTCCAGAGGAGCACATCAACAAAATGTCATTCTATCTTTTTGCGATTTTTATATTATATCATTTATTTGTATTATTAATGCTTGTTGCACCCGCTTGGGTCCATAGCTCTTGATATATTGTTGGCCTCTGTTTATCTACATTTTGTATCCTCTTTCTGGTTCATTGTAGTGAGGCTGCACAGACCAAGGTGGTTTTATGATTGATAATCAGTTGTGTGCACAGGCTGCAAAAAAAACATTATTGTTAGTTTTGACTTTATTTTATACCCTAAAATATCCTTTCATTTAATAGGCATCATATATTATTAATTAACCTTTAACATGTACTCAGTACATTTTAATTGACCTACTTTTAGCTTCTAAGAAATGTCTTCAACTTCTTAAACGCCTAAAATATTATTCAAAGTGGGTCATGAATAGCTCCTCAACTATAAGCCTGATATGCATATTTGTTTCCTTCTTTAAAAGGTAAGAAGCTACAGTATATTAATCCATTGTAAGTAAAACTCTATTACCCTTACAGAGCAAAAAAAGAAAATGTTTTTTTCCGTGCCCAGCTTTCTAACCCATGGACCTCTCCTGGCTTCTGGCTCAGGCCCCTGCTCTAAAATGAATACCCCAAATGAATAGAGAATATCTATCCGACTTCAAGGTATATTTTAATAATCTTGGTATCATACGAAAGGGACTATTTGTGAGATTTCAGATGTGAGATGTATTCTGAGTTTTATCTTCACCTACAAAGGACCTACCCAGAAACAAACAGTATGTAATGATGTCTAAACATCTAATTTCCGCCTTACAGAATTGTATATTTCTAAGTGAATATCCCTTTGAAATGATGCAGTTGCAGCCCAAAACTTCGAAGAAGAAAAGGAAGCAGAGAAACCTTGGAGAGGTTTTAGTAGAGCAGAATCTTGGCTACATTTGTCTACCATCTCTGCCATTTGAAATATTCTCTCTGGTAATGGTAACACTATTTTAGTCCCATTTACATGTCACTAAAAGTATAACTTTGTTCAGCTCCGTTTAAATAAATAAATAAATCAGACCTCTATACATGTTCACATTCAAAGAAACAATAATCCATTGGTCTTTGTGGACTACTCTGGGCTTTATTCAAGCTCAATGCCCGTAGAATGAGTGTAGTAGCAAGACTCATCCACCAGGTGAACAAAGAGACCGTAAACATGCTCTTCGGTGCTGGAGGAGAGCAGCGTGCAAATGCTGCTCCCCAACACGCAAATGAATGGAGACAGGTGGAAATGAACCTGCACTCATGAGAAATTTAAATTAGCCCAATTAATGCCCAACAGTCCAGAAGTGTTTATGTATGAAAATGGCACCAAATAATAGATTAAAGAATCTGACAAATTCAGAGATTTTAGCATTTTGGAGATCCATAAGGAACATGGATACTTTTTCAAAAAAACAGCAGTGGAGGGTCATAATGTCAGTGAAACAAAAAAGAAATTCTTTGAGATGAAAATTGCTTTATAATAACATCTCGCCACTGCAACGTGGTCAATGACTGCAACAGGAGATGGAAGAAAAAATGTGTTCCATAATAGGTAAGTCAGCCATGACACGCCTGGTTACACTTCTCTGACCTTATTGTACACAGTGTTTTGTTCAGAGTTAACAGAGAAAATGTTTGCTCACATATGTTGAGCCGAACCGAATGCTCATTCGTTCAGAGGAAAACTTGGCCTTTTCCAAACTCCGGTAGAAGTCGAGTAGGGAGGGAAGCTGATTCTTCAGAGATTCATCACACTGCATTTCCATCAGTTCTAATTGCAGACTCTCTTCCACTTATTCTGCATCCATCAGCTTGATTTCCTTCTCAATGGCAGAAACATCTTGGAAGCGCTGTCTAAATTCTGCCATGAGAGATGTCACACATATATTCCCCTTTTTAGCAGAAAGGTTGACCTCTGGAAAAGGTCTGGCCTTTGCCTTTCAGGCTCTTGTTCAGTGTGTTGAGATGATGAGTAAGATCACCTAGAGGGTCACTTTCTGATCTCAGGGAATAAAGCCGCTGCAACACGGAGCTGAATGATAGAGGAGGTCTCGCATTCACGTCAGAGAGGAAAGCTTGGAAAGATCTGCGGTGGAGCCCTCATGCTCAAATTATGTTAACAGTTATAACAACTGTTCATCACATCGCCAAGCTGGACTGTCTTGGTACAGTGCATTTTAACAGCCTCAGCTCCACGCTCTCACGCCTTGGCGCCATTCGAGGCCATTCCTTTGCGCTCGCCTGTCATAACTGCACACATCTCGTCCCATTTAAGTCCCATCTTGTCGATTGCATCTGACACAGCTTCAAAAAAAAAAAAATGTCCTTCCCCGTTGTTGTGCCCTTGAGACTCCTCAGACACAGCAGCTCCTCCATAATGTAAAAGTTATCGTCAACTCCCCGATAAACAATACACAGCTGAGCGGTGTCTGTGCTGAATGATAAGTTAAATCTGCAAGACAGTTTTTTTTCCCTGTAAATAATGAGATGAAACATACACAGTTACTGCAGCAAGAGGGGAAAACAAGCAGAACAGGTATATTCTTATATCCACGGTCAAACTTTTTGAGTGAAGCAGGAGGTTGTCCCGATGTGGCTTCTTGTGAGCCAAGGAGAGCTGAAGTAGATCAGCTTATTGCTCCCACTCTTCAAAGCAGACTCATTCGTATATTAAATCATGCCACATCATTAATTAAAAATAGTGAGGAATTGCCGTTTTAAGTTTTAAGCAGCAGATAAGCAGCAGATGTTAAAGATGACGGTGAAGGCCACAGACATAAGCACACATAAAGAGAGGCGTAGATAGAGGGAGAGGGTAGGAAAAACATAAACACGATAAACACTAATTAGCTACTCTAATTGAAGTGCACTCTTAAAGTAATTACTAGGCAGAAGAAAACAGTATTTACATTCATAAATAATTCTGACAGCACAGGGAGCCACTGAAGGAGCAGAGTCCCTCTTCTTTCCTTTGGGTCCAGCCTCCCACTCTATGAATCTGTCAGTCATCGACAATATAAACAATTTGATTTTTACTGCTAATGGCTTTGTACAACATCTGATTTGTAAGCATTAAATCAGTGACTTGCTGCCCTGAAAAACTTTGTGACACATGCAGTTTATGGAATGTGGCTCAAAAGCATCCTTGCAGAAAATCCCATCGTGGAGTAATCCTTTCTTCGTACAGTAAATGTGATCTTATTCTTGTGAGTCTCAGGCCTGAAAACCCATTTGTCTCCACTACACTTGTACTCAGTGTCTTCCCGCTGTGGTTTATCACTTTTTAGTAAGATAAAGCTGTGTGAGTTGACCCGACGGGGAGGGGGAAAGTGTCCAGCGCTAGTTTCTGTCTTCTTCTAATGAACCCTTTGATTTGACACATCATCCAAAGAGAGAAAAAAAAAGATACAAATGTTATCTTACTATTTAGGTCACTTTAGTGTGTCTTTAATAGAATTTATTTAAAGACTGTGAAACATTAAGCAAACAGACTGAATCAGAAATATAAGAAATGCAGACATGAAAGAGTAAAACATTCCTGTCTGGTCCGTACCACAGGTAGCCTACACACAAACACACACACACACACACACACACACACACACACACGCACACCAACACTCTACTGGAAATGTAATTTCACATTATGTCCAGCTTGGATGGAAATGATTACTGTTAAATGAGGAGAGACGGAAAAGCAGGAGTTGACACATCAATCAAATGTCATCACGGAGTCTTTGTCCCACACGTCTTCCTGTCAGTTAGTCAGACCACCAACACCCTGTGGATCTCAAAGTGCTCTGGCTGTATTGTATTTTTATGGGCCACAAACATTGGAGAGATGGATATTTTGTATTTATTGTTGTTATTTATAGACGCGATTGCGGCAGAGAGAACTTGGATACATAACCACTGGCCGCCACACAGTATCAAAGAAATATTGCCATTATTTTGGGAGCGACCTTTTCAGGATTGCTTAGTGATTTGTGGCAAAGAGAATCTAATTAGAAACGTTGGGATTTATTCATTTTGTTGTTGGGGGTGAATAACTTCAACTGCCTTTCTTGAGCGTATATGAAACACACACACACACACACTCAGTGAGGCCATGCTTTGGCTCACGGGTGCTTTGAGCTAAACGCTACCGCTAGCATGAAAACATGTCCAAAATAACAACGCTAATACGTTTTACAGGTATAATGTTTACTATGTTCACCACCAAAGCTTTTCAGGCTTCCACATTTTTGGCCCCATAGCGTTCATACTGGAGTCCTTCTCTGACTTCTGGTTGGCTCCTTAACAGGAATATCAAGAAATTATTTAATGCTAGGGCTTTTTTTTTTTGAGACTCTCCAAATTAAATGGATAATATTCAGATTACACAAATAATCATTATTATTTATTGTTTTACAGCTGTTCCTTTTGTAATGATTGTGTGTGGGAAAAAAAGTCATTTTGGACCATTTTGTGTATGTTCTGTATTAATTAGCTAATCTTAGCTAATTAACACAGAACATAAAGTGGAGCTGAGGCTGATGGGATAGATATTTGTTTGACAGATGTGTATGATTCTGACCTGATGGTGGCGCTAGATTGCACTTAAAAAGGGTGCAGTGTCACAGTTCAGCTTTCATTTTTTCCCACCACTCTCTCACACACTTAACCAGTTCATTAATCAGTTACCCTCCTTGTCACACCCATCTCATCAGCCTCACTCACAGTCACTGCCAGGTCGTTCTCCATGTTCTCCATGTTCTCCGTGTTCTCCCAGAACCATCCAGCACTTCTCCCCCCAGTACGACTCTGCCTGCTTGGACTTCTCCACCTTACCTCTGCCCTGGTAACCACCATCATATACTGTCACCGAACCCGAGATTCCTGCCTTCTTCCTCGTCTGTTTCCCTTGTGTGTTCTGCCGGAATAAACCTCTGCTTTCAACCCACCATGTCGTTGTACTGCGTTTGGGTCTCTCCTCCGACCTCAACGTGCATACAGTTCATGTCGTCGAGATGTCCCCGAAGAACCCAATTAGAAGAAAAAATGACACAATTGTCCTTTTCTCTGTTTTTGTCTCCATGTTAATTGGCCCTTGGCGAAGAAACGTGATCTTTATCATTTCTTGAGAGACTTTGGACGTCTTGACATACGTATTAATGAACTAGCTGTGAAGTCGAAAAAAACATTTAACTTCGGACTGATTTACAAACTCGAGCTGCCTGCCTCCTTCGGTTAATTCGTGTTTGCCTTCTCCCTCGTGTTTGACAAAATTAAATTTGTCTAATTTGAATTGTTCTCATAGCTCTGGCAAACGGCACACTGTTTCCTCAGTCGGGTTGCCCTACAGGAATAAGTTGTCACCAGCCAGCACTGCAGGGGGGGGGAGAACGCTTTTTAAATCACAAATGTATGCATCTGTCGCCTCACACAGAGAAAAAGCACATGTAAGACGGTGTCCCGCTGAGGCCCTGTAGAGTCTGAGACGTGCCATTACACATTCCTGGACACGCTCACACACAGAATTGTAAAACAAAAGCAGTTGAATTAAAAGATTTTCTCAGATCCTATCACTCATTCAGAGAAGAGGAGCTTTGTAGGAGCATTTTATCATTTTAAAAAGCCAACATGTTTTGAGTATAAAGTTGCTTTAACTTTGAAAGTACATCAATCTACAGACTGAAGTCACTGCAGTGTTTTTATCAGTCCAAATTTGTATTTATCGTAAGGCAAGTCTTCAAATTATTTCTGATTAGCTCCTCTGCTTTTCTGGGGACCCAGTTTTAAAAAAAAGGATGAATCCTAAGAAGAGCGAATTTGTGTGTAAATGAACATGCGTGACCATTGTGACTGCCATGTCCGCATCCTTTTATATTATCTTGACTATATAATAAACCAGCCATTTCGAAGAGATATAGGTTTGATAATTCACAACTTTGTTTAACGCTTGTTATTGACAACATATACATGTTAAATACTTTATAAATGAGATCAAATAAATGCATGTATGGGAAATTAACAGGCTTTTGTTTCTTTCCTCATCAGCAAAACACACTAGGCTGCAGATATAAATGTTAAATAAAAGACAATAGATCTCCTGCAACCCACCGTCTTTGGGAATGACTGCTCCAGACTAACTAACCTAAGGAGTTGAGATAATGATTCAGTACTACACCTGTGACAACTTGAAATCTAAAGCTGCACTTTGGTGAGGAAAAAGACCAAAGTGGGAGCAAGAAGAGAATTAACCTGCAGTCAGGTAACACTGACAGACTGTGACCTATACACACATTATTTATTTACCGAGGCTAAGTTAACCACAAAGGGAAGAGGGAGCAATTCACAGGCTACTAACAGGGATTTGGGTGCTGGCACTAACGGTTTTATGAAGCATACATTTCATTTTCTAATCTATTTGATATATGGCCCCTTGTGGATCTCTGTGTATATGTACACTGGATGCGGGCATTTGTTTTTTTTTACTTTGGTATATTTGATAAGGGACAGTGCACATTAATAAAAACATTCCTGTAAATGTGCCAGAGTTAGCCAAGAGGCTATTTTTCCTCTGTAGTCCCGAGAGGCAGATGTCACAAAACCAACCTAAAAACACAGATAAGATTACACATACGAGGTTTATACAATATTGAGGCTTTACAATGGGTCCACAAACAATGAATAGAGTGAGAATATTAATATGTGTAGTATCATCATTCAGAGACTAAGTACTAACAGGGCATGCAACACAGAGGCTCACAAATTCAAAACACACAAAGCAAAATGAAATAAGTGAGAACTATGTTAAAATGGAATAGGCTTTAAAAAAAAGATTATGATGCATTGTTAGACACTAAAAGTAAAACAAAAAAACTGTCAGAGGCACAGAACATGAAAGTATGCAGAGTAAATGAAATATATAAATTAGTCAGACACAGCTAAACAGACAGACAGAGACATGACAACAGACAGACAGTCGACAACAGACAGACAGAGACCTGACAACAGACAGATACCTCACAACAGACAGACAGCCGACAACAGACAGACAGAGACCCGACAACAGACAGACAGAGACCCGACAACAGACAGACAGAGACCTGACAACAGACAGACAGCCGACAACAGACAGACAGAGACCTGACAACAGACAGACAGCCGACAACAGAGGGACAGTCGACAGCCGACAACAGACAGAGACCTGACAACAGACAGACAGCCGACAACAGACAGAGACATCACAACAGACAGACAGTCGACAACCATAGAAAGCATGTATGTCTTAGCTGCCTCTCTTGATATGTAGTTGTGTGTGAACCTGAAACCTGATTTGATGTTTTAGACTCAGGTTTTTAGGTTGATTAAAAGGTTCTTTCTACCTTTTAGGAAGCCATTAGTTTCAGTTCATTTGAACAGGAGACGATAATCAACAGACAGTTGACCCCGCCCTGTGCTTTATGAGCGTCCCACTGCTTTTTGCACTGGCTATGAACGTCTGAGAAGTTGTCTTGTTTAATGCAGAATATTGTGTATGAATGTCCTGCCAAGAACCTTCCATCCAGAAATATTTGTTTCATCTACCGTTGACTTCTGTTCCAGCCCGTTTGACAGAATAAAGCACGCCTTTCCTGTGTTGGTGCAATCTCCAACGTGTTCTGACAGACTCCAGGTTGATTGTGCAGATGTGAAAAGTCGTCTGTCACTGTGTTTGAAAGTGATTATTGAAGCATGAATATTTTTGATAACCTTGGTCCAGGATCCAAGGAGACATTCTGCACATAGACCAGGGAGGGAGGCTGTTCTTTGAATATACGTTTCCTTTCCCAGTCGTTATTTCAATTTTTTTCATTGTTGAGAATATGTCTTTCAAAATAACAGTATGCTAATCAATGCAAACAAAAGGAGAAAATAAAATAATATTGTGAATACAGTATGTTCTATCAGCATACAGCCCATAATGAGGCCTATTTATAGATCTCAATGTCTGAAAACTAACTTAACATAATAGAGGGAGGGAATTATACCAGATCTATCCCACAGTAATATAATTCCTCACCTTTTAGTTTCATTTCAATGCAAGTTGGTGTTTCAATCGGGTAAAAGGCATCAAAACATCAACGGAACGTTTAACTGAGACGAGAAAAGAGAAAAGACGCTTTTAATCATGACACAGCAGCTTTGTGACTTTTTCATTACAAAGAATATTGTTTTTTTTTAAAAACCTTATATTCATACTTTTGCAATCATTACTCAGTTATGATAATATTTTATTCACCAGCCTCATTTCACATTCATGGGATGGATGTAGCAACTCTCTTTTCAGCATTGCAACAGACGGAGAAGCAAGAAGATCAGTCAGATATTAAATCACTTATTCAGAATTTAAAACTATGGGAGAACATTACAGTTACTTCACAAACGGTCCATTCGATTATTTAGAGGTGAATTCCCAAACTCAACATTAGCCGATAGTGTTCTGTTGTTCAGTCAGCCGAGACACGAGGAATAGATCAATTGAGAAAATGCAGAGTTGAGATTTGGAGTGTAGTCTCTGACCTCGTCAGACCCCCGAAAAAATATACACAGATCAGCACAGTTTGGGGAATGAGAATTATTAAACTTGCTCACATTAATAAAAACCTTTCACATGAGTACAACGTTATGAAGAGAAAAAGCCCAGATGAGTCTTTGTGATTCCATACATTTGGGGCAGATTTAGGGATTTCGGTAAAAATGTGTGTCGCAGAGGTCAATATACATACCCCTTGTGTGAATTAATAAAAACAAAATAAAACACGCCTACACTTATCATAATGAAAAATGGCCATGTCCCTTTGCCTTGTGTGTAATGTAGGTGTTTAGAAATCTCCAAGACAACAACATTGAAATGCATCACTAAAAAAAACAAAAAGGTCTACCATTACAAAAACATGAATTCAGAAGCTGAGACATCTCCCAGCAGCAGATCTGTGGGAGAGAAATAAAACAGCCAGCGGCCTCAGGAGCTTTATGGCTGAACACAGTTTATAGTTTGTGGAAAGAACCACATCAAGGATTTCCACGATGGGGACGTTGAGCCCCTTTTGTGCTCACTGACAGCATACTTTACTGTATATATCACACTCAGTGATATATAGTACTGTATAAACCCTATGTACTGCAGGCAATATCAAATACGCCATTACCTTATTAAGTTTCGACTTTTCTACAGTATTGTATTTGCAATTACAGTAGGACAATAAGTAGTTAGTTGCACAATGAGCATGAAATATGTAATAGTGAATGACTGCACCATAAGGCAAATTGGAATTTGTACGTAATTGTTCTCAAATGTGCAGGAAATGTTACATCTCAAAATCTATAATCTTATCAAATAGATAATAACTTTATTTTTAAATAAATAATAATAATTTTATTTTTATATTCTTAATTCTTGCATTGTAAGTGTTATTGTCTATTGTTGCACCACCCGCCATGACAAATTCCTTGTATGTGAAAACATACTTAAAAGGTTCTGATTCTGACCGTCGAGACAGAAAATTGATAACTCTGAATGACTTCTGTGCTCTTTATGATAGCACAAGTACCTCCTCACTTGTCAAACATGTCCAGCTGTATTAATAAATGCAAATAACTCAAACCCGTCATACACCAGTGGGGTATGCATTTACCTGAGCTTCTCCCTGTGCACACACAGCTTAATCTTCTTCAAGGCTGTCGTGCATCCCACCAGTCATCTCCGCCCCCATGCAGCGCATGTGATTGAACTCTCCTGGGCGCATGTGAGGAGCAAGAGGCATGCAGCGCCAAGGTTCAGAAGCCACCCTGTGGCCTCCAGACAAGCAGGTTAAGTTAATGGAAACATCAAACAACTCCCCGTGGAGCCAAGATGAATAGAAAGCGGCCAGGAAGATCACGGCCCCCTCTGGACCCCGGCCTGAATTATCCAAACAAACAATAATCTGCTATTTAGGTAAACAAAAACAAGCACATTTGTGGAGGACATACAGTACGCCATACTTCATCTTCTTTACGCTCTCACACAAAATGGAAACGCACCTAAAGAAAATATTTTCCACCTAGATTTTGAAGAAGAAAATGTCTTTCTCCCTTAGAGGAAGAAATGTTCCGTAGGCTTATCATGCAAATATCTATAAATAAGTATCCTTCTCTTCTGACTCTTCAAATATCTTCAGCATCTCGTTTTCGAGAGTGTGCTCTCATCTCCGCAAAATCTCCAAAAGAAGAAATGAAATAAAATAAAAAGATACCTGTTTCACTTCCTTTTTTTCTGTGCTATTTTAATAGTGACCCTACACACGTCATAGATGAAATTAGTGTATATTACATAAAGCATTTTAACAAATGTAATCCAATGAATAAAAGCTTCTGAATACCCTCCCACCATAATCTGCCCCACTTAATGGTGAGTGTATCATCAAAGCACGTATTTCTACTGATTGCACAGTGCAAGTGTGCGTTAATGAACATTATGTGACATTCTGCATATGCTTTATGATGAGGACTGCCGTGTGTGTGGAGTAGGCAGTTTTACACTCTGATTATTCTAATTATAATTCAAGTACTAGTACAGAAACTAGTACACACAATAATAAAAGCATCGCTTTTGTGTATACAATACCACAGCAATTAGAACAATCTTTTAAAATACAAATGTTCTTTCCTAATTGCTCTTTTTCTCGATCTCTGCATGAAACCAACTGTCTTGTGATGGTCAAGATACAAGTATTGTACACTACATTTAATATTACGAAAAGTGCAATACGTGTGCTTCCTCTGACTGAATGGTGCCCGATTAATGTCATACTTAGATATCAGTGGGCACACACACGCACACACACACACACACGCACACACGCACACACACACACGCACACACGCGCACACACGCACACACGCACACACGCACACACGCACACACGCACACACACACGCACACACGCACACACACACGCACACACGCACACACACACGCACACACACACACACAATCTCCGTACTGCAGTGCATTTTTCATTTGATCAAACAGGCCTACATCTGGAACACAAAAGCCTATTTTTACATTGACCATGCCATTATCAGCAGGTGGGATAAGAATACAATGCACTTGATCTATTGAAATGGTATAGTACATAGTGCATAACAAATATTAGTAGCATTTTCTACCTACAAAGTTCAAATATATATAAGCAACACTTAGAGCACTTCTTAAAGATCACTTTAATGAATCAGGCATCTAGTTTAACTTCATGCTCACATTAAGCCCAAGGGGGCAAACACATCAATAATATTGACAATAATAATATGAGAATAATTGGCCATAGGTAAAATAATGAGTAGATGCCATATTGCATCAGATCCCCACAGTGCAGTTTGCATTTTTTGCATTTTGCATTTTAAAAAACGTCTTCAGTCGTGTGGTGATATTCTCTCTACAAACTACAAGAAGATAATATCCTCTTACTTTTTGTGCCATCCTACGCTATTCCTGGTTCAGACTCCGAGCACAGAAACAGCCATCGATGATATTCACAGGGAGCGGACATTATGAAAGCTCAGATCATCACTTTCACCTTGTGCTTGCACCTTCGGGACAATTTCCCACTGCCCTCAGTGGTTATTGGTCACTTTAGATTGTATCATCGTATTCGACTAAGTGGAAGGCAATCTGGAAAGCTTACTTCGGACCCCTTTTGCTGCAGAGGAATGGTGAGTTATGTGAGCATAAAAATACTTCTGTAACACATAAATCAACTCTGCAAGACACCTCACTTTTTCTTAATTATTCCCATTAGCAGCTGAAGCAGCTGAAGCATGTATCACTGTCCTTGGAATCGACTCAGCAGACCGACCAGAATGTGAGCAATGGCTTCCAGCACGTGCAGGGTGTTATCATCAGCAGGGAGAGGAGAAAAAGAACATCTACTTTTGTAAATCTGAGCATTGAGAGTTATCTGTGATTCTTGAAATGAAGAGAGAGTTTGCTATGAATAAAGCATAAACCAGTTCTCAAGTAGCTTCTTGAAATCTTCAAAGCTGTCCTCTAAATGTACCATTAATACAGAGAAACCAGATTGACCTGATGCAACCTCCTGGAGGGGTCAGGAAGTGCGATGCATGGTCAACCATCTTTCCTCAGGTGGAGCACGGCAATCGATAGGACCACAGCAGCTTCATTTTGTATGGCGCACAACTGACTGCAAGATTTATCTGCTTAATTAGCGGGAAGAAAGAGAGAAAAAAACAAAACAATAAAAGATGCAATCATCCCGTTCTCATCCTCTTTCTCCCCTTCACATTCACTCTCCATTACATCAAAGACTTAATAATTGCCTGCAAGTAATTATGTTGTGAAGAAAACAAATAAACATTGGATAATAATGAAAAAAAGATATAGGAAAACGGGACCAGAAGTCTATCTCCTTAATAACGGTCCAAAAACACAATTTTGGTTGTTTATTTAATAGAATGATTATGATTTAAATCAAGTGTTATTGCATTAGTCATTTCCTTGTGCTGATAGTGGTGTGGTCTGTGAATAGAGATGACTGGAGCGGTGGTTGTGGCCAATTAGATAAGTGTTACTTATACCTTGGAGTGTGCTGTATGCAATTAATTAGCTGATAAAATAAATAAATAAAACAACGAGTGTTTTAGAGAACTAATGGATCCGTTCGCTTTTCCTGATAACGTTTTCTATACGTGATAGAGATTCTCAAGATTCTCGATTCTCAAGATTAATACGTTAAATATAACAACTGTGTTGAGTCCCCACGTTACTTTCACAATCTGAGCTCCCTCCATGAACGAGGCATCAACAGCGGTTGAATGTTGCAGCTTGAAGCTCGTTCAATCCACCTCAGGTACGACCAAAATGAGATAAGGCTGATGTTTAATTCACTGGTGTTTAGAGAGTCTCCTCAGCTGGTTTTGATCTGCCTGACTGCAGTAGCACACATCTCTATACGTCACGACAGACCTCTCTGAGGGAGTGTTTGCATCTCTCAGAGCACCAAGGTGACTTCTGCTGCGAGCGGCGATGCAGAATGCAGCCCTGTGATAAGATAAGAGAGGGGCATCCAGTTACTGCCCCAGAGATACAAGCTAAAGAGGAAGGAGCTTAGTAAGCACAGCGGTCTAATGCCTGGGTTTTCAATTCAATTCAATTTCAATTCAGTTTATTTTGTATAGCCCAATATCACAAATTACAAATTTGCCTCAGAGGGCTTTACAATCTGTACACATACGACATCCCTGTCCCAGGACCTCACATCGAATCAGGAAAAACTCCCCAAAAATAACCTTTGACAGGGAAAAAAGGGAAGAAACCTTCAGGAGAGCAACAGAGGAGGATCCCTCTCCCCGGATGGACAGAAGCAATAGATGTCATGTGTACAGAATGAACAGCATTTACAAAGTTACATAAACACATTACATGAATATGACAATGTATGAATGGAACTCCAATCCATGAAACAGAAGAAGGTAGAGAGGAGGGGGGGCGGGGCATCAGCAGGGCCACCGCGGGAGGCCGGCTCACCAGGCATCAGACACCTCCAGGTCCAATGGACCCTATGAGACGTGAAGTCACAACGACTCCGGGGAGGAAGCAGAGTTAATAAGGTGCAATGGAGAGATGTAAATGTATCCATAAGGAGAGAGAGAAGATGAGATAGGTGCTCAGTGTATCCTAAAACATCCCCCAGCAGCCTATAAGCCTATAGCAGCATATCAAGGGGCTCGACCAGGGCAAACCTGATTCAGCCCTAACTATAAGCACTATCAAACAGGAAAGTCTTAAGTCTTTTCTTGAATTAGGTGACTGTGTCTGCCTCCCGGACTGAAAGTGAAAGCTGGTTCCATAAAAGAGGAGCTTGATAACTGAAGGCTCTGGCTCCCATCCTACTTTTTAGGACTTTAGAAACCACAAGTAGCCCCGCATTTAGTGAGCGCAGCTCTCTAGTAGGGCAATATGGTACTACAAGCTCCTTAAGATATGATGGTGCATCACCAATCAAGGCTTTGTAGGTGAGGAGAAGAATTTTAAATGTGATTCTTGATTTTACAGGGAGCCAGTGCAGCGCAGCTAATACAGGAGTAATGTGATCTCTTTTCTTAGTTTTTGTGAGTACACGAGCTGCAGCATTCTGGATCAACTGGAGGGATTTAAGAGACTTATTAGAGCAGCCTGATAATAAGGAGTTGCGGTAATCGCGTGAACCAGCTTTTCTGCATCTTTTTGAGACAAGATGTGCCTGATTTTTGAAATGTTACGTAGATGAAAAAATGCAATCCTTGAGATTTGCTTAACGTGGGAGTTAAAGGACAAGTCTCGGTCAAAGATAACGCCTAGATTCTTTACAGTGGTGTTGAATGCCAGGGAAATGCCATCTACAGAAACCACATCACCAGATAATTGATCTCTGAGGTGTTCAGGGCCCAGTAAAATAACTTCAGTTTTGTCTGAGTTTAACATCAGGAAGTTGCAGGTCATCCATGTTTTTATGTCTTTAAGACATTCTTGAATTTTAGCGAGCTGGTTGGTCTCCTCTGGTTTGATCGATAGATATAATTGAGTATCGTCTGCATAGCAATGAAAGTTTATGCAGTGTTTCCTGATAATATTGCCCAAAGGAAGCATATATAAGGTAAATAAAATTGGTCCAAGCACACAACCTTGTGGAACTCCGTGATTAACGTTGGTGGTCATTGAGGCTTCATCGTTTACAAATACAAATTGAGATCGATCTGATAAATAGGATTTAAACCAACTTAGTGCGGTACCTGAAATGCCAATCGACTGATCCAGTCTCTGTAATAGGATGTCATGATCAATGGTGTCGAACGCAGCACTAAGGTCTAATAATACCAGTACGGAGATGAGTCCTTTATCTGATGCAATTAGGAGGTCATTTGTAATTTTCACCAGTGCTGTCTCTGTGCTGTGGTGTTTTCTAAATCCTGACTGAAACTCCTCAAATAAACTATTCTGATGTAGGATGGGTGAGAGTGTATTGAGGTGTCGGTTTATTCATAGACTTGAGACCTTACGCCTGTCTGAGAATCACATCGAAAACAGCAGTATAATTTAATTTCAGTCACTTTATACACAGATATATGTACAGTGAATTAATTAAATTTATAAAACTATGTAAGTGTTTATGTGTTGGTAAATGTGTTTTAATATGTGTTTATAACAATATGATGTCATAACAGAAGTATATAAGGCAGCTCTAAATGTATTAATACAATATTTCTTCATCCAAACAAACACATGTTCATAAATCATTATCGTGACCAACATGATTCCTGCTTTGGAAAGCAAATGATGTTAATAACTTAATACCCGCATCATCGTACAGATAAGTTAGCACCGGAGCTCTTTATTTTCACCCATTGAGCAGCTACTGCAACATCAAGTAGGCGGTGGAGCCAGTTGTAATCTAATTAATGGACAACTTTGAACTGAAGATCTTATTGGAACAATAATGTAGCCACTGATGTGCACAAAGTGACATTTCGGCACAAGAACTGAGCACATGCAGACACAGAATTAAATAATGTAGGTTGAGGAAAGAATATTAAACCCTCCCCCTCTCACTGACCCCCGCTATACTTTTCATACAGCCCCTAACAACAGTAACGTGCCCACAACCAAGTACAGAGAGTAGATCTGTCGAATATTAAACTATATCTTTAATCAAGATGTGTTCTTTAAAGTACCACTCACTTGGGATAGTGTGCTGCAGTGTATGGTGTGCTACAACAAAGCCAGAAGACATGTTTTATATTGAAGATGGTTTGTTGCTCACCGGTTTGATATGTATCAAGCAAAGCACTGCTTCAAACCACAAACTGCAAGTATCCAGCTTAATCCACAAAACAATAAATCAAAAGTGAAGGGAAGTTTGATGTTTCATATTCTCTCGTCACCTCCCATTGTTTTGACATCTCTCCCAATAAATGTACTGCAGGAAATTGAAGGGCCAAAAGCAAAAGTGTTGCCTTGCTTGTACAGCTGTGTGCTAATGCGCACAAAACAAAAGTTTGAATCATGAAAGAGCTGAAAAGGGTTTCCTCCGATGTGCCTGAAATCCAAACTGAGGGAACACTGCTCTCCCACATCGCTGTCATTATCCTGAAAGACAACATCCCTCACCCTAAAGTTTTACTTTGTGGCTGCCGTGGCTCGGAGTCATTTTCAGCCACGCAGCTGGAGGTGATGCTTCTGGAGAGAACACGTTAGCCTCTGCCTGACAGCCAGAGTATTGCTCGAAATTGCCAGCATGTATAACTGTGTCAGAGGGAGGGTAAGGTGCAGTGTGGCGGCAGTCAATAAGCCATCTGTCTGTGCGACTGAGCCAGAACAACCTTTAAGGATTACACATTGTGTTCCCGTCATGAACATCTTTGGGATGGAAATAAATTGTTTGTAACAGTTGGAGTCGAGGGTTGAGTTGATCTGCATAAGTGTTGATTGCTACTGCACTTACAACCTGTTAATATAATTAATTACTTGAGAAGCAGGCAGGTGTTAAAGTATAATTTGATCGAGATTGAAGGGGTTGTTGAAATCTCCAATTACCATATAACCCTGATGAATGTGCGCCGAGTGTTTCACGACCAGCAAAGTTGCATGTTTCATACTTTAAGTGAAATTACTTTGATGCTACAGTGTAGGTTTTGTTTCATTATGTATATAATATTTCATTCATGTGCATATTAAGCGGGAGCATCTGAAAGCAACATGTTCAACCCCTTGTTGTCGAGATTCTGTTGAGGCAATGCGGTGGATGACTAATTTCTACATTCATCAGCCTCTTATTTACACAAACAATCCAGACTTTCATATCTGCGAAGCAAATCAAGGAATATTGGAAGAATAGTTGTTTTGTTGCTCATAGCTGATTCAGTTTGGTATGCGCAGGTATTTACTGTGCACCAACAACAATTACATGGGTTGTTTCACTTCTCTCGGTATTAAATAGCTATCAGGCACATTTAGAGGAACTGTAAGGCACACAAGAGTCAGCAGCTGACAGGCACATTCACTTTAAACGGCATTGCCACTAATTACTGCAGAGACGCACAGAAGCACTTGCCTCAAATCTTTCTTTGACTCAACATAAATGATACAACACGTTTATCAATTCAGGGATCGAAACCCAAGTCTATCTCTGACGCATTCAACATAAAAGGGTGTGCGAATGCATTATATAGTGCTTCAATCCATCGCGCTGTTAGTTTCCCTTCTAAGCTTCTCTAGTTAATTATGGATCCGAACAGCGTATCGAGCCGTGAATAGTTAACATGCCAGTGTTGTGGCTGTCAGAGCAGGAGCGATCACAGCAACATGTCAAAACAATATTGAGAGTCTTAAATTATGCAGCACTGCAATCACGCTCATTTAGGTGTCCTCTGACCAATTGCTGCTGCATCAGTGAAGAGCTACGAGTGAATGCTTCACACAACACAACACGACACGACACAGGGCATGCAGCCACCAAAGTGTCTTACATTAAATTGTGATACCTTTTGAAAAAAATTGGAATAAAGATAAATGATTCACTGACACACACATGCCGCAGTCCACAATCTAATTAATGAATAAAATATCCTATAGTTCCTTTCTCTGTTTTATCTAAAAGGACTTATTTTAATACCATAATGGTAGTTTGGTTGTGTTTAAATATCCCCATACTATAAAGAACATAGAACTTATTGATATAATTTGTATTAATATAATGTATTATACAAAATACTGTTAATAGCCAGGCATCCAGATTGAAATTAATTATCTCTTCCTGGCACCATACATAATACAGCTCACGTTGTTTACTGTAGGCATGTATGCTTTCTCATAACGTGTAATTATGTTAAAAATACGATTTATACAAGAGATTTTTTATTCTAGCATACTAATATTTATATTGTTTTGTATTTTTATTTACAAGCAGGAACTTTACAGATTTTGCTACAAGACCATCCACCTACCAGAGATTATCATGGTCAAACACAACGAACTGTTAACCTCGCGAAAGATAACATGATGCACAGCACATAGCCACCATAGTCCTCGGCATCAAAGTGCAATGCAAGTCAAATGTATTCATATTTCACATTTCCAACATACAGTATCTTCTGATCCAAAGGCAGCCTAAAGTGCTTTACAGATTACAAAAGAAACACATGAGAAAAACAATAAAAGCAAGCTTGGATTTGACTAAAAAGATTTTGGCTAAAAAATGGCGACAGTATACAAACAAGGTTATACACGGATAAATGGTAAAGGAGTTTTCTGCTTGGTGAGTACAATTTATAGTGACACTCTATCTCTCAATTCATGTACAAGCAGAACATTGAAGGCTCTGACACCGATCATTTATATGAATGTCAGACGCTCCAGGTCTGACGTGCTGCAGCTATCAGCGTTAACAGTCTTTCGCTGGTGTCGTCCTAGAATGGAAATCAGACCGCTCTGAAGGCCATCGTGCTGCTTCACAACATAACATTACATTACATAGCCGCTTGTTATGTTTTAGGATACTGGGTAGTTACAGGTTTGCATTTCGTAATGACAGTGAAAAAGAGGCAAACCTCACTGAACATAATCATTTGTAGTCTTAGATTTAAAAGAATGTTTGTGTGGTATTTTTTCATTGCTAATTCCATTATTATTCCGATTTAACATAAAACATAATTATGTCAAAGAGTGAGAGTGAGAGGAGCTGCACATCCAGTGAGCTTACTGCATCCCTCGTGGATATAAATAACGAATAAACACTCCCAGCAGCTTTCTGGTGCCAGGCCCGCTGGTAGTTTGCTGCACAGATGTCGGAGCAAAGGGAGGATGAGTGAGGCAAAAAAACACCATCAGCCCAACCACCTAACTCGACACACTGACATATGGACTGCCTGTCAATTGCAATTATTAATTTAATATTTCCCAGCCCCAGGAGCGTGGCAAAACATGCTGCCCAAAGTCAGTATAATCAAATTACCAGAGCATAAGTAATGACTGGTCATACACCACTGCTTCCCCTGACTCAACTTTTAATTCTGCCATGCTGGCTTTGTGGGTAAAAAATAGGATATATTTGAATTGATAATTGCAGACAGTCCTCCAGAAGGGTGTGTTTATTGCTTGCTCGCGGGGGTTGATACACACATTGTTTTGGGTGCAGTAACCATTACTTAAAGGATGGATTTTTGCAGTTGAATAAAGTTTACCATAAGAAGGACGTTCGGGGTCCACTTAATTTTATTGCCTTCTAATATCCAGGAATAATTAGACACCTATGGTATTATTTGCTTTTTTTATTCATACATTTTTACAATACCCCGCAGAAGTGTTCAATGAGAACAATAAACTGTGTTTTTACAGCACTTTTCAAAGCAAAGTTACAAGATTCTTTTCAGACCATTACACGTAAATAATTGAAAACACGAATAATTGAAAAAAGAACGAGGAGAGAATGAAAAGAAGGGCTTATAAAACAGACAAAGACTGAACACATACAACAAAAGGTCAAACTAACCAGGTGCGCTTCACCTGCTTCAGCCATCACCGCTGCAAGGGATAGGTATCGTTTTAAAATTATAAAATTGCTTTATGTGGGTTTTACATGAATCATTACTTTGTTTTTATCAGTGGGATTTGTAGTCCTAAAAGTAAAACATACTTACAGAAAACTGAAAATAATGGCAGTTTGACAACATACAGTTTTCATTTGTTTGTAACGACTCGCTAAAAACCAAGCTAGCGCTACATATCAACAACCGTATCCGTTTCCTAGATGTTTATGCTTGTTTAACAGGTGTCTAGATACAAATATTTGGCATTTTAATTGCAAATGTGTTTTTGCAACAGGCATAGATGTTATCAGCTGGAGTAATCTTCGAGTTCTTCACTTCACCTTGTTCACTTCACTTTCTCCGCTGTGCTTTTTGCTCCGTGTGTGTGTGAGTGTGTGTAGACGGATCCGCAACCAAGAGCACCGATAAAAGAACCGGTTGGAGCTTATCAACACTCCGGTCTTTTTTAATATAGCCATGTTCTACTGTAGAAATTGCTTCAGTATTAGACAGATCTGGAATGCCAACGGAGGAATTATTCCCTAAAGGAGGGCCGGGTGGTGTGCGGGTGTTGATCACATTTTGCATTCTTATCAACCGTAGCCACAATCTTTCCCCACCCGTAATTTTGCGGCTAGATTTGAATGTTGATTCTAGCCGCTTAAGCCTCTCAGGACAATGCCTCCAGGATATGAGGTCACCCTTATCCTTCATTGACTGAAGGTGTGCTATTATTCATATTAGTACTACATCTACAAAACTACCTTCTCCAACCCCCTAATTACAGAAAACCTCTGCTCACAGCTGATCCTGCTCTCGCTGCTCCGCATCGCATTGTTGTAATAATTGGACCGTGATCATTACTTAAATGAATTAATGCAGGTATGTTAGAAATCTCTTCGAGGGACATCACCTCTGCTCTCACGTGTTAGCCTTGTTCCCCTAGATTAATCCCAATCAATATTAATTAATGCAAATCAATGCGGTGCAATCTTTTTTCAGCCTCAGAGGAGTGGACCAAACTAATGAAATTAATGAAGTGCAATATTTGAGACTTTGGCCATTAGCTTCTGGTGTTGTGCAACATCTGCTTAGTTTTTGGGTACAGTACAGGTCTAACAGCAGCTGTGCTTTGGGATGTCTTCTTTGTTGTGATTTATAGTCCTATTTCCCTTTGAGGGGACACTCTCCTGACTAGAGGACAATTCATTATTTTATTAAGCTTTGTGCTTTTTTATGGAATCTGAATAAAGCTCAACAAATAGCAATCACAGACAACAGATAAGAAACACTATTGTTTCTTATGTAGTCTCTAATACACATTTGACTGTCAAGGACTTTACATGCAAACCTTCCTCAAGGGAAATATCCCCTTTAAAATAATCTTGCCTGCCAAGAATTTCATTTTCCTGCTATAAAGTTTATCAATAAGTTGTTCAAGCATGCCCTGCTCTGCAAATTAAGTGATGATTACTTGTGCATGCTTCTAATTGCCTTGTAAATGAGAACAGAATTACCAATCCATCAACTTGAATCCAACGAGCTGTTTCTTTGCTCCGAACCAGTGAGTCTCGACAACACAAAACACAAACAATACAAAACTCCTGGAAAGGTCTAACTGCAAGGTTAGAAATATATATATATATATATATATAAATATATATATATATATATATATATATATATATATATATATATTTGACAGAGACAGTGCTTGGATCATACCAGTTCAATATAAACTATTGTCTTTTCTTGTCCGTTTAAGTTTCCATTGATGAAAAGATGAAAAGAAAAGAAAAGATGCATTGGTGGCTCAAAACACATGAAGCCGATGACATTATTTCTAACATACTGTTGTCTCCTAAAGTGTGAATAGCACCCTGAAAGGTGCCAGACCCTCTTCACAGCTCGTTCACGTTCATGGCACTTGACTGTAGCATCTGTTGCCATGTGCGGTTCACTATCCTAACCATTTACTCCTTTCTGTGAAAGAATTCTTCTCTCGTCTTACCATAAGGGACTGTGTACATGTTTATTATTAATGTAGACAATATATTCCTGTTCCTGCTATTTTCAATACAGGAACAAGTGATAGACAGATAAACAGGATCAAACAGGCACGAGATTGGCAGCATTTCGATTGCCTCTTAACAGCTCTCAACATGGCTCTCTCACAGCTGACAGTGCTAATACAGTAAACAACAGTGAGAATGCTGATGGACCTAACAGTGTTTTTCTGAAGGGGGAACCGGAGGGTGGGTGCCTCCATTACGCTCTTGGTTGGGCCTGCGTTATCAGCTGGGAGCAGTGCGGAGCTGCAGCCGTGAGCTAACCAATGGGGCACGCTCACGTGCACTAACGTGCACTAAAGGCATGCGGGGACGGCCCAGCCAACTAATGTGTGTTCAGGGAGAAACACTGAATGTAAACTGACTCTTTGTTTGTTTACAACTAAAATATAGTCACGTTTAAATTTTAAAATGTTACAATACGGAGAGAAATAAGACGTTTTAAGAATCCCTTAATTAATGCTCCTCATGGGTCAAGACACATTTGTCTTTGATTGAATGACTATTCTATATAAATGAGGCATCATCATGTCTTTCCACAGCTGGTGGACAAGTGAATGAGTAATGTAAAGCTTCACAACAGAGGTAAGTTGGACTCATGCTTTCATCCAAACCACTATGAAGACAACACTGCCTCCCATATTCCTGACAAGTCCAAATCCATGCAACGGTTTGCTGCATTTCAATGCCTCCCACTCAAAATAAAAAAATAAGAATAAATAGGAATGCTTAACATATTCTGGATGAACTCGAGTTGTATTTTTATTTTGGCGATCCTAAAAGAAAACTTTTTCTCCAGCTGTAGGGTTTTCATAAGTTTTCCATTTTTTTATATAATTGGGATTTATAGTCCTGCAAGTAAAACATACATACAGATTATTGCGAATAATGTCAGTAAACACCAATGTGTGCTCCAGTGTGTCTGTAATTTATTATTCTGATGTGATTCATCCGTCTTAGTCAGAGTGAACTTCGGATTTCCTGTCTCCAAAGCACCTGGGAAGGGGGTCTCTTTTTAATGGAGGTGACATTTGTCATCGACTGATGTGATTGATTAAACTGACGAGCTCCCATCAAACAGTGTTCCTCATCCATATGGGCTTTCTTCCTGTTCCTGCTTCCGGAGAGGTTAAGTGCTGCACCTGCACCATCTGCTGTGCCATGTCAGGTCCTGTGCACAAGTGCAAGAGTTGAATTATGGAGACAGGGACATGTTGTTCTCTAGACAATGGTATCTGATGATAGTGTGCGAGCTTTGTTTGGGGTTTTTTAACAGCGAAATAAAATAAATATGTGCAGGATGCTCTTCTGTTTTCTGCCGATTTCATTTGACCACCACCACTGTTTGAACAACAGGGCTGCTGTTTAACATGGATGTTTATGCCCGGGGGGTGAGGGTGGGGGGGGGGACATACAAGAACCGGAGAGTGGAGGACTCCATGCTGCAACAGTAAAAAAAACCTTTGTCAGACAAGGAGAGACAACTAAAAGGGTCACGATTTCTGTTCAGGCGGAGGCTTGAAGTGGATGTAGTCCAGGCAAGCCTCTGTGGCGAGCATATTATTTTAGAGAGATGTTTTCTCTTTCGTCCTTGAGTATTTCGTAAAATAATTCATTCAGAATTCATTTTCTTTTGGCTTTGATATGGCCCGTGGAGCAATTGCCTTTTCAGGAAAAACGAACATACAATTCATATACCTAATAAAAAAACATTCTTCATTTCAAACAGAGCTCCATCAACAACCTTATGATCTGATTGAAAAAATGGGCTGTATAGTGATGCTATAGGAAGTGTAGTGTATTTGTAACCCACAGCCTTCCCTGTGCTCAATGTGAGGTGTAGTAATTGTAATTGTAGCTTACATCGCTGTTCAAAAGGTTGGAAGCACCTGTTTCATTAATGTTTTTCTTCTTTACTTCAATAAAATCAGTATGATTCAGACACCGAATGTATTATTTGAAATGGTGTAGAAGGGGGGGGGGGGGCAAGTGTTGCTCAGCTGGGATCTTTGTCTCTTTCTGCCTTTTCTTTTTTTGCCGTGTACATAAAAAAACTTCATTCAAAATACTATTTATTTGTTAAGATGACTTTCTACAACCTACAAGCATGAAAGAACATTTAAAAATATATAGTCAGGAGCCATCTGACCAAACCCAGATGATTACAAACCTTTGAACCGCAGTGTATATACTGAACAAGGACGCTTTGACGTGTGGAGCCAGGGATTTAATGGTCAACCCTGTGAGCAGTGGCCGACGCGCTCTTTCTGGGCCACAGCCATCCAATGTGCTGTACATGCTTGCCGGAGAAAGCAGATGATTGATTCATCAAACTTGCGAAATCAATAGTAACCTGCTCGAGTTACCACTCACCGCATCCGAGCAGTGAACCTCATCTGACTCAGATGTAAACAACATACATGTGAGGAAGATGGAATGCAAGGAGCTGTGGACTACATGGGATAACTGAAAGAAAAGGATTACAAAATGAATTTTGAACAAAAAAAAACTAGATTCATGCCAGTGTTTTTATCTCCAAGGAAATCAAACGCATCAAACAATATATTTGCTGCTGATTATCGAGGGATTCACCATAATGTATTTGAATGTTCTAGGCTGATCAATTGCAGGTGCTAGGACAAAAACACAGTGCAATATATCACTCTGCACAAACTGTTTAACGTCCCTCCTTTGAACAACACACTCCGTAGGAATAACAAACACGCAGTGTGAGGATCAAGAAAGAAGGGACAAAAGAAGGCCTTTCTAATGAGGAGCTCCTCGTCATGATTTTGATTAATTACGAGTGAAAGAATACTCAAGATCAAGATGAAGTCTTATCATGTCTTTTAACAACTGTCCATTCTGGTTATTACCATTGTTTCTTGCTGAAAAGAGACAGGCCTTGTAGAAAAGAGCACAGTTATCGTAGATAAAAGGGAATGATGAGGCCAAGTTAATCACCATCCATTGATTTTACTGACACAATCCAACGCAAGCAAGCCGGCTTTCCATCCGGATAGAAAAGCAAATCAATACAAAAAAATGGTCATACACATCACAGCAAATCATAGCGAAGAGAAACAGATCAGAAAGTAAATTTAAATATATATGTCTGTTGATAATGTGTATGTATTACTAAACAATGACTACATTGCATTTCTCCCGAGGAGCCACAAAGCCAAACAGCACACTGTTTTCCAGTTATTTGTTGCGCTGTAAACTGTTTCCCTTTGAAACAAAGTGCTTTTGTCTCTTCGTAGCTCGGTAGACTGGGCAGGTCCTCTCCTGGAGTGGAGGCAAAGGGCAGCATGTGAAGATGAATCACTGCCGCTCGGTCCACAGAAAAGCAGGCCATGCAGCAGAGGTCAAAGAAACACCAGCTGCTACACAAAGTTGTCAGTTCCAAACCAGTAGAGGTGTGGGTTACATCCCAGTTATTGGGACACATACAGTACTCAAGCGGGGGATCCTGCTCTGCCTTTATCTTAAGTTCAGATGACTGATGAGCTGAAGTTTACCGTTGCCATGGAAACAGTGAAAAGAGGAGAGAGACACTTTTTAAAGGTGTTTTTTAAAAATATTTTTCATATCAGTCTTCATACTCTGTCCGTACTTTACAGAGAGTGTAACGTAACAATGTGCAAATATCTGGGAAGAGATATGAATTATGTGTGATAACGTTACTTTTGTATCCCTTTTATTTACTAATTAGTTCAAGAAGCTTTTACTTTTTCTCTCCTCACAGTAGCTGGGGGAGACTGATCTAATGAGAAAAGTTATTTTAAACACTTGAAGTCTTACTGTGGCATTTTCAAATATTCCCCCAATTACCCCAAGATGATGGTTAATGGCAGATGGTCCTTTGAAGTGGAACAAAAGATAAGCCACTGATCCATGTTAGAGCCCCATATACAAAAACAGCTTTTTTCAAATGAATGTTTTTGTTTTGTTAGATATTGCTACTGGCTCTTCGACAATATTCTCCCTTATATTTCATTTGTTGGAGGATGGCAGTGTAAAAACCATTGAACAACAGTTGGAACGACTAGATTCATGTGATTTCTAGTGCTTTAGTAAATGTAATCTCGAGATAAGTACAACCAGGCCGGTTAATCTCACCCAGTAAACGCCACTGTTCTCATCTCTTCCCATTTGCTTAGCCTTGCTGGTTGCGTGTGATCACCCTATTCTTCTTTAATTCCAATAAATGCTTTCTGTAGTAATGAGGCATATTCAGAGCTCCCCTGTTTCCTTTCATTTGCTGAGAGATCACAAAGCCAATGCATCACACAGGGGTTTCTAGCGCCCTCCCAGCTGGCTATGGCTAAATGGTGTTTTTGCTCTGCTGAACACTAATCCTTCTTTCAGATAAGGCCCATTATAGCCAGCCCGGTTCAGTTTGAACAGACATTGAACCCATCCGAAGAAGACAGCACGGTTCTGCAGGGGATGACAGTTCAATGCCGCAGCTGCGTTTATGCGTTTACAATAACATTGCATGTCTTTCTTGCAGCACAGCGGGACGTTCCTCGCTCTCAATATTCAAAACAGAGATGAATTCATTAAGGAACCTTGCTGGCAAAATGCTCAAAAAGTAGCTTTAATGCAGCTGCTGTTGCTCCACACCTATCTGATATAATATGCCAGGCAAAATCAGATTAAATCACTGTTTGTTATTTTAACTTAGAGCTGTGAAGTTGCTCATATTTCAATGACGGACAGGCAGAAACCAGGAGGAAGAGAGAGATAATGTATAATACATCTGACAGCACGTGGACCGTTATATGAGCTGTTATCCTGTACATCTGTACATTAGATTTTATTGCTCTCGTGAAACTCATTTAAAAATGTCTGCAGATCTATCATCGGCTCTCCCAGATCCAGACAGCTGCATGGAAATGAGGAGCCAAACAGATGCACTTTATTCGTGCGAGAGTATACAGGTATTGTTATTTTTTTCTCTCTCTCTCTCTCTCTCTCCGAAAATGAGGAGCCGGGGCTGGACATTTGCAGCCTGAGGGGATGGGGAATTTCACCTGGCTCATATAGTGGAGCCCGCAATCATTGGTATTCTTTGTAGTGTACTTCAACAACATACATGCACCATTTTGCCATTATGGTCGGCAATAGAGCATGTGTGATGCCATTAGAATAAAACCTCCCATTCCTCAAATTCTCAGAAAGAAAACAACAACAAAACAACTTTATCTCTTTTATTGCATTGCACTTAATGGAAAAGCAACTAGCTTCTCACTATTTTTTGTTGTTGTTCTTTTTAGTTTGCTCAAGAAGGCTGTAGACTCATCTGTTAGTGTCTGTTTGCCAAGTATTATTTACACTCTATAGCACACTGCTCAGAGATTGACCACCGGGGGCGCTGTGGGACCACAAACACCAGCAGTGAATTTGGTATCCCTTCCTCTTGCTGCTGTAGTGTCTCCTGTGCATTTGCAGAGTCCTTATTAATGTCACAGTGGGTATATTTTGTTGATCTTTCAAAGAGGTATCATCTTTCACATATAGCGAGGAGGAATCTTGGGAGAGTAACATCTAGGGAATTGACTGGGAGACTGTAGACTCTAAGAGGGACTCCACTGCCTGCTCCCTCTCAACATCACACACATACTCATGCAGCTTCTCCACCCCTCCTTAATGCCAGCACTTCTATTTTGGTATGTTTGTGCTGTGTACTGTCTGATGTGCATGTCATTATGAGAGGCAACGGTTCACGCTAATGAGGTTTTGGGGAGTTTAATGTAAACTCATTAATTAATCTGTTTCTTTGCACAGGAAGCCCAGTGTTTCTTATAGACTGGAGTTGTGTGATAGGCTTTTTCATTTTTTGGGGAGTAGGAGGGGTCTTGGATCCCTTTAATATTTTAAAAATAAAATTAGTACCTAGTTTCCGATGTGTTATATTTGGTCAGGCTGTCCACCTTGATAAAAGGTAGATAAGCCCAAAAACACCAGGGACACGGACAGAACTCAGTCAGAGACTTTGGATATACTTCTATCCCTGATGTCTGGTCTATATTGGAATATTGACCAAACCAAAAGAAACACTGGTTGTTCGCAATTGTATCCCTTATGTCTTTGGGGAACATTTCATCCCTCCACCCTATTTTCCCCCGAGCCCTAAATTCTCAGTAATCAGCACCACCTCCGGTGCCATGCCATTGTTCCGAACATCATTAGTTTGAAAAAATGTCCCATTGGACTAAAAGCCTATCTGTCCGACAACCTGTCATCTTTAAAAGCAGCCATCCGAAAACCCATTTCTCCGAAAATACAAAAAAAAAAGAAGCACATGGCTAATTATTATGCAGTTCACTATTGTGAAGGCATGACCCGCCTTGCTGTTACTCTGATTGGCTTACCCTGATATTCTTACCATAACCAATCTCCGTCCTTAAGCCTAAACCCAACCAATCATATATTGTCAGCACAATATCTCAAAACGTTATGGAAATTTTTAACATGAGCCAAGAATGATGCTAAGGGAATTTAGGGCTGAAGGAACATAGGGCTAACCCCTTTCTGGGAAAAGTTATTATTTATTTATCTTCACAGAGATTTTAATTGTAAAATCTAATCATGAATATGAATATTTTAGATTCATCAATACACAAAAAGCAACCCTAATATTAAGACAGTTACAACTGTAATTGCTGAACATATGGTACATAATTTAGTTTATACATTATAATGGGGATGATTTACCCCTCTAAACTTCTGTAGGTAGCTAGCTAATAAAGCTAAAGTTAGCTCGATGAGAAAACGTCATTTCGAGCTGACTTTAATGTTTACGATTAAAAATAACTTTTTTACTATAACTTCTCAATATAATATAGTAGACAAACACACTGTTCAATCCATTCCTCATACTTCACTCTTGTTTTATTGTTATTGGAGAGGGTAGTTTATCTCTTTATATAGACAAGAGTATTGCTCATAATACATGAACACTGCTTTGATCTGTGGAGAAATCCAATACCAGACCAGAGTTTTATGCTTTTCTTTTGGTGCCTGTGTAGGTTGTGACTCCCACAAGGCCTCAATGATTTTTATGAGCATGTGGTCCCAGTACTTCAATGTGTTTGACCTTCATGAGAAGACTAAGAGTCATTACAGCAACCAACATAACTATGCACAGGGTGCATATAAGTCCTCTCTATATGAAGATACAATCAAACTTTCCTCCAACTTCATACAGTAGCCCCTGGATCCTTGGTATAACACAGCAGCTGTTCTCCGTGGTAAAGAATAGGATGTCAATTCAAGATAATGCATTCAAGTCTTCTCTGGGAAATGGCTCAATCTTCTCTGCTGAATAATAGAAAAAGTGATTTTCTATAAACAATAAATGATTTATTTTCTATAAACAATAAATGTCTAAATAAAAGATGTTTTATAAGATACCTTAAATGAATCCTGCTGTGACAAACTATAATAATAATAATAATACATTTTATTTGTATAGCGCTTTAAAGGTTACTCAAGTCACTTTACATGGCAAAGGCAAACAATAGAAGCAACAATAAAAACAAGAAGGACAAAAAACAAAAAACTAGTATCACAGGCTAAATGCAGATTTAAATAAATGGGTTTTGAGTGCCGTTTTGAAAGTGGCGAGTGACGGAGAATGTCTGAGGTGATGGGGGAGAGAGTTCCAGAGGGAGGAGTGTGGGGGCGGGGGGTGGGGGGGGTAAGGAGGTTGGCGTCTGCAGATCTGAGGTTGCGGGTGGGAGCGTGTCGGTGAAGGAGGGCAGAAAGGTATGAAGGGGTTCAGGGTTATGAAGGGCTTTGTATGCGATGAGGAGAATCTTGAACTGGATTCTTTGCTGTATGGGGAGCCAGTGGAGGTTTTGAAGGACTGGGGTGATGTGGTCTCTGGTGCGGGAGTGGGAGAGCAGACGGGTAGCTGAGTTCTGGATGTATTGCAGTTTATTGATGATTTTGGTGGATAAACAACCTGAACATAATCAACTTCACGACAGTTACTTGAAGTTCAACCTTTCAGCCTGCAGGTATTCACAGAATGATCTTTATTGATCACTGGTTATGAATGATGTTCACTTCTCTATTCAGAAACAAATTATTGAGAGCAGCAACACACATATTCGACATCAGAATAATTTTCATCGTACAGTGTCAACCAATTACCAAAATTACTAATTGCAATGATTGATATCTAATAAATAATGTTTTCGGTCAATTAACTTTATATAATGTGTCAGTCAATGACTTGATTAGGTTAACTGTAATCTGTTAATTAATATAAAAAACACGTCGTGATTTGTGGAGAATTAGAATCAATTTCTTATCTGCTTGAAGCTAAATAAAGCCTTTTACAGCACGTCGTTGTAATTTTCAAGGTTTGATATTTCAAAATGTTGAAATCTGATAAATATTTTCAATTAAAATCAGGGCTTTCATAGAGAACCAAATCATGACGAAACCAGAGAGTGCGCATCATGTTTACAGATTTTGTTGAGAAATATTAAAACATTTCTTTTCACATGATAAGAGTTTGAAGTACAATTAACATCAATCATGATGTCAAACAGAAACTGTGCACACAAAGAATTGATCGCTGATTCAGGAGAAACTGTAAATGCCGAGGGCATGTGGCTGGAGATTTATACTTAACTGTTGGTACCTTGAGGTCATTACATTACATTACATGTCATTTACCTGACGCTTTTATCCAAAGCGACTTATAATCATGTTACATTCATACACGGTAGACATAGCTACAGGGAACAATTCAGGGTTAAGTGTCTTGCTCAAGGACACTTCGACTAGAGCGAGGATTTGATTGAACCGCCAACCCCCTGATTGAAAGACGGACCTGCTAACCACTGACCCACAGTCGCACCATCATGATTGAAGTATCTCATTATCTTGACTATTTTCCTTATGATCTTGGTTTAATGTAAAGTCTATTTTTGCGGGGTCGTTGGAGCCGATCCCAGCTGACATTTAGGGATGGCAGGGTTCACCACAGGGCGCCAGGCTAACAGGGATGTCAGGACACATATAGAGATGCTCACATTCACACCTCCGGACAATTTAGAGTCTCCAATTAACCTAAGCTGCGTGTCTTTGGACTGTGGGAGGAAGCCGAAGAACCTGGAGGGAACCCACACTGACACGGGAAGAACGTGCAAACTCCTCACAGAGGAAGTATAATGACTGCAAAACCCCACGCAGGGTTGGCGGAAGTAGCGATGGATGGGTCCAACAAACACCAATCTTTTAGCCAGGGTACAGCTGTTCGTTCCACATATAACAGGAAGTCAACGCTGATATATTTGTCACCAAATTTGCGTTGTTCAGAAACAGCACTCCCGTACTTATTGTAACTCAAAGAACAATCCGAACTTTCCGAAACCTAACTAAGTAATTGTGTTGCCTAAACCTAAATATGTTGTTTTCGTGTAAAGGCAGAAGTTCAATTAAAAAAAAACTGTGTGTAAAGGGCCGAATTTGACAAATGTTGCTGGCTTTTGTATGAAAACGAGTAACCTTTCGTTAGTAAGGTCAGTCCTGTGATGGACTGGTGAACTGTCCAGAGCATCCTCTACCTCTCACCCAGAATGACCTGGAATAGACTTTAGCCCCCATGACCTCAATGTTGGATGAATATTTGTCTTAACAACAGTGGTGCAACACAAGCTTCAAGCCATAACATTAGTATCTGAAAAGTTTTACAAAACTGTATTTCTTGCATTTACAAATTTACTTCAAATTATATTTTACAATAGATATTAGACTGAATAGATCAAATAAAACGGTTAAATGGCAAATTAATAAATAAAACAAAGAGTATCATATGTGGTATGATACAAATATGTAGTGGAGTAAACAACAATAAAAGATAATAGAAATCATTCAAAAAAGTAAAAGAAAATACAGAATACAGTATGTGTTAATGTAAAAGAAGGTCTTGAAACTGTAGAGTTTAGAGTAGTTTTAGTGTAGATCTATTCTTCTGTATTAATTAAGTTGTTGATCAATCAGTACTGCACAGGGCGAGGAAAGTCACAGATACACAGCAATGTGACATCATGATAACAAGTGATAACTAAAATCATCAACATAATTACGAGGTTGTCTGGAGGGCCTTTTGTTGTTACAGTACATCGTAATGAGATAATTAAATCTCACAAAACAATAGTGTTATATATATTAAGATAGAATGTCATGCATTTGTAATTCATGATCTTTGTTTTCAAGAGAGGTTCTGCCAACAATAGTGGCTGCCTTGAAAACCACTTAACAACAGCAATACAATTATTAATAGTTTTCGAGCATGGGCCCGTGTCCAGCTCTGAAATCCAGACTCCACATAACACTGTTTCTGTTTTTATATAAAAAGTTATGCAGGAATACTGATACAGTTCCATATACACACTGCATACTCCTCACAGACTCTCTGAATGTTTTCCCCCTAAATATATTAAAATGTTGCATAGTGAGTATTAAGCAACAATATTTGAACTTGAGTTGGTTATAAATATTTATTCTATCTCTAGAGAAACCACGCTGTGTGATATTTGTGGGTAACCTGTCACTGAATATAATCTATTTTCTTGTTTTATGATTGTGAAATTATTCAGTGAAAAGGGATTATGACGTATAATCTTAAAAGAGATTTTCAAGGTGAAATAAATTATTTTTCCTACCTTAGTTCATCAATACAAAATGATTTGAGGGAGGCTTTTGCCACCTCTGAATGAGACGGATATGAATCTAAATCTTCAACATGTATTCAAAAACACCAAAAGTAAATCACTTCTCTTTCTCTGTGATTATTTCCCGTTTCCTTTCATCAGCTGTGTGCTACGATAAATCACACTCAACCAATAATGTGGGTTATTTAAGATTTATATTCAACATATTCACAACACAGTTTCAGTCAAGCAAAAGTATTGGCTTTTAATGTTTTGTCCATAAAATGAAGTTACTTTCGTTTATTTACAAAGCTGAACCATTAACCTGACTTTGTGACCGTATTAAATCAACATAATTATTTGTATTGGCTGCTCATGTTATTAGACCACAATGCCTGAGGTCAAAATCTATGTCCATCCTCACTGGTATCATATTAATTTTCGGTACAGGAAAACAATCCATTTAACAATCAATTCACCACCCCAGCGCCTCATAAATCATCTATGTATCATGAGTTGTTGACGCTGAATGTTAAAAGCATGTTGATCAAAGACTCATCAGAGCTCCCTGGCGGCTATCCATATCTACAGCGAACACCCACAGGTTTTGATTCCACCAGTGAGATTTTTTATACAACTGCGTACACCAACCCCGCCTGAGGAGCAACGCAGTGGCTCTTTATGATGTTATAAGATAACCTTCGTGTATCTGGGTAGTACGCGAGAGGACTACACTTCAGACTGTCCGTGGTTGTATCTCCCGATCGCTTCCAGTATCAGATAAACAGGCTGCTTAAATTCCCAGCAGAGACCGATTTTTTTTTTTGCTAAAGTCACCTATATGGTATGGATTTATCTCAGCTGAACCAGAGAATTTCTGGCAATAATCTAAAACCAGAATCTCACAGCCATTCTTATATAGATGTTGAGAGACAGAAGGAAGATAGAAGAAGTTTAATTTCACTGAGATGAGAAAAGGGCTAGGTTTGTTGACCAAGCTCCTTTTGAAGGAGACATCCTCCAATCTCTATCCAGGATTTTCTCTCTAATCCTGTCTTTCATTTTAGTGCTTCAATCCCGTGTTCAATGAGGTAAACAACCCTGCAAGCCATAATTTCCTCTCTGTACCCTGTCATCTTCTCACATAGATGGATGCATGACTCACTTATTAATAAAGTCTGCATAGAAATGTCCTCAAACTTAGTCAAACCTGGAAAACATTCTGGAAGAAAATATCAATACCAATTTACAGCCTTGTTTTGAAATATGAATCAGATGTTTAAAATGCCCCATAATACCAACGTAATATGCAAAGACCTTTAACAAGGCAGACATTTTGACTTTTCATGAGAACAGGTGTTCATGTCCACTGTGAAACTAAAAGTAAACCTCGACATTTTGCTGCGTCAGTCGTTAGTCACATGCGTCGCTAGTATCATGACTTGTTTGTCACTCACCAGTAACGTTTGTCGTTAGTCAATCAAGAAGACTTCAGCTTCTTGACGAGACAGAAGTTTATTTTGAAGGAGACGATGCGTGTAACAAGTGGAAACTGAAATGGCGTCCCTGCCTACAGGGGTGCTTAGAGCGCCATAGTTAAGTTAACTGACCGAGCGTCGGTATTTGACAAGTTAGAAGTGAGAATGGGTTTGGGAAACACTGGCTGTGTCCAAATACCGCAACATCTGCCAACCAGCTCCTCTTAAGCTCAATGATTACCTTGTTGTCTTGTGTCTGTACATGAACCCCCCCCCCAGAAGGGTTGTGAAGTAACGATGGATTTTCGTAATCAAACCATCGACTGCAAGTTGTTTTCTGAATAGAGCTCGGCTATCCATGCTGGAGCTCAGTTGTGGTGCTGGACTCAAAGGGTGCAGGCGCAGCGGTGGTAGACTGCTTCAGTGCCACCTTTGTAATGGAAAATAATAAGGGACATACATTACTCACATATATGCAGCTTGTACAGCTATTCTCTTGCATTTTTTCTTCTTTTCTTTCTTCATGCCATTTCCAATGGAGCAAATGAAAGTGTTGCTCGTTTCAGCCTGGCATTCAGTCGAAAGTAAATTGCAGGTGATGGTGGTTTTCAGCTGAATGCTGTGAGCTATACTTATGTCTACAATAGAAAATGGTATTGAATGTATGAAAATGTAGCACTCTACTGTATATAGCGTTACATCTCTTGATTGTTCTGTTCTCTCGCTGTCAGGTTTTTCCAGTTATATTAGCAAAGTTTGCCTAGTGCTTCGGTTGCTTTATTATTTTCTCCATTGAATATAGGCCCGCAGTCCCAAATAAGTAACCACTATTTTAACACTGACTGTCGAAAATAATGACAAAGTTAACAATTTCTAAACTTTTGTACTGTATTGGTAAGTGTCACCCTGTTTCTTAATGCTGACCAGAGAGACACAGAGATGGTTCCCATTGACTAGTTGCTTGCGTGTTTGAACTGATAATGACGACTTTGCCTTCAGTTCAGATATTTATATTGTTGTAGCGGCCGAAATGAGCTTCCTCCGTAGGGTGGCCGGGCTCAGCCTTAGAGATAGGGTAAGGAGCTCGGACATCAGGGGGGAGCTTGGAGTCGAGTCGCTGCTCCTTCGTGTCGAAAGGAGTCAGCTGAGGTGGTTCGGGCATCTAGTCAGGATGCCTCCTGGACGCCTCCCATTAGAGGTTTTCCGGGCACGTCCAACTGGTAGGAGGCCCCGGGGAAGACCGAGGACACGCTGGAGGGATTATATCTCCCGGCTGGCCTTGGAACGCCTCGGGATCCCCCAGAATGAGCAGGAAAGTATTGCGGGTGAGAGGGAGGCCTGGGTCGGCCTGCTGAACCTGCTGCCACCGCGACCCGACCCCGGATAAGCGGGTGATAATGGATGGATGGATGGATGGATATTGTTGTAGTTTGTTATGCCACTGCAAAGCTATTAAAAGTAAGCCGCAGAAACAACAAAGCAAGAGAAACAGGAATGAGTTTGTGTCTAGTCAATGATTAACAGTGAATGAGAAAAAGAAAATTGATGATAGGCCCTGGACAGATTGCTGAAATGGGCAGGAACATATTAAGACAGAGGGGAAGGTACAAGAAATGAGACAGGTTTTATTAAATTAATTAGGACAGGAATAGTGTGCAGAGGTTTCTGTGACAGCTGATGAGCCTGCTGTTATAGATAGCTGCTTTAGTAAGGAGTAACTGGTCTGCAGTGAAGCAGCAGTTCTCTCTCTCTCTCTCTCTCTCTCTCTCTCTCTCTCTCTCTCTCTCTCCTCCATAGGCAGGCCTTAAAACTGGCATTAAACGTCTGTCAGCTCACTCTCACACATCAGGAGAACATTCTCAGAGGTCAAATGCCAGGCTGTATCACCTGTCAGACACCAGTAAGGACCACCACCATGACAGGAGGAGTGAGAAGAGAAGGTGAGCTGCTGAGGGATTTAGAAAACTAAATACCATATGACAAAGTCTCGAGCAATCAATCGATGTTTGAGAGCAGATTTGTTTGTTTTTTCATCATCTGTGGATGTTTAAAGAAAAATGGCAGAATGATCTGAATTGATGAAAATATGTATATCTGTCGATGTGTGACAATAACACCAACATGGGCATTGCAAGATATCTAAATGATCCACTGACGTGCCACCAGTATGTATTTAGTCCTCAGAAAACCAATCAAATTGTGATGCTTTCTTTTGTCTCAATATGGGCTGTTATTTGATTAAGGACATCAAGCCAACATGTATGATTTGTTCTATTTTTATTTCTATTTGCATCTAATCTTACAGCAGGACTCGATCATGCTCCACATGCTGACAATATCACTGTATGATAGGGAACAGCCACCTCCAACACCTGCAAAGTTAAAGTGTTAGCCATCCATCCAGTGTGCCAGTATGTATCTTGTTTATTCCCCGCTGGTATTCACAGACAATTCAAAGCCTCTGGTATATTAGATAATTTGACCTTTTTTCTTCTCCTGCCATTTGGTCTTATCTATGACAGGAAGGACTAGCGCCCTCTGCCTACACCGTACACCTTCCATCTTCCAGTTTTCACCTGGAGGCAGATCGGCCATCTCCTCAAAGTTTTCTCAACAGAACAAAAGGACAAGATGGCGCTACTTATATTGGCGGGATGACATTAATTGTTGACTTTTAATTATCGTCTAGAGTTTGATCAAGTTCATGGGAATACATGTATAAATCAATAAAGTCTTATTGTGGAAATGCATGGATTTGGTTGCATAGGTTGGTGGACAAACAATGGCTACAGATTTTCAAAATAAGAACAAACATGACTGAAAAAAAAAATGTAAAATTAATATTTTACACCAACAGTGTAACCTTAAAGTGAACTATTAGAAACTAACCTTCAGGGCTGAAAAGCATTAAATTAATTATTGTATGTTGTGAACTCCATGATACAATGATACCAACTCTTCATGTCTCGTAAAAAAGTACAATATTCTTTTGTCTTTTTGTACACAGCTACAGACAGCAGATACAATGGTGAATGTCATTTGTGTATTTTCTGATTCCTAACACAGGAATGCTCAGGATCTCTGTTTAATCACACTTTCCCTGGACTGCCTTCTGCATAAAACAGTAGTTCTTATCATTAGAAAATACACTTGTGCTCATGAAAGCACTTTGTCAATTTCATAGTTAACATTTTCAGAAACATTAGCTCTTCACGGTCTGTTGCATTTCCTCCTGCTTTTGTATGTATCTTTATTTGTCCCCTACAATTATTTAACTCTCCAGTAATTGCCAATATGTATGTGTGCACCTTTACATTATCTTGCCATTAAGGAATCATGCAAAGCCTTAAACAAAAAAATCACTGTTGTTTGCTAATGAATGCATTTGAATGCTGCATTTAAGCCAGAAACATCCCGGGCCTTGTTTTTGTTAGAAAGGATGATTAGGACCTCGTCTGATTTTCTACTGTTCTAGAGAGGGAGCCTCACCAGCAGTGCTCTGCTTTCAATATAATTAAGGAATAATGGTACAAACTGTCTTACGAGCCAATAATGGAGGCCGTCAGTCAATTAGAATTGATCTGGAAGTCACCTCATTAATGACTGAGGATAAACCTTATAGTTGTTCTGTCTTACAGTCACAGCAGCAGGCTGTTGTCTGAATGTATACTGTAATGTCTGAGTATCCAACTTGAACTGTAGGAAACATGTGTTCGTAGCAAGAGTTTAGATGCAAAGATTGGTACCACTTCCATGTGTGTACTGTTAATAGAAAGCTAGTTTAGCTCATTTAAGCTTAAAGTCCAAAAGCTAGCCCAGCTCAGTCCAGCTGTTACAAAATTGATTTACTTAATCACCTTAACATAGCCTAGTCCAACAAATGATCTATAAAACCATATATATATATATGCTAATTACTGAGCTTTAAAGGTGTTGGCTAGCTGTTTCCCTCTGTTTCCAGTGTATGTGCTGAGCTAAGCTAACCAGCTCTTTGTGGTAGCTTCATATTTCGTGTGCACACATGATGTTATTGACCGTATTGAAGAAAGCAAGTAAGTGTATTTCCTAGCTTTATTTCAGCAGATACAAGTCAGCTGTTTAACACATATTTGTACTGTTTTAGAAGCGTTTCAGCTAATGCTTATGCGTTAGTAGACATGTTTCCTATGTGCATTGCTCTGCACAATATTTATTTATCAATATTTTGGTCCAGAGTAATACCTTTTCCCAGTGAAAACAAATGCTATAAATTCCTGCAACATGATATGAACAAACATTCAGCCACAAATGGCAATTATACCAGACTGGTAACCTGCATTTGCATACAAATGCACCATGTTGGTTTTGTCAGAGATAACCAAGAGAAAACATAATTTGATGATTGCAGTTTGACATGTTTGTTTCTATGCAACTCGCTAATCCTCAGGCTTGTAATTGTTGGAGGAACACAAGGTTGTTAGAGCATGGGAATGCCCTGATTAGCTCTCACCTTACACCACTCAGCTCTGTTTGTAGGCATTTCACAGTGCCTCAAGTATTGCCTTCTCATTAGTTACACAGGAGACCCAAGGTGCTATCCTTTCTTTTAAGCTGGTTATTTAACTCTAGGGACGGGCTGCTGCTCATTCATTGTTCCGCCGCAGCTGCTTTCAAACGGAAACTAAGACCTTGTGAATGTAAGGTAATGAACAGTTTGAACACTCAATCAAGTAAACACAAAAACATTACATTTAAATTGAATTGTTTTAAGGATAGGTTAAAGTCACTCAATGACAAATCACTGATTCTAAACCTTTATTGGAGTCTAATTGACGATGAGTCACAACATTACCAGCATAGGTTGGAAAACTGTGAGACTTGCCTCGTTCTTCAGCTTTTCACACGGCACAACTCATTGTCCCTTTGGATCCCCAAAAATATTATTGAGCCATGACATGAGCCTTTGTCAGCAGATAGAGTTTTTTAAGTTGTCATACATATGTGGATGTTCAAATATATAAATAAAAACATTTATGGATTTCTCACCCATTTTACACAATAAATTGTCAGAATTCATAGTTTAACTTGCTGTAAAACACTAACAATAATAAATGACACTGCAAAGGTATTATATGACTCATCAAGATCATCTGTACTGTGAGCCTCTGTGAGTACCACTGCTTGTCAGCCTAAATGGTCAGGAAATAAAAGGCCGCTGACATTAACGCTGTGAACCCACAGACGCATATTAGAGCAGGCAGTGGCACTGCATCACATCCTTCGTGGTTATTGGTGAAAGGGCAGCCATCTCTATCTTCTCAATGTCTTTATCAACATGAAATAATAATGTCACTACTGCAGCGCACAGAATAGAAATATCCAGAGGGTGCAGAACGAGTTGTCACAAGGCTAAGCAACTCTAACTATGCTACTCACAACACAGAACAACAGGGGGACGAGATTAGTCCAGACCACTGACTGCTTTTGGTGTATAGATTAACAAGATGTACATTTCATGAAAACAGTTGCGCTTGGGTGTGTGTGTGTGTGTGTGTGTGTGTGTGTGTGTGTGTGTGTGTTTGCTATTTTCCTTTAATACAGGGATATATTGTAAATCATACGACTATGAAATAATTTTGGTGTCAGCAATTTCCAGCCATTAGAAGGACTTCAACTCTTCAATAATAGATAAGGCCTAATGGCTTCTTTGCTGCTGCTTCAGGCTGTGTTTGACATGTACTGAGATAATCAATGTAAAAGATTGCGTAAGACATGAGTCACATGGTTTATATCCTATTTTGCTGCTGAAAATTCCACCTTGTTTCCTGCTATGCTTTGGGTGGGACCTGTCTGTTTGTTTGTGTCAAGCATATCTAAATAGCTCTATGAAATATTATTTGTGCAAACAATCAATCCTTTAACAGCTAAAGCCCTAGTAGACCACTTGTAGATCATATCTACAAACACTCACAAATGAGTAGGGTGAGCGCTCATACATTTTTCTTCATGCATGGAAAACAACAGCTTGTATTCTTTAATTTAATGTTTTGTATCAAATGCATGAGCAGTCATATGACATGCTTATACTCTTTAGCTATAACTAGCAATAACAGATGCTTTTACGAGCATAGAAGGCACTTCATGGAGTGAACAAAATTCATGGGTTGTAGGTTGGTGGTCGGGGGAGAGGAATAGAGGAAGTGCACCACTTGGTCCCCCCTTGTGTCTAAGATGCTGCCTAGCTACACTTCGTCATGCATGCCTCAAAGGTCACAGATGAACTTGGTCCAAAATGCACAAATGTCGTGAGAAGGCAGAAAATAATCAAGTGGTTGAGTTTAACTGTGACCTTTCTCCCAACAAAACAAAAACCAGTCCGAGACTTGGTGGTCCTGCACTCAGTGCATACACTTGGTGGCCCTGGACCGGCCTCCAGCAAGCCACCCAGACCAAGCCCTCAATCCCAAACTCTGCAGCCCTGGATCTGCCTCCAGCATGCTCCCCGGGCCTCGGGCCAGCCCTGGGTTCCCTTACCTTAATGGACCTTTCTGAAGCGCTCTGACTGCTTAAACACAACCATATGAAGTTGATGTGTTTTTGCTATGAGTGGATATTGTGGCAGAGACCAAATTAGACCAACTTGTCAGTCAACATTTTACTGATGGTAACAACATTATGATACTCGCCAGATATGTTAATTACCAACATATTAGTGTAGACAGTAAGTAGTACATAGTGTTATATGAGTAGTATGTATTAGTAATATATACATGTAATTTCTAGGAGACAGGGTTGCCCCTATGACCCCTGTGACTGTCGGAACACATGTAAAACGTCTGTGAATAATCGTAGCTTGTCTACAAAACATAAAATCGACCACACATTGGGAGCATTCTGGTTTGGTTCTATAAAGAGAACTGATATTATAAATAAATTTAAATATTCTCCCATTCTGAAATAACCCAAACCTTACCGATTCACTTGATGCATCACATGTCTTACATCTTACAATGTTTTTTTCTCTTTTTCTGCAGCAATTGACACAAGTTCTGAACGTGATTGATTTTACTGCTTGTGCCTTCTGTCTGTGTGTACATTCGATAAGGCAGGTGGTTGTTAAACATGGCTGACATTAGTCAGGAGGTATGCACTGAGATTGAGGTGAGGCAGAATAAACAGATCCTGTTAATGGGTCCCTCCCTCTGGGTCGGCTGTGCACTGAGGCAGAGAGGTAGCCACAGACACTCCCATCCACCTTATAAACTGCTGCAAGAAAATTAGACACTGATTATTGATGAGCAGCTTTCCTGGTAACACCTCACAATCCAGTACACAAAAGTCAAGTGAGAAAAGAATCAGCACCCGATGAATAACATCGTTAATGAGTAGTTCCTGAATAACTAAATCAGCTATATGGACTATATGGTAGATAATGAGTTACAGTGAATAGATTGCGAGACACGATATTAACGCTTCATCAGGTAATGATTAGTTCATATATATCTGGGAATGTAAATAACGCTTTTTTCTGATTAACCCAGCTGCCATTTTTAATCGGAATAAAGTTGTTCCCACTTCTCTCTCCATTGTGACAATTTATAGGGTTGAATACTTGTCCAAAGTACTGCTCTCCAGCACACAATAACGGAGAAAAGCTAATTAAATAGCTGCACCCAACAAATGAGATAAAACAAGCCTTCTACACAACATACTGTGTAGCACACATACAGCATTTACACAACATTAAATAGCTTTGATCAAACAATTAACATGGCTTTCACGTACAGCTGTCTGCCACCTCGGTTTGGTTGTCGCTTAATACACCTGGGGCGATCAGAAGGTTTGACGTGAAAGTGCTCATTTCTACGGCTCTTGTATGTTAGTGAGAATGTAAGCATTAATGTTTAAATGGGTTATGACAACCTCCCACAATTTGTGATGCTTTTCAGAGACATCAGTGCCTGCAGAAAATCTCACGATGCAACTTGTAATTATCATGAGGAAGTTGACGTGGAATGTGTTTCCCAGTTGGCAGCTTGAGTGAGAACATCGGATACGACATAAACATGACATTGGAGTTCTGTCGCAATTAAAACATACATTACATCCTTAGTTTATTAGGTACTAGAGAGTGCAGAATGTACATTTTAATTAATTATCAGAAAACGGATAAGGTCAGGAAACAATGCAAAGTGTTTTTAACATTTGCATGGCTGTTCTTTTGATCAAGTCCTTTTTCTTTTAGTGTTTTATTTTTAATAGTTTACTATAGAAACTTTCTCAAAAGAATCCATGTTATAATTACAGATCTGTAATTAATGGCTGCTTAGATACCAAAAGGGCATTCGACCCTCTTCCCCCAAAACTTAATTCCAGGCCAATGTAGAAAGAGTGAAAATCCATGAATCTGAATATACCGATTATTTTAGTCGTGGGTCATCTGTGCAAAGGTGGGAGGACATCTAGAGGAGAAATTACTGGAGTAGAAAGATATTTAAAATTTTGGAAAGGAGGAGAAAATTAAAATCTTTGACCATGCATTGCCAAGCAGCGCGCTGCACTGACAGTCTCTGTGGACGCTCCACCGACAGCTGAACGCGCCTGATAAGAAGTGAGCCAAGACACAGCAGCAGGAAGCGAGGTACGAGGACTTACATGAAGAGGGATGACAGAGAGGAAGGGAGGGGGAATTATATGGAGAACTTGACTATCACGCAAATATTGTTCTTTTTATGCCTAGAGGAAACATCTACTTAAAAAATGGGGTCACGTTAGTTTGAGATGTCTTTTGAGTTTAATCAGCTTAATTCAGAGGAAAATATGTTTTCTGACCGCACACTAGGGAGGAATTGCTTTTAAAAACATTAAATTAAAAGATGCTTCATGGAGCAACACAAGGTTGGAAGAAGACACGGACTGTACTGTAGGTACTGTATAATACAGGGGTCACTAATAGGCCGATCCAGACACAGGCACTTTTGGAGCTGGACCCTGGACCTAAACCCGATGCTGCTTTTATTTTAACCGGCGCAGCTTTTCCATTTGTTTCAAAGGGCGTTCACCAAAAAGAAAGAAAAGAAAGAAATGTACACTTTTATTTACCCCTGTGGGGAAATTCTTTACATCCTCCTTAGTTATTAAGGAGCAGTGTGCTGCAGTGAAAGCGCCCGGGGAGCATGAGCTACAGCTGACCCCAAAAGAGAAAGGTGGTCAGCAAACCAGAGCCTTCAACCACAAATAGACCGACTTTTAAATGTTCTTCCTACGAGCAGTACAACACCAGTGTGTGTCATAGGTCTAGAGATCGTGATGATTATTAAAACTGGCACAGAAAATAAACCTAAGAGCCCAATATAATCAGAACATTAATTCACTTCCCAACAATGATGTGAACAGAGAGGACTAGAGCTGGAACAAGTGGTTTCAAAAACCACAGATAAATTCTCTGCACACAAATGTATCTTATTAGAAGACGACAAGAATATAATATTATAGTATCGTTTTTTTTTTGAGTGACATCACTTCACACTTGAATTAACTGAATTTGAAGCTGCAGGGAAATTCCATTTGTACATTTTTTTTAAATTAAGATGCAAATTTTTCAAAATCTCTCTGTAATTTATTCTTAAATGCAGCCCATATTTTACTTGAAATGAAGAATAGCAGAACATGCACTTATCATTAGAATATGTAGTATTCATCATTCATCTAGTTCAATTTGAAATCTGACAATATTGTTGATATATTATTCAATTGAACTTTCTTTATTTGATTTGACAGTCAGTTCTTCACTACATACAGATATTAATACAGACTGCTTGGCTACTTCAATATATATGAGACTAAATCATAGAGCAAGTTAAACATTATTGTAATGTCCTTTGCATGAGAACATTTTCTCGAGATAGGCCTTGTTTTATTTGAATTGAATAGCCCTGGTATAATATATCCTTAACATATAAGTTCAACAATTATTATTGCCAATTACAATTCCTAGCATGTGGTGTAGGATCCCTTGTGGTGCAATGGCCATGCCTATTTATAGTTTGCATGTCTCAAATGGGAGTCAAATTGCTATCGTTGTCAATTAGTTCCTTTGCTCATAGAAGCATGAGTCCCTGTACTTGTACTCATATTGCATTCAGCCATCAGGGCTTTTACAGAGATCACATTATTCCACTCCTGGCTTCCCTGTTAGCTAAAGAATTAATATAAAGATAAAAAGATTGTATATATATCTGGTGACCAGCCTAACATATTATTTTTACCCCATATGACCCAAGAGTGCAGCATAATAGTCTCTCTTATCTCTATATTTGAATATTATTAATCACATTGATTATCATAATGTTGTTGTGGTTGTTGTGATAAATGTAGTTATTAATATTATCATTTAATTTCTTTACTTTAGAGGATAATGCAACCGTTAATGGATTTTGTGGTTAACACAATTGGATGTTGTTTTTTTATTCTGCCAGGTCTATCTGGAGTTAGGAAATAAACAACATCCACAAAGTCGACCCAGAAGGCCTTGAATATGACTGGAGATTTGAATGCACATTCATTATAAAGGTGTATTTTTTTTTTGCCAATGCCTGCATGAAAGAACAAACATAAGTGTTTTATTTTTAATTGACTAAGGGAATGGTTCAATTCACCACATAAGAAGGTGAAGCATTTTGGGTCAGTGAATTTGAATATTTTTCTTCTCGACCTCAATGGAAATATGTGTGAGTATATATGGCTGACATTATCCAGCTGAAAGCACAACCAATATTCCTTTTGGGCCGGCACAGCACGGAGCTGCTTTGAATAAAAAAACTTTAGCTCTGAAATAAACAGTAGAAATATTGCATTTGGACTGAACACTCACATCTATAACAGAGGAGACGATGTTGCCCACCAGTCTTCACATCTGACGCGCGTTTTGAGTTTCATTCTTCCTGAACTGCTATGTTTTTATTTATGTATTTACCATATCCTTTTGCAAGCTATTTTCACAGCTGCTTCCTGTCTCCTGTTTTCCTGCTGCATTGTGGCCGGCTGCGATAAAATTACCTTGGATTGGCTTCACGCAATGTAGTTTTTGTACAAGACTATTTCCAGCAGATAGGTCACTCAAATTAATTGGAAGTTGGATCCATTTTTATACCACCTAGCACAACCAAGAGGAGAGCTTGCAAGTCCGTTATAATACCGTGAGTTGACACAGTTTTTCCTATTCAGGGTTGTGATCTCATCACAAAGATGGCATTAGCTTTCAAAAAGAGACCAAACCTTCTTCATGGTTTTCTGTGTAGTTTGTGAACGTGAAGTAGTGCAGAATGTTGCTTGCAACAGTTTAAATTGGTGATGAACGAACACTGCTTTGGCTGTGCAGTTTGTTCATATTTTGTTCATTTTGTAACGTAATTTTTCAGACTGTTGTCTTTCTCATAGAAAACATTCAACTTTTTATATCCAATTTTAAATGTTTACACCTTGAAAAAATTGCTTGACATTTTAGTGAATATGTTTCCTCACTTTCTTTTTAAGAATTAGATCAAATGTTTGAAAATTACTCAGGTCGACATGATACATATTAAACTATGTCCAGCAGCTGTTTAACCTAGCTTAGTGTAAAGAATGGAAATTAAAAAGAGCTAGCCTGGCTCCGTCCATAAAATTCCAACTGAAATGTGAAACTATTATGCTAAATTTGCATTTAACAAATCATAACTTGACAAGTCTTGCTGCAAGTAACTTAAAATCTCTTTTAGGGAATTCCATTTAATATAAGTAGTAATTTGATGAAGAAAAATGTTCTTTTTTTTGTATCAACGAATTTAAACATTATCATGAAGTTGCATCTAAAAAAATCTTTGATACAGGAAAATCTTGGCTGGAGTTTCATGGGATAAAATAATGAAAAGGGCTTGAGGACTAATGTGGATTTATTGTTGTATGGAACTGTCCTTCCTTCCTTTAGTTACTTCAAGGTTCAACCCTCTATTTCTACTTGGTGAGTCTCTATGTTTTGCTTTGCTTATGACAGGTATTGGTCTTCCACACAATTAAATCTAGAGGCAGCATTAATCAGGCGGCGTTCATGGTACCACTGAACATGATGTCTCAAATGCTCGAGTATTTCAGGCCCCGAAGGTCTGATTTGATGAAATTTGGCCAGATGATGCGGAGATTTAAATATTACGTAAACTGGCTTAATGGGGACATTAAAATGTGTAATTTTCAAATGGCTTAGCTCTTCCGCCATATTTGACCTCAGACTATCAATTGCTACACATACCATTACAAAAGATTAGCTCTAAACTGATACAGTTGTATCTTATACAACCTTTATTATGATGATACATGGAGATTTCTATAAATCAGTTTAGACAATGGATTCCTATGTAGAGTTGGGATGCATGATGCTTTGACCAAAACCCTGAATGTCCCTAATCTTTAAAAGACACTGTAATTCAAGGTAATTATGATTGGAAACCTAAAAAAGATCATTTAGTAAGTCATGGTGAAACTGCAGAAATAATTTGATGTTGTCTGATGTGTTTGCATGTTTGAATCAACAGAGTACCACCATATGTGACAACTACAGTGTTTGCCTTTGCAAATGGTATCATACGAGGGGAAGGACTGTGAAAATGATGAATAATACAATGATTAATTAGTTCGCACCCATTCCACCAAGGGAGAATCCCCATATGGAGTTTTCAGTGAATTAATTACAATCACAGATGTCTCAGCATCTGGTTGATCCTTTTGGCATTTGCCAAGCCAGGCTACATCAGCAAGTGGGAGGACTGTACATGATCTTTCCCCCTGTTTATGTTTGCACAATTAGGAACTTCAAAGGTTGAGTGCTTGGACTACACATAAGTGAAATAAGCGCCTGACAGCCCCGCCTTCAGCTTGGTCTGATTACATACTGTAGTTCACCAATTGGTTGGCAGGCATGTCACTCAAACAGTAGGACATAAAGGAAGCTGGTTTACCACCTGATTTATTACCCTTTCACTTCCGTCTTCACTAGGTTCAGTAGACTACTACTACTACTACTACTACTTATTATTAACAGTCACAACATATTGTTTTACATGTGATCCTGTGTGTCATCATGAACATGTGGTGGTGGAGAAGACTTCTGTAGAGTGTGAGTGGTTTGAGTCTGGTTCAAAGAGCAGCGCCTTAGTTAGAGTCCTACACCTGGAAGATATTTAAAATCATGGAACAGAAAGCTCTACGGGCCATTTGAGCTTATCATTTATTATGAATGTGATTTGAAATAAATTATGAATGTGCTCTTAATATATATGTATATGATCACCAGAGTGGTTCCCGTTAACTGGCATGGAGGTTGAACACTGACGAGCGCAACTCTGGTCTTTTCAGAGAGCCCTGAGACACATCGCAGCATAGATTACATTTTAAGCACTCAACCTTGTCAAAGACGAAATGAAGGTAACATTTCAGCACAGGCGAAAAGGTAAGACATGAATGAATTGTTGACAGATTTGTGTTTGTTTTTATGGATTTATTATTTATTTTTATTTTCCAATGTCATGCTTTGTATTAAAAAAATCACTGCAAAACCAAACGCAACAGTGTGACATTCATGATGAAGATTATAACAACAAATTACATTATTATTGTTATTCAGGAGTATCAGTTATTGCATTATATTGCTCGTACCAGCTTGATAAATAGAAATAACATCCCCCAATATAGTTCATATAATACCGATGGTGTAGCACTCATTGTGTAGGTACATATTAAGTCAGAGGCAGAACAGAGACATTACCCATTTGGTGAACAACATGTGTATAACTGATTATCTTTTGTCGCTGTGTAATTAAACTGAAGCTAAAACAAAACGAGTGATGTAATTTTTTTGAGTGTCTCTCCTCTTTTGTTTGAAAAAGGGTTTCTGTTCTAATGCAGCACAAATGAACACACACATAAAATAAGTCTGAGTAGACAAATTACATGGTTTTCATCAGAACTGTTTTCCCTCAGGCATCCGTAAAACCTGCGAGGGAAACCTGGAGTTGTGCAGAGTAATGTAATCGCCGCAATTACATTTAGTTCTATTGTGTTTTTTGGTCTGTTCAACAAAATTGCTTCAGCCAGCCATCTGTTTGCTCTTTGTCTGTCTTTCCCTCTTTCCTACTCTGTGTCATCACGAGTGGCTAATCACGAAGCTAAAATGCGGACTGGAAAAAACTCAACATACAATTGAACAAAATAAACTCTACTGGAGAATATTTATAAAAAGAGAAAGATGATTATGTCTGTGACTGTGACATACAAGGAGACATGCATTTGTATTGTGTATTGTTCCATGTCTTTATGAACTGTCCATCTTCAGGATGAGTAGGAGGTTGTGGCCAGCAAGGGGTTGGTAAGAGTATACGCTTACCTGAAACAACCACAAATTACCATATCTATTGATTCTGATGAGAAAAACTCAGTCCTTCTATCATTTCTTTACAGAAAGTACAACATTACACGCATTCACACACACAGACTTGTTTTTGTCACTTGGGAGGACTTAATCGATTAAGAATGCATTTTAAAGCGTATGAAGTTAACTTTTCTTTTCTTAAAGGATAATTGGGTTATTTCTATTTTCTAAATTAACAGAATCATGCTTTTAATGACGCTAATAGATAAGAGTTTAATGAGAAGTGACTCTGAGGCAGACTCCGTAAAATGAGTCATCCGATCTGCAAGTATCCATAGTTTTGGTATTCTGCAATTTCTTGTTTTCATTTTCATTTTTAATTTATATTTTAAAAGCCACCACAGAATTCATTAAAGAGTATTCCATCATTAGAGAATCCTATCCATCTGCACAGAGAATAGAGAGAGAGAGAGCTCTTTTCAGTAGCTTCCCCTTTGTTGCCACATGGAAGGTAGTACATTAAGTCAGCCTCAGATCATAACCTATATAGCCAGTGGAAAACTGCTCCCATTTCACTGTTAGTTGTTCATTATCCTCACAAATAAGTATGTTGTGTACATATGTATTACTGTACTGCAGGTCTGCACATGCATGCATCCTGCCGGAAAATGGTGTGTGTATATGTGTGTGTGTGTGTGTGTGTGTGTGTTTGTGTGTGTGTGTGGGGGGGAGTATTTACTAATCATTTACAGTGGGTGCTGTAGCAATATAATGAGTGCATGTGCAAGCAAGGTAATATTATCTAGAATGTCCAAAAGACCAGGCAATGTCACTTGGTGGGATACGTGTCAGCCAGCAATTGAATAGAGGTCCATTATTGCCACCAGAGAATTTCTGATGATGTTTGTGAAAGCTATTATAATGCAGAAATTGAAAGAGCTGAGGACTTAATACAGAGTGCCCTCTACCATGGATGTTTATGTAAAGCACTCCCACAAGGATAGAAAGCCCTCCAATGGTGTCTCACTTTGCAGAGGAAGAAGAGAAAGAGACACGTGCTTCAGTTTGCAATATATGATTTCAATAAAAGCAACATCCTCCAGCCTGGCTTCAAACCATTGTACTAAAATACTCCTAATCAAAGTGAGACCTGTTGCTCTCCGCTGACAGCAGCTCTGTCACCTTTTTCTTCTCCAGTGAAGTGGAGCCTCAATCATCGCATTCATAAGACCTTGCTAATGCTCTTCTGCTCTCTACTTGTTTTTGTTCCAACCACTTCAAGAAATTATCATCTTAACGCCACAATTAAAAACCTCCAGTTTTCTGCTAAAAATTCAAACACACCTGGGCTCTCTGAGCAGCTCCTCTAAATGGGTTTAGGACAAGTAACGAAAATAATTTTAAAAATAATTAAATGATGGATTTCCAATGCTATTGTAACACCAAATCATACAAGAATGAAATATAATTGAAATATGCATATGGTTTGCATCTCAAGTATGCTGGAATTTAAATGTAGTTTTCAACGTTTCTGTAAAGAATGGGATAAGACCTTCCTCTGGGATTTCAGCAACTGCTAGAGATTTGTACATAGTTGATACGAGCTAAGGACCATGTGGCTTAAATCTCGGCCCATTGAATACTCATTTGTTATTCCTACCCGCGTACAGAAACACCTGCTATCCTCCCTGAGAAAATCTGTATTTGTTCTTGATGTCCTGTATTCACTCTACCATAAGCGTATATCACGTACAGCATATATCGAATGCATCTATTTGTTTAAGAATAAGGAAAAATCTGAAAAATAAATGTATTTTTCACTCTCAGAACAAGGTGGCATTGCATGTTTTGGAGTGCAAAACTTCCTTGCTGGGGCAATAGTTTACTTAAGTACTTTACTGAAGCAGCAGTACAAGGACATGACCCCTCAACAGCTTCTCAACTGGGACCACTACCAGTTGTATCCAATGGGGCCAAACACTGCTACTGGGTACTAAACCCAGCTTCCCGTAGAGCTTTTCCCCCTTGCTCCACCAAGGTGCCTCACAGAGCCACCTTTCTGGAAACTACTTCATACTTTCACAGCGTGAAGCTCTCTTCTCTTCTCTTTACAAGCGTGCATTACACAACCCCACTAGGCTGGTTATGTGGTTATACATTACATGTATGGACGTCATGATTTCTGTTTCTATTTTCGTACAGGTAAAATCATGGCTGTAATTGTTCACATGATCGCCGTCACATGCCGAATACACATTGACAGCACACACACATGAGTACAAATATTATTGAAATACAGGAGATCTCATACTCATGAATAAGTAAGGGTATTATTCACTGGGACACTTAAAGGCATGAATAAATATGTGTGAGCGGGCCCGAGGCCAGAGAGACTGCTTATTACAGCCAACAGTTTGACATCCCTCTCACTGTGGGCAGGGTGCTACATGGGGTCAGATGGCGTGACACATTTTGGTGCGAGGTATGCGATATTGTAGTCTGTGTGTTATTGCATTTTTGCATCTTAACCGTTGCTGCTTTGAGAGATACAATTTCTAAGCATCATCATCCTGCTGTTTGCAGCAATGATATGAATCAGTAAATTGAAGTTGAAATGCAAGCGTTTGAATGCGGTCTGACAAAGACAACTATTTCAAAAGAGGGAATGGGTGCATTGTCACTTTTTTGGCCTGTATCTGTCGATTTCTCTTTAAAAAAAGGTATTGTTTCACCCTAGAAACAGCTTCCCACGAAACACAAAGTGGGATGCACTCAGGCATGAAGGAGGTGCACATGCACAGAATACATACACATGTGTGTATAGAGGAACCCATAACCACACATGCTTTCCTCATTTACACAGTACTTGTGTGGAACAAATTAAAGATGCCTTTTTTGCTCATTGTGTGGTTTGAATGCCATGGGTCATTGTCTCTGGGAATGTAATTTGCCAGAACATGTTATCCATCAACCTCATAAGCCCCAGAGACTGAGAGGAACAACTCATCTTTGTATTAAAGCTATAAATAATATCATTGGACTTGTGATATTGTTTCAGACCTCGAGGCTGCTTGCACACTCTGTTGTTATGAAGGACAATGTTCTGTCTGTGACAGGTGTGAGAGGATTGCCACGTACCCTTCAGCAGTCTCTAAGAAGCTCTGTGGACATGGAGTGCAGACAAACAGGATGCTGTGAGTGAGACATTGGCTCTTGATTAGGTTTGTCATCTCATCTGATGGAGCACAGAGTAGGTTTTACTAACACTTGCAAAAAAACTGACTACATTATTTAAGATTATGTGGCTGCTGAAAGGAATAGTTAGACAATCCCGGTCTGTCCCGGTTTGCTCCCGATTTCAAGCAGGCTGTCCTGAGCCCCGATAAATATCTGCAAATCACTCAAACGTCCCAATTTTCAACAGTTCAGGTTCAGGTTACTTTATTTGTACACGTAGGTAGACTTGTTTCGCAAATGGAAAGCGAGGCATTCATCTCGACACACTTTACAATACGGACATGATGATAAGAGTACACAAAGCCACAAATCAGTGCACTGTTATTAGTATAATATGTTGACCTGAGTGATGGCTGCTGGAACAAAGCAGTTTTTATACCACTTTGTTCTACACCGTGGTACTAAATGCCTCCGTCTAGAAGGGAGAAGCTGAAATTCCCTGTCGAACAATTAGTTTTATTCGCAGTCCATTCACTGAGCTAAGCTCCCATTGGTTAGTGGAGGTATTCATGCAAATACCTTTCAGAGACACAGCATGCTACGCTGACCAGCGAATAAGACATAAGGTTCACACCTGAGGGTTAGTTCCATTCGCCACTTCAAAGAATGCCTCCAATCGATAAGCTAGCGGGTTCAAAGCTCACACTTCCGGTCAAGGACAGGAAGTTCCCCTTCAGAATAAATCCTATTATCCTGCCTTCAGAATAAAAGCAACATCTCAGGTTTCAATCGACATCCCTTTTAACTATTGTCTAAACAATAAAACATCATTCATTCTCAAGCATCATACAATTAATCATTACATTTGTCATCAACAAACAGAATAATAAAACAGTGAACCCCTCTTATGCTTTATAATACATTCCTCAGAATATTCCTCAAATTAATTATCATAACTTTCTTTATGTATTAATTTAAAACATAACCTCTCTTATCTACAGGTGCAAGTGTATATAAAATCCACTACAACTCAACACCAGCAAAGAAAATGTTGCGTTCTGCACACTGCACAAGTACATCGTCTGTCCCGCATGGTGCAAGTGCTGATATAAAAGATCAAATTAAGATGGCTGTGGTGAAAATATGGTCACCCTAGCATTACATTTATATCGAGAGTAAAGACTAGGCTACAAAACTTTCAAAGTCATCAGACGGCTGTACTGTTCACACGACACAAGTAGCTGCCTTGGAGTCGTTGACGTTTTCCTATGACCGGCGAGACGTAGTCACACACTACAAGATCCTGATGAGGTTTTTAATCAAGGCTTTTTCTCAGGAAAACACGAGAAGTGACACGACCATAGTCATGCTTGTTGAAGATGTCAGCAACTGTGTTCACATAACAGACTGTTTCCTACTATTTCCCCTCGAAGATTCCTGTGAAATGTGATATGTTTATTCATGCAAACGCTGGAACTGAGGTACAACGACAACTGCAAATGCGCGAGCCAGGCAAGCTAGTTTTCTGTTGTAATGCTAAGTTAAACCAAAACGGCTGCCGGCGTGGCTTCCGGGGAATAAGCTTATTTCCCAAAAGTATTTTTACAATAACCCTCAACATCATATTCAAAGTGTAACTCATAACTCAAAGTGTAACTCATAATTAAGATAATGAGTGTTCAATTGTATTCACGTTGTATTTCTAGCATTTAGCTGAAGATATATTACGGTTGCTTTAATTAGTCACAATTGATGATGAGCTAATGATCACACATTTTTGCAGAGACTGATTCCGTTAGTAATCAAGGCTTTGCTGTTTTAATTGTTGAAAAGGTCCAAAAATGGTAACCTGTCAAAACCTCTGACCCTTGAAGAGCTTTCAGCTTCTGTGAAAAACACCACGGTCATGTTTAACATAGCACATTTGTCAAAAGGCTGTTGTAACAGAGCTTTTATGCTCGAGATGCAAACCTTCTCGCAATTACCATATTCCCACACACCCATGAAGTCCATTATAGCAGCTAAATTATACTTAATTACTACAAAGAGTTCAACGTTCAGTATCATAGCATGACAGCCAACCTGCCCCTTTCTTAGCAGTCGGTTATGGCTATGACAGCGTCCAGGATGGATCAGGGTCTTTCTGTGTGATAGAATTCCACTCAGAGGACCAAGCTTCAGCACCAGACAAGATTACAGGGGATGTGTGTCTCTCACATGCTGATCCCACCTGACCACTCTTCCATTTCCAACAGGTTTTCTAAAAAACATAACGTTATTTCGGTAGTACCGGTAAGCTGGGCTTCAGGGAACGATTTAGCCCTGAATTACTCTATTCTTTGTCAGCTCCATTTTCTGTTGAGAGATGTGGACTTGGTTGCCGTCAAAAAGAGAAAGAAGAAAAAGACATTTTATTTTTATTTATTTATTTTTTGTCAATATATTTTACAGCATAGTGCTCATTTTGCAACACATTGAGGAGTAGAGTGAGCATATGCTTTATGCATCCAGGTATCCAGGTTTAAACTGTATGTTGTCGATACTTTAAAAGGACTTGGAACACCTGGGTCCTCAACACCAGAATAGACCAGACTGCTTGAGGATGAGGAAGCTCAGATTCAACAGATGGAAAGCCTTTCTTCCCACAGCATCCAAAGCAGATGGTGCAGCAATATCGACTCAAGCTTCAACTTCAGTTCAGGTGGAAACCAAAGTGGCTGGGTTTCATGTAATTATTTTGTTCCTGTTTCCCTAGCTATGTGTGACATAATCATGCTTTGATGTTGAGAGATTTGCTTCAGAGAGTCTCAGAATCACTTTTTTTTTTAATGATGCTTTAGTCAGAAGACTAATGGCTTTAGCCTACAGGGTTTACAAGAGCAGCCAGCTGTCGGTGGTAAAACGGGAAGATCAATGGATTTTTAACACTTATGCTGTTCCTGTTAATTATACCCCATTCCTGATGGAGATTTTGTTGGCACAGTCATAATGAGAGTTGTTTATGTCTTTGGTGAAGGGTCATTATACAGCCCTCGTTGGAGATCTATCCCTTTTTAATTATCTCTCCATTTGCAAAGTCTTGGTCACAACCACTGCATGGTGCTGTCAGCCTCACTGTTGAACTCTATGAGGATGGAGCAAGGTTGACAGAATTGTCATTGCAAGGTTGTATTAACCTGAGTTAAATCTTGTTCTAAAACAGTCATTATACATTAAAGGTGAACGATAACTACCACAAAACCTATAGAGAAAATGTATAGAAAATAAGATATTTTTAAAAATAGGCAAAATTATAATATCTGGCATGTTGGATTTCAATTGCCTTGTATTGCCAATGCACAAAGGCTTTGCATGAGGTTTCAGTTGCCTATGTGCACCTTCTGTTATATTTATGGTTAGATAGTGTGCTTCTGGAGCAGCTCTGTGTATTCCATCTGTCCTTGATGGACTAAATTCTGCCATAGATTTTTTTTTCAGTGTGAAATGGCTGTCTGATAAAACAAAATGGTTGCACTTCACAGACTAATTGGAACTGATCATTGCTTTTTAGAAATCCTTAAATGGGATTTTTTGTGGAGTCCTTGTCAACTCAAACCCAAATGTGCACTAATCTTGCAAAAATAAATGAAATCTTTGTCACATGAGTAATCAGAATAATAGATTAGCTCGGTACTTGGGTTGAAATGAAAGCTGTAATGTTGATTTCCCTTCAGATTTCTGAAGACAACAAAGGAGCATTTACCGGTTGTGTGGACAAATGATGCTTGAGTAAAGCTAAACGCTCCCCTCTCAGTGGCATCACTGTGACTGAGCTCATTACAATCATTTGAGCATTAATTATCAGGACAAAAAGGGTTTACAAAACATTGTTCAGTTTGATTTAGTTGCTTTTACTATCACTTAATGTATGACGATCAATAATAAATAAACAACATTAACTAAAACTAATTTATCTAAATATAGACACTTTTTTCACTGCAGACATGTTGCCATGTTAGAGCAGGTGTAGTTCTTAACCTTAATTACTCGTATTGCGCATGCTGGCTTACAGGCATGGCTTTCTGGGAAACCTGAATGGAACAGAGCCATCATTAATCAACACCTCGATTTACACCTGGGCTTTTCCTGTTATAAGAAGTGAAAATGTCTACTTTGACGAAGGCCAATAAAACTGTTTTCTGAGATTAGGGAATATGCTCTGGATGGATGACAGTTTCAGTCTAAAGCAAGTTTATTGTGTTAAATTGAATGCGTGTTGGTGAAAGGTGGTGATGGCAGAAGGAATATGCAACAAATAACTCAACTATTATATTATCCAAAATGTTAAGTTAAAAGTGCTAATAATTCACCTTAAGATACAATACAAGTCAGCTTTAACTACTGTCCAATATCACAAAGTGATCAGAATGTTTTTAATGGAGAGTAATTTTGTAAGTACTAATATAACCTGCAGTCCAAAATCACATTCTAGCCCAACCTCACACGTTTTTATTGTCAGTAATGCAACTAAAACTATTACAGCCTGTTGCATCATGCTGTAACTTAACTAGACGTTTCAGTTTGATCCGTGATTTAATTTGCTACCAATTGCCTCCATTATCAAACTGTGACTTTATTATCTGTGGCAGTTACTGACCAGCAGCTCTTTCAGACAGCTGTGTGTGTTGCTGTTGTTCCTGCAGAGAGTTAATGTTACATTTCAAATTTCGGTTGCAGTGGCGTGGTTGTGTCATCCCTGCTAAATTAGAGTACATGTGTATTTTATGTAACAGGGCCCACTTGCTTGCTTTTGCTTTTAACAGAATCGTTTTGCCTTATGGGGCGTTTGCAGCACTCTTTAAGGTTATGTATTACACTTTCCTTTTGAAGGCACACTGGTCAGCATTGCTTGCCACTCTTCTGTCATGTCTTGCCTGGAATTACAAACAAGGTAGTAATAATAGCTAGAGTTTCCTGTTGTTCACCCTTGTCCCCTGGGGATAACAGGGTAACAGTGTAGTCCAATGCCAGGACTCTATATAATGTCTCTCTATCAGTCTGTTTGGTGGCACTGCTTTTCTGCAGCGCAGATTGAGTTCAAGCCCTCGGACTACAAGAAAAGATTCAGGCCATCTCTTCATATTTTACCCGAAATGAGAAGTCTGTGTGATTGACAGGGTGTTAATAGTAAATCAAGCCAGAGACGTCTGTTCAGAGTAAAGGAAGCAGCTCCTGTATCCAAATACAACCTGACCACATAAACACAGCTACTCTTTGGGTTTCAACATATATGTTCATATTTCAAGCTGCTCTGGAAGCATTTCTCATCTGGTGCAGGTAAAAAGTGTCAGTGATTAAGCTCTAAAGCTAATAGTTATATGCAGACGGGTAGTTATGCATAAAACATCTATATGGATTTCCTCTGAATGTGTCTGGTACAACATTGACTGCCAGTAGCAATCCTCCAACGATAACTGATTTTTTAAAAAGGTATTGTGAGCAAAATCTTTTGCGTATACCAAAATTGGACATATTCTTGATTTAGATCAAGTTATTGATTAACAAAATACAAGTTAAGACAGTCCTTATGTTCTGTGTATCTATGTGATTGGCCCTTAATTTAGATGGAACCAAAAACAAAAAAGCTCTTCAATAGTTGCCAGCCAAAGCTTCACTTGTGACATAAATACAACCTTGGCCAACTATCACAAATTCAATCCAGTAGGATTTGAATGAGACCCCTTTTAATTTGCATGTCAGCCCGTAAATGCTTAAAGCAATTTCATGTAACAATGTCCATGTATTGGAGACCTCGGCATATTTGAACACAGGAGACCTTATGTTTCACTGGCAAAAATCACAAAGTTATCCGGATAAATGAATCCGGCAATGTTCAAGAATCCATGTGTCAAAAGCCGCTTAAGATTGCACTCTCAAAAAACACCATCAACATCGTGAAGAATTGTGCCCACTAGCACTTCACCCTTGGGAGACACTGGTGCTGTCACACCTCACAGAGAGATTTATCGGCAGCACTGTGAGAGGGTGTATGATTCCCTCACACCTCTTTCCTGACTCCCGGGGTCATTGACAGTGACTTATGCGAGCGGAGACAGAAGTGTCATGGGGGAAAATATGTGTGTCAGCTCACATCAGGATTGTTCTGCTCCCATGGAACCCGATCATATTTGAAAAAGTAAGAAATCCCTGACAGTGATGCTATGATACCTTCAAGACCCACAGGGCAACTATAAATACATATTTCTTATCTATGTAATACAAATAAATCCTGTATATTATGCACTGTTTTTACATATGAATTGATGTTTTTTAATTTAAAATACAGACGTGGACTATAAAATAGCAAAGATCGACACATATATATCTGTTTTTACATGTTTAAGCAGTAATTGCTTATACCAAAGTACTTTGTAAGTTAAAAAGCTATGTCTGTGATACCTCTGACAAAGGCATTTCATTTCCAGCCGGTCACCATCAGTTTTTCCAGCTGGAAAGTCAACTGTTACTATCAGCTTCAGCTTGTTGGCTAATTAAGCTAACGTTAGCTCCATGAGTTGTTTAAAAACTGCATGTTTTTGTATTCCAATGTCCAGTCAAATCTTTGTACTGTAAGTTTAATAAGAACATGTAAGAAGAGTTCATTGTAGCATAACCCTGTTTGTCTGCTTTCTTTTACACACTTGGACTCTAATTTGCAGCAAGAGATGGGAATAAAAACCGCAGCCTTGAGATGCCAATGTGCTTTATACTAATCTCAGAGTAAATGGATATCCAAATGGTCTGTAACTTAATTTAGGCTGATTTTGGATCAGCTTCTACTGTCCCGCTTTGTTTTGGTGGAAAAATAAATAATTACCGTTACATGAGTTTGGTCTGTTTTTACATGTTCATATTTACTTCCCATGAGGTCACCTTTCAATTCCTATATTTTTCTTAAAGCTTGTACAACATGTACTACACACATCCTTTGAAACGCAATACTGGGGTCCTCTATAAATGCAGCCAGTGCAAGAGAGCTACTGAGACACTATGGGCCACAGATAAATCCTACTCATTTCCTGTGTTGACAGTCTGAGGCTGCTTCCTTGACTTGTTAAAATTAACGGTCCAGAACGTTATTTTCCCATCCAATATGCTGCCATCAATCATTCTGTGTGCCCTCATCACTTTCAAAAATGACATGTCCCTGTTTTCTACAAAAGAAAAGCAGCCACTTTAGTCACCAGGCAAAGGAGTGATGATGAAATGCACAAGTGTGAGAATAAAATGAGTGGGATGTAATTTCTATCCATAGGGTTGAAGATGCACTGCAATCAGTTCTGAGAGTGTCAGGAAGTACTGCAAGATAGATGTAGCTCAAAATAAACTTGCAGGTCGCCTCGACGGGTTTCCTTTAATCAATTCACCGACAGAAGTTAGTTGCCTTCTGTAATGTTGAAATGTACCTCTAGCCCATGTTCTTAATAGGACTAATGGCAGATAAGTAATGATTACAATATATTTTTAGTCAAAAGAAAGACATGACATTAATGTTACATAACTTGCAAACAAACAATAAACTTTGTTTTGTGCATGGAGAAAATAAAACTCACCTGGAATACAACGTTAATATTTTTCAGTCCTATTTAGAACATAGGCCTCCTGTGGCCAACATGTGCATTATAACAACAAACGCAAAATGATACTCTCAAATAAAAGTGTGCCTTTTTTGACACTATTCTTGAGTCATGAACACAAAAGAGAAAACAATTTAGACCTAGAAAACGGACAATAAAAAAAAAGTTATCTTTTTTGACTCTCGGGGCTCCCATAGTAAATATTTGAAGGAATTGCACTTTATTTGTTAGAAAAACAAATGTAGCATTTGAGGTGATAAAATAGAATTGATTTCATAAACACAATAGCCTTTGGTTGATAGACAGAGAAGTGAGTACATCATAACTGTGAGCTGTGACTACTCCTGCGTGAAGTATGGAGTCTCATTGCAGACCGGGAAATTGCAAATACCACGGAACAGATGTGAATGACATCAAGGAGGATGGTATGGTAAGGGAGCATGTAAAGCGCATCCTCATTTCCCTGCTAGGCTGATGCTCCCTCACTCCCCGATCACAGAACAGCGAGGGCTGATGGGAGAGCGGATGGGTGGGGGAATGTGATTTGAGGGCATCAAGAAGCGGAACTGACAGAGACGGATTCACTGTGGCCGAAGCATGCAATTGCTTTTCCTTTCCCCTGGAACTGAGCTGGAAGTGCCTGCGGCTGCAAACAATCTCTAAGCAGCAGCTTTCACAAAGCCCAAGAGCCAGAACCATAAAAGCTCCGAGGCAGGTGAGAAAACGCTGAACTCTTTAGAACAAGAAGAAAACAGGTGGTGCAGAAGAACTGAAAGCGATCTCAGGTCCTCAGAAACTGCTGCGTCAACAGACGTTATTAATAAATCAGGTGAAAAGTGAGCATGTGCGTGTATGTATATAAAATGTTACACACGTGTTACTCTCTGTGTGCACACACACATCACCGTTCTGTGTGTGTGTGTGTGTGTGTGTGTGTGAGAGCCACAGAGGGTGTGCTGTTGTAAAGTTGCACAGCTAATTAGGCTGGAGTTACAGAGCTCCAAGCTGGGAAGCAAAGAAGAGAGGAGTGTTTCACTTTCTGACTTTGACAGAAGGATGGAGGTGTAGAAATCAATTTTCACCCTAGCCTGAGAGAAGGTCCATGTGGATTTCTGTTGAGTTTAAATCAGACCGAAAGAAGTCATAATTCACAGCTATTTTTAGAGCAATACTGCTATCAACAAAATGATAAAGCTACTAAATCAACATCCCATCAATACACTCCACACCATAATGAGCCCCAAGAGAGTGATGTTACATTGCAAAACATCATTAGAATATATGCATTAGTTGAAAAATACATATTAATCTCATTTGAATTCAATGTGACAAACATATTTCTTAATGTCCCAAACTCTTGGAGTTAACATTTGTTCCTGAGAAATCAGACCAGAGCCCCTGTTGTTTCTCCCCTAATGGTGCATGTCTGTGAGGCGATGAGGCATTGTCAGGCGGAGAGCCGCGTCCTCACACAAACCCCCTGTTCATATTGAACTTGACTTTTTCTTATTACTCAGTCACTCCACATACGTGCAATCTCTCACAACCAGTGCCCAATGTTGTCAACACCGTGGATGAGGTAAGAGCAGGTTGAGGTAACCAATCAGCATATTGAAGCCCCGGCCAGTCTAAACCACTGAACACGTCAGAGGCGTTCACCCTGTCCACCAACACACGCCCAACAGAGCTCCCCCACAGAGAGCATTGTCCATGTGTTTCTGTTGTCCAACACAATTCGATATGTTTGTGTAGAGGGAACCACCTCATTTGTCGAGGAGCATTGCATCTGCATGTGAAGCAACCCATTGGTGAGGGCTATTACGGCCAGCTGACAGAAGCAGAGATGAAACTGAGATAGACTAGTCGTAAATAAATTCCCACTGAGCTAAAGACAAGGGCATTGTCTTTATGTGTAAAAGTACTGTGCTTTGCCAAGAAAAGAAAAATAGCTTCCATTGGGAGCAATAATAAGGGGATCACATAACTAATGCAATTGGACATTTCTGGTAATTACGGTCTGTTGTTGCCACTATAGAGACACATGTCAAGCTCAATGCAATACGGTTCAATGTTTTCCTATTTTTCTACTCATTCGAGCAGATTAACATCAAACATGCAGTTAGGAATGCCACAGTGCATCCCCAAGCTAAGTCCTTAAATAGCAGTGCTTAAGCACAGAGTCAAAGTCCAGTTATTGTTCACACCTAGGGGAGTGTTATTTTCCTTGTCTGTTTTTGTTTTCTGCTCTCTATCCTTTCTCCAGCTCTCTCTAACCCCTCTACTATCAACGTTTTAAGTGAAGAAGGAGCTCTTCAAACAATAGTGAAAACACAAAACAAAAAGGTCTATTCCACGGTCAATATGACGGATTTCTGACATTTTGCCGTCGCCAAGTCGGAGTGCTGTGCAGGTGCAGAGTAGCCTGGCTGTGACAGTATGTAGTGAGAAGGTGGTCTCCACTCAGGAGTGAATGCTCTCCACTGTGAGTGACACAACAACATCAAAAACATGTATCTGCAAGGCATGTCATGACCCCGTCACCCCGGTCACACAGCAGCGCAGACAGCAGACACGTGGGCAGGCAAGACTTCCACTGCAGCAGCTGTCAGAAAGTCCCACCTCCACCAGTCCTCCAACCTGACGCAGAGCAGGTTGAATGCAGACATAGAAAAGAATAGGACAAGGGGGTTCAAAGTGGCTACAGTTTACAGAAAAGGGAAACAATAACAGACGGGTGGACAAAAAAAGACGAGGGAAATTGCAAAAGCAGGAGTGAAATTGATAGAAGGCGTCAAAGAAGAAGAAAAAAGGTAAGCAAAGCGATTCAAACGTAGGGGAAACAGAAACCGTGAATTATTCTGTTGTTATCCTGTCTGACAGCAGTCTCTGAAGACTTATTCTTCCGGTACAGACGACCTGTGGAATGAAATATCATATCTACATTTGTAGATCCGAGGGGGCCTACATGGCACCACAGCGCACATAGTAAACGGAAAAGCCAACGAGATAGATGAAAAGAAATAGTTCTTTCCTCCCTCTCATTATGTTGAAAGTCAGTGAAAGGCCAGAACATGATACTGACAGTTGCTCTCTCTCTTCTAGGCAAGAGACAAGACACTTAGACCCAGAGACCAGTCCACTGTCCTTTTACCTGCGGGTAAACCAGTATGTCTTGCAGGCGTAATCAGAAGTAGTGGTAGGACAGCTCAGTTTGCCAAATTTCCGGAACTGAGCCCGTGCCAAGTGAAAATTTTAATTAGATGGCAGTAATTGAAATAAAGCTCTGAGAAAAAGATGTGCAATTAATTCATAGCAATAGTTTGACATGTTGTGAGATGTTATTTCTGTCAATATAAAAATCTAGAGGCAGCAGAAAGATCGCTCCTAGCTTAGCAAAAAGACTCGTCATCACCAGAAGGTATCCAGGTTGCTCCCGGGAAAGAAATCGTCTCCAACACTGCAACTTGGTGTTTTTTACACTTCTGTACGGATTAAACAAACCAGATAAAACGTGGTAACTTGTGATCTTCAGAGGTGCATTGTGTTACTTGCTGAACAGAGCCAGGCTAGTTGTTTGGGATTGACACCATAATGACTTATTAATTATCACCATATAAAGACGTCTAATCTTCTAAGGAAAAGAGTCATCACTGGCCACCTGAAGTACTCTCTTCATCTTCTGAGCTCTGCTTGATCTCGACCCACTCCTGAGGGAAATATCTGGTTCTTTAGCTGCTAAGTCTAAGGTTTTCTTTTTTATGGCACAGACTCTGCACTTTATTATTTCATTATTTGAGATGCAGACTTTGATTGGGCTCTTTCTAGGCAATGTGTACCCTAACTTGATGAACAACATAAACACAATTGCTGTAGATATTTTTGTTCAGTGATTGCATGTGTTTGTCATTTTAAAAAGCAGCTGCCATCCCTCCCGAAGGTGCAATGCAAATCAAACACAGCAAAGTCCTAAATACAACAAAAGAGAGCGATTGCAGGCACATTTGGAGTGACTCATCTCCACAAGTTGAGGGGATATAAATGAAATGAGGACATTGTATATGACGCAATAAGTGTGAAAGACAAAGTGTTGAGAAGGAGTAGAGTTGTAGGCCACATTTTCTCAACTAGCGAACAAATTACTCAGCCATGGGAGAAGGAAGATAGCTTGCAACTACAGGGATGTATGAACCGGAGGACACCGGGCTCCAGGGACGTCAGGGAATACAGCATCCTACACTCGGGGGTGTCTGGTCAAGGAGAGAGATGAGGGAGTGGAGGACGACTGTTGTTCTCCCTGAGGTTAATGTAACACTATCAGTGGCACAACTGTCCTCCCGTGGCTGCATCTATTTCAACAAATGCACTGAAGAATGAGGGAGATAAAGACGGGAGGGACGAGGGGGGGACGAGGGACGTTTGGATGAAATGGAAACTTTGCACAGTAGAAACCTGGAAAATAAACACTGTTAGGACGGGAAGTATTCGCTTGGTTGTTTTTAAGTGCCTTGAAAGTTGGGAGCAAGTCTTTGAATTAATAGTTTAAAAACACCAACACAACTTGTGTAATCGGTTTCCACAAATACAAAGCAACGCTTCACAGACTCAACTGTGGACATGAAATTATCCACCGTCTCTGATATAAGTGCTTACAGCTACAAATTTGATTATTTACCATTTCTTTAGACACTGGTAGAACACGTGCAGTAGCTGCCTAAATCATTTTGAGAACTTTATTATTTTTAAAGCAATAAAGAGGAAAGATCCACTTTATTGACTGTTTGTTCACTACCTTAAAAGGAAATCAAAATTACTTCTGTTCTTGTCGAAGGGGTGTCAATGATCACAATGAAGTATGATTGATGTTCGTCGTCGCTTGCAGCCCCATTTTTCTGCTCTAAATAAACCGAAGGATAAATCCAGCTGCTAAGCCAGTCCCTCAAAGGCCTGCCCTTTTGATAAGCCCATCTCTCAAATTTATGGCAGCTTGGAGATGCTTTATTGCCACAACCCAGAAATGGTTCATGTTGACACGAGATCATTTACAAGCTTCTCCCCAGAACCCTCAAGGCTCAACAACTCTATACGTGTAGCCTACTAACAACGAGAGATTATCCTTGGGGCGAAATAACTTCAGCCTCTGCTTCACCTGAGATGGTAATGTATATCAAGATGGCGCTGGTTGAGAACGTTTTTTCTTGATATTTCAACCGATAACTTTGCTAACTTTATTCTTTGATTTCCCCGGGCTTCACAGCACCAATATGCCCTGTTTGATGTTACTGTGGCCATTTCTTGCCAACCATTTTGTTGAATTCAAGGCCACTAAATGATTCAGGTCAAAGCATCCTAAGTTAAAGGTGGCTGGACCCCGTGGTGGAAGCAGACTGTCGGGTTTTGTCACAGGAAAAGGTGAGTATGATAAAGAGGAAATGGATGGTTGAGTTTCTCGTGTGTCCTCTGGTTCTGGTTATCTGTCTCGGGCTTCTTGTTTGCCTCAATGATCCGGGCTGGAACTATCAGGAGCCCCTTTTACTTAAAAACGTTTGCGTGAACCATGACTTTCAAAGAGAGCACACTGCTGAGATAAGGGCTGCAGTCAGACCGACTGTGGCAGCGAGGAAGGATGGTGGACGGGGCCATCTGGCCAGCTCCTCTCTGTCCTCGCTCTGCTGAGCACAAAGCTGGAGCCACCTGTCTTGTGTGCTGCGCTATCCGGCAGACGTTGAGTACCACCAGCATGGTAAGACAAGCCAATGTGTGGGTATGTATTCACATTTCACCTTGTGAATTTTATAGGGTACATGCACAGACAGGGGAGAATCATTTCTCCCACGGAGAATATCAGTCTGTTTATAAATCTGCATTGCTTCTAAGAAATCATATGATAGGCTACATTGATTCAGATTTCTCTCCCTGTTCCTAAAAAGCCTCTAACACTATTTCCATGCCATGTTAAAGGATATGATTCTCTTTTTTCTTTTTATTGACTGAGGCTTCGGCAAGGTCACCCACAAAAGCTTTTGTGACAATATTCTCCCAGAGAATATTGGGTTTTATCTGCATTTGGCAAAGCAAATGTAATATTAAGATACACCACTGTGCTTTGAAATATAGCATTTGGCCAATGCTATAAACCCTCAAGGAGATGTATAGCCAGCTGTATCATGTTTCTGTATAGCTATTTGGAAACAAGTGAGCAGTTACTCCCAACCTGAGGTACTTATATCCCAGCAGGTACTGCTGCAATTGCTAGAGGGTAAATGCAAAATTGGTGGATTATGATAAAAAAAATGCTTGCATTTAGGGAAGATATATATACATCCAAATACACACCTTCCACCAACTAAGTTCAACCACCTGAGATCCATTTATTTCAATCGCAAATGCATGAAATCTTGTTGGTTAGCTAGCTGAGAGTTAGCTAAAAGTGGTTAAGTAATTTGAATGATTACAAATAACTTAATTAATGGATGAACAGAAATAGTTAGCTAAAATTAGTTGGCAATTAGTTAAAACAGTAAAAGCCATGCATACATGGTCGAAGTATTTAAGTAATGAATGAAATAGTTACCTAACAGAATTGGATAAATGGTCTAAATAGTAAACTTAAATGAATCGATAAAAAGTTGAAATAGTAAGTTACAAGTAGTGGATAACAATGGATAAATTGTTGAAATAATTAACCAAATGTTTAATTGATAATAAAAAAAGAAAGAAAATGCTATTTTAGTGCGTGCAGCTATAGCTCGCCCTCCTTCCATCCATCAGCTGAACTGTCGGCCCTCGCTGTCGTTTTAGAGAAACACCATGAGACTCACCAGGGAGACTGAGGCTGACATCCATCGAGCCTGTCAGTAGAGGAATATAAGACAGGGAGCCCAGAGAGAAAAGACAAAACCTAGTTAGATCTCGGCCCTGTGATAAGTTACCTTGCACATGTCAGTCATTACACCATCAGAATGAAATGATAAGATTCCAATTACCGATCAATTTAAACTACCGGTCAGATTTAAGTAGCAAAGGATGATGGAGCCTGGTGCTAAGGATTTCATTTTGTAACAGGCCTACTTTTGCGCAGGTAAAAAAATGTATTGAGAAAATCTCGTAGATTAAAATAGGGAAGTGTAAATAGTCTGCCTCCATGAAAAAGCCCTTTATCATGTTATCTATAATACATTTTTGCTCTTTCTCAATGCCATGACTAATGGAAAATCTCATCTAAAGAACACTTGCATTCATCCTTTACCACACTCAAAAGCTTGTTGTGAAGGTTGATCTATTGGCGAATCCGTATAAGAAGAGGGTCTTGTCCTTCAATTAATCGGACTCGTCTCTCTGCTAAACACTGGATCAGTTTGCAGGACTGCTGCATTATTCAAGATAGCCGAGGGTGAGCGAGGACGTCTGTGGTCTGGAGTCACCTTACTCTGGGCAGTGCAGCAAAGCGAGAGAGATGGAGAAGGATGAGAGGGAGAAATGAAAGTAATGAAAGAGGAGTTGAGGATGGAAAGGGAAATAAAAAGAGGCGAGAGATCAAAAAGAGGGGAGAGATCCAATGGTCGATCTGGTTCAAAGCGAAGGGAACCGATAACAGACCACATCAGTGTGAGAAACCGCAGGAAGGTGAGAGGCTGGTAGACAGGAAGTCCATGTCTAGCTGACAAACCAATCATGAAACCACGCACACTATTTGAGCTTTTTTGTTGTTGTTGACAGGATAACCAATGATAAGTTGACAACCACACATCTCTTTTTTTCCCCTTGTTCTTTTATTGTAGAGCGCAGATATTGTTCAGAACAAACCCCTCTCCCGACCTCTAAATGCATCTGTCTCCTCCATCTCTTTTGTTAAATGCACACCGTGTCCCCACAAATACAACGAGCATGTCATGTGTTATCGGTTCATACAGAAACACAAGTGAAATCAACGGTACTCTCAGGGCAGTCGCTGTCACTCAGTCATAATAAAAAGCTTCGGAATGGCAAAAGTACAGTCGTGGCTGCTGGAAAACACAGCGGTCGAAATAAGCGATGTGGACCGGGAAAATACTGAAATTAACTAAATTAACTACAAAGCACACATGCTTTGACCGACACGTTTTACTCGGAGCTCTGGGACGAACGCTCAGGGAGACTCAGGTCGTACTCGTCTGTCCTGACAAAAACAAAAAACTCACAAAATAGTCATTTAAAGCACATTCACTGTGGTTATGTAGCGGTTACTTACTGTACGTCTGTACTCTCTGCAAACATAGAGTATATTATTCACGCATCATAATTTACATCTGTATGTACACATTCCTTTTACCCGCGAGAAAAAGTGTCCATGCAGGCACTTCCTCCAGTGATAAGTTGGACCTCTGACTCCACCATAGCTACCTCATTCTTCATCCTCATCAAAAACAAGCTGCTCTATCAGTGAACCTGCAGGAGCCTTGTGATGATGTCATGGATTCCTCCGGCCTGAACCAGACTGTGAGCAGCAAACTAGCCGCAGAGTTCCTCCTGCTGCCATTTCTCCGTTTATGTGGGCTTCAGGTCCTGGAGTGATACCTTTACCGCCCTCCTTGAAAAATATGGTGGAGCGTAATATATTTTAAAGGGCAATAATTGAGTGTAGAATAGATATGTTCTTGCTTCTGGAAGAAAATGTCAAAAAAAAAAAATAGAAAAGATAATTTATTTTGGGGGTCATTTGTAGAGGCCGACTCAATATGTGTATCACGCATGACAACTTGCCTGAGTTTTGTTCAATGGATTCAGGCATTGATAGTTTTAGTGGTTTCCAGGTGTATGTGACAGCCAGGGGATTTCCTTTGTCCATCAGGTCAGTGGTTTGTGGGCAACTGTATCTTACTATTCGTTCTTTTCAAAACACCATTTTTTCCATTTTAAAATACTAATGCCCACCATTGTGAAAACACCAATCACGAGCGGTGACGCAAAGTATTATTTATCCTTCTGCACAATGTTAATTCCCCTTTTTATTTATATATATTTACTTTATTTATTTTACACCACTAGGAACAACAACTAATATCCATGTCAAAATAGTTGAATGAAGCCCCTACTGAAAGGGTTATGATCAAATTAAAACTGCAGACAGTTCACAGTACAACCAAATGTCTCAGACAACAAAAGGAGTAAGAGGAGTTACAGAGTAACGCAGTATTGGTTTAGACACGTCACCACGGCATTAATGGAACATCATTTTTCACACCACCACTATGGCATTTCAGAACATTTTTTTAACAGTTTCCCTCGCTCCTTTTTCTTTCCTGCTGAGTATAAAATACAAACAATCACTTTGGAGCATGAACATTAGCTGATGCAGTACATACTGTATGTTTGTATGCATATATCAAGATGATAGAGGAAAGCAAATAGAGAATTCAAGTCAGTAAATGGGATTGGCACTGTGACAGTAATGAGACAGGAATCTTCAGTGGTGGCACCTGGCCCAGTGCTGTGGTCCCTGGACGTGTCCACCGAGAGCACACATGGTAATCCAGCACAAACATTATGGCAAAATACAACACATTGCACTACTGTACAGTTTCTGCATCAATACTGTTGAGGACTGAGCTGGTCTATCCTAATGCTGCAAATCTCTTGTTGCTGTTTATACACCAGTATGACAACTTTCTTGCTTTATACAGTGATTTGAATAAATCCGTCCTATCATCAGAGAATAAGGCAGTTTATGGTATGGTAGAGAAATCATGCCACAACCACAGTGGACTGTTGAGAGAAAGGAAAATGCTTCTAGGATTAGATCATTCTGTTTTAACTCTGGGAATTCATCCAGCCTCCTTGCTGTTTGAATTAAACGATGAAACACAGCCATGGTGACCTTCCTTCATAATAAACCGGTCCATTTTGTAGCTCCGAATATTGTTTTCCTGCCACAGAAACCCTTAGCACGAAAGAGCTTTAGTCCGGAGGCAAAGAGGACCAAGAAAAGCACAACAAAATATCAAAAGAGATAAACATTACCAACAAGGAGGAAATCACAGCTGTACATTAAAGGTTCAAAGTTAGAACCTTGACCAAGTTATTTTTTTCTCTTCGTCTTTCTTTCCAATCCTTTCAATGCCAAGTCCATAGGTCCAAACATTAAGGTAGAGAGGTCACTGGGTGGCCTTAAATCGAATCTCCAGCAGAGGGAATACTGCCGCTGTGGTAAACATCTGGTTGCTATCTACCTTCAAAGCAGTCCAAGTACTCCAGGACAAGGTCATAGCAGAACCGATACTGGTCCTGAGGAAAAATGTAATGTTAAAAAGTGAAAACACATGAATAATCATAGACATATTCATGCCACTTGAAAACACAATATTGATTTACTTACCAAGGACTCAACCATGTTGGGTTTGCAGTTGCGTAGAGTTTTGACAGCATAGAAGATGTCCACCATGTTCTGGTACTGGATCATCTCAAGGAGGATGTTGCAGGCACAGAGGGTCCCACTGCGGCCACCACCGTTACTGCAGAGGGGGAGAAGTGTTTTCATTTAGTTTTTTTTAAACATTTGAATAAATATAAAGAATGGACAGAGATTAATGTTTCCCAGATAACAAAGCCGCATGACTTTGGTGACCCCATGACAAATCTGCTATTGCCACCATGAGATTGATATTGCTGTTTCTTTAATACTGTCAACTGTCAACAACTCCGAGTGAAATGTAAAGACTTTGGTCATCCCTGATCAGAATGTTAGCTTTGTTGTTGTCTGCTATGTTAGGAGGCGGATGTTCGCATTAAGCTTAAAGCACCACTTAGCCTAAAAACTGCCAGAGAGTGCAGTGCGGGGCGTATATTTCTGTCTGAACCAGACCAGAGTCCAGAAAGACGTATCCAAGCCCGAACCGAACAGGCATTCTCATTTTAATGTCCGACCAGAGCAGTTAATGTAAACTGAATATACTGAGTTCACGTAATACTGTCGCGTAATTGTTGCTAATTTGGTCGAAACAAATTCCGGCACTGAAAATAAGTGGCCTGACACGGACATTTTGACACATTATTTTCAATTTTAAGAAGTAGGCTGTCAATGAGGCTGGTTGAAACCTAAACCTGACCATCATTGGTAAATATGTGTCTAAACTCTACTGCTATTATGGCAGTAGACTAGTTTTTTAATTGGGATTCGTGAACTACCTTTGTCTTTGAAATGTGCCATATTAATAAGCTTTGCCTTCCATTAGACGCAGTGTAGTTTCAGACCTCGACTGTCATTGAGATGCAATCCCGATCTTATCGTATTGCATGAACTGAATATGTACAGCAAATTTCTATACAAATATATCTCAGTGTCCAATCGCAGCCTCCTAATATGTTAAAGTGGATTCTGGAAGACAATAATGCAGCATAAGCGCAGCAGAGTATGTGTAATCTGATAACCTTGTTTTTGTGCTCATGCTAACTCATGAAACATTTGATACTGTTCATACAGCATACGCACGCAATAGCTTGATGCAAAAATAGCGACATGAGAAAAGCTGTACAAAGGATAACATTTAGAAATAACAGCAGTGTGGCAATTCCTTGGAAATATTGTCTTGGTCATCATAAATGAAAGGCAATATCAATAAACCAGTGGAGGACAATCCACTTCCAACCTGTCTCTCCTGAGACAAATCCAGAGAAGGTGGGCATGGAAACGTCTGCAGCGTACACAAGCAATATTAAGGTAATCAATCGTCGTCAGTGCCTTTGCAGTCCTGAATTTACTGTAGTGAGAACCATCGCATTCTGTATTAAGCCATAATTGATTTGATCTCCATAATCTCTTTCCTGGTTGTCGTGGGTAACACTGTGTGACAGCGCTGAGTGATGTGCTTTTGGATGGGGGCGGTGGGGATGAACGTGTGATGGGTTCGCAATGAGCCGGACGGTCCATTCATATTCATCAGCCGGTGTGCGCTCCGGGGGAGCTTAGGACAACAGAGGGGCACACTGCACTACGCCACGGCACACTACATTACAACACAGTCTGATTTTCTACATTATGAATATACAATCATGGAAAAATACTTTGCACTGCATCTCATTGCACCAAAACCAGACAGAACGCCGCGGACACCGTGTCACTGTCTCATCAGACTGATCTGGTCATGATTTACCACGTTTTAACATTTTTGTGATTCTCTTCTCCGAGAACAAGATGTTGCACTTTTAAATGTCACTCTTCAACAGCAGTAATTCCAGTAAGAAAAAACGTATTTCTGCCTCGTCTCCTTTTCTTTTAATTCACAGCACATGATGCGTGTCGCTAACAGATTACTCACAGGCAGTGGACAACAGTGCGTCCTTCTCCACACTCCCTCTGCCACTTGTGCACTTGAGCCAGCAGGTTGAGGAAAGCCTTCTTCGAATCTGGAACATCTCGATACGCCGACCAGCGAAGGAACTGGAACTGACACACCACCAGCTGGCCCTCTTGGAGCTTGGGGATGCAACAGAAAACATTGAACACGTGGAATCTGGGTGTAGTCATACTGTGTGGCTGTGCGCGCATGTGCTCTCTATCTTGTTTGCGTTGTATTACATGTTCTGGTTGTTTCAGTGTTTCTGTGTGTGCCAGTTAACACCCGTGTTTGAGTTCTCCCCAGGCTGCGCGCTGGCGCACTCAGCTGTGCACACTCAGCAGACTGACTTTGAGATATATGGGTCTGCATGTGTAAGCGGGGCCCGCGCTGTGTTCGAGAGGGGTCCCTGTGTGTTCATAACCTTGTCCGACAGAATCTCACCTAATACTTAAGTACCAGTGGCAAACTGTAAGTCATGCAAATTGGGCTGGCAAAGACACCAATGATGCATGGAGGAATTGCCTGAGACGATGTGGGATTTACACTATGTACTTTCTTTTTTGTAAGACTCTCATCCCCACACATACATATGCTTACATTGCACTTGGGTTGACTTTTACTCCCTACCCTTGTATATCATTGTCACGCATACGAGTAAAACTCACTAAAGCCCTGAGAGAGGGGCAGTGAGAGGGAGAGGTGTGTGTTATTTCTGTGTGATTTGATTTCTCCCATGCTGTGTTAAGTTGCCCTCTCCTTGACAGTGGTGTGCATTTAGGAGAAGAAAAGGTGCCACGGGTAAAGGGGAATGACAAGGGCAGTCGAGAGAGGAGGTGGGGATGCCAATCAAGAACAGAAGTTCTAGGAAAGGCAAGTCGTGCTCCTTCTAATAGCAGCGAGGAAACGCCTCGCATACAAATTTCTTCAATAATTGGTTGACAGTGATTCTGAACAGTATGCATGAGCTTATGCAAATTTGGAGGCTTAAATCATACCTGCATACACACACACACACACACACACAGGCACGCACGCACACACACACACACACGCACACACACACACACTCAACGCAGTATCATGTGAGAAGCCAAAATTACTAATTCATACATATTCACACATCTGGAGCATGAAAGTTGAGAAAATACCACAGTGACATCCCCTGTGCGCCCTCCACCATGACAGAGCTGTCAGTGCGTTTATTAAACCTGTTTCATAACGTCTTCCTAATTCTATACATGGGAGATACCTAGAAAAAGTTTCTGACATGTTTATGAACAAATCAACCATGCAGCTAGAAAGGAGTATGCTGCAACTTAAAATATGGCATGCGTTTTGATGTAGAAAGTTCCCTCTTTAGTATGCTCACATGCACCTAAGAGACGGAAGAAGCCTATCTCGGTAATGACAAGAATAAATTGAAAGGGAGAGACTGACCTTTATTGCATGCATGTTAATGGCCTTTTCTTGCATGTTTTCCATGCAAAGTTGTTATAATATGTATCACTCTTGGGAACATCTTGTTCAATTTTCTGGACTGCTGAATACCAAAACAATGTCCCTTGTCGTATTTATGATACAGTCTATGAATATGTTTTTTTCCCCCTGAAGTGCCACTGTGCTCAGTACAAATCTCCAGGCTACATTTTAGCGTGTATTTATTTTAGAGGGTATTTATTTGACAACCCCCTCTGTCCCACGAGGGATACACTGGGGAAATGTCGATATGTGTATATGCAAAAGATATAGACATTGCAAGATAACTATGCACAGGCACAAACTGAAGAAATCTAGCATCAAGTGAAGCATTCAGCCTTTAAGTTAGCGCACACACAAGAAGTCATATATTAATTAAAATAAGAAATCATATATTAATTAAAATAAGAAATCATATATTAATTGAAATCATCATCTGAAGGTTTCCGGTACACAATATCTTTCCAGCCGAGTCTCTCGTGCTTTGACTTTGAGGACTTGTCTCAGGTGTTTTTTTATATGCACATTTCAGCTGGCAGCTCTAAATGCTCTGTAAGTAAAATGTCGCATCTGAATTACCGGTGAGGATCACAGCTAATGCATTTCTAATGAGGTTCAAGTTATCATTTTGTGAAATACAACTGAGTGGAACAACATGACCTGTGCAGGCCTTTTTTCCCCGAACTGCAGTGACTCACCCTCGTGACATTCTTGACCCGAAACAGACGAGTAATGACATCCTCATCTGCTGACATGGACAGAAACTCCACTTCCATGGGCCCGTACTGCTGTAAGCCAGGCTCCGGCCAGTACTGAACACAAGGCTACAGATAGAGGGGGAGGTTGGAGAGAGAGAGAGAGAGAGAGAGAGAGAGAGAGAGAGATTGATTAAATGTAACACATGCAGTACTCATTTTTCAGTATTTGTATGGCCAAAATATGTGTTTGCTCTAAAAACCCGTATTATTAGATTATCAAAGAGAGGAGAACTTTAAGAAGCTCAGTATGTGTGTGAAGGGGTGTGTGCATATATGCACGGGGATTCTGCATGAATGTACTGTACACAAAATATATCATACAATTCCAGATATATGCAGATGTACAGGTATAACCACAGCAAGGACAATTCATCATAGTAAGGTACGGTACTATACTGGTGTCAATAAGGGAAGCAGCAACAGCAGTGGGAGAGAGATGTAATGTGCTCTGAGAGATTGCAAGAGGGAGACAGAGTGCTCCAGTAACACACATTCACTTTATCACAGATTATATAGCAAGATCTTGCAATCAACAACTTAAAAAAGCGATAACTGAATTTTCAGGCAAGACCCAAAAGTAACTGCATTGCACTGGAAGCAAAGAGATGAAAAACATTTAACGGGGAGTGGATTAAAGTGAGAGTGAACAGGTGGTGCCTACAATTTATTTTCTATTTTTTATTTTATTTTCTGTTCTGTTACACAACAGCATGTAGAAAAGCCAACACAGCAACCCTAAATATGTACAGCTACAGTTGATAACTTAAATACAAATAACTTGTATTCATACTTACTCAAACTATACTGTCTATATCCTGACGGCATTTGCAAGATTCCACCACGCCCAAAGAAAAACAACCAATCAGAGCAGAGGAGTCTCTGACGTAGCTGTCAATCATTGCCTGTGAAGTTTGTGAACTCCAATCAAACTGTCAATCTATGCGCTGATCAAATATGAATCAAGACACTGTAACTGCATCGGCTATTGCTCGCCTCAAATGTTATCAGAATCATATTTCCGTGTACTATTTAGCTGTAAAAGCAGAACGAGAGTGATGCTTGGTTTTGGAATGTTTTCAACATGGCGGCCCAGTAACAAACTTTCTCATTTCACAGATTGTTTGTCTCAACTACAACTAGCAGAATATTTGGACAGTTTGATCAAATAGTTACTAACTGCATAAATATATATACTTTGTTCTATAGTTACAATGCCTGTTAAAGCACTTAAAGGTGATTTAGGTAATTAAGTTAATTCTCTTTTTTTATAAAGTAATCTAATAATGAAGGAACAGTCGTGCCACTGCTGCTACTGCTATTCAATATAATAACAATAAAAAAAATGACATGTAATGTAATGTCATTGTCAGAGCATTGTCAACGAAACACACAACATGTTAAGGAATGATTTTACAACAATCTAAAGGTAGAGATCTAAGGTCAAAAGATTCATAATTTAGAATAAGCACCTGCTTTTCTAAGGGTGTGATACAATGTAATACATATTTTACATGATTGATGTTTAATGTTTGACTAGGCAAAGCATGTAAATTAAGCACTTATGCCTAAAAACCCCAATTTTAATTTTGCATTAGCCATGATCTTGGATGCCTTTGGCATTTATGTAACTCACTAGTGATATATACACATATTAAATATACAGGTGGTAAAGTACTTGAACTTGTCCTTGTACCAGTTGTTAATAATGTATTTATGAAAGCTGTCGCCTAATGTTCTGTGCAGCATTTGAAATTATGGATTCAAAGATTCTTATTCAGAGTTTAAGTATCTCTAGAACTGTGCTTCATTGGTTTAGTTTGTCTACTGCAAATCATTGTGTCCGTCAATGGTCCTCCTCACAGGCGGTGACCCTCTGGTGTACCACAAGGGTCCATTTTGGGGCTAATCTTATTTACTCCTTCTATGTATTCCTCAGGCTACATTTTTAGACAGCATGACATTTCGTATTTCTTTCCATTATTATGCCGATCATATCAAGTCATACCTGTTCCAAGGTTGTTGAATTATTCATCAGCATTACTGTTTATCTGCCATTAAGGACTGGATGTCTGCCAGTCTCCTTCAGCTTAACTCCAACAAAATGGAGATTTTAAATTATTATTAAAGTTGTGCCAGCATTCAGAGTATGTTGTATCTTCTGCTACAAATCTGGGACTTACATTTCATCAGTCTGGAGCCCCATATTACTACAGTGGGCTTAATCAATTTTCCCCAACCTGAGAAATAGTTCAAGAATGAAATCATTCCTTTCACTTCATGACATTTGGGCTATTTTACATGCTTTCGTTTCATTCACGCTTAATTAATGATCTGTTCATCTCTCTTAAACAGGGAATTATAGGCTGGGTCAATTTGCAAACACTTTGAGGTATGAATCAATTTCCATGCTTAGAATAGACTTTTTAAGTGTTTTTCAGTATGGCACTGTATTATCTGGTCTTTCAACAGTCTTTAAAATCTTCCTTTAAAAATGACTTCATGGCCTTCCTCGTGTTCCTCTGAGTTTGTTTAGTTTTTCGATGTTGTGTTGTGCTCCTGCTTTTATTATTAAGTGTAAAAGAAAGAAGCAGGAATACTGTAGCACACAGAGAGAGAGACGTAAGCTCATGAGACAAAGTGGAACGTCAACAAAACATAAAACCCCTGAGAAGTGGCTGAAGGGTCATTCATGCAAGCCCGTTGTTCAGAAATGTAACTTGAGGAGGGGAAGGAAAAAGTGGGGCGGGAGTTATCTAGTCATGCCTTGAGATCAACCAAATAGCAAGAAGGAACTAATCCCAAGCGCAGTAAGAGACAGAAATAGTTAAGGCAGTGTCTGCCAGAATAAGTCTTCAGAAAAGTTCAGATAACCTGGAAGTAAAAACCTTCCACAGCAACCAGCGGCTCTTGTGTGAGTGTTCTCGTACATTTTTTCTACATCTCTTTTTCCTTTATAGTGTCGACAAAATCAATGGCAATAAAACAGTATATAACACTTTGACCGTACCCAGGCAGAGTTTGACTGGTTGAGCTGGTTGAGCATGACCACGGCTGTGCAGCCGTAGTCGAAGACAAGCCTCCAAAAGTCAGCCGTGGTGCCCGGCAGAGGGTGAGGGCTGACGATGAAAGCAGCCTGCCGATGGAAGCTGTCAGCGAGAGCAGCGTTGATGTAATTGTTGCTCTCCCCTTCTGTCGTAACCAAGAAGGCCAGAGCGCGATCGGGCGGCAGGACATCCATGCTGCGGTTCTTCTCTCGGTTTCTGGGCAACAGAGCAATGCTGCACTCTTCCACATCCAGGTGGGGAGTCACAGAGTTTAGCGTCTGCAAACGGGAATATTGGAGAGGTGAGATGAGAATCACAAACATGAGAGTGCGTGAGGAGGAGTGAAACACAGCGGAAGAGGAGGAGGAGGAGGAGGAAGAAGAAGAAGTAAATGAGACTGAAGGGAGAGAACGCAGAGAACGCCAAGAAAGCCAAAATATCAATAGAAAGAATCTAATGAACATCACATTAACAAACGGATTCAAATGAATGAAAGGAAAATATTGCATACCAATTTTCTTTGCTGAACTCTCTGTTCATTTAGCCGTTATTACATTAAACAACATGACAAAAAAATGTTTTATGATTAATACACAGCATCAATAATAGATCTGTGACTTGCCGAGCGGTACTGCCGGTTGGCTGTTTGCAGTCTGTGGGATGAGGCTTGCACAAATAATGTTATATGAATACGTTGACAAGATCAAAGTGAGGCATGAAATATTTTCCTTTATGAAGAACTAACAGTCTGTAATCAAAGTGTGAAAACACCTATGGTGTCACTTATTCTAAGAAATAAATATATTGTAATTCTCAAGTAAAGAATAAGAATACAACAGAAATTAAATTAGACATGAAAGGAGGGATCATGAGCATTTTCCAGTATTACTTTGAAATACTAAATCTGCAATCAATGCAGCTGCTGGTTGAGCAGTGGGGGGTGAGGAAGGTGGTTTTGGGGGCAGGTAAAGCATGTGGGAACACAGCTGGCTCTCTTCTCTCCTAATCAACATATAATAAAATGGTCTGAGACTGCATCCCTACAACCCAAAAAAGGACTTCACACAGAATCAAAAGGGAAAAGAAATGGATGCATTATTATTACTATTGCTTTATTATTATTGGTGTTAGTAGTAGTAAAAGTACATCAGTAGTGTAGTGTAATGAAATTCCTTATCAGTGCTACAATTATTAGTACTGTAGTAGTAGTACTGCAGGATTATATTGGTGTTACTAAAAGAAACAGTAGCAGCAGAAATACTAATGCCATTAATGTAAAGTAAATAATTTCATTCATATTTTTTTATAAATTGCATCGTAAATGCATATTCATTGTGTTGACTGTGTAATTCTGCATACATGTTTTGGCCGCATATTTTACCAAAATGAATATGTGCTTAGAAGGTTGCTCCCGTTCACGATGACGCCATCCAGCTAAAGACTGACCTGAAACTCCTCCCGCAGCTGAGAGGAGTTACTCTGGGAATCCACTCGCAGCATCTCTTTGTAAGTGACCGCGAACTCGTTCACCAAGATGGCGGTCTCTCCGCACAGACAGGCCTCCAAGATGGCATCATGGATAAAGATATACTGCTCCTGAAAAGACAACAGGCAACATAATTAAGTGCCGAGTGTGGGCAGCATATGCACATGTTGTTGCAAACAGCGAAACAGACAAAGGAAGGCGGGTTAAGACAGAAAGAGATTAACATCATATGTAGATGTGAATAAATAATCAAACAATAAGAAGAGTGATCTGTCACTTTGTTCTGAATTAAACATGTGCTATAATGTCGGTGGTGTATATAAGCTGTTGGGGAATTAATCAATGTCTCTAAGTCAACAAACACATGCGTGGTGCATTTAATTAGAGCAGCCCTGCAAATAACTACAAATGTAATAAACAGATATGTCAATGTCGGATTTACATAATAAGGGTTAACATTGCATATTGTCTGCACATCTAAAGAACAGCAAGTGCCGACACAACACATTGAGAGACAATGCAATTCTCAAAAAATATTGCAATGACCTTTACATGAGTCGCAGAGGGGCAATATGATAATACACCCCCACCCCACACTCTTTGAATTTCCAAACAACAGGGGGTAAACTGAGAATAAATAAATAAAAAATATAACTCTCCCAATGTTTTTCAGTGGAGACACATGAGATATTTGATAAATGTGAAGTAGTTTCTTAGCTGCGCAGTTGACCTCACCTCGGTCTGGATCATGTTGATGCGTCGAGAGCAGAGGGTTTTGACACAGTTGTAAATATCCACCACGCCTTCACACTCCGCCATGTCCAACATGACGTCCAGCACGATGTAGCAGCCGGTGCGGCCCGCCCCCACACTGGCACACAAAGGACAAGTTTCACCATGTGCAGAATTGAAGCATTACATCACCAATAAACTTTTGAGTTAATAAATTGTCAGGAGTCAGTATGTCCCCTAAGAAGTACAAGTTATTAGCACCACATGATTTAAAGGTCAGTTACAACATACAAGTGAGGGTCATGCCACAGATGGAGTTTGCTAATGCAGGGTACGCACTACGAGAGGATCAAGCCAATTTCTGGACCCAATTCACAATAGTCAGCAAAGCCCAGATTGTTTGATGGTTTGATTGTTTGATTATCTTATTATTTCTAATGGTGTGAGGTATTTTAAAAATGTTTCTACGTCCCCGATCTGCTCGTAAGCATCCTGGCTAGACCGCGTGGGGTCTCTCACTGTTAAAGGTCTATTAGGTCTTATATACACTCACATGAACTAAAAGTCTGCACAATGCTAACTCTATGTCAATCAAGCAAGCGGAAGGTAGGATTAAAACATACACACCTTCATTCTCTGCTCAGGTAGATTTTACTCCACTATACTTTCCTTTAGAAATTGCTGCTATATTAATGTGTCTGAATGTGCAGCTGAAAGCTATCACTAGCGGTGAAAACTAGGCTACACTGCACTTACTGCTACCGTGCTAGGTATTATCATAGTCTTATCCAATGAGCAGTGTGTTGGAGTAAGGTTTGCGGGTTTGCGGGCGACTATGGGTCAGTGGTTAGCATGCCCGTCTTTCAATCAAGGGGTTGGCAGTTCAATCCCCGCCCTAGTCGATGTGTCCTTGAGCAAGACACTTAACCCTGCATTGCTCCCCGTAGATGTGTCTACGGTATAAAGTGTCTTTGAGTATCTTGAAAAGCACTATATAAATTAAATGGATTATTATTATTACATATTTGCATGAAATGCTTGAAATTCATTTGTGTTCACTTTTACAAAATGTTGTTTTAAGCTAGAACTTCTACAAGTTAATAAACTCCACCAATACAAAATTCAGTGAAAGTAAATCTAAAACACGATACAAAAGTCCCGTATTTATTTAGCAATCTGGGTGTTTCCAATCACCAATGTTTTTGCATTTCTTTATATTTAAGTCAGGATAACATTTGAATCACAGGTATAAGGCATTTGTTTGTAAAAGATTAAAAAACCTTCCACCTACCCTAGTTTGTGTTGAAATGTTTTAGTAGCTAGGCTATGAATGAGTGCCTTACCAAAGCTAACGGCTGCCTTTGGCAATCATGTGACTCTCACTCTGCACATCACAGTGGTCATGAATCTCCCAAAGGAGAATACTATCAATTACTAAAACTACTAGCAGTTACTAAAACTACATCACATTTACTTTTTAACAAGAGTTATAACACGACGGGTTACAGCTGCTGCTAAGCAGCACACTACCTGCAGTGGACCACCACAGGGCCCGCGTCAGGAGGCGTGGAGGCTTTCACTCTTCGTATAAAAGCCAACAATCCGGTGGCGTGATATGGCACCCCATGCTCAGGCCAGGATGTGAAGTGGAACTGACGCACCTCATGCTTGGTTGAGTAGCCTCTCTGTAAACAAAAATGCAGTACAAAATAGCATCATATGTCAAGCCCTACATTTAACCATAATCACCTCAAGGCCTTTATTTCATCCAAGTCGGGCACCCACCCATTAACAGACATCCGTGATAGATGTGAGTTTCCGGTTCAGTGTGAGGACATTATTACGTTACATTACATTACGTAGGGTGCTAGGTCTTCTAGGACAGTTAGGCCTGTGGGCATCACATGCTAGTAGCAGCTGCAGTGTGACAGACACACGAAAAGGGATTACTGAGACTCTCTGAGCTCGGGGAGGGCTGGGAGTTTTACTCCTCTCTACTGGGAGGCTGCTGCAGTCACACAGCAATTTCTTCCTCTGTACAGAGATGACAAAGTAAAGCGACGCAAAGCAAAGATTTGTTGAAGACAGAAATCCCAAAAAAGAAAGGGAAAAAAGCGATGAAAAAAACAAGCTGTCACCGGCTCCTAAATTCGTGCCGATTTAAATAAGCAGCAGCATGTGCCCATGGAGAGCAAATGTGACAGTGTGATGATAATGCTGTGTCTGTGTGCCACTGTCACTCCAGCGTGGCTCTGAGCCCCTCCAAAGCCAGTAGATTGACAGGAAGAAGAGCATCGGGGGCACAGGATACTGTAACAGCTATGTTGGAAAGACGGCAGGGGCATTCACATAGCTACTGGTGTTAGTTCCTCTTAATTTAACATGTAGCCCTCATACGCATATCAGTAAAGTTTATAATCCTGTCTATTAATGCACTGCTTCTCATTCTAAGAAGTACTAATACACGCTAACGATGCCGACGCAAACAAGGGTAGACAAAATGTCAATCTCAGATAGACTTACTCTCTCTAAGGCAAAGGTGCGAACGGTGTATTCAGCCAGTGTCTCCGTCTTGAGCAGAGTGATTTGGATGTCACCATACATCTCGCTGTCGTCAGGCCAGTATTTACAGCATTTCACCTGTTTCAAAATAACGAAGCCACTGAGTTAAACCTCTTGGTAAACATTCCTGAAAAAAGCACTTGCGAAATTGAAGCTGGTATAACATATTCGTTGATTGATATCCATTTTCTTGAGAGCAGAAATTCAATACTGGTTCAACGTCATTAATCAAAGGACAGTAAATCTCCTAATCTTAAGAATAAACAAAAAAAAGGCTCAAAACGATTTTCATTAAAACATCCATCCATTCATTTCACATAAACCTTTCTCAACAGGAAGAAAATGTGTTATTTGAGAGAGATCCAATGTTCCCCAATGTAACCTTCTCAGACTTAAAGTGCCCAATTTTCAAAATCGTCTCTTCTTGAAGAGTCATTTCCCTGAATCTGCCACTCTTTATGACACATTTCTATATATATATATATATATATATATATATATATATATATATATATATATATATATATATATATATATATATATATATATATATAAGGTTATACCAAATAAATGACTTCCATGAAATGTGCTGCAAGGCCATTCTCTGCTAGTGAACGATGCTGTTGGAGTGTTTTAGGTTACTTCATTTCTACTGACAATGTTAACTTCAATAAACAGCCTCATTTTACCATCAATCCAACCACCAACTAGACGGTTAAACTGTTGAACAAATAGCACTATATGAGTAACGGATGCAGGTTTAAGTTGGGGTTCATTGGATGACTCTAAGTGTCACCCTTAAACCCTTCCTTATGCTATTTGTGTTGTCCTTTCAAACATATTTTAAATGTAAGTATAAAATTAAGCATTAAATTGTAATAAAGAATATATACATTTTAACACTTCATTTAACGGCAAAAGAGATCATTACATGCATCATTAAAATCCATAAATATGAAGTGATTGGTTTGTTGATTTAACTATAGCAAATTAATACGTGTAACATTCAATGAATTGAAAATGTACAGGGGTTACACTTCGAATGCTGGGGAAACGCAAAATCATTCTTCTGCAGATATTTCATCTTGGAGGTCAAAGAAAAAAAAGCATAATCGTTGGACGCATAATAGACAGGAGGTCGGCAATCTTCTTCACAGAGCCCAGGCACACAGGAGGTAATTTTCTTTTATTTAATGAAGGTGTTATTCACCTTGGATTCAATCACAAGGATCAGTCCTCATTTGTTGACTAGTTCACATAATTATTGGATTGGAGAACCAAATTGCATGGTGGGCTACCCTTGCCTCAACTGAAAAGGATAAGATGCTGAGAGCAGTTTTCATACACAACATGAACTGTATCTGCTAATAAACCTGTGTTATTATGCAGTGTATATTCAAGGACAGCAGCCCTAGATATGTGGCTGAGCTATTTGTATCCCTTGCATGTATTTTACATTATATTGACTAATTAGATGATGTGACTTAAATTTCTCTACAACAACATCGCAATCTCATGATGTTGTCTAAACAGACAAATAAGGGATAATCCATGTCTCAATCCTTTACAATGTGTCGGTTCAATGTACTCTACAGTGCACAGAGGCTGTGTGCAGCCTGGTTTAAAGTCTGGCTTACAATTAATACCGCCAAGAGAATACGGTAGAGAAAGTTAAAGACGCTGTTTGACATTTTGGGAAATATGCTTATTAAACAGCGTAGACTTGAAACAGGGGTGTATATAAGTGTATAAGTGAATTTCAAAAGGTTGAATTACTCCTTTAAAAGGCTCTCAATTGCTTGTGTCTTCACATAAATGCAGGGCATCTGAACTAAATGAACCACTTTCAGGCTGTGGTTTGCATGCACAGCAAGCTCCTGTGAGATCTATACTTACCACACGCACACAAGTCTCTTATATAGACACCAAAATGTTCCCTATGGTGAATGTGGGATGTTTCTGAGCACTGGGGGGTGACAGGAGGGGAAGAAGGGGGTTGTGCACATCACTTACCCTGCCAACCTCCACCAGCTTAGTTATCATGACAATGCTGAAACAATTTTCTTGCCACACCATCCTCCAGAAATCATACAGAGTCTCCTGCTTGGGTCCTGGTGGGAAGAGGGAAGAAATAACAGTGACGGGAACAAAAACGGCGACATCAAAGCATACTTTGCTCAATTGCGGTTGTGCGATCTCGTAAGTGTCCTTCCTCAGACGGCAGGGTACTGATCCCTTTGGATTGTGCTGTCAATAAAAAGGTATTGGGAATTCCAAACAGGGAAAGGGTGATGGGTTACAAAACAACAGCAGTAGCTGCTGATGGAAGCCCGGGGGACCATCAGTCACCGATTGTTATCAGAGGAGATTTCAGCTGCGACTTTCAAACGAAGATCACCTCGGAAAGGAAATGCTCAAAAACACTGCTGGTGTTTTTTTTTTCTTCTTCTTTCTTGCAGGTTTTATCCCGCCGTCTTCTCTAACAGGGTGAAGAGGAGGTGCTAGTGCAAGATAAGCAGATGAGCAGACCTTGGGTAACTTTGGGACGGGATCTCCCTGGAAACGGACACTCCTTCGGGTTTAGAAGCCGCAGAGGGACATATTTAACAGCGTCCATCTTTACATTTGAGTGACAGATGAACGAAGCTCGGCCTGTTGCAGAGAATGAGAATTTATAATTAATGTCTTTAATTATTCACCTCTTCTCATGATTAATTTAGTGACATCACTAGCAGAGCCTTCACGGGTTGGTGCTCGCACGATTACTTTTGGATTTGCGGTAGAGATTGTTTTGGCAACGGACTGCTCATGAGTAGGCTCATTGGTTAGATCATCTTCAATTTATTACATGGCGGCCAAAGGTACATATCGTGCTGCATGCACACACGCACACACACACACGCACACACACACACACACACACACACACACACACACACTCACGCATGAACACACACACACACACACCCATATAGCCTTGCTGGGATGCTCACCCTGAGTGGCGATGAAGTGGTTGGATCGATGGTAGCCCTGAAAGAGAGAAGAGGGATGACATGCTGAGTAAGCACAACTGCCTCTACGTCACCCTCTTCCTTGTTCTCTGCATTCTGCTTTCCTTCGACTGACCCACTGCAAGTGTTAATTGCGTTTCCCGTTTAACTGTCCAGCACTGTCTGACCTATTGCTCACTACACACCATGTCTTTGCTCATAGAATCCACACAGAGTTTGGAGCAGTTGAGGCAACATGAGGTAAATACTGCATCTTGACAAACTGCTGAGAAATAGAAATGAAACGTGGATTTCCGACGAGTCGGGCAAGCTGACTGAAAATGACTGAATCCCTTTGAAAGTTTAATAAAGATATGATAAAGAAACTAAAGGTGAACATTCTTCAATTCCAAGTGTCAGATTTCTTTATCAATCTCTCTCTCTTACAGCACAGTGCCATAAAAACAAATCCATTTTCATTGAAGGTGCAATATGTACTCTATCTGGGATGATGAATTCAACCATAACGCCGTTTCTTTTCCCAGCAAACTCCCCCCTTGAATTCTTCTCACAACTCAAATGAGGGGAAGAATACCATACACAGGTTTCACAGAAATGCATGATATCATCACCAACATAAACATTTCAAGACAAAATCTGATACGTACAGTGAAGTATTCGAGATCCTTTATATCGAAGAATGTGACATCCTTTGATATAGATGACAGACCTTTTCATACAGTGAATATGGGGTGAATATGAATGAACATTGAGATGTCACCTTTACAGCCTCGAGAGGAATACACATGACAAAGACCACCTGAGGTACTTTGAAGCATGAACACTTAAAGGATGAGCAAACTGTTCAAAGGAAGTCCTGAAAATAAGCGCTGCCTATCTTTCAAGGTGGAGGGGAGACACTCGTCTCCAAGACGCAACCCTATTAAAACATCACCTAGAAAACCACAAGGATGTTGTGGTTCACAGTTATGTTGTCATTTTGAGCAGCTGGAAGGATAATTGATGCCCCAATTACATTACATCTGTGGAATTGAGAAGACAGGTCAGGATTAATCTGAATAAACTCCCAAGTCCACCGGCTGTCATCAAATCAGCATGATGAGGCAATCCACGTTCATAACAGTTTCCATCTTTTTGCAGAGGGTATCTTCCTAATATGTTAAGTCTGTCCACGTTGCTGATGGGTCGCAAAATTGAATTTCATCCAGTCATGTAAACGGGGACATGTTTGAAATGGAGATGGATGGCTAGTGCTGTGAGGTCTGCTATCCACAATTTCTCTGGCCCCAGCCAAACACTATCAGCAATGCCACCGCTCCTCCAATAAGACCATCACCAAAGCTGAATCTTGAGAGCCACTTCCCCTTCCACTTCCACAGGCCACTTCCTCTATCCGAGAGGACACATCTCCTTGTGTTCATTTACAATGAAGGGTCTAAAAGGGCTTAATGTGAGGCGGGGAGGGGTCAAATGTGCACAAACACACTTACACATCTTTGAGCATTTGTGGAGAGAGGATAGTTGAAAGAGAAGAGGGGAAAAGAGTGAAAATAGAGCGATGGAAGGCAGAAGAACGAGCAGTGAAGTACTTACTTCCCTGTTAATCCGAATCTACAGGGTCCAAGGTCGAGGAAGTGGGGCGGGAGTAGAAAAAGAAGACATATAGGCTAGTTAATGAAAGAAGCTTTTGGTAGGAGTTATGGTTAAAGACAGGTGGGAAGAGGTATTTATGTGTGTATGTGTGTGTGTGTTTGTGTGTGTGTGTGTGTGTGTGTGTGTGTGTGTGTGTGTGTGTGTGTGTGTGTGTGTGTTTGCATGTGTGTTTCAGCAGGACGGGGCTACATTTGTTAAAGTTCTCATTTTTGTATGACTTTGTGGCCTTGTTCATTTACTCTTAATATATGGTTTGCTTCTTTTCTAATGAAAATTGCTCTTGGTGTTCTTTACTGTACGTTTTCGCTACAATTTAAAGAAAAGTAGAAAAAAGTATTGGATTTGCAAAATCAGAGGAGAGGCCCTATATTATTTATTCAAGCTTAATTGGGACTGTGATCAGATTTGATTGGAAACAGCCTGAAAACATTAACAAACAACCATCACATTTGGATATGAATGCTGCTAAAGTCTGAGTGCTTCACTGAAATACGTATGTGAAATGCCCCTTTTTCCTACTGAGCCACGCCCACTTGCAAACCAGTGAGACAAGATTGGAAAACAACTAAATAAAGAATTCTAAACACTAGAGCTGTTCTAACTGTACCAAGCAATGTATCCATGTTGGGGCCCATCGCTTATAGAAAGAAGCCAATTGAGAACTAAGTATGGCGGTCTCTGTGTGTGTGTGTGTGTGTGTGTGTGCGTGTGTGTGCGCGTGCGTGTGTGCATGAGAGTTTTGGATTGTGGTCATGCTACAGCGAGACTGTGTTTCTCTTTAGAAGCACCCGATATGTAAATCAGCAACAGCCACGACTCACTGGACTGCTCCACCTTTGCAAAAAGGCACGGGGGAGCTTTCAAACATATGCAAAGTTCTGCTCCTCTTCAGGCAAACAAACACCACAGCAGAGCAAAGACTCTGGCATTAAGTGACAGAGGAAGAGGAGACAGAGAACTTGTACTTTTCCACCTCAGTTTTGAAAGCGCAATCATATTTCAGAGGGAAGAAAAACTTTTCCATTTAACCTCTGGTGAAATAATCACAGGCTGTCCAAAATATGCTTCGCTGTGGTTAATAGGTACCATCCAGCTCGCTGGGTCAGCCGCGTCAGGGACGCTGACACTGTAGTGGCTGCTGAGTGGTGTTTTCCCTCTAATGGCTGCACCTTTGTGCCCTAAACGCTAATGGAGACCCTCACAATAACTACAATCCTAACAGCAGGCCAGGTTTTGAATGCCCTTTCATTGTAATGAACTCTCTAAAAGCATCTCACCACCACTGACCATACTTTATAGTGAAATAAAAGAGGGAAAAAGGCACTCTGGTGTCAAGCATATTTTATTATATAATTTGGTCAATTGTCAACTTATGCAGGTAGTAATTTTCTCTATAAAAGATTTTCATAGAGTCGTTCAAATTCTATCAGCCTCAAACAGGACTGGAAACCTCCCACCGAGTGGCATATATACTCAATGAGAGGCTTGCCGAATAAATCAGGTAAATGAAGAAATCATATCAGATGACTCAAATGAAAAACAACATCTGAGGACCATATCAGACGATTCACAGGGGAACCAAAACACACGTTTCTATTTACGAGGATATCAAGTAGTAACATTGTAAAACTCACGGTCAATTTCTTTTGTAAATAACTTGTAAATAACTCACTGTTGCCATCTAAACGTGCACTTCTGCTTTCTGAATAAACACAGCCTCCTCTTGTTTTCATGAATGAGAACACGTATGAATGGGACCGTTTGAGACACATTAGCAACATATACTGTACATGTATTATGATCAGTGAGAATGTTACTGTGGCACTGCATGTGAGGCAGACAGTTAAGGTGAACCGGGGAAAGGATAAACTCCACCAAGCCAATCCAGAGATTGGACAACATCAAACATGTCTATTTAATTTGGGGGGATTTTTATGGCATCTTAGAGAAAGGGTCATTTCCTCTGCAAGGCATTAGATGCATTCATTCCACTCTGTTTTAATAAAAGCAATAGCGGAGTTAGTCTGGGTCGGGGATTCGGTGCAGCGATTGACGATCATGGCAGCTGGCAAAAAAATCACTAGGAAGGATGTTTGATTGGATGAAAGCTTCCAGGTGAAAGTGGGCCAGCAGACTGGTGAGCTTACAGGAATGAGAGAGATGGACTGTGGCTTTGCAGGGTGTGAGAGATAGAGACTCAGCAGAGGCTGACTATTTGTATGCCATGTCGAACAGAGGCAGAAAAGATGGATTAGACTTACATCAATGTAGTTGGCGTTAATGTAGTCTGAATTGGGGTCTCCCAGGAGAGGGTGGAGCTTGACTCTGTGGCGGTCATCTGAGACAGATTAGAATAACAGAGCAAAGGACTGTTGAAATACAAAGTTCACACATTATTTCCTGTTCATTTTTTATATAGCATATATTTTGAATCTGATGACTTACATCCCAACGTGTCATGCCTCCCTTTGGTTTTGTCCTTCTTCTTTGTGCAGTCCCAGCCATCAAAGAAGCTCTACAGAGATAAAGAGACACATGCAGATTTTAGGAATGGGACATCTCTATATTAACCATTCAAAAAATATCTTGGATAAACATAAATCAAAGCAACAATACGTCTTTTCTTTTGATTTCTGTGTGATAAGGAAAATTGTGTTTCAAGGTGTTGTGTGATAAAAGCCTCTCAGCACATCAAGCATGGCTCAGGAGATCAAGAGCCATCGTATCCTACGGAGAGGGTTAGTGGTTTATACATGTAATGAATCAAAACAGTGCAAAGAACAACCCCGTAATTATTTACCTTTTAGGGTAAAATGCTGTGTCCACCATCAATGAGAATATCAAGAGATACAGAAATACATTCAAAACAATTGACTTTTATCACAGTGGAGGCTGTGCCGCACAAATTGACCAAACAGCGATCATCCAATCATAGATTTAGCAATCATAACTAGACTTGGCAAGTCTTAGGATCTTTAGAAACAGGTTTATTGCCAAGTAGGTTTTCACATCCAAGGAATGTTCCATGCTACTTTGGTGCATAGCGGTCACAATAAATTAATTTACATAAAAGAAAAAAAACAAGTCCTGCAAGAGCCAATAATTTCAAACAGAACTGTATGATAAAAAACATGTTGTATCTTTTAGAAAGATGTAGCCATCAAGTCCATATTGAAGGCTGCTTTTACACAGTTTTCGGTTTAAAATGGGCTCAGCTGGAGACATTACCATAGCTAGAGATGGCTCCTGGAGCACTGGAGCTCATGTGAACTAGCTTGCTAGCAATAGCTAATCAAATCTGTCAACAACAGTTATTATTTCGATAAAGAGACATGAGAAGCCGGCTTTTCTCTGTCTTTGTCTGAAATCAAGGCAATCAAAATGCAAATCATAGCTTTCTCTCACATGAGGAATACATTGTTGTTAATTGAGATTATAGAATATTGTTGATGAATACTCTCTGTATGGTTCTTTATACCGTGTGTGAGAAGAGGGAAGCCGGAGACGCTGTCTGACACCTTATTGGTGGATTGCTGTTCAACAGTATTCTAACACATCACACTCAGCAACACAGACCCTCAGTCCCTTTCCACCTGTGTGGCTAAATTATATATGTATCTCTGGTATATTTTATAGGGACATATACATTATACACAGTCAAACTAAAAGCATCTGCAAGTATCATGGTTCTTCCACCAGATGCTAGTTTGCAACACTCCAGAAGTTATTATTAAACTAAAACATTAGAATGAAGTCTGCAAACAAGCCCCTTCATATCCTCCACACACACACCAGCCTACCCCCCGTGGTTTTCAGCTACTGGGGGGATTTGGTGAAACTTTGCCCAAGTATGCATGCTGAGCAGGGGATTACAACACAGTTCTCCCCACAGAGAGCCAGGAACCAGTCAAATCCTGCCTTGGATTACACCCTCCTCCCACTTTTTCCTCCTCTGTCCACGCACGCACGCTCTCTCTCTCTCTCACGGTCAGTCTCTTTTTCCCTGATTCCCTCCTTCTCTATCTATCCTCATCACTTCTCTCCTTGTTCCTCCCTCACTTCTATTTTTGACAGTAGACTGCTGAGTTCTCTTTTTCTGCTCCCACCACTCCTCGTCTCAGTCCTCCAGGGAGGAGAGGGGAGCAGGGAGAGGAAAACACAGCAAGAACACAGTGGCCGTTCATCAAAGGGGAGTGAAAATAAATTGATTTGAAACCCTCATTGGCAGGGATCAGTGGGGTGGGTTGGTTAAGAGGATCACATGAAATGAGGGAAATTAGATGAAAGGAATAATGACAGAGTCCAGTAAAATCCTGAACTATTAACATTATTGCACTTTAAAGCACTTTCTCTTTTTTTTTTACATCTTGATGTGATGTCAACGTCCAGCTAGATTTCATAATGTGCATTATTTTCTTCCCCACAATCTGTCCTTCACAATTTCCCTTTCGGGTTCACTTAATAACTGTTATGTCACCTTTAATTTTTTGTAAAATGACAGAAACGGTGATGAGATTCATAATCCCACCATATCCAGTCAAAGTCCAATCCGAGGTGTCTGAGATGTGATACAATTGGGACACAGAATTTAAAAGATATATAATAAATAAGGCTGAGTCACGCTGCCCAAAAGGTAGTATTAGGTAGTTGTTGTTGTTTTTTTAAATACGTGCAGTAATCCAGTTGCCCCTGGTGCAACAAAACATTTTGAATCAATGAGTCCATCATCCTTGTTAACCTCAGCCTCAGGGTGCAAAGTGGTATTATGAAAGTGTTGAGCTCTCAAGTAAAGCTCTGCTGTTGTTGATCTCTATGTGTCTGTGGTGGGAATATGACGGTAGTGACAGTAGCTGCTTCACATACGACTGTAAATTGTTGATCAATATTTTTACACAACAGGTATTCTTCAGGGAAATAAAACCTATACCTTCCGGGGGAGTGTAATACGATACTCCTCATAATTTTCCTTCATAATGGAGAGAGAGACACTCTATCAAAACATATACTCGAGCTAGCAAATAGGAAAAAAAACTAAGCAAAGAGGTGTGTATTGATTCTTTTGAGTGGAGTGTGTTTTGCCCATGAGGGACAGTTTAATGAGTCTACAAGCAGAGTTCCAAAGGGGAAAACCATGAACCAGAAACAAAAAATGTTTTCTCTTTTCATAAATGCCATTGGCTGTGGGTGACAGGGATGGACTTCTCCCCTGGGTGAGATCTCAACTCTCAGCCACAATCATTCCACTGGGGAGGGGTATTCAGAGATCTCAACCCTTCATTATGTACCCTGAAACATACAGCTAGATAGAGCAGCCACTGGGCCAGCAGGAGGGGGGATAAGCGATGTAATGCCAAAAAGAACGTGATACAAATGTGTATCCATATAGGTCAGTTCAGGACTGAAACACCACGATGAATTGATGCCAAACAGAAACTAACCCAAGACTGATCTGTCAAGCACCCTCAAGTGATTTAACAACAACAAACAGCAGTCCTGGTGCAAGCAGATGCTGAACCACTTCTGTTAAGTTCCATGACAACAACTTGGTTGATTATAGTGTGTCCGAATTAATGGTAATTAGCCCCCAGTAAATCATCTGATTTGGACATTACAGATAGGTTTCAAGGGTCTGAAAATCATGCAGGATCATTATGGAACATCATGAAACCTCAACTCCTAACCACATCTGGGATGCCCCCCAACATTCAGTGGTCCTCAGAGACTAATGGTTAACTTCGAAAATTATAGAGCATTTACGTTGCCCCATATATTGCAGAGGGAGGTAAATACCAACATTGCTACGAGGAGGAGGTTTATATGGAGGTGACAGGGCTTCGGAGTGCTCTCTTTTCACACGTTTATGTACCCCTTCATATTCTCAACCCCTTCAATCTCCCCTTTCCTCTCTTTGCTACCCCACAATCTGTTAGCAGTGAACGGGGGACTCACTATCTAGAGCACCACCAGAGACGATTAACCTCCTCAGGCCTGTTGTCATGACAAAGGTCTTATTTTGGCCGATTTATTCATATACCCAGCAACAGTGTGATTCCGGTGCCTTTTAACCCCACTAATTAATTTCAGTGGGTGGTAAGGAGGGCGCTTGGATGATGTCAGAGGAGGATTGATGGTCTCCCTCACCGCTCTCCCAGGAGTCATTCCAGCATGGACTCTCTAAGCTAGCGGATATCCACAACATGTAGTAATAGTATATGATCCTTCTTACAACAGACTGTAAAGATACCAAAACTACTCACTTTTTAAGGATTTCATCTCAATCGTATCTGGATGAGCCATGGTGGCCTAAAAAAACGGAGGCTCCGACCCCCAATCCATTGATTGTTCAGTTTATCAGAAAGTGGTGACAGGACAAGACGTACTGCATCCGTGCAAGAATCCAATCCGCCCCTTGAAAAAGCTCCGCTCACAGCTCTCCAGACTCCGGAGGTTATCGCCAGCATTGGGTGTCTGTCATGATTGGACTTGGTTCTTTTATATTATTCTTTAGTGCCTACACTGCAAATCTCTTTTCACAAGATATTTCAGGAGATATCAGGAGGATATTTCAGGTTAGGAGGACAGAGTCTCACTGTTTCCTGTATGTGGGTCTTGACATCCGCCCTTTTCCCTGGAGGAAAGTGTTGCAAGTGTTCCCTCGCTCTCTCAACTTCATTGAGAACAAAGCTTTCACTTCAAAGCTTTTTCTAACTTGTCAGTTTTGTCTGGCGTGTCAGGACTGTGCAGGTCAACCAGGCATGGAAGTACATCAGTGTGCTGAACCTTATGGTGAGGAGGGAGCTAACCCACAAACAGCAGTGTGCTACAACCTCCACTCATGGCAACAAGCTCGAAATGAAAGAATGAGATCATGGAAACAAGAGGCTAAAATAAGTTGGTGACTGGTCTCTTGAGGGCAAGGAGCTCAACAAACTTTGCAAACCGCTTCTTCTTGGAAACTTGTACAGAAGATCCCAGGTCACATCTTTATAGAAATACTGGAAGGAGACTTCAGGATAGACATGTTTGAGAGATGATACATTCCAGCTGCCATGCATGCACCCATAAAGAAGACGCTTTCTACTGTGACCTTAAACCACTTAAGGTATTGTACAACAGTTGTATGAATGGATAGATAAACTGCAGGCTATGGATTATATTAGTAGATAAGTATTAGTGAAACACCTATTATTATCCGTATACAATAACTTGAAAAGTCAATGAAGATGGTGACCTTGTGCATCTTTGAGAAAAGCCAGGCAGAGCTGCTTTAATCACTCTTCATAGCAAAGACACATTCCTCCTCGCATGGTAACACAGTTGCCATAACCTTATTGACAACCGCAATAGACAAAGTACAATTTTCATTTAGAAGCATAAAATGTTAAGTAAAGGTAAAAAAAAAAGCCTCCAACTGTAACATCGGATTATGTATTTCTTACCTCAAATTATCTCAATATCTGGAATTAATGGACTATATTCATGTTGTTGAAATTACAGGTTTGGTTAGTTTGGTCATTTACGAATACAATCACAGTATGAATGCAGACACTGGTGCACAGATTTTTGCATTGCTATTCATTTCATGTTGTCAGAGTGTACGAGTAATAGCTGTCTATGTTGTCTTGTGTGCCCTCTCACCTCGTACTCCTGTTTAAAGCCGTAGCCCTCGGCAGTCTTCATCTGGTTGATGTGCTGGAGAAGGTCAGCCACTCGAACGGCGGGGTGGAGCTGCCCCGTGTGGTAGGGGGAGCCTTTACGTCCACACTGGTGCCTCGGGGAGCCTCCCAGCAGGCTGCTGGCCTCGTTGACTGAACTACGCGCGTCACCTGAACGAGATACACATTTGCAATTTCAGCACGATTCCGGATGAAATATTCATGTACAAGACGGGTTACGATGTAAAACATTATTTTTGGAACGTGTTTGGCTTGGGATGACAGACACTGGTATGGCCTATGGTAACGAACTGAACTCCCAGTTGCTCCCCAGGTGCTTCACTGCAGCCCGCTGCTCCTTAATAACTAAGGATGGGTCAAATGCGGAGAAGAATTTCCCCACGGGGATAAATAAAAGTGTACATTTCTTTCTTTCTTATAACGGCATTCTGCATGCTGACACTGACACATACGGTACAGTATATGTAACACGTATGTCACTTTAATGAGGTAGATCTTATGAAGACGTGACAGCATCTCTGTCGGGGATGACGTGTGCAGAAAATCAAGATCTAAAACCAACTTTAGAGTGCACACATCCGTCGCTCCCTCTCTGTGAGACTGACAAAGAGATCAAGATGAAACGTACTGACAAGCATCACAAATCATTTCTTTCGATTCAGTGCAATTTTCCATTTTTTTTCTTGCAACCTTGCGAGAGCTTTTTTTTTTGGTGTGAATCAGCTACCGGCAGTGCAGGTTGTGGGCCGACCAAAGAACATTGTTCACACAGAATGATAACTATGTTTCAGAATACTTCAGACATTTATGGAGCTAATGAGTGGCGGTCAACAGGATCACAAAGTGAAGGATGCTGTATGTTAAGTTTGAAATTGCTTTGGTGAGCTGATATGTTTGAGCACACTGTTCTTTCAGTGTCTGTTGTCTTACTGCGTGTGCCGCAGGTGTGAGCATCCATGAAGGAAAGGGCCATTCTTTCATCCTCCTGTAGAGTGCTCTGGTCTGTGAAACTGCGCTCCATGGAGCCCATTTGGCTTTTCTCCTGCCGGTAGGTAATGGGTGTCTTATTCATGTTCACTGGTTTCCTATTCATGGATAAAGTAGAAGAGGGAGGGGGCAATGCAATAAAGGAGAGATTGTAATAAACAGTGAGAGAAAGGGAAAATGTTGTGTTTATTAAGAAATAATACAGAGGTAAAAAAAATGTTTTAAAGGTGATAAAGTGAGGAAATAGTGAGGAAAAAAAGGACATCAACTGCATTATTGTTTTTCCCTCTACAGCTTATGTTTGACAGCCAGAGCTCAAGCATGTATAGGATGGATCACAAAATGATGGGAGAGCAAAGAGGTGGAGTCACTTACGGATAGTAAGAGTAGTAGTCCCTTCTGGCAAGAGTGCAGGAGAAGGAAAAAAGAAGAATCAAGAGAAAGAAGAGATGTAAGATGAAAGCAATGTCAGCTGAGGCCAGAATGTATTGATTACAGTGAAAATGAGACCCATCCTCTCGTGAGCCAGGCTGTGCGGACGGCCATATGACACATGCAAACGAACCAAGCAGGCGCCGACAGCGTCTTTCTACCCCAACCACAGCGAGGTAGAAAGATGTGTCTTTTCTTCTATCGAATATGTCTCAGTGTTACACTTCAAGGACTAGACCACGCGGCTTCCTGTCACAGCAGATTTAGCAATCAATTCTCTCAGAGCAAACTTCATGGTGGCTTAGCAGAGAACCCGGACTCATGTGGGAAGTAGTGGTGACTTTCCGAAACAACATTATTCAATATTAGCCTTGACGCTGTGTCAGCCATTTAATAATGATTGCTGGAGCCCTGAGTAACTTACCATTTGGCATGGCAGGTTCTTTAGAATAAAATGTATCTAATTTTATTCAGGTTGTTTGAGACTTAAACCCACTGGCCTACAGCTGCTGCTACATTAAAGCAGAGCCAGAGGTGTAGAAGATCTACTGTAGACCTGTGGGATCATTGGCTAATAATCTCTAAAAGCACACCTTTTCCCTCCAAATTACCATTTCATTTAAGGGTCAGGTCTCTGCTCGGTGAGCATAATTAAGTGGCTAATTGAATTGCATCCGCCTTTAATTAGTTGCTTCACACTCAGATAGGCTCTGCAGGCGAGAGCTGTTTGGTCCCCCCTGTGCACCCTAAGGGAATGAAAACAATGAAACTCCGACTGTTGGTTCAGCTCCTTCCCTAAACAAGCATGACCTTTTACGAAAGTTCAGCAAGTATAAAAACTGATTACTGAACTGTTCTAAAATGAAACATAAAAGGTAAAAAAAAAACAATGTCTGGGATGTGGTGTGAGTGTGCCTAAAGAGGCATGTTATGCACTCAACAATTATTTTACCCTTTCTTAATGATGATGATCACGGCACCCAGCAGAAGGATGAGGACCACGAGACCTCCAGCGCACACCCCGAGAATGAGACCCATCTCCTCAGAGTGTTGGGTAACCTCCAGAGCCTTGCGGTGATCCTTGCAGGCCGCTAGAAGCGGAAACACAGTGATGCACGTTAGAAAAGGCACAATGCAAATACAGAACATGAAGGAATGAGGCTGCAAGTGAAGAATAAATGATTCACAGGAAGAGTAGGAGGCAAGAGTGTGAAAAATGTAAATGCAGAGCTTTGAAGAACGTATTATTCATGACCACAAAACTCCCAAATGTAGACTTTTCACATGACACTAAAAACATTCACACTGCTTATCTTTACGAGAACCTTTGACTACATTTCAATAACAGTGGTATTTTCAAATAGCTGGTGAGACAAATAAAGAAGTGATGCCTTCGGCAATGAAGACAGTGATTATCCGTGTTTTCAATCGTCAGACAAACATTATGCCAATTTATGCTTTGACAAGCAACATGATTGGCCTGCAGAACAAACGTTTGGTTTACAGAAACGGAAAAACAAAGATGGGAAAATAAAGTGATTGCTACAAATTGGTGTAGAAGAAGAAACTATTTCCATAAGAGTTGCAAACATGTCAGAGTAAGACATGAAACTAATTTCTAAGATCCATTAGTCAAGTACAAAAAAGACTTGCATCACATTGTTCTGCAACCTTGTGGTATTACAATGGTACATATCTGTGCTATGATACATAACCTCAACCTTTGAGGCGCATTTCTATACAATACTGAAATTGTTCCCAGTCAGAAGTCATCCATACAGCCCGACTGTACGATCTCAAGGTGTCCCTGCGTCCGTTGGCTACTGGAAAGGTTGTTATCATAATAGCGGGTTATTAATTACTCTGGCATAAAGCTTTGTACTTATGTAAATGGTGCTGAGCAGTCGGCCTTTCTTTGTCTTGTTCTTGGGGCCCACTGATCTAGTTTTTCTTGTGTGTCAGCCTGTCCTCCAGGCTTTGACAGCCCCGGAACTAGCCCTTCTTAGTCTATTGGAAAAGCACAGCCTATCTGGAGAGTGGTAGAAGAAGTCAGAGCAGGCCTGAGGATAGAGCTCTATCTTTCAGCCTGCTGGGGAAGATCTGGGGCAGGGAAAATGAAAACAGAGCCATGTTTTAGCCTGACTAGCTGCAGCCCCCCGGCTGTTTTCATTTTCACTTTCCGGGGTGCTTTAGAATCCTATACCAAAGATGAAAGTAGCACAATATTTCATTATTTGGCAGGATTTTCTATTCAAGGATGAGTGTTTGGCATATCTCAAAAAAGGAAATTTGTCATTGGCTTGATATTTGAAAGGAACTGTTCTTTTAAAACTGCTCAGGATGAAGCTTTTTGGATCGCTACCTCTATGTAACATGTTGTTCCAAAAATGTGACATTTCTCTTTGTGCTGTTTAGTTTACAGACATCACATCTGACAGGCATATTTTAGACAGTTTAGCCAGACTGAATCACAGATGACTTTTTCTTCTTTTTTTTTCATGGGCCATGCTATCGTCCAAAGATGCCTTCATGTCTGTGAGCTACTGTGACTGAAGATAGCATAGATGTCAGCCCGTCTCAAGGTGCTCCCTTCAAAAAGCAGCCGCAAACTCAGCACTTGCTGTTTATTTTAAGCTGTGACTTCATTTAAAATTACACGTACAAGTGAAATACAAGGGTGCATTAAATTGGCTAAAAGTGTAGATGAGGAGGTGAAATCAATTTCAGTTTTCTGACATTTTGGACAGATAAGGCGGTTTCGCCACATTTAGCCTCAAAATTTCTATTAAGCCAAACACCAGCATGAAATAGATTTCCACATGAATCCATGCACCTGCCACCTGCCTGTTGGTGGAAATTGTCACTTAGAGGAGAAATGGAAGTCTATTGTTGTGTTGAGCCTGCCAGAAGATCCTTAATTAAACTGTCACCTGGAAGTAGAAATGTAATCTCCAGCTTTGTTATCCAAGCCAGAATCATTTGCCTCCACTTTGCTTGTGATGGGCCGCTTGATAACAACGGCTTAGGACCCGTTGATGCAGAGGCTATGTTAATGGTAGAGGGATCACAGAGATCACAAACAGCAACTACAAAAACCTCTGACCTGTCGCACCTTGAAATTGGAAACCACCCTGAGAATTATTCCCCTGCCAATTTGTCTTTTAGGCTCTATTTTTTACCGTTACTTCATCATGTATGTGGGTGATGTAATGCTCGCAATCTTTAAAATCCTTTCTTTCCATTGCTTACTTTTTTTTTCTTCTTTCCCCTCTGGTCTTTCTATGTACAGTATATGTTATTATTCATCTCTTACCTATTTATTACTTGAACTGTTAGAGCTCCATCGTGCATTTCTTTCTTCCTTCCGTTGCTTAGTGTCAAAGAAAAAAGGCAAGCACGCTGGTGTGAGAAAGCATAATTAATCAATGCCCAACTGGGTGTCTGTGTGGGGCAGATGGAGTGAGACGCTGAGCTGAAGTGGCTGGCCTTGCCTTTTGGCTTTATGCTTGAGGAGAGCCTCATCTCTTTCATTTTTTACTCACGAAAAGAGGCCTTCACCAAAAAAAGACACCCCGCCAAGACAATTTTACTTGCAAGGCTCTGCTTACTGTTGCTGTGCTATGATAACTATAAATACATGACTTTTATTCACCATGATCTGACAGTGTACTACAGCAAGAAGGGCTCTCCTGCCATCAGGAGTTAGAGTCAATTTCCCTGCCCTTTTCATGTCCCTATGAATCCAAAAGCTGAGGTATAGAAGAGTGTGTGGGGGGGCTGTCCCATACTGATAGGCCAAGGTAGCTCCATCTGGGAGTTTTGATCTGGAGGACCCTTCTGGACCTTGTTGATGTCAAAGCCCTCAGATGTAGCCGTGTCGTAGGTTGCTGATGAGAACAAAGAGACTGCCTTTGATATAGCGTGTCCCAGCATCTGCCCCCAAACAAAAAGGATGAAAGCCTGACCTTAAACCCATCCCTGCTTGATGCCCTTTTCTCAGAGGCCCACTGCTAAACAACCAAGACCAGTCAGAGAAAATGTGTCCAGATCCCCACCTTTGTACTTGCGAGAGAGGTGAGTAAAGATGCAGTATTGACTAAACGAAACAATACCAGTAAAATCACAGTCTTAATTTCTGATCTCACAACAATGAGAGAGTAGACAACGTCACAAAGCCCTCAGAAGCGATTCAGGAAAATTCATTCAAGGTCAGTGTTTGAGGGAGGAGAAATATTCATGTTGAATTACCTTTGCGAGCTATGCGAATGCAGTTTATTCTGGATTCCTGAAAGAGAAAGAAAGACATCAGAGGGAACGGCGTCGCTTTGCATTTTGCATAAAAGAGATGCGATAAAAGAAAAGAGGATGACGGGAAATACTGAGCTGAGACATAGACATATATATATCACATACAAAATATGACCGCAGCAGATAACACACATCAAATGAACATTACAGAGTAAACAGGTGAGGACCACATCTGGAACCACAGTGTTATCTCCTCTTTCTGCTGTTTTTACCCTGACTAAATATTACAATGACTAAACATTACACTACGCTTCTCTGAAAAAAAAATAAAACATACTTTACTTTATGATAGAGACAAAGATAAACTATACAGTGAAACAAATATTCAGACAAAAATAACAAACCACCTCTGAGTTAGGAGTCCTATTGACGATATGAGATTACAAAATGTTTCAAATCTGAGTTGTGTGTGTTTGAGAAAGAGATCAGCTATTCTTGCTGAAGGAGAACATATGAGAGTTGAAAAGAAGAGAGCTAATTAAGAGGAGGGATTCAGACCAGTGCACCACTATGAAAAGGAATTAATTTTATTCAAATTTCACTGATGACATCTCAGTATTATGAAAAGGACCTTTGTCAAAAAGCTCTAATGAGATCCAAGACTGTAATCCAATTCCATCCTGCCAACACTTGGAGGACATGCATTATCAAATTAAGATTTACAGATGCTAATTTAGACATTATGGGGCAATTATGCAAATGAACATTTTTCGGAAATGAGCAAAGAGCACTTTCCTCAAACTCCAGTTAAATAGCTTTTTTTTTTTTTTATTGAAAATCCATTTCACACTGACAGACACTTAAACAAGTTCTTAACATGATGGTTTGATTTGAAAATAAAGACCCAGGATGTAGACAAATATGTTATTTGTCAGACAGACTGTCATTTCATTTTCACAAACAAACCACTGAAAAAGATAGTATATATTTTTTTCCATTATTAAATGCTATTTGTTGCCCACATTTATATGCCTGTACTGTGAGTTATCAGAAATAAACTCTATATACAGTTCATTATGGTAAAATCCAATGGAACAATTATCAATACGTTCTTTTTTCATTTAAGAACTATTCTTTTTGGATTTCTTTTTTTTTTTTTGTTAACATCAGTGGTGGAAAGTAAGTAAGTCACATTTTAATTCAAGACTGTTTGCTGTGCTGGCTCCTCATTGGTGGAACGAGCTCCCCATTGACATCAGGACAGCAGAAAGTCTACATCTCAAACTAAAAACACATCTTTTTCGACTATACCTTGAATAGGGAAGGTAGCGTCGTAGTAGCAATTTGGTAGCACTTAAATGTCTTTTACTGATAGCACTTTGTAGTTTAACTTCAGTAAAGAAATTGTACTTGTTGTTCTGAGTTTGGACTCGTGGTTGAATGCACTTATTGTAAGTCGCTTTGGATAAAAGCGTCAGCTAAATGACATGTAATGTAATGTAAAGACACACACAGACATATGTAAATAAAAATGTATTCCTAATACGTTCTTCATTCAGTTCTTATTAACTTTGTATTGTGACGTCAGTGTGCTACCATGCCAGGGCAATGCTAACATGCTAATGCTACCATGCTAAAGCAGGTATAATCTCTACACCATGCTGACCATTATTTTAGCATGCCAACATATCATAATTAGACATTTGGTCATAAACCAAACTATTGGACAAATAAAAGATTGGTTAGAAACTGAACTCACAATTAATAATGTATCTCAATTGCTCCTGACTACCTGATTGTTTAAATAAAAAAGCATTAATCAAATTGCTTTGTATTGCATTTTTACTATATGTGACTATATGAACGTTTGAGGACAGACTGACTGAGGAAGCTGATTCATCTCAACCTGACTCTCGTACGGAATTAAGACACACACATTTTTACTTCTATTTCCTGTGATGCAAAAAAAAAAAAAGAAATAGTCTGTTGTGATGGAAAGACGCACATTTCTGTCACATGAACGTTTGAATCGTGTGCCGAAGAGTTGATAGGCCGGCTCCAGATTGTGGGACACACATCACACGTCTGGTCGTGCGGTGGCGGTCACGCCAGAGGGGCTGGTGGTTCCTGGCAGCTCTAAATACAAAACTCAAATGCCAGCGTGCAACGCGGGGCTCTGCGGCACACACTCAAGGTTCCTACAATGTGTGTGCTCGTGCGTGTGAAGTTGGGAGATGTAAGTGTCGATGTTATAAATGACGATGCTGTGACCTGCAAAGCTACAGTGTATCCACAGCATTTCTAGCACTTCTTTAGATGAATCCATCAAAGCAATTAGAGAGGCTTGACAGTCACTCTCCAGATAATTAGCATGTGTAAATGCCAAATATTATGGGCCCCATATACTGTTCAAACTAGTCCCACTGCTGTCACAGTTGTAGTGGATTAGAGGCATTGCTATTTCACAGAAACATATTCCAGAAGAAATACACCCTCAAACTGTGCACGGAGACTTTGATTTAATGCACTAAATAATTAAATTATAAAATATATAGGCTGACAATATATATATATATTGATAAGGTGTTCAGGGTGCAAACAACGTAAATGACAAATTTATCACCACTTCCAGATGCAGAAACCCTTATCTGCAATTGTTTTATCCAAGTAAATGTGTGACGGCTTCTAATGCCACTTACCCTTTCAGAGCAGGCAACAGTTTTTTCCCCTTCTTCAACACAGAGTGGGCATAAGGTAATTATGTTTCCATCTTCTGAATAAAATCCCAAAACTACTATAAAATACCCCACAGTACATAAATATGCTAAATGCATTCAGTCTACCGTACAGAAATCTAATTTAGAATTGCTAAAATTCTCTTTTTTTGGCCTACATTCTTGTGACAAAATGAGAGTTAAACTGTAAAAGGCCTGAAATACATAATTGTGCACAGAGGATAAGACAAAACACAAAGGAAGACACAAAATAGCACAAAACACATTAGGTAATCGAGTCAAACCTTAACATCTGCTTTTTGGTATTAGTAGACTCTCTCATTAACACTTAAATAAATATGTTATGGAAATAATATAATTAACAGGTAAACACAAGGCATCAGTGGCATACTGTATAATTGTGTTGGTCTGTTGGTTTAATTGCTATTATGCTATACTTTTTTATGTTATCTTGATTTCTGTAATTATCACTTTCTCATAGCATCCTGTGACATAGCTTCCTGTTGTCATAGCAGTGCTGTGACATGTCCTCCTCTATGCCCTGCTGACAATACAGCAGCATCTGTAATTATGCTTTCCATTTTGTCATTTTCTTTGGACGAAAACATTTTGTGCAGCCATGAAAATGAAGTTCCTTCCCTCCCAGCACACTGTGGTTCCAGTACTGAGGTACCAACACAACACTGATGGCCAGATTTCAACTGTGACTGTTACTGTATTTTCAGGCAAAGGGAGCAGTGTTTGAAAGAGTGGGGACAGTGTTTCCTGTTTGATTTGGCACTGTGTTTCCACTCATTGTGGGTCATGGATGCTGGCCTCCTGCCAGGCAAAACAAAACCTAATCCCATCCGCCGCTGAAGCCAGGCCTCCCCTATCTAATCCCATGCTTAGTAGCCTAGTTGTGTGAAGTGCTCACACTGCACTACCTCCGTGTATTTCTCCACTGGGTTGGAAAAAGATCCTACTGGTGTCCATGGGACTTTAACCACAGACAGGATTTCGAAAGGTTCCACAGACCAGTAACCCAGCTTGCATGTGTTTATTCCCAGATGTTGTTCACACAAGGCTTTATTACCTATGGCAACAGCCCTCAGATCAGTCTGTGAAGATTAAAGCGGCAGCTTTCTACCTCTGATCATCTGCACCTGTGCCCAATTATCTTTAAGTAATTGCCTCACCCAGGTAGCAGTTCTTCCTGTAATGGAATTTGGAAAGGTAATATGGCGTCCTCTGGGTACGACTGGAGACTGGAGGGCTTTGTGTGCACAAGAGTGTTGAATTGGAATGAAACAACAAAACGGTGTAAAATAATACACTGCTTCTCAACCACCAAGGTCTACCACCAGCATTCACAACGTTTCTGGTATTTGGACACAAATCCTTAAAAGGTCAAAGTTTTAAGCCAGGTTTACTGTGCTCTAAAAATACTCAACTGATTAGGTACATGAAGAAAGAGACAAATAGATAAGGATTTCGTATAAAAACCATTGAACGAAGGACACGAGGCAACAACAAAAGGACAAAAGAAGAATGGAATAGGAAGAGCACAGAAAATAAAAGCAAAGTGAAGTACGTCGTTGACTCTGAGTAATTCCAGCTAATCACAGCTTTGCTAGCTGTAAGTAATTGCAAGTAATTCCCTGTTACACCGCCAGCTCAATATGCTTTCATCCAACAACCCCATTCATGGCACAAATACTATTTCAAGGTTGTGAGCCCAGACAATGCCAATTGTCCTCCAGACACAACCATAGCATTAGTAAATACAGATACTCATTAACAACCCTCGTTCATTATTCTGAACACTATAGTCTACATGGAGTGCTGCCTGATCGGCTGCACCGCTGGTGGGAGTTAACAATCACTCACCCCTCGAAAGTTGCTCATAGCCTGGAAGTAGACAAGGTAGCTTTTGCGTGGGTCCAAAGGGCTGTTCCAGTAGCCGTTGTAAGTGTGATTGTCGCCCACAGTGAAGGGACTCGCCTCTGGGAGGCTGCTGGGTGGCAGCTCGGCTGTGTAGTAGTGTGGAGTGCCCCGGGCCTGCGCCTCACCGTGGGACATGGGCAATGGGAAACACTCCTGAAGCCCCAACTCTCTCTTTACTTTCTTCACTGTCTCCTCTTCAATCACCACCTGGTATGTACTGGACACAGAGTGCGGATGGGCACCTTAAGAAAGCCATGCTTCGCATAAACAAAGATTGAATATGTACATTTGGGATGATTTTCTCACCTGACAGGTGCCCCTCTGCCTTGGGCGGGGCGCAACAGGACAGTAATGGTGCTCTCTGTCTCGCTCAGGGGGGACGGCATGTCTCCGTAATCAAACGTCGGAGCTGTGGACACAGAAACGTACATATTGGCTTCTCCGGTGTTTCGTTTAGTCCATTTGTAACATACGTCTGTGCTTCCTCATAAACATGTTCTGCCCGTCAATATCTTGTATAACCGACAGCCCTCTTAGAGACATCCCTCTCCCAGTAGTAATATCCCCAATACCCATATCCTCATATTGAGTACACTGAATGTCCCTTCTAGTTGTCTTGAATAGGCTTGATTGGTTTTAGCAATAAGACCAATCAAACCTTGTGTGTGTGACGCTAAATGTATAGAGTTTCTCACTTGAAAGGTTTTGGCCAAAGTCGTGCTCCTCCCTGGAGATGTGACAACACATTTCTCTTTAATATCAGTAGTCAGTTGGTGAGGGGAAGGAGAGCACACTATTCACGAGGAATCAATGATTATCTTATTAAAAAGTGGTTGACATCAATTAAGGTGAGGCATTAAGGGAAACTTAATGTGCATCTATTGACATTAAAGGTCTGTTGAGGTTTGTCGAACGAAAAGAGGGTTTGACGCCCGCTGCCAGATAATGTCTGTTTGAAGGATGGTTGTGTGTCAGCCACGGTGGTGCACACGTCTTTAAGTGTACGGGCGAATGAGGAAATGTGTGTAGTTGGATACTCTGCGGTGGGTATTGCTTGAAGATGCTGACAGTAGTAGCTGTTGAAAGGTGTTCAGTGTTTGCTCGCTGTCAGTGCGGATTTGAGAGACACTCAGTGTAAGTGAATGTTCTGCACCGTGGGCGAGTGGAGGAGGTTGAGGATGATCTCCAAAGACTTTTGGACTTTATCTGCAGTCTGGCTTTGTGCCGGCGTTCTGTCTGACATACAGCCAGTAAGCAGTGATTGTGCCCTAAATTTATAATTAAACTAACCGGACCCCTCTCTAAAGAGACGCGGCAGAAGGAGTGAATATATGTGTGAGCGTGAAAGGGTGGGAGTGGCTGCGCTGTGTGTTCCTAAGGGGCGTTATCCCATCCCTTAACAAGCACAAAAGCATCATTAAGAGGAAATAGAAACACAAATGCTGGTTTTCTATCACCAGTAATAAGCTCTGAGACTCTCGGAAGTGACACTCTGGTCCCGGGAATGTACTGCATCTTTCTTTATACGCAACACACAGCAGAGTCCCCTCTGTGGTGTTTCTCTGCTTCCTACGAGTTCATTTATGTCTCGAGCACTGTGAGATGACAGTGTGTCAGGAGTTTGGGGAGGCAATGGAAAATAGCTCTTACACTCTAGGAGCAGTAGTGTTGCCTCTGCAAGAGAAGAAAGATGTGGAGGTCAAAAGAGAGAAAAACTCCGATCCTAATTATAGGATAAGTCTGGTGTTGTACGTGTATGGTGCATCCGTGATAGGTGGTGACGGCACACACGCTATGTGGAGTAGGCTGCCTGTGTCTATTTCTATTTTACAATGTGAAGGCAGCATTCACACACCCTCGCAAGCACACATGCTCAGTCAATGAGTGGTGCTACTACCTGAGATGTTAGTGGTGATTTCAGTGAGGGCGGTCTGCCCAAAGCCCTTGATGGTGCGGGCTCGGACTGAGATGAGGTAAGTTGTTCCTGGGTGGAGGTTGGAGAACATGTGGTAGGTCTCATTCTTCAACTTGGACACAGTTCTTCTTGGCCCCGGGACGTTGATGCCTGGATCAGACGACTCAATGCTCTGATAACTTATCTGTTGAAAACAAGATGGTCTCAGGGTAGAATCATAAAAGCCAGAGTCCCCTTAGCAGTGATTTCAAGCCTCATTCTTGTAGCTGTAAACACATTTCAAGTGATAGATTCATACTGATCTGCAGAGGTCATTAACTCAAACAGCTGTCATAAAAAGTAATTTGACTGTCTGATTGATACGATTCACTTCACTCAAAATTAATTTGCTTCTCTAAATCAATGTGCTAACTGCTATGTGTACCTTTATAGTTTTAGAGGAATACTGTAGGACTTGATTGGCATTGGCACTGTTAAGTCAAAGTCAAACAAGCAACCTGGAACTTTTGGTAAATGATTGTCTGACTAAGCATTACAAAGGCCATGGACCAAGGACGCCACGCAGTAAAAAAATGATTTCAAGGGTTTAAATCAAAAACGATAAGTGTTTACGAGTTTAATTAACTCTTTAATTAAGACTCAAGAATTGCTGTTCATGACTGTCCTTTAAAAGTGAAATATTTTATAATGTTTTTCCTCAAGAGGTGATGTGCCTTGCCTCCACAGTACTCTCATGAGAATTTCCAGTTATACTCTGTGAAATAGTGGAGAGCTAAATGAGACGACCTTACTGAAATCAGACAAGGGTGAACATGTTAGGATATACAGTACATTAGGGCTGGGATGGATCCACTTCATTCAAGGAATCACACAGTCACTGCTCATATTGTACACACACATACACACACTGAAGATGCCACTCAAGCCAAACCAAAGGCTTTGCTGATTACCATAAAAAGAGCGTAATGCCTGCTCATGCCTCCTTAGTGTGGAAAAAGAATAAGGAGCCATCCGATGAGCAAGCTTGCAGAACAGCATGGCGGCCGATGGGCTCAGACAGAGTGGTCAATGGTTTAGTCAGAGAAATGAAGAGGGATCTTTTACAGCTCTGTATAAAGTGTTCTAAATTAGCTCAGAAAGTTCAACACACTCACAGATGCTGTGCATTCGCCACTTTATACGTCAAACCACAGATCCTATTTAATGTTATCCTTGAGGCAGCGTTGCAATTGAAGCCAAGAAAAAAAGGCTTGAGGATAGGCAGGCAGGCCCACTGATGACTCACCGCAGACAGAGGGTACACAGAAAATCCAAAATCATTAATAGCACAAAACCAGTGTTAAGTGACGGGGCTTGGCCATGTGCACAAGGTCAATCAGAACGAATCAGAGTATTGCTGCTTTTCTTCGTAGATATGGGCAAAGTGCACCATGCGCTAAATGGTTGGGTGAGGAAGAATACAAAGTGGACCAGAGAGGTTTGCTGGTGAAGCACATGTCTGTACAGTGGCAGTTGGAGAAAATGGCTCACCAAATTAGTACTTTTGCACTGGGCACACAAATACGAAAGGAAAAGGCACATTTCACAGGAGCATGCTATACTTATATAATGTTGCTTGAGGTCAATTTAAAAAAAGATAATGAGACTGGACGTGCTGTTTATGTGCAGTTTGAGTATTAAAAGTGGCATAACTACACACTGCAACCTATAGCTGCTGAAAACCAAAAATACTCTCGCTGTCCAAACACTCTGACCACAAGGTCAATTTAGTAGCATCTTCCTCAGCAGACGTTGGCCCAGTTGACATGGAATTGAAGATGGTCAAATTTGAACTTTTCTGTGCATTTAATGGACTTTTTCATCAATGACAGCATAACAATTTGAATTCACATTCATTTTTATTTGAAAATATAAATAAATAACCTAATTGAAAAACGCTATAGCTGTTCCAAAACCCCCAAAACAAGCAAAAGTTGAAGAAATTGATAAGACATGTGCGTTAGTGTGTTATTGCTTGAACTGAAAGTGCAAAGCCAGAGCTAATGCATGCCTGGCTAACTTCCATTCAGATCAAGGGAGATGATTAGCATTAGCGAACTACATTGTGTGAGGTAACAGGTTACATAAAGAAAGAAAAAAGGTATTTACAGCAAGTGTTTCCCAACTGTTAAGGACACAGTACTGGATGCCACTACTTTATATGAGAGTACATTACTCTGTACTGCACGTTATTGGATTAGAGTAATCCTAACACTAATGCTGGCCCTAGACAAACTCCTTATCAAAGATAGCGTTAGTGGTTAGTCCTCATCCTTAAGGCCTTTCCTTTAGTAACGTTAAAAGTAAAAAGTAGTGCTTCTATCTAAACCTTGCTCGTCCAAGTAAGTCAACTAAACTAACAATTAAGATTACCATGCTGACAATCTTTAAAGTGCAAGACAAAAACATTTGACAGTCTGAGCTCACCTCATATTGGTTAATAAGGCCATTGGGCTCAACGGGCTCCTCCCACTTCAGGAAGATCATGTCATCCAGCGGGGTAAAGGTGAGCGACTCCGGCGCTATGCCTCCGGGAACTATAAGAAATTGACAGAACAAACATTTGTCGTGGAATTTGAAGTGCTAATCCCATAGTGAGCTTTTGATGTCAATATCACAGGAGTGAATGTCACAGTATAGCTCAGAACAATGCGCCACATGAGACACTCAGACGAGAGAGCAGCAGGCACAGAACATCAGATAAGGACACAGTTAATTCATGAACTGCATCAGTTATGTAAACGCAACACAGACAAAAGAAATAAACTCTAAGAAGGATACGATCATTTTATATCAGTCTTCAGTTGAAATATACTGATGAATATGTCAGAAACTTGCTGGCACACTTGTTCCTGAATGGCATGGGAGAGGACTGTCACTGCGTGAACCCTCAACATTAGCTTCTGTTAACAGTTGTTTGGGCCATTTGGTTACGGCCCCAGTCCCCATGGTCTGTGTGAGCGCTGCACAGAGAAAGACTGTTATGTGAGATTCAGGCTTGAGGCTAAAGCAAGAGCCAAACAGCTGAGTCAACTGTTATTCCTTCAATTGAGTTAGTCTGGAGGAGAGAGTTGCTTATTAAGGCTTTTGGAAGAAGCGTTCATAATTGACATGTACTGTATGTGTGTAGGTTTAGATATATATTTAATCAACTCTATTACAAAAATATTGAAATTGCATTTTAATCTTTAATCTTTTCTTATATCCTTCCCCTGTACCGTATAGATATTTCTCTGAAAATCTTGTTTGTTTTGATTGATTTCTCCCTCGACTGCCATGCAGACGATGTGTGTGCGGCACAAAAGAATAATAGGAGATAAGAAATACAAAATCCTAAAATCCTATCTCAGGGTTGCCAGAGACTCAGATATAAGGTTTTCTCTGTTATGTTATTTTCGTCTAAAAATGCAATGGATCTTTTGTAATGCTGATTCCGCCTCACTCAGATGGTCACCCTCTCTGTATTGTGTTTAAGGATATGCAGAGGAGCTGGTGTTAATGTCATTAATCTCAATGCAGGAAACAGATTGTGGTGCTGTTGAACTGTATTGCATTATAATGAATGACTTTGCGTCTATTATTTTGTCAACCCCAATAATATCAATGAAGAGAGGCTAAATTAAAGAGAAGACATTTTTTTTATTTTATATCCTCTGATGAAAGTAGGATTGATGGCAATACGTTGTTAGACTGCATTGGTTTAGCTCGGTGTATCTAACACACTGAAAACTGAATGCGTATTAATGTTAAAACATACGTCAAAAGACATGTGCAATTTAAACTGTTCCTCTCTGCTTCCATCTTTTCTGCAAGCTGCACAAGAGACTTACTGTCTTCCTCGGTCTGGAAAGTGACCTCTCTGCCCTCTTTCTTTCCCTCGGGGTTTGCCAGTGACAGACGGACATGGAGGCCGTGGTAGGGTGGCAGATCACGCAGTGTGAAGCGTGAAGCGTTGTGTTCCACTGCCAGGCACTCGCGCACAGTGGTGTTGTGGCCTCCGCCGCCTCCCGCCGTGGTGTAGCGGTAGCACAGGGACACTGAGTAGGTGTGGCAGCGTGTCAGGTTGAACGCCAGATTCTCCCACTGCAGGGACAACTGCCTGGACTGGATATCTGTGGCTGCGAGGCCCCGCAATGCACGCATGGGCTCTGGGAGGGAGGAAGATTGAAGAAGGGAAAACATTGAGTAATAAAGAAAGCAGAGACAAAAACAAGCAAAGGCATTAAGGGAAGATCTAAAGGCATAATAATGAATTCTAGAAAATTAAACCAGAGGTGACTTCATTTTATTGTGAAACATGTGATTTCCTGGCATACCCAGCATATAACACTGTCACTGATCCCAGGACTGCCCTCGCAGTTTTCCGCTTGTTTCACTCCTAGATGCCACGATATTGCCCCGCCACAACATGGAGGTTGGCAGTTTGCTGCCAGCACAACACACCCACATCCCCCTTGGCAGAGCAAGAACTTGTGCCAATTGTGCTAATTAATTGGACAGGCTGCGGGTTGCTGTCACACCAGTCCCCGCCTCTGTGTCGCTGAGCAAATTGACTATCCAATAGTTATGTCTTTGCCCTGAGGTTTAATCCACACACAAAAAAATGCCAGTGGACACTCTACAAGGACACTCACTTCCGCTGGTCACTTTTACTTCAGGGTCATCGTGATAGCCAGTTGTATTTTTAGAAGGCACCAAGTTAATTCTGGTCACTGCCGGGTTAACCCCCGACTTTCTCTGACGAAAAAGAACAACAGCTCTGTCTTTGATATCCCCCTCAAATGTAATGGCTAGCTGAAAGATAAAGAGAGTCTCTATACGCAGAAGCACAGACCAGCCAGTGTTCAAGAGGATGTCTGAAAACTGAAGAGAGGCTGAGTTAAGCCAAGGACATCCTCCTCAGTATCAATGGAGGCATTTATCAGTGGCCATTATTAACACAGTCAACTCCTTTTTGTCAAAGCAATATGCTTCATTATGTATTGTATTGCTTTATTCCTTTAAAAGGGCGTGTTGAGTAATGGGCCAGGGAGGCAGGTAATGACAGCAGAGATATGGGGTACAGAGGGAGATCATTGGAGTTTGAGGTTACTGGCCAAGGTCTTCATTCCTGTACTGACTCAGTGGGATTCTCACTACAGCATCACTTAACAGGGTCTAATGCACTAAAACAAGAATTATCAAAGAAAATTGATCTGAAAGTAGCTTGCAAGGACACATAGATACACTTTTGCTGTGTAAAATAATGATTAAGCCCCCTCTCTATCTTTTCTTTATATCCCTTTTCAACTTCCATTTATTTATATCTATTTGTACATGTGGACATGGTCCAACACACAAACATCTGCATGCCACTGTAATAAAAGATATGACAGCCCTATACCCAGATTGTTACTCACTTATTACTGCCTATGGTAGAGAAATTATTTTAAAGTAAAATTGTATGACACTTCCAATCTATACTGAAGGTTTCTGCAGTCACCGGCTTTCTCTTTTCATTTGCTGTATGGCATCTCATACCAGACGGACATATGACCAGAGCACCGATCAGAACCTCACCCAGACTAATGGCACGTCAGAGTAATTGCAAAGTAGTACACTGTAGCCAGCAAGAAATGTCAATGTTCCATTGTTTAGTGTAACTGAGGATTGTCTTAATGGTGCAATTGATAGTCTGCGCAGTCTAAGAGCTAAATAAAGAGAGGCATTTAACTGCTGAGTTGATGAAAGCGCCGCCATAGAGGCCACAGTGTGCTCATTGTGGCTTTTCTCAAAGTGGACATTTGTGCCAACCCCTTCCCTTTGCCTCGTCCTATTTGTGTGTATGCCACGGGCACCCGTTCTCTGGCACCCTGTGGCGCGAACACTGCAGCCACCCCAACATGGCCAAAAGCCCAGAGCACCATGTTGATCCTTGGAGATTGGAAGTTAGAGTAGATGTGACAGGTTCTGGTTTATTATCTCCCCTAAAACTGTGAGATGGGACTGCAGCAGGACGGAGCAGAGTTGCCGTAGACCGCATGCGTCGGTGGAGGGTATCTGCACTGACTGTGTCAGACGGGGAAAACCAAATTGATACGGACATGCCCGCCTTTACCCATGTGCGAGCGAAAACACAAGCGCACATGAATCCAAGCACCCCCAGATGTAAACATACAGGGAGTTGTGGCTCAGAATGGAAGACATGATGGACGACATGCCAAGAAAAGGCAAAGCACTTGTGTTCCTAATGTGTCTATTTTTAGTCAGGCTCCCTCTAACAGACCAAGAGCATCTTGGGCAGAGGCTTTCCAGAAGGTTCAGTAACCCGGCAGCAGGTGGAAGCCCATTAACGTAGTTCGGGGACCACCTGCAATACAAACGCCCGCCTCTCCTCTGTGATTTACTTGAGGGGCTTCAAGCTGTGCTAATGCACCGTGCTGATAATCACAGCAATGGCTCATCAAGCACACCTGGATGGCCACCAGAGCCAGGCAGAGACCATGTTCACATTCACGGTCATTAGTTTTACAGCAGCCGTACGAGGACAGCTCGACTGCACGAGGATGCCTATGTGCACGCCGGCTCGCCAACATGTTTGGGAAGGAGGGAAATGTTCAGCATGACCATGGAAGAGTGAGATTAGTCACAGTGGCGAGACACAGCTCCTGGAGAGGAAATTCACTTCCTTCCTAACTATAGCGACGGTTCCAAATTTCCCTTCTGTTCGCCGGATAATTACCACCTCGCTGATATCACCGCAGCACCCCCACTATCTATTTCCTCCTCCTTAAACCTAATCAGGCCAACAGCAAGGTTGGACAATTAGGATTCAGCGGTGGAATGGGGGGTCAGCAGGGTTAGCGGAGACCAGATGGTTTGGAGGCTGACCAGGGGGAGCTCTGTTGTCTCCTGCAGGGTCACGCAGGTGCGATACACCAGGTGGAAGAGGTTTACAGTGCTGCAGCTTACTGTAAAGTGTATAACACATCAATACGCCAGGTAAGAGCTGTGAAAACTGAAAGACAGAACAACTAAACTAATTTCACCTATACTGCCTCTGTATCGAACTAGTACTGCATCTAAATGACCCATTTAACAGATCAGCAAACACAGCAGCATCACTTATCCTACACATGGTTGAACAAGCTAATGTCACAGTGGTTGAAATGTAAAGTCATTAAAGGCTGACTTTAGTGACTTTCACAAACACCGATACCAGCAACTGGGCGATTGCTGTACGCCCGACTCACTTTGAAAAACTACCAAACTGCAGCCCCCCCCCCCCCCCCCCACACACACACACACTCTCACTACTCTTGCTATAGGATTCTTCGACTTTTTTTATTGTGAATTTTCTGTGTCTCTTGGGTTGGGGTGGGGCGGGAGGGATCGGGGTGGGGGTGGGGGTGGTGGGGGAGGGCTGTGAGCGCACTCATGGCGCCCTGATGAATGGGGGGTGTCTTTGGCTGTTGAAAGAGGAGAGTAGCTTTAATATGTCATTGGAGAGGGGGCCAGAGAGCCTCTACTGAAGCAGTGTAGGGAGATATGTGAGGGATGGTGTGTGGCAGGAAGAGACCGTTGGGCTTAGAAAAGAGTGATGACCATGGAAGACTCAAATCCACAGACTGCCTTTGGGTAACACAAAGCTCTTCATTTTGTGTGCCTGTGAGCGCTGTGCACGCATTGCAGATGCAGGCAGCGGTAATGACTGTGTGCATCTCCATCAACAGAGTACTCTATATATATATATATATATATATATATATATATATATATATATATATACACACAGTATATATATCTATATATATAGATAGATAGATAGATAGATAAGGTAGAATGAAAAACTGTTTTTTATACGGATAAAACAAGAAATTTTAAATTACATTGGGTTTTGGGAATTTATCATTATCAATACTAAATAATGTAGTAATATAACCTGCAAATCCAGCACTTATTTTAAAACCATTTACAGCTCGTATCTGTGTTAACTGGGATTGATATGTCTCGTCCACCTTCACCTACAAATTCTTGTCCATTTATTTCTTCTCCTTTTTTTTGTTTGTGCCAAAAATGTCTGTCCTCTTCAGTAGATACCAAAGAAGCCTGCTTTAGGCCAGTCGCTGTCGTCAGCCAGCTGTTATCTTTTAAATAACAGTCAAACCAATATTGCAGTGCTGGCAGCGAAAAAAGTCTTCCTTTCAGTCTCCTCAGCTCCAGAGTTCAGAGAACGCCATTGATAGCGAATGTGTTTTTTCTTAAGAGATAAGTGTATGCAGCGACCGGGTCACAACTTGTCTATCAGCTCCTCTCTGATTGAATTTTAGCAGATTATCGTGACAGATTCAGCCCCATAATGTATAACTCTTTGAAGTTTCGGGGGTGTTGCTGTTGGGCTCTGGTACTTTGAGCTGTGAATTGTTCATGGAATTAATTAATTAAGAATTAAGTGCAAAGAAGACATAGTTATCGGTATTATTTTAATCTAGATTAAATCTATAAGCCTGTGCAATTTAGAAAATCACAGAGCAGCGTCCTGGTACAGGTTGCATTGAAGGCCCATGCTGATCCATGCTTGTGGTTTCTACCAAACAGCCAGGTGTTCAACACACTGAATTCCCTTATCCGGAGATCTATCTTAACAGTGCACACTGTAATTCCCCTAAGCACAACACATTGCATAATGAGTCCTTTTTTCAGAGGATTGTCTCTGCCCAATCAAAAAATAAAAATCTCATATTTGGCAAGACAAACACAAAACCCCAAACGGGAATAGAGTAAACATACTTTCAGATTCAGATACAGCTGACAATTGTAGTAAACAATACTGCATAATTCAGCAATAATAAAAGTTGGGTGGTGCGTTTTCAGCTGACCAGCGAACAGCAGTTTGCAGAAGCAATAGTAAGAGTTTGACACACAAGAGGATTAGAGGGATAAGAAAGAAAACTAAATCACGTATATTTCTTTCTGATTTGTCTTTTTTCTCGTGAAATAAAATACTTTAACCTCTAAAAATTCTGAACACTTGTACACTAACACCGCAACCCACCATAACTGCATTAATGCGGCCACGCCCTGTCCAGCTGGACAGTGTTGTTTTAAGCTCACCTGCACACTTGGTCCTGCTCACGAGAGGCGGTCCAGGTGGGCCGGTTCCTCCCTCTCCGGGCCGAGTCAAAAGCACACTGATGTGGTACTCTGTGTCTGGATCCAGGTGCCACAGCTTATAGGTGACCATGTTGACTCCGTGCACCTCTGACCACGGGGACTGGTTGGCGCGGTACTCAATCTCCTTCCTGATAATGGGGCCATCTCCCAGGATAGAGTTGGTGTTGAGCTGGATGATTAGGTAAGTTGAGCCGCCGCGCAGCAGCTGGGGTGGCGCAATGGGGGATGGAGGCACTGTCGGAAGAAATGAAAAGCAGTGTTTCTTACGTTTTCCTGTTCAAACACAAGTTTATATTGTTAAAGGCATTTGCTGGCAGGCCCATAGCACTGCTCACAATCTAGGGAGGTAAAGTTGTGGTATTAATTGTATTAATTTGTATTTATTACTATGTTTAAAGCCCACCGAAACTTAAATGACTCCCCAGAGACTGCAGGATGTGAGCAGGTCAAACTGCGTCCAAATAGCAGCTTAGTCATACATATTAACAAGGCATTTAAAGCCCGTATATATTTTTGGGAAAATGGTGAAAGAAAAAGCAGCTCTGCATGCAGTGCATTGAATGTGTATGATCTTTGTAGCTGAAGGATTAAGTGGTGTACATCTTTTTCTCTGACTGAGTGTTCAGTCCTCAGAGCTGGTAACCATGATGAAAGAGGAGACTCTGCATCACTGTCGGAAAAGATTGCCAAACTAAGGATTAATTCCAGAGCCCACCGGTCAAATGTCACTTACTGGCAGATCCAAGCCACTGAACAATTACACGGGCAACAGTGTGAGGGAGGGAAGGGAATGCAAAAGAAATGAGGACAAAGCATGAGAAAAGATCAGAGTTAGATCTGTGGCTGTGACTAATCCTTCATCCGGCAGAGGCGCCTCAGTCTTTTATGGCGCTCCTCTCTGTGAGCTTTCAACATTACGAGCCCCTCACCTCTACTCCCAGCTGCTTCTCTTTGCCTTGACTTAGCCTGCAGCAGCTCATCTCTGGGCTGTCAATGACTGCATTCATAATGAAAGGCCAAATTTAGGCCCAAGGGTAAGCAGCCAGTGGGGACAAATTTAATAATAACTCACTTATTTATTTTTAAAGTTCACAGCTCAGCTTTATTTTGTTCATTTTTCACTATTATTTCACTTTATTATTTCTCAGTGTATTATTAGTTGTCATTGTCATTGTTTCCCTCTCTATACAGAGCTATAGAGTGCTGCCAGGATAACATACTTTTGATGGACAACCACGAAGCATTGCAGCAGTTCCCTCAAAGAAAAAGCGGGGGGGATTCTTTATTGGATTTTGGATTATTGCAGGAAATAAGATGACGTTGTGTAGTCTCATTTAGCCAAAAGTTAGCTTGCACCTTTTAAAACACATAACTTTCAAATTCACGAGAGGGATATCGACTGACGCATTTCATATCGTAGCACAAAATGTTAAAATCTTTTAAACTTGTATAAACCACAGACCATATTTCAGGCATCTAACCAAAAAGACAATTAAAAAAAACAATGAGTTCCAGAGGAGGGAACTGTACGTGCTAAAATGTTAACTCATTTCCACGTTTTAGGACTCATTCCTGCAGCACTCTGTTCTCAAACTAAACATTGCTCTCTGGTTAATTATGGAGACTCATGCTTTAAGAGGATCAAACTGTAATATGGGGCCAAAACAAAAGCCACAAGAGAAATATGAGAATATTGTATTCATTATGTGGGCACGTAGCGGTCCTCTGTAGGGCAATAAGAGAGCTTCATCATGATTCCTACATTCAATCCTACGAAGTTACAATTAGTGGTTCCAACTCATTAAGGGAATAAATAGGCTCTTCGTAACGGGGCAGTATGGGGAAAGGAATTCATTAAAGTCTCATTAAGGTGGAACAGGGTCACAGGCAGTCTATTCGAACATGACTTACAACCGGCCATCACACAGAATGAGCTTTGTCATAAATAACATCTTTGTCATGATTAAAAACTATAATCACTACCTCGCCATTGTGTGTTTCCATCAACCAGTCAAGTTGTTGTTTACATCCACATCTCCACTCATATAATATATGTAGTGGAAACGTTGAAGGAATTTAATAAAAAGGTATTAGGTGTATTTGTTTGGTGAAATGAAAGCCCAGTGAAACACATGCTGTCTTCACTGAGACGATTGTTTTCAGAGGAGTACAAAGGACTGGTGGAGAACGACGTCACATGGTGCAACGACAACCACCTAAAGTTCAATGTCAGCAAAACCAAGGGGCCTGTTGTTGTCCAGGGAGAGAAAGGGAAGAGGGTTGACTCATACAAGTACCTTGGGTCCAACTCAATACAAAAACAGGGTGCTGCAGATCTCCTATCAGTCTATAGTAGCCAGTGCTCTGGTCTCCGCAGTGGTGTGCTGGGTTGTTGGCATTGAGCCATTGAGGCTTGGAGGTCAGCAGTGTCAACAAGCTGTGAAGGAAGGCCAGCTAGGTGACCAAGTTGAAACTGGTGAGTGCGGAGGCAGTAGCGTAGAGGAGCACAAGGGCAAAAATAAAAGCCATCTTGGATAGCCCTTCTCACCCTCTCTACAATGAGCGGTGGGAGATTGGCAGTTTCTTGCAAAGAGTAAGAATGACAAGATTGAAGCCTGCGAACTGTTCCTCCTCCGAGTCAAGGGTCTAAGGATGGAGGATGTTGTTAGCTGTACAGAATGTGAAGCCCCTTGTAGATGTGTGATATAGGGGAATATTAAAAAAGAAATGGCTTGACTTGATTTCTTTTAAAGCTTTGTTATTCTTCTGTATGTCTAAATGTGTGTATGTTCATTGAGAGGAACAACAAACACAATCAAGGTCCTTGTATGTGTTCAAATGCTTGGCCTAAAAAAGTTGACCACAAAGACGACAATGCTTCAAATAGCTACAAATGCTAAAATGTGGAGGCTTCATCCAATTGCTGTAGAGACATTTAAAAAGCAACCATACATGTCAACCTGCTATTAGTGTTCGAGGAAAGTAAAGGGATCGTCCAATCATTCAAAAACATCATCTTGGGATTAAGAATGTCCGTCCACAATTTGATGGCAATCCATGAGACAGGTGTTGAGCTATTTCCAACTAATTGATCCACAGACCGACAACGTACAGACCTATATAACCATTAATACACTGTGTCATTTAATAGATGTAATATCAGGAGGACCATACAGTAGAGGACAAGAAGATTAGGAATCTTTCATATTCTTATTTCCCCTTCTCAACCTTCATTTGCTGAGGGCTAGAGTTTGTTATGCCATCAAACCATCCCACAGCCGTGTCATTACTATGCTGTCAAAGTGGTGTCAGGCTGTGGGGTAGGAGTGAGTAATGGTAGTGAGGTCACCATCTGTGGTACGTGATATGACAGGGGCTGCAGGAGTCCAAGTCAAGTGAACAGCTCTTTGACAGAGAGCTGAGTATGGCAGCCTATTTGACAACCCCAGCTCAGAAAACAACACGTCGGGGGAGATTTCATTTGCTATCCAAAGAGCCTTTGTGTGTGTCGAGCATCGTACAATTTGGGCTTTGTGAATTGAAATCAGTGTGTCTGGGATTTCAGCCATTATGCACAAAGGATGTCCTATGGGTGATTTGAAATGTGTTCATACGAGTGGCTAGTGTAATCAATTTCATTTTTACTTCTCCTTCGAATCACACGCAGTAATCTACTGTGACCGAGAAGAGCGGAAAAAATCCTGTTATCACAAGAACGGCAGGAAAAGGGATGGTTGGGATGAGAGAACCCAAAAGGGGCGAGAAAGACCAACAAGAGACAAATAAAGAGAGAGTGTTTACCTTTGACAACAAGTTCAGCAAAGTTTGAGACCCCAGAGCCCCTGGGGGACTGAGTGACACAGCGGTAAAGGTCTTGATCCGTTCGCAGGACGCCGTCTAGCTGGAAGGATACCACAAAGCGCCGGTGACTCAAGTGCTTGACTGATGCCGTTGTTAAAATGTCCCCATTGTGTCTCTGAAAAGCAGGAAAAGACAGGGTCACACAGGGTAACCCACACAGGTACATGTCATTTCATACAGTGTACCGTGTACCATAGCTACACACACACACACACACACACACACACACACACAAAAATATACACAGCTGGAAAAATAAGCAGCAAAAGCCAAGAAAGCCAAGCTGTCATAGTCCCCAGTAGAGGTCAAGCTCCCAAACCCTGGATCCCCTATTACGCGCACATGCATAGACACACACACCTATAGACCTACACACACACACACACACACAGTATTAAATACCTATTAAGTAGCCCTTGTATTCAGTTATTGCTCAGAAAACCCCCGAGAGACATCGGCATTAATGCAGCAAAACACGCTTAAATTACTGCTATGTGGGTCAGTTCTTATTCGAGCTGTGTGATTAAAAAGGAGGATTGTCCAATTGTGTGTAATTTAATTAGAATGGCAGGACCATGCCTCTGATTTAAAATCAGGTAATATGACGATCAGACATGCTTTAATAAAACAAATACAAATAATTGTGATTACGAGGGACGTGTCATGAGCGTTGTCCCTTAATGGAGCCCGTCTACAACCATAGCCGTCCTCGGTGTGCAATGTTATTGCACCAAAACATTTAACTGCTCAGCGGTTCGAATTGGGAGACAGATGGGCTTTGATGCATTAAGGTTTAATCAGTTTAGTAAATAGGCTAACGGATGAGGAGCAGCATGTAGAATGTTTTTTAGGAGAAAAAGAGACAGTGGAAATGGCTGTAAAACAACTGCTGGTTTTAGCATAAAAAGGAGAGTCTGAAAGCAGAGACGGAACATAAACAAAAGTGAGTTGGGGCAGAAAGTAGGAAACGGGAAAATAGGGCTCGAGAAAAAGTGTGATTCCAATTAATGTTGCATGATGCACCTTGCTGTTGCGCCGTGAGAGGCATTTCTCACATTGTTCCACACCATTAAAACCACTAGCATCTGTCAAGTCCACATATTCTCAACTAATCACATTGGATCTGACATTTTTCTCCTCATGCTTTCGGGCCATTCTCTTTGTGTGAAATGGTGGACATTAATCTTGAATCATATCCTTTTGATCTGCCATTTTGAACAGAAACCAAAGAATGCGAGCATGCTGGGATTAACAAGGACGCCTTTGGGTTATGCTCGGCCATCTCGGGCCTTTGTTGTGCTTCTGATTTGGGCCTTTCCAAAGCACAGGCCACACAAACCTCGGGTCGAGCCTTCGCAAACAAACACATAAACACACACCCTCTGATTGGGGTTAAGCAGGCAATTAATCTTGTGACCACAAAGAAATAAAAAACCTCTCAATCATACTCTGCTGCATCCTCCCCTTTTCTTTTTACAGTATTACCGAGCATGTGTATTACAAAAAAAGGAGGCAGGGGAAATCAGGATGAATAAAAAAAAAAAAAGCATGAGCTCACTTAATGCTACTTAAACAATCTGGCTGTGGCTAATTGGCGAGGAAAAAACAAAACGATCAGCTAATCTGGCAGGCGTGTGCCGCCAAGACTGCACTGCAGCTGGTATGGCAGACAAGAGGGCACAACAACGGGAAACAACAGTGATGCGAGTCTATACAAAGAAAATGGGTCAGACAGACATGTGTGAGACAGACGGAGCAGACGGAGGTATGGTGAAGAGGACAGTAAAAGGCAGAGGAGAGGAAGAGAAGGCGCAGCATTCCCATGGCCTGGAGATCTCCTTCCAGCAGACGCCTGTATGGTTATGCCAGCTAATTACCCAAAGTATTTGTCTTCATCCTTGTGTTGTGACCAAATGGCTGGTTTGATTGAGTGTTCAGAGAGATTCTGAATGAGGATTGTTTCAATTACATAAATCACACATCCCAGATTCAAACAATACTGAGGTCAGACATGATTGACACTAGCTGTAATGGGGGGTAAGATGTTTGGAAAAAGTAGTGATTGTGTGGCTGCAGAGGAACCTTTTAGCCCTACAGCATTATGCCGTTTGGTCCTTTAATCAGGGCAACATAAAGAGTTATTCCCCACCAGAGGAAGACCCGCGTGCCCCGTCTGACCTTCATTCTAGATGAAAAGACAGATATCTAAAACACAGCACATGATTTGAATAAAAACAGGAGGCAGTGAAGAAAAAGCAGCGAATGCTATGATCCTATAAGCAATGCAACTTTTCAAAGGCAAGGGGAGGCTTCAAGGCCTTCATGGCCTTCACAGCAAAAACTCTGTCTGCAATCCTCATTTAAGCACAAGCACGTTTTGGACACTTAATGATTCAAAAACAGAAAAAAAACCTTGTTGCGATGCTTATTCAGTGAAACCCCCTCCACTTAAAATGCAGTGTTGTTTGTAGAGAGTTGAATTAAGTCTTCAACGAGCTATGAGTAATCAAACAGATCACTACACAGAGAGTCAAAAAGACAAAGAGACACAAAGAGTTGCAATAGAACTACACACAAAACAAACACAAACACAAATAAAGAGAGGCAAATTGACCACAGAGAAACAGAAAATGATCACAAAAAGACAAAAACACACTAAACAACCACAAAGACCCTCACAACTACAGCAAGGAGACCCCCAACGCCTAAAAAAAAAAGAGTTGTTTTGTGTCTCTTTCAGTCTGGGTGTATTGCTGCTTTTTAGGAGAGGTGAGGGGCCTTTCACATGTCCATGCCCAGGGGCCAATCTCCAATCTGTCCATGAACTGAAATACCTCTAAAATATAGAAGATCCAGTCTCAAACTGCTATTTTCCATGTTGATGGTTTTGAAAGTACAGAATACAAAACAACAAACTTCCATAATTCTACCACTAAACCACTGACCTCCAGTAGGAACTGCTCAGCCTCTGATGCTCTTCCAGCTGCAACACACTGAAAAGTAGCATTTTGCCCAGCATTGACCTCCTCATCTCCGAGCCTGGAGAAGTGCGGCGCCTTATCTAAAGAGACAGACAGAGAGGAACACAGTGAGATCAAAAGTCATTTACCATTCAGCCTGTTCACAATGGCATTCAGTTACCGAACAGAACATTTTATCAAGGCCTTTTCTTTTCAAATACATGAACAGAAATGTCAGGCATCATCCGATGTTTGTGCATACTTAATTAAAGATCACAAATGTGCATCAAAAACAAAAGCAGTTTTTCAGTTGAAGGTTTGAAGCAGCACTAAACTTGAGTAACAACGTTCTATTCAAATTAAATTCATAAATATTAATACTTATGACCTAACATTTTAACTCCTTTATCCTTAAACAAACTTTTTTTATTTCTCATAGCAGTATGCAAAAATGAATTTACAAATAAAGTTACTGGAAGAAAACAAAAACAAGCAAAGCATATAAAAGTGTAGAAGTAAGTAATAGAAAGTGTATCTATCGAGTTGTTTGTGTTGCTGTATTTGAGAGTGGAGGTTAGAAGATGTTGCATTGCTTTCCACTTCCAGATTCTCCAGACACATCAGAACCTATTGTGGACCTGTACTGTACGCCCATGGTAACGTTGAAATCAATTGAAATAATGAAATAAAAAAATAAAATAAAAACACACTGTTTGAATAAGACAAAAAGTGTGTAAATACATGTGTTGAGAGGGTCACACAAAATGAGAATCGAGGCGATGTGAGCAGAATGTGGGAGTGAATCTGCAGAAGAAAAGCCACAGAGTAAAGCATCAATCCTCCACATCTCGACTAATAATGTCCCAGCATGCTGAGCGAAGCTGCCAATGAGTCAGTGTGTGGGAGTAGCCCTCTCACCCAACTCCGTGATTAACAATAGTGCTGTGAGAACCAGACCCCTGCGGAGGCAAATCACTGGGTAAATACCGACAGCAATGCCTGAGAAATGGGGGTAGGACATGTCGACGTGTCACTCTGGATGAATGACAGGAAGAGATGGCAGAGCAGCGGTGAAGCAAATGTTTGGGTCCCACACATCTCCGGCTTGGTTTTGCACAACATTATGTTGTTATGTAGCAAGGGTGTGGGGGGGGGGGCAAAGTGTAGATCTGGTTTGTTTACAATAAGTAGTATGGGGGGTTGCCTTTGAGTGAGTCTCCCTCCAAAGGTTAGTTCATAATTCATGCCTGAGAGCCAAACATAAACAAACACTGAAATGAGTGTGAATGGGAAAGAAAAAGTGTCCCCACAGTTGGCAATAACTGTTGTGTTAGAGTGTCAGATGTTATTCTCAGGACTCTTTAGCATGATAAATATTTAATTGGAGTGCAGCACTGAATTCAGAGTCACAGACTAAGACTCAGGAGAAGAAAACAGAAAAAGTCAACCTTGCTTTCACCAGAATTGACAAAAAGGGACATTTTAAATTTCACTTCGCTTCGGGTTTTCACTCCGTCTTCCTCCCTCGCACGCGTTATCTGCCAACTAATGCAGCCTGGCCATGTGCCACATCATAAGGCATGTACAGGTCTCGATGAGAGTCTTAATTATTTAATGGCCGCAGTGGGAGCATTCAGAAGATGCCATCTGCTGTCTCGGGGTGACTGACTGGGTGGTACGCATACAGCACGCTGCGACCAATCTCACAGCCGGTGTTCAACACTATTGTGATAACAGTAGGGGATATGTAAATATTAACAGGGAGATAACGCTGAATCTCTGTGTCAAATATATCCATCAAGCTTGTGCCAGTTATATATGTCACTTGAAAGCAGGGTGGACCAATGGCATTTAATGTGCTTTGAGCCCTCGTGTTCAGCAGTGGGTTGTACACGCCACAGAGTGTGACACTGTAAGACTTTGTCCAGGTATTAAGGGACTCAGTGAATATGTTTTACTCAAGCTCCTCAGGGGATAACAACACATTGAACCCCAACCCTCACTGACACAAAAAGAGCTCCGCTGCTGGGAGCCATTGGAAACACCATGAACATTCTCATAAAGCTTTAAAAGGCAGTGCTTGATGGGAAAAGCCCCTCTGTGCACAGTGACGTATGACAAAAAGCTACAGCGCACTTCCAGTCAGGCAAGGGAACATGGACGCCGCGTTCAGAGAAAGAATTAAAGATTTCACTGATTAACAAATCAAGGTGGGTGTCAAGCGAGGCTGGAGGCTGGAGTCTGGAGGCAGGTGTGTTTTCAGGTGGGGAGTGTTGGCATTTGGGTGTCACACTGTTTTAATAGCCCTTCTGTTGGCGCTGGATGCCTCAGGACAACCTGCAATACTAATATAGAAGGTCGATCAGCCATCACTCTTCTTCGTATCATATTGAAATACATATTTCCCTCAAAACCTCTTCTATTTTTTTTCTTTCTCCAGCACCTCCTGTAATTACAATTCATTGTCAGAAGTGGCACTTACAGCAGGGGTAGTTGAGCACCATGATGTCATCTATGGCAATGTAGCCTCGCCGCTCTCTGGAAACAGTTGCCTCAATCAGTACCTGCAAGAGTGAAGCCAACGGTGAATGCGCGATGAACAGATTTTAATTCATAACCAGAACAGCTAAAGCATACACTTGCGATTAACCTAATGCTCCCGAAGCTGAAGTGTTGCAAGCAATTTTCTGAAGAACATTGAGGGCTGTATGAATTCAAATGCTCGCGTCCCACTTTCGGTGACAGACACATTATTTACAAACAAGCCCGTCACCACATGGTTGCACATCCGCTGACCCAAAACCGAAAAGCTAGACAATGAGAGAAACAAGACAAAGACAGGAGCATAAAAACAGGAAGATGGATAAGTTTTGCCTGAGTCCGCAGGGCCAAGAGAAATAATAGCTTTATCAGGAGGCACACAATGTGGCGCGTGACTCATGTGCTCTATTCCACATTCAGGGTACAGGCTGCTGTGAAGCCATAACAGCAGATAATACAGCCTGCACAGGGCCACGAGACTCAGGGGAGGACAAAGCTCCATACTGTCCTGTGGAACAATAAGCTGGATGAGCAGCCGGCTCTCATGAAACCTAATCAATATCAAATCGCCATCCTTAGTAATAGGGAGAGAGTTATGAGACACAGGGGTGATGCTTGTTTTCACAGCACCAAGGACAGTCTCCTATCCTCACATTTGATGGAAGGCCAGCTTTGAGTTATTGTTTCTCATAATCCTCTGACCAAATGATTACAACATGTTTCCTATCACCGGGTCTTGATTTGTACTGAGAGCGCCACAGCCACACTCAGACTCCCTTATGTCCACGGAGCTACTTTAAATGTGTGTGTCTGGCGTCTGTGTTTACACGCAGGTGCAGCGGAAATGGGTCGTACAAGAGTGAAGCTCAAACTTCTCAAAGGTATGGAACTGAATCCAGTTGCAGCGGCTTCACCCGTGACCTTTTGTGTTGCAGAATGAATACACTGAGGCTGGGTATCAGACATGTGGTACTGGCATTTCAGTGCCAAAACAGAAAGAACATTGGAGACAGTAGTTTGACCAAGAAATCTTAAGGTCCTCCAAAAAAGCCTGTTAAAAAATGATAACTGCATCCCATAGTCTATCGAAGATAATAAAGTTTTCTTATTATCTTTCATGGAAAAAAAATTAAGTGGGCCTTCAAATCCATCTAAACCCGTGTTTCAAACTCCATCCAGAGGAAAACCGTGAGACGTGATTGGAAATTCAGCAAAAGGCTAAAAAGCGAGCAAAGATTTTCTTTTGATACCTCACTTTGATGGATATTAAAATGATTTGCAAAAAAAAAAAAATTATCAAGTGCATCAAACATAGACATGCCATTACAACAGAGACAGATTAGAGTGGCTTTTAACTGTACTTTTTCTGCACTGTCTGTCAATTTTGTATTGGCGCCGGTGTGATATTTCAGTTTCAGTGCCAAAAACATATGGTCCATAACCTAGCTTGACCAAAGATTTGACGATGGAGTTATGTTTCAAACTCCATCTGTGAGATATAGTTGAAAGCTCAGGATACATTTTTTGAGACCTCGCTTTGCGGTATATGAAAAGGAATTTATAAGAATTCTTTCTCTTTTTCCCAAAATAAGCTTCTAAAGCAACAATGTCAGCAAAAATGAGTGTTACAACATCCCTTGCCATGCAGGAACCCTGAAGGCACCTAGACCGACACATAATGATGGGATGTGGGAAGATTTGGGTCAGCTAAAAGACTCCTGACAGAAAGAGACGCAGGAAGCCAGGCATGCTGAGAGGAGAGAGGGGAGGCTAGAAGGTTGACAGAGGGAGAGGTGAGGAGGAAGCAGGAGGAACGGTCCTGGCTGCTGGGTCGAACTGTTGAACCCTGTGTGTGACCCTGCTCTGCCTGTAACTGGTTGCTCTCCTCCGGCTCAGAGAGGAACAGTCAGGCTAATCTTCTTCTGCCAGAGTCAATGTTCCTGTTTGTTCCCAGATACCACTGGAACCTGAGCCGGAACAAGACAACACTGCTTTTAAAACGGGAACATTAACATGTCCACTTTTCATCATTTCCATTATCCCCTGTTTCAAGCGGTCTATTTTCTATAAAAGACCTCTTCCCTCAATTCATTCTTCCTATATTCATTTGTTCATTGTCGTGCTTTGTTTCTTTTGCTGTCCATCTTTTTCTCTTGCCGCCTTGCCTCCCTCCTTCCCTTCTATTCTGCAGCTGAATACAACTGCATAAAACTACACTATTTAAAGCAATGATTAAAGCACAATATCCTTCAATGTGTGGACCTGAATTAGCCGTGTAAATACACACAGCGCCGTGCCATCAGACTGGCATCAAAAGTAGCCGGAAAACACTGATTGGGCTTGATGCTATACACAGAAGAGAGAACAATGTCTAGAAAGTCTAATTGAAATTGCTATTACTCTCTGCTGAGCTAAAACACTCAATAAGAGATTGATTACTGGTTAATCATCACTCTTTTTAGCCATTAGGATAGGAGGTTATTAAGAGGGAGACATTTAGAGCATTTGTTTCAATAAACAACCTTCCCCATATTTTTATTGAAAGCCACTTTGACAAAGAAATTTTCTATAGGCCTGAACTTTATTCTAATAAATGGCTTTACTTCCAAAAGATATACAAATGCAGGAACTGGTTTCTGAAGAAAAAAATAAAAAGGCACGCAGTGATTTATGACTGATATAAAATGCACATTAGGAGAACATATTACATTACCCTGCCTTATTGGCTTTTAGAAGCAATTGTTATGTATACAAATCAAGAGATGATTTATATGGCCCTATAAACAAGCTTCTACCTTCCCCACTCCAGTCAGGAGACACCATTAGACGCAGGGCTTTCACTCACCATTAGTCACAGTCACATATAAATAACTTCTTAAATATTCACAGACAAAGGGTCACATGCTGAAGTAAATCTGGTCATGTGGAAAATGTCAAAGGATAACAGTATGTGTCTGACAACATGGTTTAAATCTTAGGAGTCTCAATTTGCTCTCCACAGTATTTCACAGAGGTATTTTCCATAGCCAAAGGCTCAGCTGGCACCACTCTCATTAGACTGAAGTAATGGAAAAAGAAGGTATTCTCGAACAAAGCTGAGCCGTGAGGATTCTCATTTACAAGTCTTTGTTGTGCCGACCGCAATGCAACTTGTTCCTTTTCCTGAAAGAAACAAGTCTAATAAGGAAACAAGATGGAATCACGGGAAACGTTATGAAGTGGGCTACTCTGGTTTAAGAGGTCGAGCAAAACGGGCTACGTGTGCACAGAGCGAGATAAACCAACTCTATGCATCTGCAATGTTTGTTTAAATTTAAGATATTCAAAATGTTAGAAAATACACTTATTCACATTTTTCCCGGGATCTGGATGAGAAGACCGCTTCCGCTCACATGTGTCGTTTGTTAAGTTCAGAACTGGTTAGCCTCGTCGGGCTTAGCATGTAGCATATAGAGCGGAAGCAGGGGGAAACCGCTAGCCATGCTATGTCCAAAGGTAACACACAAACAACAAACAAACAGCACCCCTAAAGCTCACTTATTCACACATTGTATTTCCTCCATAAAAAAGACATGGCCACACGAGGAGTTGTGTGCTGGACTGTTTCTTGGCCCGCACAGTGATTTCCTGAAGGCATGACATCATTGCGGGGTTACCAAACAGTGGTGTTTGAATGTGGATTTGACATGACATGTGAGTATTGTATTAATACCTATCCTAAAAGCAACAACACCCTCAACGGGGAGGGTGTATTGAACGAGGGGGATGAATAATACACACGCAATAGCAACAAGTGGAAAATCTAAAGCAAGGCAGAAGGAAAGCAGGTCTGAGATTCTGACATTTGGAAGGAGACAAAGTTGAGCGATGAAAGTGAGAGACGGTAAAGAGGGGAGGGGGGACATGTCTGCTGGCTGTCTTGGAGGGATAGATAACATCTTTAATATTTGATAACAAGGTTCTCCAGCTATCGCAAACACTTCTACCAGTGAGTCAGAAAGAGAAATATGGCAATGTACACCAGACCAAACACATCTTCAATCGTGATATCTCAAGGTGATCTTGTTCTGTAAGGTTTTCACCCCCAAAATCCATTGCACTCCAAATCCCAATTTCCCAACTGTGATAGGAGAAAATTATGTGTGTAACGCTTCTTCAATGCTTAATGCAAACGGCAGCCTGGTCACAGAGGAAGAAGACTCTGGTGATTTTGGTTCCTTGCTTTTTTAGTATTTGTTTGGGTGATCACAAGAGAACTGATTACTTTTTGTCAAAACATAAACAGTGTCTTACATGTGCCGTAAACAAGGTTTTTCATTACACTCTAGTCTAAATCATGAAAAGAGCAACCTTGGTGGTAATCTCACAGCTATATATATGTGCAGTGCAAAAGGTTAAACTGACATGCTATATCCCTGTGCTGTAGGAAAGGAACTAGGAGCTCTAATATGACCTGAAATCTAATAAGGATTTGAAAACCCTTTTTGAATTGATGTGTGTTCTCCTGGGATTTATTTTACTCAGAGACAAAGATAAGAAGGGCCTCTTCTCCACCTCTGCTTCAAACAAGTGCTTTACTAGTTTAATGACGTGGTAAATCTGCCTACCTATCACTTTAAATCCAAAGTGATTGTATTAGACTTGCTATGGAGCTCATATAACCCAAACCCTGTACTATTTAAAGTCACACAAGCTTCAGCTAATGTGCTTTAGAGCTAAAAATCTCGGATGAATTTCCAGAAACCTTTGTTGAAGCAAACCAGGCTGTAACAGAGTCCTGTTACGGTCCTTATTGTTGTTCTGCTTTCATTACACTGTGGATAGCTAGCATTAAGATGCTCTTAGAGAAACCTCCAGTCCGACACCTCCACATTTACCCGTTTCTGTTTTTTCTGTTTAAAAGAGAGCAGTGACGTGTGGCAAGGCAAGACCTTGTGTCATTGCACAGTGATGAGCTCTTTGACTGCAGAGGGATTAGCAATGTAAGCTGTGGTATGTGTGAGGGGGCAGTTTGTTTTGCTCTCTTTGTACTGAGAAGCAAGCTCAGCTGAGTTAAAGTCAAATGTGGAATGAGAGAGGAGACAAAGAGGAAAAAGCTTTGAATCCTTACGATACATTTTCCCTAATGTTGCCAAAACCCGGTGACCAATTCCCTCAAATTGTAATCCATTACAAGTGGTTATTTAAGATGTTCTATTAAAAAGATGTACTGTCAATACTAATTACAGTGTCAAGCATTTCTTTCCCCTGCACTATTTGTCCTGTCTTCAGAGTCATCTCCTGCTCCTCATAAGCCCTTTAAAAACCTCCTTCTCCTAACAGGAGCCTCTCATCGGAGGATGCAGAACAATTGTGACTCACCTCTTGGCCATCATTATTTACCGGGATGCTTACAGAACAAGACACAACTGTAACAAAGAGATCACAGCTCAGCTCTGACTGTATCCATCAGCAGCGAAGCGCTCCTTAGTAAAAACACTCAACCATTTTCGGCTCACTTATTGTTAAACATTCATCATAAGAGAGACAGCTATTTAATACATTTAATTGGGGCACTGTAAAAGTAATGATTCACACAAAAAATTCCATTAAAATAAAAGACAGTGAGGACCTCATTATTTTGGTTGCACCATTGAGCTAATGAACAGTTTTACTGGCAGGGGTCCTTGCTGGCTTTTTTTATGAGGGGCAAAGCTCAAGAGAAGGTGTGCCAGCCAGAAGCATTGATTAGTAGAGCTCGCAATCCTCTCGTATACTGATTTGTAGCTCGTGAGATAAGACCTGAAAATACAGCAAAGTCTGTACTTACATCCATAACGTAATGGGTTTCCCCCATAAAGTTTTTTTTTTTCCCAAGGTATTTCTAAAAGGCCACGGGTAGTAGGACAGTCAATAATATTGTGTTGTCTGTATTTCAATGAACAACATAAACCTATCTGTGAATACACTTATTCACTTCAAGACTTAGAGTAGAAGAGAATCGATCAAATGTATTTCTAAAGCACATAGAAGAACAACCCACCAAAGTGCTATACAGACCAGAGCAGGTAGCTAGAACCACAGATAAAAGAAACACTGACGTAAACATCCAGATCAATAACATTCTCAGGTCTATATGGAGTGAGAGCCAGGAGGTGATTAGCTGAGCGTAGCTGGACTGGAAACTACGGACCTGTCTCTGTCCAAAGAATCGCATACCAGCCCCTCTAAAGCTCACTAATCCACACGTTGTATCTAGTCGGTTTAAATGTGTTCAACAGCGGCCTGGAAGCTGATGGTCACTGTGAGGTTGAAGTCACTGCTTCCAGCCGGGAAATAGTCCTAATAATAACCCTGTAAAACCACAAGAACTTGTTGTTCTTACACAACAGTTTTTGTGAAGATTCAATACCTTTTATATAATTAATGAGCTTTAGAGGTGCTGTTAGACTTTTTTATGTTCTACCTGTTTCTAGTCTTAATGCTAAACTGTGCTAACATTTCCTGGCACTTGAGTGCAGATATGAGAATCTTCTCATCTAACTCTCAGCTAGAAAAATAATCTGATTATTTCCCATAATATCTGACTTTTCTTTTCCCAGCAAATCCCATAAAGCTTTGACAGTGTACCAGTGGTTGAAACAAAGTCATCTCCACTGTACCTTGGTCAAAGTCCCACGGTATTCAAATATTCTCCTCAGATGTCTGTGTGTTTCTGTATATACAGTACATTGGATGTCTGATCGTATTTTAAGATCAAGTGATGTTGGTAGAATTGTGTCAGCCTACGCCGAGCCCTCTGTTTATACATAGTGAAGGTCAGATCTTGCAGAGCAGAGTAGAATGTAATTAAATTGGTGGAATTGACAGTTCTGGATAAAATGCACAGTAGTCAACTTAATTGCTTTTTGACAGCTCCGCAGCGTTTGCAGAAAAGATTAATTGGATTAATAGATGGATATCCATTGTGCTCACCTGATTATAGCATCTACAGACCACAGCCCATCAGGCACCAACATTAGATGCCAGTCAATGTCTGTCTACTACGAGTAGGCAGCGGCATGTCGAGCAAATTGTTGGATTCGGCTGAATACACAGTACACAGGCTTCAGTAGCTGAAATATCTACTAGGCATGCCCACAAGAGAACTAGTTAGGGCCCTCGAGCACTAACGCTGGCTGGATTCACAGGGGAATCCATGCTAATTAAATTGCAAATGCAAGTAATTAACACCAGATTCACCTCGAGCCTAAAGTGAGTGGTGATCAACAGAGCCTTACTGTGTACCATTGCTCATCTGAACGAGATGTCGGTACATGGTTCTGCAGATCTTAATGACGGGAGAAAAAAAATCTCTTGTGACTGTCAAACTCCTCATTGTCAGAGGTGCATCTTGTTTCATTAACACATCGTAAAATCAAGGACCCATCAGTCACTTGATCACATGTAAGAGTAAAGAATCTCGAACTGAGAGTGACGGAGTTTGTACCTGGTATTCATTAGGCCAGAAGGTGCTGACTGCCAGCTCCACCTGGTGCCACTGCTTGGCATGAGACCCAGACGTGTTCCAAACCGGACTGCCGAGCGGACCCCCGTTGACTCGAACATACGCCCGTAGGGCCCCCGGGCTGTGGCCATCGCGGCTGTACAGGAAGTAGCTGAACTGGACGCAGTGAGTGTCATTTTCACTCAGAGTCTGCAGCAGCAGCTGAGCACGATGACCCACGGCATGCTGGGAAGAGTTCACCAACATATAGGATCCTAAAAAGGAGCAAAATAAATGCATCAGTTAATTTTAGTATTCCAACTTAATGGGTTATCGCAACAGTTTAAAACTTCTGTCATCTGTTAACGGTTTCATACCTGTTGCCATTTCCTGTATGAGGCTAAAGCTTCAGAGAAGAACTCATGTCCTGCATGCCAAATATTACAGGTTTTAAAAGTCAGGACGGTTGATTTTGAAGACAATCTATGTATATCTTAACTAGGAGGTATTGGCTTTTTTAGGCCAAAAAACATTGTAATATTTGTTTTTGTAAATCATTGCATCCCTTCTACACCATATGTCATGTATGGGTCAGAAACAGACGTCATAAACAAGTTTAAGAGCACATTTCAACAACAAGGCAATTCAAAGTGCTTCACATAAAACCATAAAAAGCATCAAAACATAATGCAAAAGAAAACAAGATTTAAAAACAATTAAGAACATTCATTAAAACATGTAAAACACTCAAAAAGCAAGTGGTATGTGTCATGTTGTGTGTTTTCCTCTCCCTCCATGTTTTCCTTTCAGGTGCCCATCAGTGGCCACCTGTACAGGCCAATCCGGCTGCACCTGGGTTCCAGAAGGCCAGCTAGCCAATCAGCTGAGTGGGCCCCGTTATAAAAGAGAGAAGGCCTGAAGAGTTGAGGGGAGTCTTTTGTTTTGATGTACCCACTGACACTGCTAGAGGTGCAGGTTTGTGGTGGGAGGTTGAGGACAGTAGGTAAGTTTGGGGTACCCTGTACATTTGTGCACTCACGTAGGTACTTTGTGTCTAAAACATTAGACTATTGGTTGGTGCTGCCTCTGTATTGTTTTGATGGACTTTTATTAGATAAGCAGGTGAAGCCATTTTGTTTGTTTCTTTCTTAGAGGTAGTTAGCCAGGCCTAGTTTTGTGATCTTGATTTCTTTTGTTTGGCACAACCACAACTGTCCCAACCTCTCCCACTTAGTAGAACTTTTGGGTTGTTTGTTTAAACCGAGGCACAATAAATATTATTTTGAAACCGTTACTCCTCCTTTTGGCTTCTTTTCACTTATTCTTTGACTGCCATGTGTTCGTCTCCCCTAGACCGAGAAGGGGACGTAACACAATAAATAGAATAAAAGTTGCAATGCAGAAATGAGAAATTGATAGATATCATTGAATTTACATTGATTAATAAATGAATCACTTAATAATTTAACTTAAACTTGCGAAAAATAAAAATGAATCACTATAAGATAACATTAAGTATAAATGACACCAGTTTTTATATTGTAAATATGTCCATAGCACAGGTCTTTCAATTGTTACTAGATGTACAGATAACTGTTGACGGTTTGTATATGAGCCATTGGGGGATTTGTGTTAAGCAGACTTATATGAACCAAGGAAAACGTGTCACAAAGGAACAAATCTGCAGGGTGAATCCACAAGAAGGAACAATTGAAGTATTCTCCCCCAACTGATGAGTATGCGGTTGAAAACCGGAAAAGAAATGTTCCCCGTTAAATCTGTGCTCACTAAGGCACTATGTGAATACTGAAGGGAGACACAGACAACAGGTGAGAGATGGGGGAAAAAAAATTCGGCAGACTAAGAGAGAGTTTTTCCCTCTGCAAGGTGACGAACGCCGAGGTAGGAATCGAGATTCACAAAAGCCCCCAAAGCCTTCTCTAATCAGGATAACATAACCCCATTGCCCTTTGCCTAGCATCTGTCCCGCCTTGGGTCTGTGCCCACTAACGTGATTAGCACAACAATGTTGGGAGACCTTCCTGTGTACTCACATAATCAAGCCTGTCGTCTTTGTATGCCAAGGTCTTTCTGTTCTGTCAGCAATGAGCCCGAGAGACCAGACAGTCCCCGCCTCGGCGCCAGGTGTCCTGAAGACATTTATTCTCCACTCCGATGGTATAGCATGCGAATGCTGGATTGTCAGACAGATCATTCTTAACATCCCAAAAAGTGTGCGCCTCTCAACTGGGAAGCGCCCTCGACAGACTATACTCCCTAATGTTTTCCCAGCGTCCCAACAACTCGCCATGCAAACAGAAGTAGTATGAGTTATGAGCAGGGAACTTGTATTTGCCCTTGAGGCACAAGACAAAAAAAATTCGCTCTAGTCTTCCTCTCCATTGGCTGTGTGCAAAACAAGACAAGTGATCGAGTCATCTGCTTCTTTACCAGCACTACTGAGAAAACACTAATTACCTCTAAGTGCAAATAAGACAAAGCGCCTACATTCACAGGCTGTTTTACATAATGAAAATGAGATCCACAACCCTTAGCCCCGTGCTATAAAGGCATTTAAACTGAGAAGCAAAGAGAAGTAGGGACGGTCATTAGCTGGAGGCTAGAGTGGCGGTCTTTACTGCAAAGCCCTATTGCCCTGTAGCCCATTGTCAACAGCCCCTGATTTGTGTCTTGTCCCGGGCGGAGGATCTCTGCACTCGCATTTCGTATTGCTTAATTAGATCTTTCAGAATCGGTCTCCTCTCCTGCCCCCTCCAGGCTCCCGAGGGACTCATAAAATAATAGCAAAGGGCTGAAGTGCTTCTGCCGTACTATCCTCGATGCTGGTTATTTTCTGGATACGTGCCCCTTGTTTTATAGAAAGACATCATTAACACTTTTCTATTGACTTTGCAAGTACTATCATGTCACGTGGGGACACGTGAAGCAGTCATTCTGCCGACCTCTGACCTCATTTGAGATTCAAATTGAAGATAGGTGAAGTCATATAATTAATAGGGTGCTGAATGTGAGTGCATATGATAAAAATGAAAATTGTGCATGAATTAAACATTGTGGCAGAATGAATTGAGGTTCTGGACAAATTCTGTACAGTAATCCTGACATATTGTGAGATAATCCGTTGCAGCCCATTCGACATTGACATTATGCATCATTTTGGTTCAAGTGAAAAAGGGTAATAAACCCAACAAAAATAAATATTGAGAAGATAGTTTACCTTAATTCAACAAATATTTCTACAAATCATTTTTTTTTTTTTTTTTTAGAATTGTATCATTTAATAGAGAATATGTCTTTGTATTCTTGTTGTTAAAAATAAATTGCTGGAGTAAAGTAAAGAAGTCGTCACTCTGATTGGTTTTAATACCTACATAATGTAGAATTGTTTTTATTTTCCCTGTCAAATGTTCTATATATATAAAGAAGTCCAAGGGTACTTATTTCCATTGTTTTTGTTAGACCAACATTCCAAAATATATAGGTGTTTAATTTTTTCTCACAGATTTGCATGAAGTCTTACGTGCTCTCATCTCCTCTTGACTAGAGTGAAACTTATGAAGGCTTCAGCCCAATGAAAATTGCCCACCTCTAACTTATTCAAAATGTAGAGAGGACCAGATAACAACCCACCCCACCACTCTTGTCTCCTGTAAGTTTTAGAATTGATTTTAAGATGTGACTGATAACTTCTAACACTCTACATGGTCAGACTCCCAGGTACATTAAAGATATGTCAATCCCACAAGAGTTGCAGGGAAGCCAATAGATAGAGGTCTTCTGGTTGTTCCAACAAATTGCCTAATATCACGGGCCCTAAGGTCAGGCTATAACCAAAAGAATCTCAATCGGTATCCGATTGTTCACCTGAATTTATTAAGCTACCGTCTCTGTGTAGCAAGCTTTTATTGTTGCTTTATTTGTCATTCATAAATGACAAAATCATAAATAATCCTCGTGAAATCTGATGACGTTCCAACCATCTATCGATGCCCCTCCCAAGGTCAAAATAACATCCATAACAAGATTAGGACTGATCCAGCACATCATAATTCATAAGAAGCACGGCTGGAGTACAACCAGGTCACAGGCTATAGGTGACAAGCCACAACAGATCAAAAAGGTAGGGCAGGGTCATAAACAGAGGGTGGGGTTTGAGTTGTGCGGCATTGATAGACATGGTGATAAGGTCACAAACCAGGAAAGTGCAAATAAGACGTCAGCAAAACAGAGTTGTTGACATGGGAGAGGTGAAAATAAAGCCTAGGAAATGATATGAAAGTAGAAGGTAACGCATTATTTTTCTATTTATTTTCCTGCACTGTAAAAATGTATGGAGCCTTTCTCTTTCTGACCATTCTGTAAAACTTTGTTCCCCTGACATCCAAGGCCAGTGTCCAAGAAATCTAGGCGACACAAGAAACTACAGAGAGCAGAGGTCTGAGTATAATGGGATCAATGGCTGTGTTTGGGTTTGAGAGGCGTCCTTGTTACTGCTTGCCGTATGATTACTGGCCAGCTCTCAGCACACTGGCCTTGATGCTCGTCTTTTCACCAGGCGCCTTCATCCTGCCCTGTATTCTGTTCTGAGAAGGTCATGTGGGATTTCAGACTCAATCTCTGAGGTTCTGATGTCCCAAAACTGTCTTTATGTTTGCTGCTGTCCGCAATAACCTCCAGTACAAATACATAAATAGAGTAGAGCTCTGGCCAATGCCCTGAAAGGCACATTAGTGTTGTCATTTCCCTGATGTTTGGTATCCCTCTCTGGAAAAACTGTCTCACAAATATAAAATTGCCTCATCATGAAGTGAAATTGTTCACGGAGCAATAAGAGCTCTCAGTGAAAGACGCTGCAATCACAAACATAAACACATTGTTGCTAACATCAGACGTTAATGTGTTTACTGCCCATCACCGTACAAAATAAATGACTAAACAAATTATTCTTTGGTGTGTTGTTGTTTTTTTGCCTGTCTGACCTCATGGATAATTTAAGGCAAGCATGTAGGTATGTTAAAAAAAAACTGAGGACTGGATAAAAAGAAACCCATTGAGAGCAGAGACAAGTTCCCCTCCTAATGGAAGCCCTCACACTGGGACAGTGAAATAACAAGACATCACACAGGCTTAATCGACTTATCACAATGACACACAATGACAGAGTTCCTACTGGGAATCCGGGGCTGACCTTATACTCAAAAAGAAATCAGCAGAACAGTTTCCTCTAAACATCAGCAGTCATTTTGCAGGCAGCTTTTCTTAGCCGTATCTAGCTAGTTTAACAAGCCAACGTTAGCTCCATCAGGCACTTTTGCCGGTGTGTTTCTGGTTTTGGGAAGATTAAAAAGACACCAGACTACAAAGTTATAAAATTGCAAAGCCTGGCACGTCGCCTCAACATGTCAGGAAATCCAAAACTTGACAGACGTGCCAAGCCGAGTTACTGTTGCTAAGCTATGACCGGACAATCACAGTTCGGGGGAGACCGTTCAATTCTGTGATGTTGCAAAAACTCACGTTAATCTAAAATATATGAATGTTCTGAATTAAAATGTAACATTAACTAAGAGATTACACGTCTGCTCCCAAACACATACACACACACTCACACACACACACACACACACACACACACACACAATAAAGCGAGAACATTGGTGTTGGCTGTGTAGGACCCTCCTCAATAGAGCCCCCTACCAGCTTTGCATAAAGGCATGAAGGACTGACAGCTTTTTCATTTCCAAGGCTGACACACCACCTGAAGAGTGTAAGCTAATCTAATTGTCACCCCCTCACTCCATACCATCATTCACAGCTCCACCTGCGTCATACTCGTTCTCGGCCATTCAAATCATTTTTCATTATCATCGCCGTCATCCATCAAGCAGCTCCTCTATCCTGCAACTTTAAGATATTCAAAGTGTACAATAGGTATTGACATGTTCTGTTCTTTACAACTATCTGCCCCTCTGGCTCTGGTATTTCTTATTGATTGGAGATCAATTTCAAATGACATCTCCTCAGTCATTTATTTCTAAACATTAATAACGGAACAGTAGTCACTTTTCATCTTGTCTGTCCTGATTGGACACCTATACCCTATGTCCTTATTTTCTGACTGCACTATTCTAAAGCAGAAAAATATAAAATTAGATTGTATGGTGCCACGGGGCACTCTTAACCTTTTACCAGTACATTTCCTTTGTCTACAGTCCGAACAACCCATCCTCAGTTTCTGCTTTTAACTTCGTCTTATCATTCTAACCCAGAGCTGTGACTGTTTTCTCTGCATCTTTATTGCCTCAAGTAGAGAGGCCCAGTAGACCACTACCAACACCTCTGGGGAAAACCTGGTGTGCACAGGATAGAAATGGACAGTGAGATAGACTAGTGTTGAGTTGTAGTGGATTTTATATATACTTGCACATGTAAATAAGAGAAGTTTATGTTTTTAATTAATACATAAAGAAAGTTATGGAGTTACCCGGAGCTTTGAACAAATCTTACAGTAGCCAGCTGAGTACTGATGTTCGAGCACAAAATAAATGAAATACAAGTGTTTTGCGATTGTCGAAGTAGCCTGTGCCTTCCAGCATTTGAGAGAGATGAGGCCATGTCAGCAAGTGCTGTTGTCTTTTTTCCAAGGAGAGAGGGGGGAAAGAGGAAAAGTGCAATTTCTCAACAGTCTGCTTGTGTTGACCTTCTGAATTGTCCTCCAGGCAGTTCAGGATCAACTGGCAGATTTGCCCAGGAGAGAGGCGGATGAGTGGACACACGACAAAGGAGAGGAAGGAAAGAAGGAAGCAATGTGTACACTTTTAGTATGGCCCAGTTTGTCATCATCTAATACAAATTTCATAAAAAGCATACATATCGACCATGGAATTCACACTCACAATTTGGACACTCAAATTAAATGGCGTACAGTAATATAGTGCACTATATAATGAACCCATACAGGTGAGCTTCTAATTCAACTTACACACAAACTGCTGCACACAAGGAGCAAACCTCTAATAGGATCGGATGGCGTTAATCTTGCAATGGTGATTTTATAAATTATATATATTTAACTCAATGTTGTGCATTCTTTCCATGTTATTATATTTCCGAAGAACAAAGTATTTCTGATATTTTAAGACCCGAGTCGTCAAATCCTTAGGCAAAGGACCTTCAAAATAGCACATCGAGTGAGTTCACTGATTAGTTCTTCCTCAACGCTTGAAATTGTGCTAATCAGTAAAATCACACACTGTAGTCCTGCATATTCTCAGCACTGCATGGTGCATGGCTGACCAACCGTGCTGTAGACTAAACCATATGCAAGTCCTAATAAAGACAAAGCATTTGGGAAATAGTAGAACTACTTATTTCAAGCCAAATCAACACAGGAATCACTCAGGATTAGCAAAAATATTTCCTGTGCAGGCATAGGCGACTGTCGCACCAGCTGTCCATCCGAACCACAGACAGACAGACCGAGTTACTACTAGAGGTGATGACTGCTGCAGACCGGAAAGCACCAGGAGAAAATCCTTTACATATTTGCCCAGATTTTTACCATATGACTAAAATTAGTAACTCATTAAAAGAGATTAATTCAGCTTTCCAGAGATTCAAATTAATAGTATAATTGCTATTTTGTCGTTTAATGCATTCTGGATTGTTAGAATTCATCACGCCCCCTCAATACTGAGCTTTTAAGACACTGTTGAACTGTGATTTGTAGGGCAGGTTCTGCAGCATAGGCACTCCAACTAGCAGAAACAATGGGCCATAAACACCTGTAATATTTGGTCAAATCAAGCACCTAAAACAATGTAATTACCATGTGTGTGTATGCCTCCACTAACCAGTAATTTGTTCATGTCTCTGCAGAATATAATCAATTCATCTTTTTATCCTCTTAGATACTCATGTAAAATTGTCATGATTAGCATATTCATTATTGAGTAATGGCCAACATTGTGTTTTGTGAGGTCACAGTGACCTTTGCACACCATTCTAATCCGTTCAACCTTGAACGCGAGTGGGCGTTTGCACCAAATGTAAAGACATTCGCTCAAAGCGTTCCTGAGATGACCTTGCCCTTTCACCTACGACCTCTAAAATCTAATAATTTCATCATTGAACCAAATATTTTCCATAGTTTGATTGAGTGTAATGCAAAAAGGTTAACACAGAGCATATACTCTGTGCAACAGCAAGCTCCTGTGAAGCTTCTTTGGCTTTATGGCAGCGTGAATGCACACACAACAACCAGGATAAGGTCACCCCTGGCGGCTCTGAAGGTTGGTCAGCGATGTAATCAACCATGTGGTCCGGCTGTAACTTCTAGAGCAGACGGACAAACTGGATAACCAAGAGGCCCTGATTAATTTGGTCTCCATTCGGTCTATAAAAAAAAATAAAGTTGCCCACCAATGAGCCATGCATCACCATTAGCAGTCTGGTCAAAGTGCAGACCCATACTGCTGTTCAGCAGAATGAACACGTTATAGAGCCCTCCAGGTCAGCAATAAACTGTGTTTAGCCGATTGAGACTGGCATCATAAATTAACTGAACGATAATCAAAAGGGAAGTGTTTATAATTGAGAAATGGAAAGACCATGGAGATGCCCTTTTAATGTTCATGTTTATTGCTCCAGTGGTGTTTTGCAGGACAGCAATCACCTGCAAATACATTTTGTGTTGCATCTGTGCTGTTGTAAGAATTTGATTAATTGTAGTGCACATTTGGGAGCGTGCCGCTGATGGGCTGCTGTGAGGACCACACTGGATAGCTGCCTCCTTCTAGAACATTATGGAGGCCGGGAAAGCTGAGAAAAAACACACTCTAAACATGTGAGGGAAGAGGCTGGGACTTTGTTGCAGTCCTGCTGGGCTGTGGCTCCCGGGTGTCGCAGAAATCCATAAACCTTGCCCTTTAGCACTCAACAGCACTTTATCAGCCAGTCATCACCCTCGGAGCACACATCACACAGCCCTGAAAGACATGCTTCCTCCCAATAGCACAATTAGCCCAAAGCTAATATATTTTGATATCACAATCAATAGAGCTTATTTTATGCATTAGTTGAGTGAAGGCCATTTAAAAATGTGGAATCACCTTCCACAAAAGCTTGATTGGGTACAGCCAGATGGCAGACAGGACTTTCTACATTTGGTGTATTCTGTTTTATCTCCAGTATGTTAACATTGCAATTATTCAAGTAAAAGAAAAGAAAAAAACAATATAACAGGCGCTTCCAACTTTTGAACGGCAATATTTTTGTATCGGTAAGAGCTCAGACATAATCCATGCACAGTTTGTACTTAATGGATTCTTTCTTTTTTTGCATGACAATCTAGTGTTTGTGGACACATTCATGAATTAATATTTACATAATATCTAATTATATGCATGTTATATTAACTACTGAGCATATGTTCAAACTCAGGTGCAACTCTCCGAGGTTACGGCTCCAGACAATACACATATGGCTCCGCCTCGCTGCCCTACATTTAACGCCTACAGGGTATTCACACATTCCTCTGTAAAGCCGGCACATTTAGTTCTACAGCAGCATCCAGGCCTTGAGGGCTCCATCCCAGTTAGCAGTTCCCCTGTATAGAGATGAAAAAACTAATTGTCTCCCATGCTCACAGTGCAGCTATATGCAAATCTGAATTTTTTTATAACCCCTCAACTGTTGAATAAGTATAGTTTTAGTCTAGAGATCATCTGACCTTCTCTGCTGGAATGCTTAAAACATGATCTTGGCCTCAGCTTTGACCTACTCTTTGTCCTGCCTCTCAGCACCCCAGGAGGAAGAAGATAAAATAGAACAAATTAATGGGGCTCTATTTATTCATTTCCTTTATGCCCCCTTCGAACAGAAACGCTAAATTGAACATTGCTGCAATGGAAGGCCACCTGTTCAAAGTGTTTTCCCGTCTCTTTCTGATACAGTCTGGGGGTCATTTCTCGCCCCTACGGCCTTAAAACAGGGTAGAGAAAAGTGAATGAGCGAATAAATAAATAAATGAATATTAAAGTTCTTGAGAATGACACTGCAAATCATGCCAGCTAATGAGACCTGAGATAGAAGTCTTCCTCCCTGGACATAGAGGACAGGCAGAGCAGCTTTGTGTCTGTGACATTCAGAGAAGGAGAAGACAATCCAGCGACAGGCTTTTCTGATTAGATTTTCATTAGCCCCTTGTTATCAATGACTGATCCCATTAACGAGTCAGCATGGCGACATGCCCCTCTGGTAAACTGAAAGGCCCCTAGGGATGGTTGGCGCAGCCGCATAATAACGCACGCCATGGTTTGGTCATCTGTTTTGACACGAAGCTAATGTGATAGTCACGAGAGAAATTAGGTAGCGAATGCTGACAGTCTTGAAAGTCCTTTCCAAAGCACTTGCTGGGAAAACATTATTGTCATACTACATGTACTTGAAAGGTATTTGTAGTTTCTAAAGCTCCACTCAAAGTCAACATTGTAGTGATTTAATTGTATGGCTCTAGGCACACAATATCCCAGGATATTAGACTCAACAGGGATAAATCTGCATAACAAGCCATTCAAGCAGAACAACTCTATACACAATCTGCTTGTTTTCTCTACACAGGGACACGCAAACGCACAGTTTGCGCACACTCATATACACCTAATCTTGAAATTCGTGTCACAGTGGTATCAACAGATGCAGCTTAAATGGCCTTCAGCCTGCTTTTTAGTAATTACTCGGCTTGAGAGCCTTCGCCAGTGCCATCAGCAAAGTTGTCCACCCACACTGTCTCTCCAAAAACACTTAAGTCCCAATAAAGTCTGCCAGCTTTTTCCCTGGTGGATGTAAACGCAGTAGCAGTGCTCCAACAATGGCACGGCGCCTCTCCGGCTCTGCAGATTTCGAATGGAGGAGCAACTTACCACGTCTGCAAACACTGCGTGGCTTTTATTTAGTTGTACTCTCTGAATGAGCGCTGTGAACAACATCCCTGCCATGTGGCGGCATGGCGCTGTATAGAAATAAGAGATTGTGTCCAATGCGTCACAGGACTTTAGAAGCTGATAGATGGACAGGTGCCAAGCTCAGCCCAAGACGAGGCCACAGTCTAGTGTGGGGTAGATAAATCTGGGTCCGACGCTGATAGGCCGCAGAGTCATCATAATGACAGGCAGGCTGGAGCCAAATGCAGGAGGCTGCAGTTACGCCCATCCCAGAGGTGTAATGTGCTTGTGATTAACTGTCAATCCCTCCCCCACTCCCTCCGTTTTGTGGGCAGACGTTCTATCTCAGTAAGAACCACTCGTCACTGTGGCAGCTACTGTAGCCCTGACCTTGGCCTCCATCAAGAATGCTGCAGACATTTTCCAAGAAATTTCCAGTGATATAAACAATAATACAGACCCAATAGAAATGTGTTTTGCTCTTGTTGTTTTCAAGTGCAGTGTCCTGGAGGAGGACTATTTAGGCTTTTTTTATGGAAGACAGTTTGACGTGTCCCCGTAGGAAAAGCACAGGTGTAATTCATTTGCTGTGAATTCAGGGGTAAATTAGGTTTAAATTTGAAAAGAAACGTGTCCTTTGAGCAACCACGTCAAACCGCTCTGCTCCAGCAGAAGGTGTGTGTCTTCTTGCTGGTGTTGCACCTGTTGGCTCACTGTCACACTCACGGCTCACTGGGACTGAGGAGAACAGAACACCTGAGCTTTTCTTTTCAGTGACAAGTCAAAATATCTGCTGTGAAACAAAAAGGCATAAAGCTCAAGGATTCTTTCTCACGTACCTGCAATCACATACAACCCCTCCAGTCAACCGGTAACCTAAATGCTTTTAGCTGACATCTCCTCCCAATAACAATGTCAAACCTCACTGTCACACATACTCACTGAAACTATTTTCTGCTGAAGTAGTGCCTATACAATTTCAATATTATTGATGTGTTTTCATTGCTGTGAGCTCCATAAACACTACTATTGTGGGAATTAAATTAAATTCAGTTTATTTTATACAGCCCAATATCACAAATTACAAATTTGCCTCAGAGGGCTTTACAAGCTGTACACATACGACATCCCTGTCCCAGGACCTCACATCGGATCAGGGACAACTCCCCAAAAATAACCTTTCACAGGGAAAAAAGGGAAGAAACCTTCAGGAGAGCAACAGAGGAGGATCCCTCTCCCCGGATTGACAGATGCAATAGATATCATGTGTACAGAATGAACAGCATTACAGAGTTCCAACACATTTAATGAATATGACAGAAATATATGAATAATTCGTAGTAGGCATGGACTACGATCCAGACCTCCACAATCCAATAAACAGAAGGAGGTAGAGAGGAGCGGGGGGGGGGGGGGGGGGGGGGGGGGGGGTTAACACCAGCCGAGTAGAGAACATGCAGACAAAGAAAGGAATTCAATATTCATACCGGAGTATTCTGGAGACGCACATTGCTCAGTGACGGTGATCGTCAAAAAGCCTGTTGTTTGGAAACAAACACCTGCTGCTACTAATACATACAAAAAAACAGCATAGAACCTTTGTAATGATGTGTATCTATGGACATAAAGGGCCATCATCTGTTTGTCAGCTATCACGATTATTCCCTGCCCAAAAAAATCAACCTTTATACAAAAGAAAAACTGAGCCAGTTAAGACACACTTTCTTTTCAACGTGAAAGTGTTTTTTTTTTTTTTTTTTCAAAGCTTAGCAGAAAGAGTGCTTTTCTTCCACTCCCATCGATTACCTTTGCCGGCTGAGAGCAGAAAGAGCTTCTTTCTGACCCTTTTTGTGGTGCCTGTCTGTGGTGTGACATCCCGGTCCTGACAACGAGACTGTTGTGAGAGACAAAGGCAGCAAAGCAGCACAGCCGAGTGCTCACTGAGCCTTTGTTTTCATCACACACACATGCACACTAAATACAAAGAAGCCTGATTAAAACAGACACAGAGAAAACAAATTTGGACTCCATTTTCCTCATGACTCTCTTGCGTTCTGCTCCCTGCGCTGCATGTAATCTGTTGCCTTTCTTTTTTTTCTTCAGTTTTTTTTTTGTTATCCTTTTTTTTGTATTCAGTTTTGCAGTCCTGTTCTCGCTTTATTTCGCTTTTATCTGCGTACCTTGAATTAATTAGAGCCGGTCACAGATGATGGGCTAGGCAGGGTCCAGTATTGTGGCACCGGCCTAATGGACTGACAATACAGCCAATGCTTGGGGAAACAAACAGTTATTTACTTAACCCGTGTCTCTGTAAATGGACCAGAGAGAAATAAGAAAACAATCACCTCTGAACATGAGCATAATGCATTCCCCTTGCTCTGTAAGCAGCCTGTGCATCGGGATGTTCATGCATGCAATCGTGTGATAGATTTACAGAATGTCGGTGTCGCCATCTTCTACTGTGGCTCTCTGGTAGTTTTTTATTCAAAATAATCAATAAATCACATCACACAAAAAAAAACGTTTTTTTCTCTGAAACTCTCCAAGTTTCTAAATCTCTACAGGCATCTCAGACTCTATTTCTCCTCGTTGTCTGCCATTGCTTTAGCTCTTGCTTAAAAAGGATCAGAAACTGTCAACTGCCAAACTCTGAAGAGCAGCAGCCAGGCCATTAGGCAACCGAGGAGTCGGCTGTGCTCGCTTCAAGAGGGTTTGCAAGAGAGCAGCTCTGAAAAGCTCCTCCAAGCCGCAGCCTGAGGGAGCGCCTGCGAGCTCGGGGGCTCCTACTCCGGCCTCTACGTGGAGGCTGTGCTCATCAGCCAGTGTGTCTGCAATCAACAATACAGCCAGATGGACCGCGACCGAAAGGACCCACGTCTGCTCACAGAAGTAAAGTAATAACTTTGTGAAGCCATGAAGACCTTAGTTTCATAGGTTTGAACAGGTGCTCAGGCTCATCTTCCTGGTGCTTGCTTGCTGAGCATGCATGTGCTTTTTAAAGGGCACAATCACACATAGGTGCGCTTTCACTTTGAAACCATGACCCTCTTTCACACCTGGAGGCTCCACAGTACTATATTCCCCGTCCGGATGTCCAAAGCCAGGCTGTAGACATCCTCGCTGCGAGGACGTTCCAGAAATTTTTTCCCTCTCTTATTAATGACAATATGTGTGTGTAATTAAATCACTTTTATTGTAACATGATATTAATAAAATATTAAATGTCACATGAGATAGTTAATTAAACATGTTAATTAATTGACTGCAGTATCTTAGAAGGAAGGGTCAGACATCAACCAAAGGACTGTATATTGTGAGGGATGCTGGAGGCAGAAGGATTCTGTGTGGTCCAGTCTGATGCAACGCCAGTCTACTTTACGATGTAATGTACCTGACAGAGACAGAGCTGAGACTGTGCCCACTTATGTCACACAAGTCTTCTAAAAGCTTTTATGCAGTTATGTTTCGTCCTCCGTCTGCTTGCTAGTGTGTTTTGTATTTAAAAGAGCTGGAGGTCTTGTGAGACCAAATGCCAAGCGCGCCCGAAAGAGAACAGACTGTACATTTCTGTGCGGCGCCGCGACCTGCCAAGCGTCCCAGGGCGTGAGCTCTCTATGAGATGAAGCACAGCAGAGCCGCAGGGAAGAATCCCACAGAAGGACAGGCCTGAAAGCCAGCAGCTTGAGAGACCAGCCTCTGAAGTGTGGAGTGGACTAAACCTTCAGGATTTACAGCTGCACCTTGCAACTGTAAACAACCAGGCATGGGCCATGTGTCCATCCCCATACGGTATATACATTAATAATATCTCCCGCAGGGTATTATTCTAACAGACACTGTATAACATTCTCACACACATGCACGCATGAACACATTAATTAAACTGTATCCAGCTCCGTGTCGGAGCTTATTTAAGCCTTTCCTCGTCTTTGAAGTGCTCCTCTCCTCTTGGTATAGTGTAAGAGGTTCGACCCGCAACAGCCCATGGAAACAGGATTAGTCGAGGCCCACTTCCTAATTAATTGTCGAGGTGTTTGCCTTATGCATCTTGGTTATCTGGTCCTCTAATCGTAGAGGAAGTGGCACGAATCTGACCCAGCCGCTGGAATTCTGAAGAGTCTGTGCTTTCTGTAATCAAGCTCAGAGAAATGTGGAATATCTGCTTTATTTTGCTCCTAATTCAATTAAAAAAAGATAGGCCAGTGCATTGCGAAAATTGTTGTGCATCGTTAGATTAGGCTCTAATTGGCTGGCTGTATTCTGCTGTGTGTGGGTGTGCGTGTGTGTGCGTGCGTGCATGCGTGTTTTAGAACTTTTCTTGACAAGGGGTAGGCGAGGACAGGATTATCAGGAGAGACAGTAACTCTAATAAATATATAAAAAAGTAAAGTGAGGGATTACCTGACTGCAGAACACCTGAAGTTCGACTGAAGAGGTACACATTGTAGCGTACCATAGTTGGAGTGCCTTGAGACTGGCATACTAGCAGACATTTGAGTAGAAAAATGATGCTCTCACACCCAGAGGCATACATGCCGACAGTGATCACAGGTTGTGAGATAGCGGGAGCTGGTGTTCGACTGCTCCTGCCCTGACACAGACAGCTTGCCTCTCTAGAGAGTTGCAGACAAGATTCAAGTCTAGCACTCGAGGTCTGTTGCAACATGTCTGTGTGGCATTTATAATGCACCAACCAGAACTGCCACGTCATCTTATTTTCAATATCGTGCTACAGCTGGGTGTGAAATAAAAACTCAAAGAGTTAGGCGGAGAAAAAAGTCAGCAAATGAGTGAGAGATAATCTGTGGAAGAGCAGAGATAGAAATGCAAGTGTGTAGTTCGAGGACAGCCGGAGACTCTATGAAACGTAAACTGTGTGTGTGTGTGTCTGTGTGTGTGTCTGTGTGTGTCTGTGTGTGTGTGTGTGTGTGTATGTGTGTGTGTGTGTGCTTCTGATCTGACTCCTCTGCTCCCAAAGAGGCCTCAAATAAATTAGGTTAAGCGATGTGCAAATCCCGCAGCTGTTTGTGGGAGCTTTGCAGCGGTGCAGGGGGCGTCCAGCTGAGCATCACAGTCCCTGACACCTCAAAAAGAAGGCCAAAGGAGCGGCTTCGGCTCCCTTCAGGAATCGTGTCCATAAGAAACGTTATGTTTCCCATAAGTTGGATTCTGAAATTCTCTGTTTTCTCTGCAATGAAAAACACAACGAGCAAAGCATATAAAAGAATATGAGTTTCCACTGAAGTTATGATTATGGCTTTTTCTATAGCTCCCTTAAGAGAGCATGGCCCTTAGCATGGTGACGAGCAAGCAGCTCACATAGCAGTGGGAGATGGAACTTCATAATTGTACTGTCACAATAAAAGTGATGCAGAGCTTCCAGATTTCACTTTATGGCGTTGGCTGAAAACTCCTTTAAACTGGCAGCCTCATGTTTCCTTGCATTAATCAATTACTGTATATGCAAAACCAAAGTCAGCATACTATGAATGCGTGATGGTGTGCATCTGAGTGCAAGTGCCAAATTTATTCATGCGTGCGTCGCGTTTGTGTGCCACCAATTTACAGCGCGTGCCATCATCCTCGTTCTCATCGTCCAATATTAATATCTGAGCAAATGCTGTCAGACAGCTCCTAGCGGAGAACCCCCAGCAGTCATTAGCTGCAACAACCTGGGAGTGTTTCTCGGAGGGACATGCTCTTCGCTGCAATTACAAACAACACAGAGAAAGCGGGGGACCATGATGCCACGATCGAGCCACCTCTTCAGCGTCTCTGATGTGTTTTGTTATGCTACAAGCTGTGGCTAGCGCAGGCATCTGCAGCCGCATTTTGATCATGAACGCAAAAGACAGTCGCTGTTATGCCATTTTCACTGGATAATTGCACTCAATATTTCTATAGGTAGGAGGCACTGAACATATTTGATGGAGGCAGTAAAATCAGTAATGACTGCGACTGTGATAGAGGAATATAATGAAGTAATCCTACAACCCATGAACGCACACTCTTAAAATGAATATCTCTCATTTTCGGAGGCTGCTGGTACAACCATTGTAATAATTATGAGAGGATGATCATGCATTCTCTAAGTCATTTAAGATAATCCTTATAAAGAAAGATATTTTTTTGAAGAAAAAGATTCATTTGAATTTTTAGAAACCTCCTAACTTCACTGCAGTTAATTCATCTTTGTTTCAGTCCACTGTGAGGTCCCTTCTTCATCCGAGCCCTTCATACAGTAATAACTCATTTGAAAGGCAATGAGCCTTTAAAAATGAGTAAATGGAGAATAATAAAGTTTGGCGAAGCTTGAGAAGCTAATTGTCTGCAGTCTGGTAAAAAGCAAAGAGATGGAGAGCATACTAAACAGATTGGCACATGACCGACAGACACATAACAGACATGTTGTCACTTTAATACCTTTGTTAAAACCATCCACCCTCCTAACACAGCTCAGCATACGTTTCATTTTGTCTCGCCTCTTCCACCTATTTACACACATCTCTTGCTCGCTCCTCATACGACCTACTTTTTTTTTTTTTTTTTTCAGAAATTCAATTGAATCAATTTCAAGTATCGTGTCCTGTGCTAAAGATGTTTGGTAGGATTTCTGGGTACGAGCTAAACTTATCTGAGAGTGAACTGCTCCGCATCAACAATGTCGCCATTCAAGTTGGTTGGAAGGTCGTTCATAACACCTGGGCGTGGTCGTGACCTCTACTTGAACAAATCATCAATGATTTCGGTCAGTGGTCCAATCTCCCTCTATCCCTGGAAGGGAGAGTTCATGTAAAAAAAAAAAAGAAATACACACCCCAAATGTATTGAATGCTTCGCCATTCTAATTGATTATTTGATTTTTATACGACTAGATAGATAAATCAACCGTTTCAATTGGAAAAAGAAACCCCCTTAACCCCCTGACGGCATGGGACTGCTTAATTAATTCATTAATTAATATAGTATTATTAGGTCAGGTCGTCATCGGAAATGAGAACTGCGTCTCTGTTGACTTATATGGTTGAATAAATATAAATAAATAAAGATTACTACCTCATGCTATTCTTCCTGTCCTGGTGCACTGTTTTTCTCCTCCCTTCCTATTCTATTGGAATTTGCTCATGCTAAACCTGTTATAAAACAGTCCCTTATAATCTGAACTAAAATATGACAGCATTTTGTATGGCATGGAAATTCTCTCCTTGCTCCTCTGTGTGCAAACCACCATTTCCATCCCTCTCTATTAGATACCTTCTTTGAATTATGGACTGGATAATGGCATTATAAAAAATGAAAGATTGTCATATTAATGGCACCTTTCCCTCTTTTGAATTACTGTGCAATAAATTTAATCTGCCTAAAACCTTCTTTCGATTTCTGCATTTTCATAACTGTATTTGATCCAATATGACTATCTTTCCTTGTGCACCTCAAAGCACCCAGATCTGGATTCCTTGTTCTCTGTTAATCCTTCATCTAGGGACGTATTATCAAACATCTATAACTACATGTCTTATCAATTAGATGTATCCGTAGATTTTCTGAAATCCGCTTGGGAGGAGGACCTGGCCATTGGCTGAACAGAAGAGCAGCTAATAGGTGCACAGAAGGGCGTGCACTCACGTCTATATGTCTGGGATGGTCTTACACAATTCAGGGTGTTGCATTGTCTCCTAATTCTTATTGATCAAAGATGTTGTGCAACGATTCAAACTAGAAAAACTCATAATCAGTTTACAAGGTTCCATTGAGATGTTCCATAACACCCTTTATTGATTATGTAGAGGCTGGACAATAAATATCCTATTATTTTTGTACTAAGATAACAAGGCAAGACCTAATGTCAGACGGTAATAATCACCATGAATAACAGCTCTGTATTTGGTGAATATTTATACTGTGCATATGTTTAATATTGTCCTCTTACTGTATATAGTGTCTGTGTAAATTATCTAATGTTTTTTTTCCAATACCTTATATAATTGGTATGCAGTGTATACTATGTGTATGCTAATTAAAATACCAATAGACGTAAAGAGAGAAAAAAAGAGAACAGTGGGCATGAGGATGATAAAGAGGCAGATAGGGAAGGAGATGCCAGATGTAATACAGACTATTTATATCCAGGCCGCTGGGCCGACCCCAGTAAAAGATAAATGCAGACAGAGCCGTGGACCACTGAGACCTGATATAATATATGACTTATTGTTAATAATTCAAATAGACATCCATCTCCAGTTAAACATTCTGCTTGCATGAGGCCTCTCACATTCATTATCATATGAGTTAACACGATTTAATGCAAATAGCTCCACCCAGAAGCAGTGCCTACATATCAATTACTGACAGATTGTTGCACGACAAGACTTATGATGGTAACACTGCTGAATTGAATTGCACCTGAGAGGAAGTGTGTGAATGAGAATGGCAGGAATGGACGAGAGATGAGAAAGGAACATGAGGAAGGGGAATTAAATGTTTTGTCCCCCACCTTTTTTCCCCCTGAAGGCCCTTCATGAGCCTCCAAACCAGATGCCAACTCAAGAGGATCCTACGTCTCAAATCAATGTTATTCCAACAAATGGAGATGAAATAACCTACACTCAGAACCCCTCCTGGCAACTGGATTGCCACCCAGTACGTCTGCAGAGGAAAATGCACTGAACTCATTAAGTCTCACAGCAGAGGATCAATAACTCCATACAAATTCAGCTCATGCGATTTGCAGGGATGTTTATCTTTGCCATTATTTAGCACTTGTCACAACGGTGATGGTGAGGATACCTCGAGCATATGCTGAAGTTTCAGTCTAAATGGTACATCCATCACATACTCAGCCACAGTGACAGCTGATATAAATATGGAAAAGATAGTTACTTTTCAGAGGATTCAATGATATGCATATCAAAACAAAGCTTGTACATGTTTTATAAGTCAGACAGATTGTTATCAAATGCTTTATGGATGTGAAATGTAAAGTGCGATGGTGCTCGGTTATGAAAGAGCTGTTGCACAGCTGAGGCCACTTTGTGAATCCTTCAAGGCACAACCAGTTCTCCCAGTGGGACCTCTGGAGTATGAATCGTGGTCCCAGAGGGACACAGGACACTGCATTCATAAGCAGACGGTGGTTACTTCCCACTCCCACAGGAGTACACTACAGCATTTTATCTCCCCTTAGAAAAGCAGTCCGCCTAACAATGATATAAAGTATGGCACTGAAAAATAATATCGTCCAAATAGTAAGTCAGCATGTGGGCATTATTAAGTGCAATGTTCTGATCCCATAGCAAATGAGTGTAGTGTTATAATGGCCTGTTCCTGTTGAGAATGTTAATGAACTGGGTTGACTCAAGTACTGCCGCACTTTGACATTGACATTAGAATTGTCTGTGGAGGCTCACTGTACCTCCATCTAACGATAAGGCTTCTGCATACACCACCTTACCGTTCTTGCAGCCGATACGTTCTACTCTCCCTAACATGTCCTCTTTTTCTGTACCGTAAGGGCGTTTCTTTGTTGATGCCACCTTGTCATCATTGTCAGCAAAGTGGATTGCTAATACTTTGTTTTTAAAACAATATTTGTGATCTCAGTCGAACATGTTAAATGCCCATCCACCTCCACGACATTCTCATCTTCTCAGCTTCATAAACGGCACACTGCATCCTGCATTAGCATTGTTGATATGCAGAACCATCCAATAAGAACATCATTCCTAAGAGTGCACTAAGCCCTGGCTGCTGTATATTCTAAGATATGTAAAGCCTAACTTATTAGTTCAATACATTAAGTTTATTAAGCAATAATTTACCACATGGCTAATCTTTAATTGCAGTGTGACATACAACGTCTATCTGTTTATGTAACATTGATTTAAAAAGCACAATCTAGAAAAAACACACACTTTATATGCAGCCCAACAACCAAATACAACAATAACCGAACAACTATACATTGTAAGTAATAAGATCTGACCAAAACTTGATTAATAATATTATGGAAATTAGGTACTATATGATCAAGGATAGCTAATGCTTGGAGGAAAAGATAAAGTGGTAATCAATCAATCACTCAACACACATAATGATTAAGAGCAAAAACAAAAGAAAAAAGGTTGATAGTATGAAAATAAGTGAACATTAGGGGGGCCATCCTTAACTGTTCGGCTGTGAACGAAACATTATCAAAGTAATAAATCTTCATATATCTTGTTCTGACATCGTATCTGCTGAGTTCAAGTACTCACAAAAGAGACGCTTTTCCCTTTTTGAAAACTAATGTAGCCCAGAATGGGTCATGAATGTCTGGGATAATATTCTTTATGTTCTCATATACATACACAAACAACATTTTAAGAAGTATTTCAGAATTCAGAATTCCAGAATTTCCCAATTTCATGCAGCAGAGATGCTGCAACGAATCTTGCAGTTGTCAACCAGTTGACCTTTTTCATGAGCTGAACCATTATGCTTCAAGTGGCTGACTTCATCTCACCCGAGTTAAGGGGACTGACTAAGAAAGTCAATTTGGCTACAATCCCGAGTGTGCTTCCCAAGCCTCAATTATGTCGTTAAACCTGCAACCTTACACATGAAAGCCCTCTCGCTGTCCCTCTAAAGCGACACTAATTAGACTGGGAACTACAGCCAAATCGGCATCGCATTACCATACCTACCCATCACCTAGGTGTATGTGTGTGGGCGAGCAAAACATGGAGAACAAAAGAACTGGTTGCAGAGTATACACCAGTTAGAATGCAAGATACGGCCTCTGGCACAATGTCCGCTCCGGAAGCCCTTCTCCATCGTGTCTCTATCATTCACATTAACGATTCCTCTCTACCTTGTTGAGAAGGCATAAAGGGAGCTGGCGACCGCTTCCCTGAATAACAATTTAATTAATTTGCTATATTTTAAAAGCTGTGACAGGCATTTCTCAGGTGGCTTAAAAGAAGATTGAGCTTTCAGACATTTATATTATACATCGGCGATCAATAAACAGGATTTTCTTTGCCTTGAGGGGTAATGAGTCGTGAGCAATTATCCCTGTGAGCCACGGGTGTCCGGTCCTGAGCCACAGAAGACTGCAGGTTCTTATTGCCACCAAATACTATAGCTGCAAATGTCACTAATTAGTTCCTCCCTTTCTGACCGAAGGTAGGTCTAATTAGTGAAATCAGCTGGTGGAACGTTTGGCTGGAACAAAACCCTGCAGACTCTTCAACAGCACAGAACCGGACACGCCGCTCTTCAAGGGAATAATTGTCCTCTGTAACCCAAGTTAAATGATGAATATAACTCTGAAGCAAGTAGTTGTGAAAAGGTTCCTCTCCTCGTCACGCACCAAAGATTCAATCCCATCCCTAAAAGTACACAGCAGACCATTTTATCTCATCAGTTTTTAGCCTTGAAGCTGATACATTGCTAAAGCCATGATATTACTTTTTATTTACTGTGTCTTCAAGCTCTATCTGTGCGCTCCCTTTCAGGACTTCAAAACAAAACAATTTATTCATCACTTTAGAGAGAAACGTTTCTGAAAAGCTTTCTGAAAAACAGGCTGTTGTCCAAACGACATGCTATGACACAGTAATAAGGATTAAAAATTGCTATTTGAAAGAATGCAAATTGAAAATTACAAAGTGTTACTTACATAATTAACGGTGTCTAGCTGTCACAAGTGAAAATTCTAAGCTGGCGACTGTTGAATTCTCTTTTTATAAAGAATGTTATACTTGTTGAAATTCTCTTTCCATCCCAAGAGCACATCTGGTATCTGTCCTAATACTCTCATGCTCACTAGACAGCTGTGAGTACTAACAATAGACATGTTTGTTGTTTCCGTTCATAATGTGAGGTGTTCTCTTACATATGAATGAGACATGAGGTAGTTGGAGGAGGTTAGTGACGACAACGATCTCCTGCATTCCTCTTCCGAACGCTCTGTCGTGTACTTTCATGTGTTTTGGTGGAGGTTCTATGGGCCTGAAGGGAAGGCCTGTTAGATCATTTCAAAATCTAGCTTACTCTTGCTCCATGCAGCTGTTATCATTAACTATAACGCTACATTTGAATCTCATGATTATATATAATATTATTGTGTTAATATTAATGTATATCTCTTCAGCGATATTTCAAGGTTTACTCACAAGTTGACTTTTCTCTGACTGGCCAATCACAACAAGCGATTCATAAACATATAAATGCATGAATATATTCAGATATATTTATGTAGGCATATGTTAAATATCTGATAGTGCTTGGTACAATCATATAGTTTCCTCCTGTAGTTTAATTTATAAAAAATAAACACATTCTAAATCACAATATATAATATTATACAATATTGGTCAGAAGAATTGCAGCTGGATCACATCTGACGTATAACAGCAGACAGATAGATATAACACATTGCACTGTTTCAAGACAAGCTTCAAATCTACAAGCTGTAAAGTATATTATCTTTCCAAAAATGAAGAGTTATACGAGCAAAACTAACTGAATTTGGAGCCTACAATTAATGGAAACCTTGTAAATAAGACTATATATTGGGGCGACTATGGGTCAGTGGTTAGCATGCCCGTCTTTCAATCAATAGGTTGGCAGTTCAATCCCCACCCTAGTCGATGTGTCCTTGAGCAAGACACTTAACCCTGCTTTGCTCCCTGTAGCTGTGTCTACGGTGTATAATGTAAAGTGTCTTTGAGTATCTTGAAAAGCACTATATAAATTAAATGGATTATTATTATTATATAAACTGCATGTATATATATTGAGAATGCAGCCTGCCAGAGGGGAAAGGTGGAGGAAGGCAGTGTAATAGAGTATTAAACCAGTGAGGATGGCTGGTCAGCTCTGATAACAACGCCTCCCCTACAGTAGATGTATCCGTCTCCTCGCTCTGCCTCATCCTTTCACTGACGCAGATGAATCTCGGGTCGCTGTCAATGACACGCACGCACTCGTGTGCAGCTGGTCTGCAGTGTGCGCCCGGGGCCAGACAGGGGTGAGAGGTGACAGATATGAAAAGGCAGAAGATATGACATTGCCCTCCATAGTCGACTGTTGGAGGGTGCCGAAGATACAGATGGAGGTCTGTGTGTTTTACTATATGGATTAGCTCTGTTGAGGTCATTACATTGAGCCTGCTGCTACAGTATGCACCAATTGGCCTGGCCCTGACCCCTGGACCATGCTCAAAGCTATGCTTCATATAAGTCCTAACCTTCCTTAGACCGGAGAGCCCGTCCAACTTTGGAGTCCATTACAAATGCCTGTGGGTATTTATGTGAGGGTCTACTTTGCTAGTAGCTAATAAAACAGCCAATCAATTGACTCACATTTTTAAAAGTTACCTTCATTATATGTGTAAAGCTGGACAACACAGGAGACTTTTACAAAAGGAAAAAAGAAAAGATAAAAATAGAGCGGGATTTTCAAGTTTAGCATGCTAGTTCAGTCCCGTCAGAGAATTTCTGTATAACTCAGCTGGAAACTAAAACCCCAATTCCTGCATATCCAAGAGACACTGTCTGTGTCATTGCTGAGGTGGACTACTTAGTGAATGTTGTGTGCTCAGTGGTTAGTGAACAAGAACGAACACCTTACACAGAGGGTTGAATAGGGAGCCTTTTAGCAGCTCTCACACACCATTATACCAATCACTGAACTTAAAGACGAATATCAAAGTACGTGTACAGGTCTGAGGGAGTACTCCTGTACTGCATATGAGAAAACAGATGTACAAAGCCTTTTTTGGATCCCGACGGAGCTGTGTAAAGTCTGATAAACTACCTCAAGTTATGTTACTTAAATCAACATTGATTGGGGCTGAAGACAAAAAATTTGAAAAAGAAATCAGTCTGGGACGTTACGAAAGAAGTGAGCTTACCAAACCTCTGTGGCCAGCTCCTCCTCTCTGCTTGAGGCTAAAGGTTCGTGGCTACAACTAGCAACACACCTACATCTTCCCAAAACTGATGGTGATCGAGTTGCCCTGTGGGTAATGTGGGCGCCAGGTTTGGACAAGGACTGCTATCGGTACCACGTTGCAGATTGTCACTACCATGGCGTTATCAGTCTTCTTTTCCACCCCTATATGTCTCCTTTGCATCCATTCATACATCAGTTTCACAACAGTGAACAGAGAAGAAGGAAACTCTTTGTTTTTTTTATGCTACATAAATATGCTACATATATGCTGTCATTTAAAAGAAATCAAACTAATTGAACGAATCTTCGTGTTTTTTCATATACAGTGAAAACACAAAAAAGGCGCACATATTCTTTTTTTTGTTCCAGATTTTTACGTTTGCAGCTGCCGTCACTATTGTTATCTCTGCCTCTTAATTTTTGGATTGGGATGTTGAGTCTTTATATACATATGCCTACTAGATTATCTTTACTATTGTCTCAGACTTGAAAAAATACTACTTTTAATCAATACTGCAGTTACGCTAGAAATATCGAAGTTCGAAGGAATTACAAATTACAGCACAGAACAAGGTGAACAAAGAAAGCAAGATACATTGCCATAAGCTGCTTTTTAAGCTTGATCAAGTCTTTAATGGATTTCCCTTCAGGCCACTCCGCTACACTATAATGGATATTGCAGCAGACCCATAACTTTTCCAAGATAATGAATCTGCCTTTCAGAAAACAAAGTACACTTGACATGCAGACACGTTCTTCTTTACAAGGTCATCATCCTGCTCGGATTCATGAACCGCAAAAGAATTTAAAATCATCAACGTCAACCCGACATCTCGGATCAAATTCAAAATGAAGGAGAATGTGATTTAAAAAATGGGCCATTCCTATTAAGACCTCACTGCATTTTTATCTGCTTTTTTCCCCAAGACTATTTTCTCTTTCATGGGAACGGTAGTCTCTAATTTCTCCTGGGAGTCACAAGCTGCAGCTATCTCAGCTGTGTTTACTAATCTTCCCCCGACACCAGTTTCTCAGCCCCACAAAGTTAATACTGGTCCAATGTAAATAGCCTTATCTCATAAACTCTTGTGTCCCCCCCCCCCCCCACACACACACACACACACACCTTGGCTACCCAATGTGATACACGGTTAGAAGTCAACACAGGGATTAAGCCAGAGAGACGGGGAATAACTAGAATTTCCGCCTTGCGGCTGGATGCATCTGCCAGTCAGTCAAGTCGCAGTTTACATCCATGACTTTCTAAAATGTCATCACTTCATTATTTCATCCTCGTAGACGTTTGTGTGAAATTGTCAGAATTAGCATATGAGTTCTTGAGGTCACAGTGGCAATTTGCCCACCAAACTCTAATCAGTCCGACCAAGTAGACATTGGTGACTGCTGTCACTTTACAATGATACCCACCCAATGAAGAACATGGGTAATACGCTGCTTGTAGTGCGGGGCTGAAAGATGAGCCGATAATTATTCAAACATAATTTGTCTCCTGGTTCTCACAACTGATCGATGGAGAGAGTTGATGCCCGGAGCCTATCTCGCCTTCTCGCCATGTGAAGATTACAGTACATGCCTCATTCCACCTGTGTTAGTCTGTTTCACTGAAGGCCCTCAATCACTGTAAATGCCATGGCAGTAAGTTTTAATTAAACCCAATGGAAAAAGTATTAATTATCCCATCGGCTGCCATGAATTGGCTGGTGGCTGGAGGCATATTCTTGCTCGAATGATAATGTGGATGTGACTTTTAAGAGTTTAGGATTAAATTTGTGATTTATCAAGTTCACAATTATATTTTTTTAGAAGCCTGAGGACATGAAACATTTTTTTTTCCCTATAAAGCAAAATCACAACCACACAGCTTTTAAAAAATAACGCCAGTTATACTTGTTCAAAGGCTAATCATATACTTTCCAGAAGGATGGAGTATTTCCTGAGGCCTACAATTATTTCTTTCAAGATGTTCTCCAGTATCTGATTGTATCCTATCTTGTCATCTGTACATCTGCTCCTCTTAGCTTATCTATCTTAATATCTGCCACATTAAATGTCAGTCCTTTCTTCCCAACTTCTAAAATGACTGCCGCCATTGAAGATGTTCTTTTTCTCCCTTTTAAATGTATGTTTTGTCATGTCATTAATTGGTACTTTTCTCATTACCATATCATAGATAGATTGATTGGTTGTACCCGTGGGATGCAAGTTTCCACAGTAAAAGTATTTTCAGCAGAGAACCCGCTGCTGCCACCGATATTTCTGCTGAGAAGCTGAAACAGCACTCTTCTCTTTTTCAGATCCCTGTAGGTATTTGTTAATGCAGCAATAGAGGAGCGCATTATAAACTATGTATGCCATTTCCCTCTGGCACCCACCAGTAGAGCGCATGATGGCAGGAAAATGCTAGTTTCTATTAGTCCTGTGAGGCTGGTTAACATAAAAGAAATCCTTGGGGTTAGCAGAAACCAGACACATTTGGTGTGAGTGCTTCATTAAAGCTGGAGCATAATGGACGCTGGACGTCTATAATAGCTGATTTGCATAAAGTCTAACTTTTCTGATATGTTGGCCTCATAAACAAGTCCTTTTATCTCTCAGACAATAAAATAAGAAACCAAAGCACACACCAACTGCTGGCAACGTCTTAAAAAATAGCCTCTAGTATTGTGCCCAATGAACTCGTACTTGATGTGTTTCAGATTTGGAGTGAGCCAAGTGCTGGGTCTGCTCTGTCTAATCTGCATGCCCACAGACATCTGATCTAACTTCTCAAAATGGCTGCAGCCAGAAAAACGGTCACGTACAGAACTGTAGAGGACCACTCACCTCGCAGGAGGTCAGGGCTGGCATAAGGTGAACTGTATGTCCGAAACAGCAGCCAATCAAAGTCATCCTCCTCCCCTTGGGTGAAGTCACACAGACTGGGGTCCGAATCCTCTTCAAACGTGCAGCCAGCCGCTGAGAAAAGAGAGGAAAATTAAAACAATGGCCATAAAGGAAGGAAACGGCATGTTTTTTTCAGTTTCAAAGAGATAGCTTTACCTCACAGATGGCTGAGACACATTAAGCGCATACATAAACTAGGGGTGCAATCACTTATATATGTTCATTCTTTTGTCTGACCATTACTCCTAGACCACCCTTAAAACAGCAAGAATGTTGGAATTCATGCTTGAAAAAGATCAAATGAATCGATTATCACAATTGTGGATGCAATCAACATTTCTTAAATATAACAGAGCCTTGGTGCTTTATTTTCTAATTCACTCTGAACCTCCTCCTCTTATGACAACTGGAATAAAAGTAATTATGTACTAAATGTAGACTTGATCTACTGACAATTAAATGTGTCCTGCAGCCACACTGACCACCTCTTTGCCCTTTCAGACTAAAACAATGACCTGTGTTTACTATTGATGGGAACCTTTCAGCCCAACTGAGCCAACCACCCTTTGCAATGCTGCTGCCACCAGTGTTTTAAACAGAACTGGTGTTCAGCTCCAGTAAGAAAGGCTGCACAATGGTTACGATAATAAATATTGTGTTATAGACTATTATAGTAACCAGACTTAAGTCACTGACTAGTAGGCAATGTGTGGCCCTCGAAGACAAATAGTCCACTCTTTGCATTTGTGGAGATGCTTAAATGTAAAGTATGAGTTTGAAGGGTCAATATCAACCTAAATGAGAGTCTAATACCCCATGTCATACACATGGGATTGTGTGTCAAAGTTGTATTAGATGAAATGTGTCCACATATGCTCTCAGACCAACTACAAAACAAGCAATGAGCTGTAAATACTTCAGACTCACACAAAGGTACAACATCTCTGCCAAAAGCAATAATTGTCCCTGCATCTGAGGAGAACAACCCCTCCCATTAAGCATCCACAAACAAGACTACATATCCCAAAGCCCATGCACAAAGGCATACAAATAGTAATAACATTTGGGGAAAGCAGGCACCCTGGGGAATGTAGTGATTATCATAATACCGCACAACCTGCTATTCCATGCGCCAAAAAGCTAATTTTTTCAAATTAGATTTAATAGCTATGGCTTTAATGGTCCTTGGGTCCTGAATAATGTGCTTCAGTTCTGCATCTGTTGCCATATTTCACATTAATCCATCGGTGTGAGAATTACAGTCTAACAGCGGACAGTTTGAACAGTGCAGTCATAAGACCAGAACTGGTGTCAGTAATAATTGGAGTAGGACAGCACGAGATGTGACATGCTAATGATAGGCATTACCACAAGAAGCTCCTGAAGGTGACCCATGTGGTCTGCAGCTTTATTGGTGCTCATTCTTTACTCTAATCTGCCATTAAACAAATGGTCTCAATATGACAGGCTGCAGAGGAACACGCCTGCTAAACTGTAGTGAGGAGACATAACTCTCTTTTTTACTACCGTTGTATAAGATAGCCACAGCTTCCGGTCATTAACAGATTAATGCGATTGCTGGTTTGGTAAGTTATGGGCCAAATTAAAATGGAGGATGCAATTAAGACTATGATAGAGCTGGGTGTCATTTGAGAATGTTTGATGCCACAATATGAATTTGTGAAAAGACAGGAATATAGCAAGGCAAATCACCAAGCAGACAAAGCTCATTCCAAAATGAGTGTGAATCTATCTATATATCTTAACCTGCTAGCTATCTATCTATCTTAACTTTCTATCTATATATCTTAACCTGCTTTCTATCTATCTTAACCTGCTAGCGATCTATCTATCTTAACTTGCTATCTATATATCTTAACCTGCTATCTATATATCTTAACCTGCTATCTATATATCTTAACCTGCTATCTATCTTAACCTACTGTCTGTATATCTTAACTTGCTTTCTATATATCTTAACTTGCTATCTATATATCTTAACCTACTTTCTATCTATCTTAACCTGCTGTCTATCTATCTTAACCTGCTATCAATATATATGAACCTGATATCTATCTATCTATCTTAATCTGCTATCTGTATATCTTAACCTGCTATTTATCTATCTTAATCTGCTATCTATATATCTTAACCTGCTATCTATATATCTTAACCTGCTATCGATATATCTTAACCTACACTAAGCTATAGAAAAGGCAGTGTATTTTAGAACAAAATATTACCATAAATCATTCCTGTTTAATGATCCAAAACATTGCAAAACAAGCAGAGATATTACAGCAAAGCCCCCCATGGTAATAATGTTAGAGCTCAATATCTTTTTCTTTTATAGTCTCACACTGTTTATCATCATATCATCCAACCCCACATTCTTTGTCAAATATGTGGAAAATTAAATGCCGTAAACATGAAATAATATATGTCCATTTTAGAGAGTGTGAACTAGCAAATGGATCGTTGTAAGCAGAGTTCTTCATGGTGCCTTGAAATAAAGTAGCATGATTAGTAAAGCGCTGCCATTTCGTCTCAATTGGCCAATCAATGATTGAACTGGTGTTTCTTCACATAAAGGTGTCAGTTTTAAGCCAATACCTTATTTACCTTGATTTCGCAGTTCAGTTTCATACACTGCAGCTATACTGTAAGTCACTACATGCACTATACCCGCTGCAAAAACTTTCTAAAAACTCTCCAGGTTACCACTAAGACTCTGATGTTTTCCACTGTGAGTGTCTTGGAGTAAAAGTAAAAGTTTTTAGAGTAAGAGAGGTATTGAGCTTTCTAGCTAATGCTGCATATCTGTTTGTTTGCATGTTTCAGGCATAATAATAATAATTCAATGCAGCAAACGCAGGTCCCATCACAGTGGGATTTTGCTGTTAAGTGGAATATATTGTAATGCACAAGCACAGTGCAAACCAGATCAGCTTTATTGGCCATGTATGTGTGCGCATACATGGAATTTGACTCCGGTTACATGTACGCTCTCATCGTACAACATATTTAAATTACAAATACAAATAACAGGATAAATATAAAAAAGACATTAAAGACAACAATATCAACATGTATGTACAATATAAACAACAACAACAGTGGAATGGGGATGTAGTGCAGAAAGGTGGTCATAGTGCATGTAGTGCAGATGGAGGTGATGCACTAAAGCTGAAAACTAAGTCAAGTCACAGTGGCCTTTGATCTATAGATTCTAATCAGTTTATCCACGAGAACAGTCGGATGTTTGTGCCAAATTTAAAGACATTCCTTCCAAGCATTCCTCAGATATCACCAAGCAAACTGACGGACGGACAACCTGAAAACTCAAGGCCTCCGGGGACATAGAAATTGGTGGTCACAGATATATATGCCACAATTTGATGAGGGAATTTGGAGGAAGAGATGAGCTTGTTCTATGAAGAGCTGAAGACGATCTTCTCGGTGCTCTTTGAGACAACCATTTTGTTGGATAGAAAACCATGTGCGCCTTGCAAGGACGCAGCATGAGATACCAAAATCGTTGTTGCTGTTTGATTTATAGGTTTACAGTTGCTCGAAGGTGTTGAACTTTCTCCAGATGTTGTATTCACTGCAGCACTAACAAACTCAGGGTGCCCTTGCCTACAGCCAACCTATTATATCACGCTTGCACCTCCACTGATTATACGATAACACCTGAGCATATCTACCATTGTGTAAGCTCAGTCCATTGGGTGATAGTAGCAGCCAACCAACAGGGAAGGGAGTGTGGCTTTCTCCCTATGGGTTTGATTTATAGCCCCGTGCTGGGCTGTTACTGCACAGATCTGCTGCTGAGGCCAGGGGTTAATTGTCCCACACTGGGGTCTATTTCTAATAGAACAGCCAGAGATATGGGACCTGACACATCCAAAAGCTGGCACTATATTATTCCCTGCTGCTTCGGTAAATGAAGCCTGCAAACTCCTCCCTACAAGAGACTCATCATCCAGAGGAAGGAAGCCGGGACGCGAGGCCAGCGCTGCCCGGGAATGTCATCTGCTCACAGCACACTGGGAGGGATGAAGCTAATCTATTATGACAAAACACACTCCCTCCGCAGCTCCTTCAGGAGGACCGATGGGTGTGTGGATTGTCAGTGGCCATTTTTTACCTGAATAATTACAGCATAATTTAGTGCAATGACCAGTGCAAAGTCAGACACTGCCAAGATGTTATGGCTGAGGTTGAGACTATCTTGTGCTTGGAGGAATGAATTCTGCAAATTATACGGCCAATATCATGCAAATGTTTGTGAGACTGCTAACCGATGTCTGATCTAGTTGCCAGGGTTGCAATCATTTTGAATATGCAAGGTATACCTCCAAAGAGGACATGCTGTGCCTCTTTTTGAAAGCAAAACGGAAGAAATGATTAAACAAATGTGTTCTAACGAGCCAGGAAGCAAGGTAGTTTCAAGGATGCCGTAGAAAACATTGTTCAAACCGCTTAACAGGGCCAAATCAGCCTGCTGTGGTGCTCTGCATGCAGCACAGCTACACACTGTTTGTAGGAACACCTGAGAGCGCGAGGCAGCGAGATGAGAAGGGTCTTGAGATGCTGAGGGGGGTGGGGGGTTTTGGGTTTAAAGACTTGGGTGAGAGGGATTTCTCTCACTTTTTGGTTTTGTCACTCTGTTTAAAACATTAATCTCAGTGTTTACAGTGAATCAACACAGATCACCCCATAAATAAATTGATACACAACCTCTCTGAGTTTATGGCACACCAAAATAAACTTCAGATTTACACAGTGGAAGCGATGAGCCACACTGTCAGAGGATGGATGCAGGAGCTCCTCTTTGATTTTATAAGGACATGAAAGAAAGTGGCAACTTGGCTACAAAACACTCCAATTTGCTTCCACATTTGTAAGGGATACATAAAATGTTCCCTCGTTTTATATGCACAGTTAATCAAGGCTCTGCGTCTCTCTCTGCACATATCAGTTGTTAGTGTCACATATAGACCTTCATGTTAGATTTGCTATCTCTCTGTTTACTTGTATAATCCTTTGCCTTGATATCTAATTGGAGTGTCAGCTATGCATAGTGGATATTGTCGGAGTCTCTGCTTATCCCTTTATTTGCATATGTTTTAAGCAGAAGGACGCTGGCCTAAGCTTGTTTATTTTATTCCTACAACTTTTCACTTGAATAAATCAAACACAGCAAAATAGGAAGTCTATGAAGTGGCAGAGCCCCGAACCACAGTATGAACAGTTTTTTTAATTTTAATTTTAAATTTGAGGCACAGTCAAGAACATCTATTAAATGGGCAAGTGTGGACTGCCATCAAATGTGCGATTCTCGCACTTATTTTCTAATATCTCAAAGAAAACGAAAGATCAGTCATTAAATACTGGAAGCAATCTTTTGATCTGAAACACTGCAGTTAATCTTTTCACTGGCTTTTCAAGAGAGTGAGTAGAATAAAGCAGTAGAGTCGAACACTACTGGGAAATACTTGTACAGATTGTAAATTAGTAGTACTTGTTTGAGTACCAAATCAGCCCCTCGAAGAGATAGTAAAAATCTGTATGTGAGAAAACTCCTGTACATTTGCTCAAGTGATAAAACAAAACATTTGATCGGGGGCATAACCAAATGCATATTTAAACTTTAAAACTCATCTAGGGGTGGGCAACATTAATAAAATCCTCTATGACAAACTATGTCATTTCTTCTCAAGCTCATTCACATGAATGGAAGAAGGAAAATGACTCTAGATTCAGTTTAATCCAGAGTCACAGAGTCCATATCACGACTTTTAGAACCTCATGAATTAAATAAGGTATATTCTTATATATGTAAGTGGTCATACTCTGGAGTTGATTTACCTATAAAAAAAAATATCCGCTGAGTTACAGACGTCTCTTTCCCAATGACATGGATTCACTATGGGGAAAAGTGTTTTGGGGCCCCAGGGGATTAAAGTTGAATATTCAACTTCATGGAATTGACCTTTCTCAGCAATGATGGGTCAGGAAGTGTTTTTTCTGGGATCCTCTTCTATATCCCTGCCTCCAGAATTACAGAAGTTACAAAGAGCTGCTTGGATTCACATCAAACTCTCTGCAAGAAAGTGAATACATGAATTTATGAAAATGTCAAACTCTGCTTTTAGCTCAATACATAACAAATCAAGGACATTAAGATCCAAGTTGGAAAATATAATGTAGATGAGAGGTACAGAAGAAATTAAAAAAAAAGGTCTTTTCCATCTGAGATAATGTCTGAGAGATGCAAACCAATAAGTCGATTTCAAGACTCAGAGCAAAACACTTAAAACCCAGTCTCCCATTTACAGTATAATAAACATAGTAGAAGACGATGTGTGCGCTCCGAGAAACCACTCACAACCTTTGCTTTAATGTCTACTCAGACTCTCCCCTTAATTTGGCAGCCAGGATGGGCAATGAACACCAGAACCTGTGAAGTCACCTGGGAAATGCAGCGTGACGATGAGGCACGGGAGCTTGACGTATCAACATCAACTAATGGGAACCAAACTAAGCTGCGAAAACAGTCCGTACTTGAGAGCGCTTCTACTTCCACAGCCTCATCGGAGTCTGTGGTGACTGAGTGTCTGGCTGGTGGGGATCCAGGTGGGAACGGGTGAGTAATACTGGAGGCAGTTAGTGGGAGGAGAGTGGCTGATTTGCATTGCACTGCGAGTTTAGCCCGATGCATCAGCAGGAGACAGGTATATTTATTCTCTACAGAGGCTCTCCTCCCCAGTACTCCCTTGGCTGCCTCTGAAAGCCATCCATCCCCACACCTGAATACGCAATGAAATCATCTCTGCCTCCCCGGGCATTAATAACTCAACCCAGGTGGCTGGATGGTCGCGGTCACACAGACAGGGCCAAGATGATTGAGAAAAGAAAGGAATTGGAGAAGGTGAACATGTACAGTAGAATGTTTACACTGTAAGAAGATATTAAACATGTAATTACACCTTAAAATGACTGAACCGTATGGTTCCCTTTTTTAAGGAAGAATGGCCCTCAGCATTGTTCATACTTTTGGGCTCTCTCCCCTTTACTTTGAAGATACAACAACACCCTTCCCTCAATATCTCAAAATGAAAAGGCACTATTGAATTGGTGACTCAATAACTTATTATCTCAAAACACACAGAGCAAGAATTGTGAATTGCTTTCTGCTATTTTCATGATTTGATCAATTTCTCCTTCTTTCTATATAATGAAATTATTATTTGACACTTTGGCAATATTGTCCCTGTTGTGAAACATATTGAATCGGTGTGCTCAAATATGAACCCTTAAAGAGTAACGTTGTCGATGGACACTTCAACATAAGTTGTTTTTTAAGTATGCAGCATAACCAGATATATTGTCTTTTTAATTCCATGCATTCCTCTTCCTTGACAAAACCTGGCATCCACATTTCCCACAATGCAACTTGACCGTTTGACCGTTTGGTTGGAGATTTGGGTGTGTTATCTATTTTTTAGTTTTTACATTTTCAAACCTGTACTTTTTGACACTTGAGGCACTTTATCAGACCTCTCTGAGCTCCTTGGTCAAATGTTTCACATATGCAGCAGTACTCCCCACAACTTGGAAACGTACTTGGCTGTTTAAAATGTATTTATATGACACATTTAACACTTGACAAATGTAATTACTAATTGCATTGAGCTGATAAACTGAAGGAGCTACTGTAGGCTAGTGAAAAATAATTGTCTGGAGATATAACGTTCAATCACTCACAACCCTCCTCCCAAAGGACTGCAGATAAAAAAATAGCTTTTAGCTATAACTGATACAATGAATGTATTGTGCAATGTCCCTGCTAAATAACCACAAAATAAATAACAAAGATCCACGTCTATTCTGTTTCTCAAACTGGAATGACAAAAAGTGAAATGGCCCCACCCTGTCTTCAGCAAAAAGAAAGATACATCACCCTCCCCCACAATTGTCATACAGTAATTCAAATGAAGGAAAGCCACATTTTTCAAGAACATTTCCTTCTGATGGTGAACAACGACACAAAGGCTTGCTACAATTATATTCGCACTGAATCCTCAGATACCAGTCAGCCGCGATTCATCTTCGAAATTAATTTTGCCTTCACTTTAAAGGGTCGGTACAATATGTCATCCTCTGTGGAGGGTTGATGGTAAAAGTATCTCAGATGTCAGTAGAATAGTCAAAAAAATATTATTTGTCTCTTTCTGTGCTATTCTGAGGGCAACAGGAAGGAAAAAACAAAAATCTGAGCTTGTTGTCTTCCGTTTCTTCTGCACAGAGAAAAAAAGAAAACATCAATTATTCCACTTCCCAGTTCCTGTGGGTATCCTATTCCCTACAGTAGAATACTTATCAGTTCACACTGCTAATAAGGAGTTAATTATCATACTTATTTTTTTCATTTCAAATCGGTGGTCTATTTTGAGTTTATGTCTTTTTCAGGTAAGACTGGATTGCTGTGCATGCTTTTCTCTTCACTTCCTCAGAAGACAAACGACAAGTGGCTCATGACAGCAAAGGCCTATATATAACAAATCAGTTTAATTAGCAGGAGGAAATCTCTCCTGTCTGCTGGCTTCACTTCCAACATCTGTTTCATTCAAGGATCTATCCATGAATATACGCTTTTAGATTTGAGAGACATAGAAATAACCATAATGCAGAATAGGAGGTCCTTGACCTTGTGAAGTCTCTAGACGAGAACACTTGTTTTACTTCAGTGAGGGACTGAGGCAACTGCAGCGAAGAAATATATAATATTGTGAACATGTAATGAGATTTAAAGTGTAGCCAAAAACTGCATTATTTTGATTGAGCATGTTTGACTGTCGATGTACTGACAAGTTTGATTATTAATTAAATGTTTAAGTAAATGCCAAACAGTTACTGGTTTCAGCCATGTGCTGCTTCTTTCTGTTTTTATTTATTCATTATATATTTAGGCTCTTTTGATTTAGTCTTAAACTGAAAGGATGAGTGCATTAATTGGTTAGTCAATCTACAGAAAAGTATTCAGCAGTTGTTTTGATAATCCATTAATCAGGGATTTTAAAAGCTAAAATTGTCTCATTTGTCACATATGATAGTAAACTGAATATCTTAGTGTTTTGAACTGATGGACAGAAATTGTTTATACAAGAAAAAAACAGCAAATTGGTTGATAATGAAAAGTCTCTTGGAAATTGTGATGGCTGTTTTACAACCATTTAATGACATTTTATAAACTTGTTTAATTGGTCAAATTAAAAAATATACAAGGACCTGAACAGTATTTAAGATTTATAAAGGTGAGCGTGAAAATACAAGACCAGAGGGAAAGACCATGGGTTCACTTTTATTGACAAAGTTATTGAATTAACCTACAAAAGGCTTTTTTCCTTTGATCCCTTTTCTTATTACATATTTTAAGATCATTTGCAGCTGTTAATATTCCAATTGGATTTCTATGACAAGCACATGTATATTTTAAAGTAATATTTGAGTCCTGTTGAGTAAACTAGAGTGATCCAAAATATTTCCTCTGAAAAACAGTTTTTGTAGAGATAAATAATTAACGTGTGGGGATAAGAATACACTATGACACACCTCACTTGATAATTGATGTCTTAAATTTGCATACTAATACATTATGACCTAATCATAATGATTCATAATCCCTCTTGGCGTTACGAATCATATTATTATTGCGTTCTCTAAACTATGATGCAATTGAAATGTGCTAAAAAGGTGATTATGTGTCATCAAACAAAACACATATTTAATCCTAAACTCAATAGCGCGCTAGCACCCCCAGTTCTTCGGTTAAAGAGTTGCAGTGGAAAATATGCATAATCGCGGAGTGTTGACTTTTATGTCTCCACACTTCCTGTGTTGCAGCAAGTAAATATTGTACTCATTCCCAGGCAGTTTCAGTTTGAGACACTTTCAGATGAGCCTGCAGTGTAAATAAGCTGCGATCAACACAATACGAGAAAAAAGGGACAACCTCAAGGTTCATTTAAATAGTTCATGAGTAAAGTGTCGGAATGTAATGTTCACATTTCTTTTGGGTGAACAAACCAACTCCAACGCAAATATGAACTCTTATTTCCGATTCTGACTGACCTCAGCCAATTCCAATGCAACTCCTGGCCAGCTGAGCCAATTCAATTTGACTGTGCATCCTAATCAAACTGCCTGCAGTGTCCCGACTCGCCGGGGAAGAAAACAAAAAAACTGTTGTCTATCAACTCTGATAAACCACACACCCTGTAGCAGCTTCACTGCTCTGCTGCCCGTCAATTCCACTAACACAAAGACAGCCAATTGCTGTCTCCACAACCTGCAGCCTTTCAATTCCACTCAGCCACACATAGGATCACATGAAGGGAGAATTCACTCTCTCTCCCTCACAACCCATTGTTCCTGTTGTGTATGCAGCATAAAGTGAGTATGCCCTTTCTTTCTCTTATTTCTACATTTGGCATCAATATGAAAGAGACAAAGGGCAAATAGTTGTACCCTTTTTAAAGTCTTTTTTTTCTGCGTAATTAATCCCTGGAACCAAATTTACTCAACTGAGAAACATGACAAGTTGTGCTCTATTTATCACCTAAACACCAACAGCACCACTACAGGCGCACACAGATGGTAGAATATTCGCTTTGTGGAATATAGTATAATATAGTCCGACAAGCTGTGTCGAACACACACATCCAAGGGGATTTGCATGGGACTTTTTAGAAAAATAAGTAAATGTTGAACATTATGAAGCATTCATTAAGCAAGGTTAGTCTCTAAAGCAGCCAGTATTGTAATTGTTTAATTACCAGTTTACAGTGAGGCTGAAGCATTTTGTCTTCTGAACCTGTGCATACCTTTTGCATATATTAATTGAATTCACTTTTTGAATTTTTTTGTCAAATTAAATACAAACCACAATATAGGAAGTAATTCAAGTTTAAAATAAATGTAAAGGTGAAACATGTACTGTATATTCATTATCTATCAACACTAACACTCAAAAGCAAATCTGCTACATCTGTATGTTGAGGATGCATTTTGATCCCATTTGATTGCCAGTAACTCACTACATTGGAGCATAGGAAAGAAAACACAACAGGATTTCTTCATAAATGAGTCCTGTACAGTTCAAACCAGTGAGAAAAGCAACACATGTGTTCAGGGCCTTTAAATAACGAACCACATTTAACTCAGCATTCAGTTTCCTGCTGGCGAACCAGTTCTAAACTACAACTAGTCGAATGCTAACTGACAGAGCAATCTATCACATAGAGAAACGCAGGAAAAAATAACAAGCAAGAAAATAACAGTGTTTATTGTTCGGTCAAAAGCATGCAGCTAATTAAAAAGACAATAGTGTTGGTTTGTTTCAGGCTGAGGAGGATTTAAATAAGTTCTGGCGACTCCAAAGCCAAGCAGAAAAGGGGCATCCATGACATTTTAAGGGATTATTAGTGAAGAAATGGAGTGACACCTGTGATGCTGGTGCACAGGGGGTGGGCGTCTGACACGTGTCTCGGCAGCAAAAACGGGTGCATGAAAATATTCGCCTAACACTAATGCAATATAAAATCAAGCAAACAAACCACCGTGTTTTACAAGTTAACAAAAACAAAGTACTGTGCAATTTTTAAAAAAAAATAGTAGCGGCCACAGCAATATTTTGTTCTGAATGCAATGAGTCACATCTTATAAATCTAAAGACCGCTGTGCGATAGAGGTACGGTTGCTGAAGCAGCTCTAAAACTCCTGAGAGAACATTTAAAAAGACAAGAGAGAAAAAGTTTACCGAAACACAGCGATTTGTTTGTGTGAACTCGCGCTGAGGTACCGACTTCAGCTCCTGTGAATACAGACAACCTGGTGCTCCAGATGGTTCTGTGCACTCAGGAACGCTCCTATGGGGCAACTTCTGAACAGCAATGCTAATCTACCTCACAACAACTTCCACAAGGAACGAATAAAAGAAAAATGGATCAAAGGCAAAAAAAAGTCTAACTCAACTAAAGAGACACTCTTAATCACCTTTTACCAGTAACCTCCATTCCTTCCAGCATCCAACTGCTCTGCTGCCCTTTCTGGGCTTCCACCCAGCCAGCCGTCTTTCGTCCACCTGATCTTCTCCTATCCGGGCAGCTCTTTTGAGCACGTTTCTTCGGCCTGCTGTGGGCCTACTTCCTGGTGCAGCTGCCACCTGCCCAGTCGCGTGGTGCTTTGCATCAATCTCGCTGCAGCCGGAGCCAAGTGGTCAGTCCAGTGTGTGCTCATATGTGCACGTGGGCTTCTGTCTACACGCATTCATTTATATGCGCAATATAAGCTGCTGCTGCTGCTGCTCCTGCAGGGACACGGCACAGACAGGCCGTCACTCAAACAAAGATGGACGTGTAGAGAAATGGGAATAGACATCCAACAATCACACATGAGGATGTGCTTTCACACTCAATCTGAGGAGACACGGCCACAAGAGACACCAAATAAACCTAAAACTGCCCTCCTAACCCCCTAACGGCCATGGCACTCTCTGATAACTCGTATTCCTTCCTCCATGCTTGAGATGTGAAGCAAGGAAGTGGTTAAACCGACCTCAAGTCCAAGAGGGTTCTGATAAATGGCACCACTTGAGTTTGTGGCTTTCAACTGTTATTAGTTTAGTATTTTGCAACCTAACCTGCCCTGAACTTGTCCTTCTGCACTGCAGCGTCAATGTCTGAAAGATCCAGACTGAAAGACTAGACTTTGTTAGTTCAGCTGGTCCTCGCAGTAGACGTGGAATGTGTACGAATCAGAGCCAGGTCCAGCACTGGCCAACCTAGCAGCGCATTGATAGTCCACATTGTGGTCACGTTGAGTTCCAGTTCCAGCCTTGTTGGAAGTCATCAGCCATTCCTCAATCGCAGCACTTTGAAAACTCAGTCAAAGCTGGAGTGGAAAATACCATTTTGAACATATTCCCATCGGATGCATGTCAGACTTTACCAGAAATGTATGAATACTCAATTCGGACCCTGATTAATGGAAAATGTTACAAGCCTCTTGAAAACCTACATGCTGGTTAATTAAGACTGAGTCAAATAGCATTGGTGCTACGATGATAATGGAATGTAAATGTTTAATATGGCATTGCCTTGCTGCAAAAACAAATAGATAAAGTGTGTTTGCTAAAGTGAGAGCTAGAGAGTGAACGAGAGAAAGATCATAAGAAATAGTACTCGCCATTGGACCTCAGCCAACCCGTAGGGGACAGTGTTTGAGGTGAGCGGTCCTGGGGGGGGAAGAGAGAGAGGGAAGGCTGCCAACATTTCACCGTTTGAAAAGCTTATTAAACTATTGGCTCATTGTGATAGAGGTGAAAGTTGAGGAATGGGCTCCAGCCCGCCACAGGAAGCACCTCTGTAGCTTCAGAGCGGTACAGAAGCACATTTTCCACTGAGTCATACAAACAGACCATAGACGGCCTTTTCAATCACTCCGGTCTGTCTCTCTTCTCATTCTCTCTCTCTCTCTCTCTCTAGGTCTGTCTCTCTTCTCTTTGCTGATTCTCTCTCTCTCTCTCACACTAGTTCAGAATTAACTTTGGCCAAAGACAAATATATTCCAGGAGGCCCTCTGCAGCTTCATTCCCTGCACCCTTTGTGAGCTCTGATGAGTTCCTCTCGTGCGTGGAAGACGTTAAAAAGGCGAACACAATGCACCACGACACAATGAATTCTGCCCGAAGTCGGTGGCCACGCTCGCGTTGCACTGACAGCCGGCAGTGTTGTTTGTTGCAGGCATCTGTGTTGTTATTGGACTATGAAAGCGTCTATCACCGACCCTGAATGACAGCAGCAGCTGTCTCTCGTCGAAGAAGTGACAAGAGAGGCCGTCGATGAAATGACTTGATGACTTTTCACCACTTCTGTTATTTATTTTTGATAAATAATAATAAATAGATGTATGTAGTAGGCTTTCAAATGATGCTTGTTCCAAGCTTCAAACAGTCACTGCAGAGGGAACATTCTACAGGTAGGAAGGAGCTCAGCACATGTGTTAGACCTTTCTGCTGAACATCAAATTCAACATGAAAACGCTCCAAGAACACAGAGAACGGTCCCTATTGGGCCTGCAAGCATTGGCCCCTTTACTCTCCATTTCTTTGAGAAATCCTGATACTCTGCTGCTGAAGATAACTTAGCAGAGACACGAGAAATGTCTAAGATATCTGCAGAATATGGACATTATCCTGGAAACTGAAAGTTGGTGAGCAAGAGGTTCATGTGTTATCCAGAGGAATAAGGACTGTGCACATTAAAGCTGCATTCAGACGGACCAGACCCTCTGGACGGCACGGGGAGAATATAGAAACACTCCGAAAGAACAGCAGGACGTTAAAACAAAACACGCATGACGATATGGTGTTATGTAAAAATGTAAAAAATATATATTAAACAAAATGTGATCATTCTAGTAATGAATGCAGATATGAAATGCAACTTTATCTTAATATTTTTATTATTTTATTTATTACAAACTTAAACAACCCATAACATCCTGTTGTAAATTATGTCAAGGAGGACGGCAAAGAGATCAAATATATGTTTTTATTTGGACGGCAATGCCGTTTACCGGTAAACCGTTGCCGGTATTCTCTGCCTCCCTCACCTGATTTTACCATCCTGCCCTTGTACAGTTTGCCTCATTTCATGTGAATGCAGCATGTGGAGCCTGACTTGCACATCCGAATTCCTCTAAATGTATTTCCTTCTCTAAATGGCTGTTGAAGTTTAGATGGTCAAACCCTGTGCATGACTCCAAGTGAAAAGGAAACACATTATTTGCAGCCGATTGATATTCACAATGTGGTTTAATTCAATGCAAACGCCAAACAGCATGCTACAACAGTTGGTTAAAAGACCTTTTGTGCTCCACTACATATTTCTAGAATTAGCCTCTTCATAGAACATGAACCCATGCACAAGAGTTCCATAATTTGTGTCAGCGAACATTTCTTAGATATCCGACGCCTGTGGCCAGCTCTCTGATCAGCTGCGTGAATGCAGGGTGCAACCCTGAACATTAACAAGCCAACATAAGAGCATGCAGAGCCTTCAGATACATCTGCGCCCTGCTGCGTCTCAGATGCAATTCTGCCCCAGTTGATTTTCCTTACTGCTGGAGGAGCCTACAGGCTCCTGCCATCTCCTCCTCACAGATACAGTTGTGGGGCCCATGCAGAGTAAACTAGAGGTCATGCAGCCTCAGATGGTTGGGAGCTCAAACTCTCTGAGGATTGAGAGTAGTGACTGGGAGGGCTGTGGAGACTTGATGTGTTGGACATCATTGATGTCATGATACAGGGCCAACTATATGCATGTGATAAATGTTTTTACTAACTAATGTATATGTATGTATCCCTTTTTCATTTTACAGCTTAAATTCAACATGACCTAGTTCTCCAAGTACTCAATATTCTCTTTTGAGCACTGACGACTGTAGACGTCAAACAACCAAATGCCCACAATCAAATATGTAGCATCATCCAAATGACAGAGAGATGACTGGTATGCTATTTATCCTCAAAAGGCAATCATTACTTCAACTACATTGTCTTTCTGAATAATGCAATAAAGAACAACATTCTTTGTTTTTTGTTCATGTAAAAAGAGACTTTATCCTTTGAGACAGTATCAGAAGCCGAGGAAAAATGTGACATTCTCTTCCTAAAAATGTTTCAAAAGCTAACAGAAAACAAATTAAAACTCCCTTTGCCACACTTCGGCTTAAAGAAGGGATCATTTTCCACGGGCCATAAATGCACCTCAAAAACATTTTGACGGTAGGACGTTGTAAAAAGGTTTTAGCTGCTTTCAAAGACCTATGCAATTTAGTAAAAGGTCAGAAAATAATCCAATCCTTTCATGATGTTTTTACCCTTTTATAAGAACTGCACTTTTGTGTAATAATATCTCCCATGAAGGTGCAAACTTGTCTCTTTTAAGGTCTTGAAAGGGGAAATGAATTGTTGAGAGCAAGGAAACATTGTCATTTTGTATGATAGGGTGTGTACATTTTTTACTTTGCATTCAAGTATAGTGATCAAAATCTTGACTTTATGAGATGAGTTTCAGAGTATTCTCAAACATGGCTACATACTGATATCATCAAATGAATACTTTTGAGACCAAACTTCACATTGGGAATTTTACAGCCTCATTACACAGACAAGGTAAAATTCGTTATGAGTTTTAACCACGCATGAAGTAGTTTTAAACCTTGAACACCTGAATGGAGCGGGGGGCTGAGTGGATTTTATTTGTTGAATATGCGAATGTCTTCTGTATATGTGGAGACGCACTGCACATTTTCTCAGCATGTGTCTGTATAGCGCAGGAGAAAGATCCATTTGTGTCCTAATTATAACATCTTATTATGTTCAAATTGGACTGCTATTGTTACATCTGGCAAGTTCTATGGAATTGCAGTTTTGATCAGGATGCAGGTGTTGCTTCAATGTGTCTTTCATAAACAAAGGAATCATTTATAGTGTTTGTGTTAATTGTTTATGTCCTGTGTCTCTAGCTCTACCGCCTATCGATCCAAAAGGAGGTGTGCTTGTAGTCTGGGGACATAATTGGTTATCATTTATGGCTCATCAATACACATTATTCAACAAACACATTGCAATTTCTTTCTAGTAAAGGTTGAAAATGTAACTACATAAAATAACTGATACATATCTTTCTGGTGTAATTATCAGTCCAATAACTTCCCAGGGGGTTATCTCTGAAGGTTAATTGCTCTCGCAACGTTGGGAGAATGTCTTGTCGAACATGATGTGAAAATCTCATTCATTTGATTCAACATGTACAGTACACAACACTTGAGGATGAACCTACAGGTGAACCCTGGCTCGATAGCTGAAGATTCAAAAGGGACTAAAAGCATATCACTAAAATTACCTTCGCTGTTGTAGTCATGAAAGCAAAAGGACTTCCTGTCACAAGCTTTTCTGAGGAGTTGGAGCTCTCCAGCTGCCATCACAGACAGTTTGAGCCTCCATTTTTTTTTTTTAACGCTGCACTCAGCGGGATACAAATTCATAGGATCCCAACGTGATGTCCCTGGACTGAGATGTTTCCATCATGATGTCCTCTGACAACATAATTATGCATTGTATCTCACTTCACACGGCTCGCCAAACCACATCAGCTGCAGCTCATAGTCCAGCATCCCGGCAGAGGCAGCAGCAGAGCGGAGGGTAGAGGGGAGGATGTAGCTCGGGGGCCTTACGCTAAGCAAATGGAATGCAAAGGCGGTAGATTGGAGACCAGAAGCAGAGGGGCCTGAATAGGGATGTCGGAAGGAGCGCCAGTGGTCTTTCACTTTGCATCAACGTCAGATTAAGGGCACTGGCAAGAGGAGCAGGAGCTAAGGCACCGAGGGGCAAGGGTGGCAAAAGAGTGCAGGAAGCAAGGGAGGAGAGCGTTAATCTGGAAGCCAGCGCTGCCACTGCACATCACTGAAAGACCGTTTTCAGGACTGGAAAGATGATGAAAGATGATGAAGAGAGAATCTGCCCCTGAGAGAAAGGATTGGCTCTGTACTGAAAAGCACTATAATAACAACAAAACACCATGTTTACAAAGACACACAGTATTAGTGAGTTTGTTAGTTTGACCAGAAGCCATATATCCAACAACACTTGACCGGAAATCCATGAGCATATTAAACATAAGAATGATGGCTTGACTTGTGCTTTGCAATTACTGCAAAGTACAATATAGTTTTCTGGGTATTTTCATTTATTTGCTTCAGAACCACAAGAGAACAATGGATGACTGTGAGGCCGACAGTGACCCACTGTGTATGCTGCTGCACACGAACTGTGACGAAAATAAGGGTGTACTTTGTATCTCAACTATATATTTGTTGTAAGGATTAGAGTGGTCCTCTAAATTAAACATGAGTATAACGACTAAAAGAAGTAGAAATGTAATCGTCCAATTAAACACAATTCCTAAGCTATAAAACCCACCCTAACTCAATCCAACACACGCAATAACGAATTCACAAAAAAGCACTGCACAGCTTCTGCGCCCGTTAAACAAAATAGAAAACGTGTAATTCTCAAAGCAACCGCAACGGGTGAAATTCACTGCCCTACCAAGCTAAAAGCTTTGTGATGGTCCTGCTATTTGCAGTACTTTAAATTAGGTAATGTGCATAATTTGGAGCAAAATTGGCTCTATGCAAATGAGACTCATTAAACTGTCCAATTCACAACGGCTACATGCAGTTGCAGTAAAACCTTCAGAGAGGTGGTGGTAACCGAAGGGCATTCATAAGCACAGCAGCATCACGTCCAAACATTCCAGTGATCTTGGCATATTGAATCCCAAATACAGTTTCTCTCGGTCGCGTTTTAAACTTCTTGCTTGAAGTTTTGAGAGATTCCTCTGCAACCTGTTGGTCAAGACCTGTAGCTGGCAGTCTGAGAATGTGACCTTTTCTTTTTCACTTTGTTCTGCCGACTGTGTTCTTGCTGCAAAAGGCAGCATATAAATTACCGCATGGATTATTGCATTCAGAAGCATAAAAAGGGAAAATTGCACTCAATTGCAGAAACATTACGGCCATTTTCATGTTGCAATATCATGAGTGCAATATACTTTGTGAATCTGGGCAGATAGCGGTTCCGTGATGTGCAATTTCCGTTGCTATCAGTGGCCGCAATTTATTCTTTGTTAATTCGCCAGTCAGTGATTTTGCTGTTACGGTCTGATATGACCAGTAGCTTATCGTGGCTAATATTTGGTGAATTCTAATGTCATCATGCTCCTTTCTTTTGACAGACAAGATTTTAAAATTATTAAAAATGTTCAAACATGTCGTTATCCGACATTTGCTGAACTGAACTGACTGTCTCGGATGAGAGCAGCCATAGGATCGCAGTCTTGGAAGGTTTAAAAGAAGAAACATTGATCTATGATGTGTGACAGCATTTAAACAAAATATGCCACATTAGCTTAGTTGACAGATTTGGGAAAATTCAAGAGAAAAAAACAATGAGAGGAGAAATGAACAGTCAAACTAAATTGTCACCACCTGCTAGTGTCAAATATCTCACTGTTCACAAACACATTTGATCATGTTCTTTCAGACTGCTTTTATCAAGAAAACTTATTTTAGAAAAACAATGCCATGAAACTCTGTCTTAAATAATCAGAGTGTGATAGTGTAATGGATATATGTGCCTCCATCTGTACTAAACTAAGTCTCCTTTGTTTTTTTTAACCCATTTTTAACCCATTTTTTTAACCCATTGTCTTAAAAAACAAAAAGTATAAAGAGTCACAGAAAAAAAGCACATAATATATATATATATATATATATATATATATATATATATATATATATATATATATAACGTAATATCACATTAATCCCCCCCCAAAAAAACCTTTTACTGATTTCCCAGTTGAGCCAAAGAGCAAATTATTCCCAATGATCCATTTGGCAACTTCACCGAGGTCATTGCTGTGGAAGTCCAGGTGCGCCGTGAACCCTGCTGTGCCAATAGGGGATGCTCGGTAAAAGGGGTGAGGGGTTCAAAAGTGGCTCCTTATATCTCCACCTCCATTAATCACACTTTGCACGCCTGTGGTCCACCGCGCAGTGCGACAGTGACAACGCTGAGAATGATTAATACTTAATGCAGCGTTTAAGAGAGTGATTTATGCCATCTGTTAGTGGGTGACATGCTGCAGAAGTTGGGGGCGATATAAGCGGAGGGGAGGGGGTGATAACCTCAACATCAAATTAATTGGGGATAGGCAAGAATAGCCCAGAACTAAGCAGTCATCGTGTTCAGTCACGTTTTAACCCCTAGTAAAAAAAATGTCAAACCCTCCATCCATGTTCTGCCACTTACCCAGTTGGGGAGAATGGTATTGAGGGTACGGTAGTCAGTATCTTCCTGCTGTTGCCGGGGGATGCCAAAGTGCTCCCAGAAGCAGGTGGGATAAATAATCCCCATAGTGTGTGCTGGGTGTAACCCAGCATGCAAATGTGATGCCTTAACCTTGCCAACCACCTCTGAAGACCTTCTAATCAGAAGTGGTCCTGCTCCGAGCTCCTTCCAAATGTCCAGGCCAATTTCAGCCACTTGTATCCACGATCGAAAGCCGTATGCATACTTGGTACACATAAAAAAGGTTAGCAGCAGTCATGCCTTGAGTACCTACAGTGTGGGTTTGGATTGATAGATTTAATTCATTGATATCACCACCCCAACAATAGATTGATGTTGTTCTAATGTGCTCTTCGGGAAATAACTGTTAGGGGTGCAGTGCCTTGCTCAGGGGCACCTCGGAAACTAGTACCCTCCAGTTCCCAAGCCAAGTCCATACTGAGCATCTGTCGCCCCGAAGGCCGTATTTACAGTGTTTGCATTGTTTGGGTTACTTTTTACTTTGGGCCACACATGTACTCATTGATCTGTTATTCACTGTCATAGAAAACATTGATCCCTGGGAGCAGAAGGAGTGCAACTACTTTCTTCAATTTCCTAATGTTGTCTTAACAATCAAAGATCTCACCTGGCAAAAAGAGCTTGGAGGAGAACACAGATGGATCAGATCCACGAATAGATCGACTGGTAAAATGAGAGCTTTTGCTCTTTCAGTCCAACACGCTTTTGGATCTCGAACCACGAAGAGGTTTATTTTAAATATTAATGTAGATCCCAAAGGTTCAAAAGACAACAAACATCCAGAGCAACATTTTGGGAAATGTGTATGGCATAATGCATTTAAAATATGTATATTGTGTATTTCCTGAAATGTGTATAGCATAATGCATTTAAAATATTTCCTTTTGATGAAATGGTGAAGCTATGGAGTCTTGGTTTTAAATATTCCATTCAATTGAAACCTCATACGGCCTGATTTTAAGCTAATATACACAATACGTGATACTGTTATGATATTTCCCAAATCAAAGTGACTTAAATTGAAATGAAAAGGGAGAAAAACTGGATGTTGAGTTGCTATTAAACGGTTTATTGCTTTAAACTCTCCCAACAAGTATCATCTATTTATAATCTCAAGACTTGGTTGCAAACGAGCGCCGTTATCTCGGCCTGCCTTCCGTCACTACCTTCCTCGCGGTTTCCCCTGTAGTATCTACGTATTCAAACAAGCTGTCAAAGCCCCAAAACAAACAATTTGTTATCCACCAGAGTTTGCTTGGTTAAAAATACTTTGCATCAAATCTGCATAAAAAGTATCCATCTTTCGTGGGGCATTAGCGTCTTTCTCCTCCTCCCCTCCTCTGTTCTTCAGAGAGCTATCGCATGACAAGGTGAACTCAAGGACACTCAGTTTGGTCACTGTTTTGAATGAGTCTATTCTGGAAGGTTACACTCTTGTTTTCAGTTTGACGTTCCTGCTGAGAGTAAATCGACAAAATCAGTCCTTGAGCAACCCTCCGATCTCAACACCCAATAAACAGCTTGTCCAAACCTTCACTTCAGATCAACGTTAACATTGCGCTTTCGTAAAGAACAAAGAAAATCTGTTTCATAATCAAGATCATAGAGAACATTACTGTATTCAAATGTGGAATAAATGTGTCCTTTGGTATTTATATTCCCAACCCACCCCTTTAGGGATCAGAGAGGGGAGCAACATTTGAAAGAGAAAAGCGTGATGCTTTGATACAAGAAAATGCATAGAACAATTCAGACATAAGGGCAAAACAACCTCACCTTTATACATATTTATCATCCCGAGCTGTTGCTTTTAAAATACTCCCAACAAATTACAAATGAGTTTTTTTTAAAGAGAGAGAGATACAAAATGCAAATTGAGGTGTTTAATAAGCCCTGATTTGTTGGAACAATATACTTTATCCAATTTATTTAAAGCTGCTAGCTTTTGCACCTCATGTTGTTAGTCAGAATGTGCAGCTGAATTTAAATATATTACAACTATTTATAAGTGCAAAAGACTCGTGTTTTGATTGACCTATTTAACTTTGCTTCTTTATTTTTTTTTTTGCACCTTTGCTCTTTTCCCGGAGCGAGTGCCTCCCCGTCTGTCTACAAATAGAAGAGAGCATTAAAAAAAAAAAAAAAAAGGTATTTAGAGCAGTGCGTGAGTAGTACGATTTTTATGAGAGAAAACCGCCACAGGAGTGAACAGCAGTATTAATTTCATACAAACAGTAGGGTGTTAAACAATAGTAACCCCAGATGTCTCATTTTACCGATCACATGCGTTACTCATGTCTCATTAGCGTCCATTTGCAGGACCAATTTTTTTCTTTTTGCCAGACGTCATCAAGGTGTATCTGCAGACCTGCTCCACCTTTGGCCCACGTGAAACGTCCTCCGATATGAATCCTAACGATGCGAGCGTTGTAAAACCACAAAGCGAGCGGCAGCATGAGCCCAGCTCTCGCGTACACTCTCGTGATTGATTGATTGATACCCAGTGGTATATCAAAGAGCGGGGTTGCCTTTTCAATCACAGCTGAAGTCTTTGAACATAAATAACAGCAACCATCTATCCTGTGGCAGCTTCAGCTCACTATAAACACAGGCACTTGGCAGTCTGTTTGAGAGGGAGACAGAATTCTTCACAGATGCTAATTTATGTACACCCCATTTGACACTTTCCGCTCTTGATTGGTTTGTATTTTGCCTCCTTCTTACTCATTATCAGAGACGATTAGCATTATTTACAGGCCCAGAAGTCTAGCGGGTGTGAAAGCAGCACTAACCCGGACTAGTACCCTGCCAGCCACAGATAGCCAGCAATGCTTTTCTTCTGATGACAACAAAGAGACACTGCAGCTATTCACCTGAGAGCGGAGCCCATCACAGGCCTGCAGAGGTACAGTAATAACAACTCCGCTAACTGCACATTGAAGAGGGAGCTTTCTCCAGAGGCAATTAGTTCTGAAGAGCTTTGTCTGTTCTTTTCTTGTCTGCAATTTTAGCTATAGCTACCAAAATTGCAGAGCCCGGGAGAAATGACTGCAGCATTTAACTGTGATTTAGTCATCCTTTTGAATACATGAAGAAAAAAAAATAACTGCCACATTTATGGCATTATATGTGATTATTGTCGCTGCATTAAGCTCTGTTCCACTTTGAGCGAGGCGTTTATGCATCTAGAGAGCAACATCTCAATTTCATTTAAGAAGATGACAGTCGGCCAATTTGGCCATAAATGCACCCATCAGTTCTGAAAAAAACACAGCCAAAGAAATGACTTCCTAACAGTTCCAATAATCATGGTGAGTTGTTTGCTTTTTTATAAATATATTTTTGACAATGCTGTACAGGGTTTTTTGCCAGTCCTCAAAGTATGAAAGAGGAAATTAATCAAGACCAATCTCTATTTGGCCAGACTGCATCTTTTAAAAAGCAGGCTTTCAAGCACATAAGTTGCACAGACAAATATACAAAGATAAAGCATAATGAACACTCAGATCAGTGTTGTGTATATTTACCTTTTAGGCTTTCAGAGGCTTTGCCATTTTGCTGAGAGAGAATCGAGGATCGACAGCATGAGGATTCATTCATATGTCAGAGTGACACTTCTACCTACTGCTAATAAGAACTGAAATATACAAAAATAATTAATGGGGAACAGTTTTGTACAATTATTTGCATACTAAATTAAACCATTACCATGTCAAAAGAGGTCCCTTAAAATGTTGGAATCTTTTATGCATCTCTATTTGCATATTTCCTTGCTTCCCGTAGAAATGATTCGCAGTCAGTTTTCAGTTATCACTTCATTGCCCCAAACTGGGTCATCACATCTCCAGGCACAATTACAACTAAAACCTATGCGAGACAAATTTGCTGTCAGTCGCCATTCCCGCTTTTATGTATGAAGAGCGAGCTGTCAGCGGGACGGGCAGAGATTAAAAAACAAATATAAAACTAGAAGAGGACCGAGAGGAAGCGCCGTGGATCATGCAGCACGCCTAACAGGTCGATAGGAGACAAACGTATGTCCAATAAGCCAATGATGAACCCAGAAAGGTCCCTCTTGTGGGGCCAGGCCTGCTTCTAACAAATGTGTTATTGACCTCACACCAGCAGCCGGTCTCAGGAACACACTCCGTATCTGAGAGTGTGGACGAGTGTGAGAGATGACACATGAGAGACTGCTGCAGCGGGTTAAAGTATCGATCAGACAATCCACTTTATCCCCTCCGGCGAGTGACGAGGACATAATTGACACGCAGCAGCGTGACAACTCGAGCTTCGGAGGAAGCATTAGAATAATTCAACTTGGATACTGTTTGGACATGTTTTAGACATTAGTATGAGGGAAGTTCCTAATAACCCAAGAAATACGATTAGGAACACACTTTTACAAAATAGAAAATCAATTTATTCAACAGCAATTATTTTTCTCTGCTGGCATTTACTGAAAACTGGATACTGGTACTTTAAAAGAAAAAAAGCCAACACACTGAATAAGGACTTCAACTGATTTCAACTATTTAATAATTAATGGCAATTTAATAGTGCCCAAGGTCAAAATGTCAAATGTTGTGTTTTGTTCAACCAGCAGTCCAAAGAGTCCAAAGCCAACAAATATTCAATTTACTTTAATGTTAGACGAGGAAATGCAGCAAATACTCATCTACACCAAACAAAAGTTGTCTTGAAAACGTTTCTCTCTATTGACGAACGTATTGATCGACGAATCGTTTCAGCTTCACGCTGAAGCACAGATTCTTGTCACTGAAATAACTCCTTCATGAATTTAAATTACACTCATTTAATGATAAGTGGTTTTGTAGTTTATAAACGAATACCTACACGAGGCACAGATAACGAAGACAAAATGCCAAAATTGCTTCCAGATAGAATATTAATGTGTTGGCTCCTGATAAAATAGCAAAGTGCACTACATTCTATAGTGCTTCCCAGAGGGTTATCATGAACCACCAACAATAAGTCAGGACCATATTAAAGCCATTTCATCTGCAGTTATTCATCATAGTGATTCAGTAATATTAACTGCATGCCGTGCATTATAGATATGACTTATTGAGCTCCGAGGCTGAATTACAGTCACATGCCACAGAGTCCGGTGAGTCAGGCTGCAATGTGCCCGACTGTACCTGTGTGTGTGTGTGTGTGTGTGTGTGTGTGTGTGTGTGTGTGTGTGTGTGTGTGTGATATAACGGATTATTTCATACATCGCACTGGCTCTGGTAAATAGGAGACAAACAAGGTTTTTTTTTATTTATTCAATTTTATTCAATTTTATTCAATTTTATTCAATTTTATTCAATTTTATCCAATTTTATTCAATTTTATTCTTTAAGCATGCATTTCTGGAAAAATAATCATATTGGTCATTTAATAAAAGTCTAACCCCTGCAGAGCACACCATTTTACTGCTCTGGTTCACTCTCAGTGAAAAAGAATTTCAATGATACATATCATCAGATAGTAGAAAATACTAAGTTAGCAACAGCCTACAGGATGTAGAGCATTAAGTAGCTGAAGAGTCAGATATTTCTCTCGCCTGTTGCTGGAGACCAAAAAAGAGCTAAAAGAAGACTGAATATTGGACTTAAATCCGTAGGTTGACGGAAACACGACTCCAACTGAAGTTAATATGGCTCTGTAGCCGCTCAATGTGTAAATAATACTATTTGCTTACACGTTTGCGTTTACAGCTTGTTGCACTGCCACAAAAATGGCCAAAGAATCCATCAATGTAGCGCTTAGAGAAAACAACCGCCATGCTGTAATCGGAGACATGTGAAGGCCTCACACAACACGTCCCCCCCCCCCCCCCCCATAGCACCCAGTCTACAACTCACACACACACGCATATCACCAGGTGCCAGGTGTGTTTTGTGGAGTCGCAGGTCAACCAAATGACTTCAGTAGTATTCTTGGATGGGTTCAGGCATGTTTTTAGTTGAGAAAGAGTCTGTTCTCTATTTTCTGCATGTTTCATTATGGAAATCCGTATGGAAACATGTTAATTAGAAGATCCCCACTAAGATGGCTGCCTGTGTTTGTTTGTTGTCAATATTGTCTTATTCCATGCACGGACGCATGCATTATCTGTACATCTGTGTTTGTCTTCCTGTGTTTGTATACATATATAGGGGCATGAGCTTGTGTCCCACTGTGTGCGGGTAGCAGGATGCAGGTGGAGTTTGTGATAAATGTCCTGTTCGGTGCTGACGGAGCAGGTCCTGGAAAGCTATCCGGTCCCAGGGGCGGGAGGCTAATCACAGCGGTTTCTCCGGAGCCCTTCTGCTTCTGAATCACCAACAATTGTAAACCCCACTCAGCAACCACAAACACACACACACACACACACACACAGATACACTCGTATCCACCGTTTCATTTCTACTGTCCCAAATGTTAATGATGGAGTTAAGTCCCATTAAATGTGTCTGTGAATCCCTTTAACAAACAGGTTCATCACAAGGTGAGGGGAGAAAGAGAGGCGTAGAGTGCTAAAGCAATACAACATTATGTAGTGCAGTCACAACACATCCATACGGTTGGTTATGAATTCACGCAGGGATTCAAAAGCATCAGAATGGTTTTGAGAAAAAAGTAATCAGTGTTTTCAGCTTTGCATTACCTGGAATTTAATTACCTACAACCACCAGATTAATGAAATATCTGGAAGCTTTGTTTAGTCCGATGTGAGGCGTTTTTGAGAGTTTTCCACACTGATCCTCTTGACAATATTTGCATTTGTGATCAGAGCTGATACTGTGTGTCGACACAGTTCTGTTTAACAAAGCATTAATTATGTAAACCCGACAAAAGCAAAGCCGGTTCCCCTGGCCTCCGTTAGGCTCTCTCTCCCTCTCTCATCGCCTTTCTCTACATCCATCCTCCATCCCACGAATCTCAAACACGCACACAAAGTCCAGTGAAGCAGAACACATCTGGCTGCACAGCCCATCAATCACACACTGCTGTGTGGCCTTGCTGCGGGACGCCGGCTCTGCCCGGTCTTGCTGCCGGTGTTGATTTGAGGCTTCACACAGGACAGCATGAGAGGAGAGGATGAGGCAGAGGGAAACAACGAGAGAAAGTGGAGACGGAAAGGAAGAGTGAGACAAGAGCTCCAGCAGCACGAGACGCATGCATATGAAAGATCTCTGGTTGTGATTATTGCCTCTTTCAAAGCGTGTCGCTGTTCTGCAGAGAACAATGAAACATGTTCACCTCTTAGCGCTGTGTGCGCCGTGGGCGCTAAATACATGCAAAAGATCTCGCCGCTGCCAACAACATCGGAAAATAAGGTTAGAAAGAGGAGGCCCCTGTGAAAACGTAGCCTACAGGTGCAGGAATGGTGTCAAATGACTGGATCAGGTGTCTGGGGATGTGAATGAAGCACCGTGTGAAAAGGAAGTATGACAAATGGAGCCAAAGCTTGACAAATCATAACAGCATTACCACCTTTTCCAACCCCCTGTGCTCATTGCTCCACAAGGTGGTTTTCACTGAGCACGCCGGAGAGAGAGAGAGGAGTTAAAAGAAGCTGTGAGACCGACTGGAGAGTGCAGTGCAGCTGGGAAACCTCGAGCAGATACTGCAGAAGCGCTCCATCATATCTTCATACTTATCCTGCTCCTTCAGGCACAAACTGAACACACCACTCTGCTTCAGCACTAAAGTGTCTCTCCATCGCTGAGATAACTGTTTCTTAATAACTACAGGGCATGTGTAAAAGACGGCGAAGAGGCAGAAGGAGAGTGTGTGTATGTGTCTATCTGCGTCTTTACTTGTAAAAATCAAACAAAGTAAAGAAAACTTCATACCAGGACTATATAAGAAGTGGGCGTCGTCACTTGGCACACTGTGACCCTGAAGACATTTTTGGGCAACCAATGAGGTCACAGTTAACTTTAATGCACAGAAAACACGCGGTTAAAGGGTTAAAGTTGTAAGACAAACTGCCGGACTGGACAATGAGGTGGCAGCGACCTGTGAATCAAAAAAAAAGCATAGCCTACTTAAAGGAATGTTATTCGATACCGTTTTTCTGGTGCATTTGTCTGTATGTGTTTTGTTGAGTCTGTTTGTATTTGTATGTCCATTGAGAGACATAAGTTATAAATTAGTATAGCTGTCCTCAACTGATCAAATTGATTTAACCACCAAGAATCACACAAAAGGACCACTTTAAATCTTGTGTTTAGCGATGTTCTCAAAACGTTTCTTGGAAATAAGTAATTTACTATTAAAATAAAGACTAATCAGACTGAAGAAATCTTAGTAGACAAAGAAAAAACAACTGATTAGTTGATTAAGAGGGAGAAGCACTTCAAACTATAGCTGAGGGTACATATGTAAGATTGCTATATTTGTGTATAAATTGTTGGTGTCTGAAAGGCTTTGCTTTATTATAAGTAATTAAGCTTTAATCAAAACTGTCAATTTCTTGTCAAGTGACTATAATTCATCGTCTAATTGAAGGACAAATCCTGTAAATTCAATATTACCATAAAGCTTCTCTGTGTCTCCGCTCAACTAATATGACTCATTCCTGATCACCAGACCCTTCCTGGTTATAGTTTATGATGCAGATCATATTATCAAAAGCCATGGAGAGAGGGCAGTATTTCTCCACACAGGCAGCCGATCCCTGGCCCTTTAAAGGTGGCACTGGAAAACCGGGCCAGCGATAGGAAGCTCTCCGCCCAGCATACTGCTAGAGGCCAAAAAAAATGTGTGAGTACAGTGGCTGCTGAGATAATAACATAGCACGGTGTGTTATGAGCTTTCGTGATCTACCTGTCTGTCTTTGTCTGGGTTGTTGGTGCCTAGTGGCTCTGCTGTAAACCCATGTGCCACACACCGTGCCATGATAATAGAGATGACTGGAGGAATTCGAGAGCTGTAATTTTCCTGAAATTACATTCTGCACTTGTAAACACATAGATGTGTCTATGTGCTCATTTACCCTGCAGCCTCAAAGTCCTCTGCGCTGCCGTCTTTGCATGAGCAGCGACCGAGGAAAGAAACATGCGCCCAAAAACCTTCCAGCAATCATGGCTAGGGAGGACAACCTCATTTTCGTGAGCGTCGTGTTTTGTCTTTTTTTAGAGCCAGAGGTTGCAGTCAGTTCAGTTTCCTTTAACACATTTCATCAAAAGCAGTAGCTCGGCAAAATCCCACTGAATCTGGCCTGTCAGCTTGAGGATGACAACAACAGGGCGGCTGTCGGAAAGGCGTCTGAGATGGGTCCATCCCTCGTTCCCTCCTCTCATCTTCATGTGTCTGCATTTCTCCAGCTTCACCTGCCACCCCCCCCCCCCCCCCCTCACACTTCTTCACCTTGACTAGGATACATGACCGGGAAGCTGACAAGCCCTGGCATGTGTGTGTGAGAATATGTTTTCTGAAGCATTTGTAGGTCAGAAGAAATTGCCTCACTGGGAGTCTGACAGAGGGTTTAGGAATATGTTTTAGTCTGAACTGGCAGTAAAGCCGTGCTTATGAATGTTATATTATAGCAGAGTGTGTGGAGAATGCAGAATGCACAGAATATACACACATTCACAGTGAAAAAAAAAAGTTGGTTTCAACAGGTGAGTGCAGACACAAAGCTATTATAATGCAAACAGGATAAGAGACACGACTATTCATGAAAGTGGCCTTCGCGGCAACTCCCTCAAGTGATTTTAAGTGCTTCATGTGGAAGGCTTAGACAGTTCTAATCTAACACGCCTAAGGAAACCAAATTCCTTTATTTCCTGGTCAATAAAGTCGTAGAGAATGAAAGAACTGCAGAAGTGGCCCTGAAGATATGGCAAGTGATTGTTTCGATGAACTGCTTCCACTGAATGATACAAACTTATGTTGTTAATTTTATTGCCCGAGGTGCAACTCAGGGGCACGCAGAGCACCAACGTATGTGTAAACCCACGGCCATCCCACCAGCTAATGTGGAGAGTAAAGTCCAGAAGTGCTGTGGATGAATTCAGGTTAAGAGGGGTCAATGTTGTTTTTCCCTCAGAGTAACGAAGGGGAGCGAGTGTGTGACTATGCATGACTGCGAACTTCTGTGCATCTTACCTGTGAAAGATATGTTGACAGGTATTTTAGATGCAGAGAACTGACAGTGACGCTTTGTGGCGGTGAGGCAGGAATGTTAAAACAAAATAACAGAAATGACAGGGGCGAGACTAAGGGTAATGTGCGCCTGCAATCTTAAGGAAACGCTGCTGAATGTGTGTGTGTGTGTGTGTGTGTGTATGGGGGGGGGGGGGTGACTTCAATCTACCAAATTATAGAAAGCAGTTCCTAGACCGGTACCTGCTCATTACCTGAAGATGAGTTCTACTTTGCAAATTACAGAGCAGCCAAATGTCCCAGGTGTATAAAATGACACTCCTTCTTTCCCTCCCTTCATTGCACACACACTGACCCCCACACACACACAACCACACACACAACCACACACACACACACACACACACACACACACACACACACACACCCACACGCGTAGATGCACAAACTATTACTCCTGGGGAAAAAAAGATGCACCGATTTGTGTTCCAGGTGCGACATTTGTACTCTGCACCACTGTCGCCATCCAGACTTAGTTAGTATAATCAAGTTAATCCGTACAGCGGGAACTGGCTAATGAAGTTAACTTCTCCCATCGCCCCAGGCTGGGAAAGGATGTCTCTGTCGGGGGCCTTTTAACCTGCACATGCTCGCATGTTTCCTCAAAAAGCCTCCGGAAACACACACCTTCCACACACCAGCTTAATGAGTGCCTGGGGAGGCGGGTAGACACACATACTCAAAGACAGGTCTGCTTTGAGCTGGTGCTCTCCCTGCCTAGAATACTGAGCCCTTCCCAGAAACACTGAGTATACTGTAAGTCCCTGTGAAGCCCCGAGGCGGACAGGACAAGGACAAAGATGGAGAGGAAACACAGCGCCTGGTGATCCACGCAGAGGGAATGATGGAGCAATGAAGACAGAGAAATTAAGAAAAGAAAAGCACCTTGACACAAGGATGTATGTGAAAGATGCGTCTTTTCCAGTTTTCCAGTTTTACTTCCTGTTCTGTTTATGACCAAAATCACAGTGCCAGCACCACATGGGGGATTGTTAGCTATTTTAATGGTTTAATTTAACCATGTATAAAGACGCAAACTACATTTTGTGACCAAGAGTACAATGACGAAACTTATCTGAAGAATGAGAGCAGCAGCTGTGAGAAAGCAGATGCTTTTCATGTTTGTCTTCCGGTAATTCAGGCTCAACTTTTTCTGCAGCTGCTTGAAAATAAAAGCCTTAAAAAAAGAAAAAAACAGATGGCAACTGACTACTGAGAAACACATGTGTCAGGTGTTGAACAACAATCACTAATATTTGCTCATACATTAGGCTCCATCTACCTTTAGGTACTGCTTATGTTTTGGGAGGGAAAACCTTGTAAAGACACAATACTTGTGTAAAATATCTAGAGCAGACGACAAGTATGCAGAATTGGCTATTAGTAGTTCCTGTTTGCAAGAAATGTACTGATGGTTATCACAGGATTAGTTGGAAGAAAACCTGAAAACCTGATGGCTCTCTGGCAAGTTCTGGAGGGATAAGGAGCGTTTTCTTTTAGTTTTTTCTCTAAGTGGATAAATGGATGTTTAAACTACAATATCTAACTTACTCCTGTTTTTCGAACAACAACGTTTCTTTCCCCATGCAGAATATGCATGTATCACCCTCCAGTATACTGGCTTTGTGTAAACCATAGACCATTTGAACTCTGGCCTTGTAGAATCAAGCTGTTTGACCTAAATTAATTACAATCTAAAAAAAGAAAAACAGTAGACTTAAGCCAAAGGGATTTAGCCAACCCTTTGGGGTATTAAGGGTTTATAACTGGTCTATAGATCATTAGTATACAATTACTTACGCATTATCAATTAGTAATGATTACACTATTAGTTACAACTTATAAACCGTTTATAAACAGGGCACCTATCAGAATGCAGTTGAGGAAGAACACACAACAATGTCAAGACTTGTGAAAAGCACATTTTCCTCTCAATAACTTCGGAACTTCACCTTTCACCCATATTTCTCTCATTACTTTATTTGATGGTATCAGCCACAGGTACAGACGCAAGCATTTATTGGAACTAAAGAAAAATCTCTCTTCCCAATCTCAGGAGAAAATAACAGACAGACAGACAGACAGACAGACAGACAGACCTATCTTAAATCCTCCAGCAGAAGTTTGTGTCCACAGGGACTCACTGGACTGGGATAAATCCTCAGTTCCATGGCCTAAGCACTGAATGAGCCCGTTCCCCCAGGATCCTATGTGCCTAACCAAGCCAACAGTCAACCAGCGGAGCGAGGAACCCTCCACTGAGAGGAAAAACCTAGTTAATTCATCTGTCATAATGATAGGCATAGCCACCATTACATCTCCACTACTGAATCCCAATCAGAAGTTGTCTCCTGCCACAAAAAAACAGACACTCACACCTTATCCTGGCTAAGAGGAAAGAATTAAGAAGTCAAGTTGTCTGGGAGAAGTTTTCCTCTTTCGCTGTTCCTGTTAGGAGTTAATGAAGCCAAGTTAGCCAGACAAACACATTCCTGTCTGCCTCTTGTTCTGGCAGCGCTGTGTCGGACGTGACTGAGTTAGCCCTCCATGCTGTGCAGTCCCTCTGATGGGATTAGCTCTTAAAGACGGTGGAAAACAATTCCCTGCTCCCTCTGAAGCCAAAGTCAAAACAAAGGATTTCTGTGTCATGCCGTGCACAGATCATGTTGCCAACTATACACCTGCAGGCATGTTTTCCAATACAGGCGGAGCTGAAACCAGGAATAAATACACAGGTTCATTGTAAATAAGAGTAATGCGACGGTTTAGGTGGGCCATTTGATGTAACCTTTCTGTGTTCGGATAAACCCACTCTCGACATTCTTATTATTCACACTGGCCTGGTTCCATATCTTCTCTAAAGGGCAACAAATGGCTTGTGGTGCAGAGGCTTCAAGCATCCGGTTACCTCTGCATGCGGATCACAATAAATGGACCAAAAAAAAAGAAGCTATCTTTCCCATTTTCTGTTTCACAGGCCCAACACAGGCTTTTTCATTCCAGCGACCGTGTAGAGGAGGGCAAAGACTCGAGGGTGTCAGGCGTTTGGTTCTGCTTTACAGCTCGTTCACTCAGTTAATGAGAACATGAATTACAATTCCACAAAAATATCTAAATCATCTATAATATTAATAAGAGTGCGTCACAAGAGAGGGGAACAATCCGGCATGTTTTTCGTTTCAAGGGTGCTGGTGTTAGGCAGATATGTCTGAACACTGATGAAATACCTCAGGGAGGTGGACAGCAAAAATATTACCATTTTCTAATTAGGTTGGGACAAATGATTTTTTTTTTTTTTTTTAATATGAATGTGTAAGGAAGGAAGATAGAGCAGGAAGGTGGAGTGCTTCACACTGCGCGTACACAAAGCTATCTGCGGTAAAGACTATGAGCTCAGAGCGAGGGATCTCCGCATCAACAGGGATCCATTGTCAGTTGTCTTACTGTCACATGATACCACTGCTAAGCAGAGTAATACCCATATTAACCAGCATTCTCCTAATGCCTTTTCTCCTGTCCCCTGTGATCAGCCGACTCCCAGCCATAATCCCAGCTCTAAGCTGATTCCTAATTACCCTGGCTGTTTGGGTAGACAAAGGGCCGGCCATGGCCGACCTGCTCCAAGCTCTCTGACACACAGTGTACTCAACTACTCTCTTAACACAGAATTGCTCCAAAGCCTGTTTCTATAGCAGAGAAGCTTTTTGATCTTCGCAGTGCAATGTATTTATCACCAGAAAAAAATATGTCCTAAGCAAAAAATGCTAATTTTTTTTTTTCATTAGCATTTTCACACTGCGGAGGAATAGAGCAAACAAAAGCTACATTTTAATCCACCTGGCTGTGATTTATTTAAGTTCAAAAGGGCCAAAGGAGTTCAGCACATATTTACATATAATCAGGTGGGAACAATCACCAATCTGCCCCTTCTATATGAAACGCACACCTCGGCACTCGCGAGCACGCATGCAAATACCCACTCTGATGTCCACCCACACACATATACACACAAGCAATTATTATAATCTTCTGTTTGTGTTTTTTGAATTAAGCTCTTTGTTAACGACACCCCGTGGGCTCCCTGGACATTCTTGCACGTTTCTGGCTTTGCGCTAATGTGAGACACGCAAACGGTGCACTGCCTTTGGCTGCAGGAAGTCCATGCTATTTGAAATTTGGCAGGAAAGCTTTCCGTCCACATTAGTCTTTCCAGGCCGTTCTCAAATTTTTTTTATTATTATTAAAATGCCAAAAACAACAGAAAAGCATTGCACTCTCTTCCATTGGTCAGGTGCCGAACCCCAAGCGCCAGCAGCTTTACAGGAGATCACATCACAATGGTGCCATCAGCGTTTTGAAAAGCTCCCGTTCGCCCCCTGTTTCTCATGGCAACGCGAGGCCAGCATTTTAAGAATCATACATGGGAAGCGTTTTCAAAAAGGTCAAACGTTTTAATGCCAGCTTCGGCGAGAACAGATGCACTTTCAAACGTATCCACATTAGTGCGGACATGCTCTTTGTGTGACTGTAGAAGGAAACATGACAGGCTCCTCAAACACGGCTCTGGGCCATGTTGGTGCCCACTTCAATCCACTCACAAGCCCCTCATCTCTAAGAGCAATCACCTCCCTATTCCCAGCCGAGTTAGGTGGCCAGGCGCCGGAACAAACAAAGGTCTTTCAAACTGTTTGACAAGCTGTCCCTCCAGAATGCCAAGCAGCTCAGCAATCACCAGGAGGAGGACCCCGGAGGGCCCTGGTGGGCCCTGGTGGGCTATGAGGCGTGCTCTGAAGGAAGGTTAGTCAAGGCTACCACACCTGGCATTCAGGGGAGGAGAGGATCACCTCTCTGAGTCTGTCGAAACAGACCTAAAGATCAAAGTGTGTGCAGGCAATATGAGGAATTGTGTGGTTCCTGTATCTGAGCAACACAATAATAGCACAGGGATCTAAAGATAAAGGCCACATATTTCCTTGGTCGTGAGCTATCTCTCTTCATTAGTGTCCCTGCAGGAGTGACTCACAGATTGTCTAAATACACTGGGCAGCAAAAAGAGATTCATCTCTTTGCCCTCAGGTAATTAAACCATCTTGTCAAAAGAAATGAATAGTGGACAGTGTTTTCATTGAATCAGCTGCTAATGAGTGATTTGAGTCGTGCATACTGCCCACCGTGACGCAGGGGAAACGGAGCTGAACTGTTTGCCCCGGAAATATCTTACAACGATACACAGTTTAACAGCCGGGAGGGGAATGGGTATTTTTTATTTTTTTTTTAAGTTACTCGCGATCCCCTGAGCAACTGCTGAAATAGAAGCGTGTCAAAGTGAGGAGGATTGTGAAGGGAGGTCGTGTAGGATCGAAGGGAGAGTTTCAAGAGGAAGAAGACAATAAAATGACTGTGACAGGCTGTGTTTGGGAAATCAATAAGCTCTGCTTTCGCTCCGTCTCAGTTCAACACCTAGAACAGAACAAAGTGTTGAAGCCCAGTCGACTTACACAACTCTCTTTACTAACATCATTGACAAAACATGTTCAACCCCAGTGGCGGTCAGAAGCCAGTGTGCTGCCTGCCAGTGTATCATAACACGCGACTACACTCCGCATATCCACCATTTCTATTTAAATAGAAATAAGATGCCGATACAGTGCCCCTGCAGTACAGAGTAGAATGAGGATTACATGCATTTTGCAATGATAAATGAAAAAATAACTGATTATTTTCTTAACAAAACTACTGTGTCAATTTCTTTGCATGCAACTGTGATGAAACGGCATGCAACTTTCACATTGCTCTTGTGAAAACCAGGTGTAAGAGCCATTTTGTTTGTTTTTTTGTTTTGTTGGACCTCCCACCACTAGGGGGCGTAGGACACTCGTGTTTAAAAGACCTACAATATTACAAATAAATAACCCTTTCAAATTCAAAAGTGGACATTGCATCTATTTATTACACGCGTAGGAACTAAACCTGGAAACAACCATAGTGACCGTTTTTTTGATAAGCAACGGGGTCACTACACCATGAAATTACAATTTGGGTGAATTTGATGTTTTCACATCAACTTAAGATTTCATGGACTTTGAAAATGTCTTATGAACTCTTTGAAAACCCCGGTTAATGTCACCCAGCCAAAAACAAGGTGATCCACCATCACAATGTTAACTGCTCATACCTGTTTTATGTGCTCAAAAGGTTTAGGATCAGTCCATTGACCGATTCACCGGCAGCTGGCACCTGTGCTACCCCAGCTGCTATAACCTACCCATAACCCACCTGCAACAGCAGCTGTCAGTGTAACCACTGTGCTGCAAGGAAAGAGGGACGAAGCGCCTTCAATTCAACAGCACACAGGGACGAGCAACGCGAGCTAGACGCTGTATAACTGAGAAGGTATGGCTTTTCTTTTCTTTTATAAAGCTTCATGCTGTGAAGGACTCAAATACAATGCCCTTTTAAATCGGCCATTATGCATGCTCTGTGCACTTTAATGCTCTTCAATTTCCACTGTCCTAATAAAGTTTACGTGAAAGAGTGTCAGTCTAATAAGTGTGAGATACATCAGAGTGATAAGTGTCCGGGTTCATGGCTGGGTCTCTGCGAGGATATTTTGTTGCCCATCGGGACTAGTCAAACCAGAAATACCACTTCCCCTTGGAGAACAGGCATCGTGGCACAAAGGCAACTGAAGCCCGCATCCTTTACAGCACTGGGGAGAAAAATGTCCCGAAGAGACTGTTTTGACTTTTGGCAGAGTGTCAGCGACTCATATTTCCTAGGGGGGGTTTCGTATGCAGAGGACTCCAGGCGGCTGCACAGCAGGGCACATTCTACACTGCAATCCCGGCCTAAGCCTGAACCCTGACTCCAGTGACCTGAGCATTCGTCAAACCCCTATCCATACACCAACAACAGAGGGCCGGAAGAGTCTGGCTGTGAATGTGTTGACAAAGGAGAAAGGTAAAGAGATGAAACACAACCAGTGGGTTAAATATAAACTGCTCTGCTGGCTTTCTTTCCTCTGGGCAGAAGATAAGGAGCAGCACTCGCAGCATCAGTCTTCCAGACCCACTTTTTTCGTAGTCTGGGGCTCGGTACCTCGTGGGACCAAAACACAGGGACTGCATCTCACAGCCCTGCTTTTTTCTTTGTTGGATAATTACACATCTGAGCGGGTGCTGCAGCTACGCAGTCTCACTCTCTTTCATATCCAGGCTATAAACACGGTTCATCCGTGTTGAATGATACATTTCCCTGTCCATTATTCGAGTAAATCATATGCTTTTAAGTGATAATAGGTATAATAGTCCTGTCATTTTAGACTAGCACATCAAGAGGATCATTTGCAGCCTTTTTCTAATATATACAGCCGTCTTATGAAAATGAAACCCACTCTTTCATGTGTGAGAGGATTTCTACTCTTTCCTGTCTTTTGCACTACACAATGCTGCGAACATTTCTTTGCTGCAAACCCAGCTCCTTGTATTACATCATGCGAGTCCTGGCTGGCTGGCTAATTCGCACTCCTACATCAAACTTGCAGACGGGATGCCACTTTGATCAAATTTGAGTAAAATGGACTTGCTGGAGATCAATATCGCATTAATAACACCTGGCTGAGGGAGCTGAGAAGCCTCCGCTCCGGCTGTCGCTGCAAAGTAGAGAGGAAGAGAGAGGCCAAGGCAAGCCACTGACTAAATCCTTCAGTCTTGGCATCTTTTCCAGGATGCTGGAAGGTCTCAGCTCCAGACACTTCTAGCACTTCCGCCCCTGACTCCCAGCTCTTACAGGCAGAGATGCTCATGAGCAGAGCCCCAGACTGTGTGTGTGTGTGTGTGTGTGTGTGTGTGTGTGTGTGTGTGTGTGTGTGTGTGTGTGTGTGTGTGTGTGTGTGTGTGTGTGTGTGTGTGTGTGTGTGTGTGTGTGTGTTTGCAGATTAGCACACGCAAACTCACAAAAACAAAAAAACTTTCAAATCCTGTATTGTAATCGATTTGTTCAACATTGACAGCGTACAACACAGAGTGCATGTTTCAAGGTAATAATAATAAAAACAACAACAATTGAAGTGGTTCGTTTCAGAGCTTTTTGTTGGCGTGCAGATGAAACTCGCAGCGGAAAAGATCAACCTGCTCTTTTTCTGCACCAGAAACATGACTCCCAACCTGCACGTGACCTTTTCTGAAGAGCAAACAATCCTCCGCCTGAGTAGGCCACAACTCACACAGCCCTTGACGACAAAGACACAAAGTTGTGACTGATTTGGAAACGGTAACAGTTGATCATTTAGAAAATGGGAACAACAAAATTCTCAGCAGGATTACTTGAGCATAATCCTTACAAGTGTGAGCTGCAGTGTAGCATAAATAAATGTCTGCACACTCTGAAGCTGAGATGCAGACAAGAACAATTAGAAATGAGACCAGCTCAAGACAGACCAGGGCCCTGATTGGGCACGCCAGTGATGAGGCGTACCGATCTCGGCGCTTGGCATTGAGCATAATTCTCTACACTAGACGGATGTGTTTCCTCATCCAGTCTTGTGAGATGAGTGAGCCAATCGGGGGGCTGGCTCTCCTCCACATAGCCCCACATTACAATAGAACTGAGACCGAAACTGGAAGAGGCACGCTGCAGAGCGGAGGACGACTCTCATCAGCACCCTGTTAATCACTCACTCGAGTGCTGAAGGCAGAATGGACTCACAAGCCGAGCAGAAGTACTGCTGTGACCTCAGCTGAAAACAAAACACCGCCTACAATGTATTGGAATAAATCCCTATGTCTTTCTCAGCTTCCCACACTAAAAAATAATATCTCCCTCTTTTCTTTTCCTCCAATCCCCTCCATCTCTGTTGCAAAGTGTTCCATCTGCTCTCTGAATTACTGCCTGTGATCCCGTAAAGATGGAAATCAACCATTCTTTTCAGGAGTCTGATTTAGGCCAAATCCCTACCGCCCCCCACTATCTATCCAGAGAAGGTGGCCCGGCTCTTGCAGGGAACCTTTCCGCCTTTTGAATTTGCTGCAATGATGGTTACATTTTTCCCAAGAATAATCCACAAATGCATATCAGGCTTTTTCTTCCCCCCCCCCCCCCCCCCCCATTCAGTTAGATGCTCATTATAGTGAACACATCTTATGGACTCTCAATAACCAATAAGTATTGTATCAGCTACGAATAAGTGCCTTGCAAGTCTAAATATAAATTGGTATTACAAGCACATTTAAATAAGATAATTATTTTTGAAAGAATATGTTTCATGTTAACAGTTTGAGTCTTAATACATGTTGGTGATAAATATGTGTCCTCTTTTAAGTAGAGCCTTCTCTGTGTCATATTTTAATCTCCTGAGAGTATATCTTCTATCAGTGTGGCAGTACACCTGTTACTGCCTGATTATCTGGGTGGATTGTGTCATGAAAATGTCATGTTTTGTTTGACAAATCATCCCAAAACCCAAAGACAGTCAGTTTATCCTGTATGGCAAAGAAAATCATCAAGTATTCACATTTAAGAAAATGGAGCCAGCGATGGTTAACATTGACATTTATCCTGAAGAAATGACAGCTCTAATTCCTGTCCACGTGCTGGTGGTCCTATGTTACGTTTCCCAGCGCTGCTCCAGGGTGCCTATGCCGTGTAAACTTGAGGCCCTAAAGTATTCTTCATTCCATGCCATGCTTTGAGACCGTCTGGGCTCCGCAGTCCTTTTCATCTCGACCCAAGTGTTATCTTATTCAGTGAAATAAGCAAAAAGGATATTCTGCCTTAACTTTAGATCAAACCAAAGAAATGAGTCATGAGACACAGGATAATTACACCACTCAGTTGACAGCGTTTGCTGCTAATAGAGGAGACAGATGGTAAGTGAACATTCATTCAATTCCCATAAGAGACAACAGAGGAGTGACAGTGTCACATTGGGCTGTACGGAAAGAAAAAAAAACACAGACATACAACCGGAAACTGGACTTGCGTAACCTCTTTGCGTCTGAGAAGATATGATGCAAATGTGATACTTTTTTTCCCTCGGATCAACCTCATTACAGTCCTGTGCAGCAAGGGGGGGCTCTATATTTCATAGTCTCTAATAATTTAACCTGCGCTGACAGCCTGGACAGACAGCGGCAGAGCAAGAAAGGAAATATGGATTACATCGCTTGAAAAAGGCAAGTAATCCCCAATGTGTGTGTGTGTGTGTGTGTGTGTGTGTGTGCAGAGTCTTAATTGTTACTAAGCATTCAAGGTCAAGGTGTGGCCCTCACTCAAGCGCAGCAATAAAGGCTGGAGTGTTAATCAAAGGAGACACTCTGAAGATTGTGGAAGTCAAGGCTGCATTTATTTCCTCCTATAGGATGAAGGCAGGTGGAGAAGCCTTAAAGGAGCCCGGCCAACGGGATCAGAAGTCACAAAAACAAGCAGCGTTACCTGTTAGCTGCTAATGCAGATGGAGGCTCGCAACACTCCAGTTAACAAACTAAAGAAGCGACACCGTGTGAATTTCAGTTGACAGCGTCAATGTTCCATTCAGCTGTTTTAATTACCTGTGTGAGATGTAATCTTTTGTATGTCTCAGCTCATTCCTCTTAATGATCTGCTCCATTCACCTCTTGACAATACACATTCTGCTTGCATGGTTTTGTTGTTGTTGTTGTTGTTGTTGTTGCTGCTTTTTTTACAATAAGTTACAAGTGCTGTGCTGAGCATTAGGTTTTTCGTGTTTTTTTTTTTTTTACTGAAACCGAATCACTGTGCCTGTGAGGAATACCAATATTAGCCAATAAGTCAATGCTCTCAAAATGATCACGCTTTTTTTTTTTCAACCTGCATGTGACAAAAACTGTGGCGCAAAGCTTTACAGTGTTGACACAGCCTGTAGTGTATATGTTATTAATATTTCTGCTGGTTTTATGTTCTGCAGGGATAACAATCAGCACATCTATGGGTGCGTGGTGTCAATGAGACAACGAGTCACAAAAAGGCCCAAATCCTTTTAAAAAGACACAGCACTGTAATAACAGAGCACAATGACTAACAGAATTCAGCGAATAAAAAGGAGATTTTGAAAAACACGAATGTGAATGAATATGAAAAGGGACTGTGTCATGTGTCATTCCTCTAAAATATATTTATTTATACCGCGCTCTTTCCATCTCGCTATGTGGCTGATTTTGAAAAATGGATAATAAAATGGGGAAATGTCAGATTGTATTTCTAAATGTCATCGAAGAAAATGCATGATTTTAAACATTTAATCTGAAAAACACATTCTCTCCATGTAACAATCCAGTTTATTTATATACACACAACTAGAATAATTGCTTTTAACATGTGAACATTATGTGTAGAGAATATACAACCTAAAAGACCAGAAGCAGCTCATCACATCAGGAGAAACATCCAGCAGCGTTGAGAATTAATCTGATCTATTTTCCCGACAGTGGAAGGCTATATTTGGGGATATAATAATAAGCATTTGGTTTAAAAATCAATAAGCAATCCTTCATTCAGATGTTGGCTAAACTTCTAGAGAGTCACTCTGAATACAACTATGCAACTCTGTCTGTATGGAGCAGGATGGCAGATTGGTTCAAGCTGTTCGGGATTTGGGAGATTCATCGTTCACAAATATCGACCAAATATTACATTGTCTGAAGGTATAGTGGGAGTGTCGTTCATTGAATTTCAAGGGACACATTGTCGCTCTGAATGAACTGATTTCTAACTTTGAATCAAATTGTCAAAAACCTTTGAGGCTACCTGGGGTCTTTAAATATGTTTGGACAATAGAAAAAGAAGAAAAAAAGAAAGAAAAGAAAAGAACCCCCCCCCCCCCAACACACAGACGCAGTCCAGCTAAATAAGCACCATTGTTGCAGGAGTCTGGCACCAAGAAAACTTAATATAGCCTACTTCAGTTCCAGAAGTTATTAAAGAATGCGTTAATATGTGCTGCCGCCAGGATTAACCCTGTGTAAGTCACATCATCAGTAAGTCACGGGACGCAGCAGCCAGCCGCAGATAAACGCGGCGGCGCGTGAGGAGGAAAAAAAAGGTGGAACAAAGTTGGCACCTTCCCCAGAATCGCTCCGCTTTCGCGTTCACTGAAGTTTCATCCGCAGGTTAAAACTTCCCGATTGCGTTTCGGAAGACGGGCGTAAAGATGCGCCTTACCTGTTGGCCCCTCAATGCCGTCGGCGTAGATCTGAACAGTCAAAATCAGCAGAAAGGCGCAGGTGTTCATGGTGTCGATTTAGTCCACTTTAAAATGTGCTGAAGAAATCATTTCGTTTCACTCCCGTGACGTCCCGGACGCTCGAGTCGTGGAGCTGAGCCCCATCTGCGACCTCGGTTCTCACGGAGAGGAGTTTCAGAGACACGCAGGGAGACCGGGCACCGCGAGTTCTGCAAACTGACGTCAGGGTAAACAGTTCAGGGGAGAGATTTCTTTTCTTGTGACCGTTTTCCTTCCCAGCCTCCACTTCTTTATACAACTATACAAAGTATGAGCCGGGCGCCTCCAAGCGGCCGGAACCAGCAACTACACGGTGGTATTCAGACGTCGGCCAAGCAGAGAGTGTGTGCGTGTGTGTGTGTGTGAGTGTGTGCGTGTATGTGTGTGTGTGAGTGTGTGTACGTGTTGTTATACTCTTCTATCTTTGTGGAGACCATGAGCAGTTGGAGAATGGAGAATGGAGACCAGTGTGTGTGTGTGTGTGTGTGTGTGTGTGTGTGTGTGTGTGTGTGTGTGTGTGTGTGTGTGTGAGTGAGTGTTGTTATACTCTTGTATATTTGTGAAGACCATGAGCAGTTGGAGAATGGAGAATGGAGACCAGTGTGTGTGTGTGTGTGTGTGTGTGTGAGTGAGTGTTGTTATACTCTTGTATCTTTGTGAAGACCATGAGCAGTTGGAGAATGGAGAATGGAGACCAGTGTGTGTGTGTGTGTGTGTGTGTGTGTGTGTGTGTGTGTGTGTGTGTGTGTGTGTGTGTGTGTGTGTGTGTGTGTGCGTGTGAGTGAGTGTTGTTATACTCTTGTATATTTGTGAAGACCATGAGCAGTTGGAGAATGGAGAATGGAGACCTGTGTGTGTGTGTGTGTGTGTGTGTGTGTGTGTGTGTGTGTGTGTGTGTGTGTGTGTGTGTGTGTGTGTGTGTGTGTGTGTGTGTGTGTACCTGTGGAGACAGCGACAAGGTGTTGATTTCATCCAGTTTGGCTTAATTTGAGATATTTCTTAACATAGCCCAGAAACTAGGACCCGTCAACATGCACCCAGCAGCCCAGGGTACAGGATGACCAGTCTGACAGCAACAGGTTAGGTTGAGGAAATACTCATTATTTAGAGCGCCATATGTAGTTTGGCACTTCTGTGTAATGACAAAGTCATTCTCACGTTTAAACATCATATCAGCAATGTGAAGTTTAATTAATCCAGCTATGCATAATAAAGAGTTTTTGTCATGTTAGCTGCATTTTCACCGTTGAGGTTAGCCATGTGTTATATTAAAACAGGACAGTCGGGTAAACATTGCCTTCACACCTCATGACAGATGCAAAGCATATTTCTCCATACATTAGACAGTATGTCATGTTGTGCGCATTGAATTTGCATTTGATGAGGTGACACTTTTCCTCTCACGGCTGGCCATGTTTGTTGGAGAATACATGACAGAAATCACTCCTGGCCTTTATATTCAGTGTTGTGTAAATATAGCAAGCCACGATGACTTTGACGTGTACAAATATTTCCCTGGCATGTCGTAACCCTTTATAACATGTTTAAAAGCATTAGTCTGGTATTAGATTATATAAGTTGGTGGACACCGGTCCAATGCTGCATGTTGCCCTGCGGTATATCATTACAGCATCACACAGCCTCGGAGATTCACCTTTGGAATAGTTGCCGGTGCTGATGCTGCAGTCACTGCTCTGCGTGAACCAAGCTGGTGTCACAACATGGCCGGGCTGGCACATTTAGCGGCGGAGTCAAGAATCCCAATTGAATCAAGACAACATTAAGCCGGCTATTCATCATTCATTTTGTTGTCTTGTGCAAACATTAAAGCAGTGGATTTAATTACAGGGGGCCAACAGACGCATCTAAAATGTTTCCAACACGAGAGCACACCTCTAATGTCGTTAGCCCCGAATGAAAGATGAACGATGGAATACTCAGTAAGTTACTTAATTTAACCAAAGGAGCACAACGTATGTCAAGTTAACACCTGTAATTACACCTGCTTGAAGCACGGCTGACATTTTGTGCCGAGTAGCAATTTATTTAAACTCGAGAGTATTTTGGCCTGAATCCATTCAAATGCATGGTAATTTAGTTTGTAGTCAAATCAACAGGATGTTGCAAAACAGGGTTTGAATCCAACAACAGGACAGACGTCAACATGATGCTGACAGCTGCACTACGATAAAAAGTCATTTTAATCGAGTATTTCAACAGCTGCCAATCAATGACCGCTTCCAAACAACTGCATCTGCACAGGCAGAATTCATAATAACATATGATTAGTTCTGAGGTACGTTGCCAAAGGCTGGCTATCAAACCATCACTGTCTATCGCTCAGCCTTTGCATGCAGCGTGGCGCTTAAAAACTAAATGAACAGTGAATCACAGGACAGCTGTTGGAATACCCGTTGACCGCTTTTATGAATGGAATCAAAGAAAAAGGGATTCACATCAGGGGATGGCTGATCCTGTGAGAAAGATGAGGAGTGTGGTGTGATATGCGAGTCAGTGGAAGAATAAACAAAACAAATCCATCTGCATGTCCAATATATTGGCTTCCTGCAGTGAGCACTCTTCCTATTTGTACTGTCACAGTCAGTCAACACCAGTGTTTCTTATCATTCTTATCAAGAAGCTGCTTCTGTTAAAATATCAAACATAAAGGTTTTTATTTTAAATAAGATCATTATGTTACGAGGTCATTTTAGACCATTTGTGTCTTATTTCGTCTCACTCTCATGTGCAATTAATAGAAACGGGAAAGTAAAATAAGATGATGTATTTGCAGCACGTGTTAGTAAAAACCCTGCAAACATTCTATTCAATTCAATTCACAAGTGTAACTCACAAAATGTTTAATTACAAATATCATTGTAAATTTGTTATAAAAGTATGAGGAAAACATTTTCACAAAGACCTGAAAAAGTTGCAAATTGCTGTTATCACTAAATATCATAAATAGAACGAAATATTATATTTACAGACATCTGAGAGGCGTCTTGAAAATGTATTTTTTTTAATCTTAACTAAGTTTATAAATACAAACACAAAGTACTGTTCCTAAAACTATATTCAGTACACAAAGGAAGTTGTTTTTTAGGACCTCAAGTAACCATTATTTTCATTATCAATTGAAATATCAGAAAATAGTTCAAACAAGGTCGGTTGCAATTTCCCAGATCCTAAAGTAACAGCTTCATATTACAAAATACTGCAAATTCGGTTTGACCAACAGTCCCAAACCCAAAGGTAAGATGAATAACCGAGAAAATATTCACATTTGAGAAGCTCACCCAAGTGAACTTTTGGGACTATTTCATAGAAAATGACTTCAGTTATCAAAATTGTTGACATTGAATTTCCTGTTGGTTGACTGATGAATTGACTCATCACTTCAGCTCTGCTGTGTGTTGAGTAACATATTAGAAACGCATGAATAAAAAGCACTTTAAAAAATAATGTGAGAACAAACCTGCGCCTGTAACACCACTGCAGTAACCACGCGCAGTATTTACTATACAGGCATACAAGGGGAGAAACAGTACAGTAACGTCTTCAGGTCCCAGACACAAGCCCTTACTTAGTCCAGCATCCCTTTGAGATGCTTTCTCTGCCTAACTTACTTTTATGTTTCTTTGACGCCTTTCTTCCTAAAACCACCCTGTCAATAACATACAAGCCCTCCGTCTCCTCTACGTCCTCACTTCTCAGGCGAGGGTCTTCTCGATACTTAACGGTCCTCCGTCCGAGCTCTTTGTGGATGTCTAAGGTGTCCTCTCCCTCCTCGCCCTCCTGGACCAGCCTGCGAAGCTTCTCCTGGTTCCCCGGCTCACTGAACTCGTGCTCCCTCCTCAGCGGGGCATCATGGCCGTCCCTGTCCCTCCTGCCAGCTCTGATATGGTGACGCTGGACAGTGGAGGCAGAGAAATGGGTGAAGAGCTGAGGGTTGATGAGGAGCTGAGCGTAAGCGGCAGCAGATAAACCGGTAACCGAGAGCGGCTGGGGGGTCGGCCTTGTTTTGACCGGGGGCAGCAAGTGGTGGGTCTGGCTGTTTGATGGGTTGTGACGTTGAGGCCGGAGGTGTTTCGAGGACAGAGTTTTGTAGGAGGTGCTTTCGTCACAACCCTGTCTCCTCCGCTCCTCCAAAATATCTTCCGACACTAAGGAAAAACAGGATATTTGTCAATGTAATTCACTGGTGTACCACTGTGTGTACCACGCGGTGACTTTAGCAGCTTTCTCACCATAAACGTTGGTATGGATTTTGTTCTCTTCATCGTGACTGCGCTTCAGGTCCAGAGCTCGCTTCACTGAGTCTAAAAGGCCAAACATCTTACACAGGGAATTAAGTATGTCGGCATCTGACAACAGAAAGAAATCATCATAAGTCAGCTACAACGTTTAGTATGACTGTCCACAGCACTTAGAAAACAGTTTTTGGAAAGAATCAATGGCAATAAACTTCCCTCTCAAACCAGAATTAGCTGGTGGAGTCTTTTATTAAAAATCATTATAAAATCTCATTTACTTCTTCTTCTTTTTTTTACTTGACTGACATTTTACTAAATTTATAGCAATTCTTTTCACAGTCCAGTGGTTAGCCCTCACCTTTCTCCTGCAGGCTGGCTTTCTCACTGCGAACCTCCACTCCTTTAAGAGTGGCTAATAATTCAGTCTGGAGACTAGACAGGACCTCCCCCATCAGACCCGAGTCTGCCACACCCCTCCACAGGCTCAGTACTCCATCTAGGGAAGGTCAATTAGGTGGGACATTATTATGATATGTGGTGAACTCTTTATATAATGATGTCTACTGCCACACAGACAAAGAGAGAAGGTGGTTTTTCAGAGGTGATTTGTGTATGCGAGCTGTGTGAAAGAGAGATTACACAATGGGCAGAAAAGGCAAAGCAAACGAAATAGGACATGTAGGATTAATGAGATGGAGTGTCGGGGTTGGAGAAACAAATAAAAAAGATAAAACAAGATAAAATAAATGGGAAGGGGGCAACATTTGAGAGGATGTTAAAGAGGAGATGTAGCAATATGGTTTTAGAAAGAGGTGAGGAAGGAGGACAGGGCAAAAACTGAAGCGAATAGAAGTTGAGTGATAAAATGTCAGAGGTGCTCGATATCTTATCTTGAAAGAAATGCTTCCACTTTCAAGTCAACTTAAATGTCTGTTAAGATAAATTCAATATGCCCGCGAAAAATATTCAGAATCCCATTTACAGCTATCTGAAGCTAAATTCATGTATTTCTCCATCTCGGGAATGTACACTAATAGAAAGAAACGCATTTCTGGAGATAGAGGAGAGTAGTTTTAGGCTGAGTACATTTCCTAAGAGTTGTCAATTTGTTTTAAGCCCTGTGACAAGCAAGTGAGGCGCTGCAATTTGCCATCCACACGAAACCTTACTTGAGGCTATTTTACCTCCTGGAGTCCAGCTGGAACAATGCCTAATCAGGTCACCTTTAGAAGCCTTTAAATCAAAGCTAAGGTCTCTGCAAGAAAAAAACGCACTGAAAAATGTCAGATGGCATCGAGGGTAATATAAAGGGATGTGACTCTCTGCTTTTTAGTGGTAAGCAACTTTTTAAGGTCAGCTGCAGGAATGGCAGAACATCCCACAGCTGCAGATTCAGAGGTTTCATCGGCTCAATGCATCAGAGGTGTCAAGCAGCAGTGGCTGCAAGAGACACAAGGGACTGACTGACTGATGTTAATATTCACAGTTGTCATTGTTTTGCTACACATTTCCTTCAATTATTCTTCATGCAATTGTGGTTGAAATGTGAATCTTTTATCAATCAGGATTGTTGCAAATGGCCTCTGGAGGACTGAAGGTCAGTGGACTGAACCTGTGTGTCCTCCAATAATACAGGTGAGTCTAATAAACGTTCCAGATTTACCTCCAGGACATTGCCCTTGCTCCGCTGACAAAGAGCTTAATACCAGAAGTAAATGCAACTTCATTGAGTTTACCGTGGAGGTTATAACATGACGTCCACGTGCCAGTACAAAGCTGCAGTATACCACTAGAAGGCTTTTAAACCCAACATATTCCCACTACGCACTTGCAGGCCAGTAGGAAAGTATCACATATTACATGATGAATACTAAATAATACCGTCTTCATACGTAATGTCCCAAAGAAATTCTGCCTTAATAGTTGATGTACTGTATTTGTCAGCCAAACCATTTCTGATATTTCGTTTTTCTCCACAAGTGCTCTTCCTCATCGTGTTCAGGCTGTGTAACAAGCACCCCATGTCCTTTCTTATCCTTACCTGGTGTGTCACCCGTCTTTCTCTTTGCACCATGTCCATTGGCTGTTGTGGAATTGGCTTCCCGGGCTGGACACGGGCTCCACTCTGCTGATGCACTGAACTTTTTCTCCAAAGGCTCCTCTACCTCTGCTGCATCATGCACGGCCGCTCCTGAAAGTACTACAAAACAGGAAACACTGTAAATAGAGAGCATAAACATAACCATTGAACATGAGTAGGCAGAGGGAAGACTGCCAAGTAAAACCAACTGTTTTTCCCTCCACTGTGGTTGCTCAGTAAGGAAACCGGTATCTAACTGCTCTTAATGTTTAGCTCATTTACTAATTCCTTATTGAGCTCCAACAGCATGTGTCAGATATTACTATATTTGTTTCATTGCTGAGGATAAATCATAACCGGGTGGCTTAAAAGTGTTTGTTTGCATCATATCAATCTTAAAATGGAAAGAAAAACAGCAGTCCAAGCATATGTGGGAGAAAAGAAAATAGTCAAACTGTAAAATGCCAACTAAAATCTACCTGTCGGGGGAGGCACCCGTCCTCCGAGAAGGTCAAGAGCCAGACATGACAGGCTTGGCTGCACTGAAGTCCCCGGAGGAAGCCGCATGCTGTTGATCAGCACATCAAATTTAGTGCTGCGGCAGGTGTTGCTGCACACGGTGTCATGTTGGTAGAAATCTATCTGGCCGGAGTCCATCATTTTCCTGCGAGGGGAAGAAGCAGGTTAAAAGAACATCAGAGTATCCAACAGAAGTGGGTATTGAATTTGTTAAACAATCCCAATGGCTTTCCAGAGGTTTGTTTGACACAAAGCCCATTGATGGGACCTCTGGAGGAATAGAGATCACAAGGGCAGATATTGGCTATTGAGTTGGTATATTGACTCACAGTAACACCAAGAACAAGTGCAAACACGATAAAAGAGTGAGAAGTCTCACCTCAGCAGCTTGCTTGTGTGTTATTGATCCCGCTATCATAATAATGCTCCTTACAGACTACCTCTGGAATGGCAAACCCCAGCACAGACACAAGTGCAAATTATATGAATGAGATGCGTTGTTGACGTCATTGGATTGAGGCACTTCAAGTCTGACACTTTAACCCCAATGTAACAACGTTTTTAAAGGTCATGCAGATTTACAGTGAGCATCAGTCCGCAGCTCGGAGGAGCAGGACAGACAGAAAAATTGTGTATTTTTGTTTTAATTTCAAAAGTCTACCTGAGCATTACCCCTCCCAGTCTGATGGCCCTTTTCCAGTCCTTCAGAGTGGCTTTCCCTGCCAGATGTACAAACTGCTTGGGACTGATGAGCTGGTCATTGAACTGTAAGAGAAGAAGAACACAGTGTGTGTTTATAAAAGCTGTTATAAGTATGCAGAGAGGAGAATACAACAGATATAGCAGAGAACAATCTGAAGATGATCATGTCTGGTTAGGTGACGAAGGTTCTACTATGTCAACTTACTTTGACACATCTGACGTTGATCCCAGGGCACACAAACTTCTTAAATAGTAGAACCGCTCTGCTGTCTCCACAAGTGATGGGGTAGCCATACTCAATCTCCTCTCCTTCTGCTTTACTGTCTTTTAATAATCACAAGCCCAAAAAACCACAGTGTTGTACACTCAACAGCAAAGCATAAGGTCAAAGTATAATTCAATATTCTGTCTCAGCATTCACAGGAATACACTTCCTGTCGTAGTTTTATGTCAGCAGTGAAGGGGAATGTCTCGGAGTCACGTACCATGATGCGTCTCTATGGCCAAAACCGTTGTGCCAGTGTCAGCAATGGCATCATTTATCCTGCAGAGGGCGACAACATTTGCACATTCAACGTAATAAGGATTTCATGCAAGTTGAGAGTTGAATATTTCAGATGTTAAAAACAAAATATGTGAATAGATACTGCATATTGAACCTTTTTGAAATGTAAATGCTCCCCGTCATATTCTTTCAATCAAGCCTTCATTAAACTGAAGATGAGCAGCATTGATTTCGAAATATGTAATGTAATGTAAATGCAAATATGTCTATATATTTATGCACATATGTTTATATGTTTTAATGTGCATCTCTGTTGTGTCTCAAAGCAAAACATCGAACTGGCCCTTTAATGACATCAGTCGTGATGTTACCCGTGCAGGATGGGCTGCAGGTGCAGGATGACTTGAGTATTTTGGTTGATGCCACTGGAGTCCCCTTCCTCCTCCTCCTTCACCGTCATGACATCCCCTGAAGACACGGTGACCTCAGCAGCCGCCATCACCACTCCCCACAGAGCTGCACGCAGAGAGGGCCGAGCACGCATGTTAACATCCAGATCACACACACACACACACACACACACAAACACAGGCATGCAGTGAGGCTGGTTAATGCACACACCAAGTCAATGGAAGCCTCCCCAACAGTCTTTTCTGGCATGCTACTGTCATGAATGAATCCCTACTGGGCTAACAATGGCATAATCCTCGATTGAACAGGCCTTGCTTCCTATATCTTGCTGTTGAGAATGCACATTAATATCCTAGAATGATGGGACAAAGGCTTATACAGCTTTAACTAAAACCTTGTATGCTACCAATAAAAGACCTGTTGAGCAAATATAATCTGCAGGAGTATTGTTAACAAGTCATATAAAGCAATCATTAAATCCAAGTTATTTCTTTGTGTCTGCTGTCATAATGTTAAGTAGGCTATATAGTTAATCTGACACCATTTCTGAAAAAGGTTATTTCAATTATGAAGTGAGGTCCTTAATAACTGGTGTTGAGAAATAAACTCATTTTAGGTCAAGATGTTATTAAAGTGTCCACTATGGTCAGATAAATTGAACAAAATAAATGTATTCCAAACCCGGTAAATAAAGAACAATACCTCATAAACTGTTAGAGCATTAATTCCAGAATGATTCTGCTCATAATACACAGGCAGCAGCTGAGGCGACCACATCCACATAGCACAGAGAGAAATGGAGGAGAGCAAACTGTGTGTTAGGTTAATCCCATGCTAAAGAAACTAAACAAACAACCTTCCCATGCACGGAGGAGCACATTGATCAACACATTCCACCCTGTATCAAGTGGCCCTTGTGGGATCAACTCCTACACCGACAGTTGCGTGCCTCGCTCACCCTCCTTCGCCCACTCAAGCTGACGTCCGTCGGCGCAGCAGCACGCACACCCACCCCGGTCAACGAGGGTACGACGGCGCGCGCTCCTTGTCCCCAGAGAGTGGGCACAAACAACTTAAACACTCTGTAACACACTGCTCGCCACTTTCAAATATATTGTCATAGTTGTACTTGCCGTTTTTTACAGCAGGGGTTAGTTCATCCTCTCGCTCGTCAGAGAGCCCCCAGGAGCATGCGCCGTGCTGCCTCGTTACACTTCCTGCAGTGAGCAGCGTTTGCCTGAGAAGCATCTGTCCCGCTGTCACGAGAAGCGGTTAGCTCGCACGCGATGTGTAAATCCGTCAAACTGGCTCGTGTGTGCGAGCGCGCGACGCGGCTCGGCTTGAGCTCTGGGGCCGCATATGCCGGAAGATCCCAATTAAGCTTCAGAAACATTTTTAACCCAAAAGGAAGTGGTTATAATAAAAACATTTTTTAAAAAGTTTTAATTAATTATCAGATCCCTCTTGTTGGGGTTTTAGACTCAACAGCACGTGTTCCAGTTGCCACTTGTGGTGGTTGTAATGTTGTTGGTTTTGTCACGCAATAAAAGCCGTTCAAAACAGTTGAAAATAGTGTTGTGTTTTTGTTGTTGCCTGTATTTCACCAGCAGGTGGCAGGCTTTGCACTTGCAATTGTATTAAAGTGATAGGTGTCTTCAAACGTCACACGATATTTACACGGTTTGATATCGTATTGGCTTTTGAACGCATTAGTTCATGTCTTTTTGAAATAGCCGTAAACAAAATAGACAATAAATACATGTCTATGGAAATAGCTTTTACAGACAAACGTGGCGATCTGAGATCCTGGTTCAGTGTTGCCATATTAGCAAACGCGAGTAAATCATTAGTGTCACTGCAGAACGACTGGTCTCAGATCAGCCCACAACTTGAAATCGGCCCACCCCTATTTGGGAATGGAATGCTTGTGATTCTCTGATTGACACTCACGGAGAACCAATGGGAGGTCGAGCTCACGTCTCGTGGCCAATAGTAAATACCCAGTACTTCGTCCCATAACTTTTTACTGCGGCCAGCAGCTCGAGCCATCGAGGCTCGCACCTTACTTTTTCCACGCAGCGCTTTGGAAAATCATGCTTTCAAAGTCCGAAAACATCCGAGATGCTGTGAAGTCTCTTTTTGCCGTTTTCTGGATCACTTTCAGCGTCTGTTCCGGAGGTGTGGACGGCCAGGAGGGTGAGAAAAAAAAGCCTCTTTTTTTTAAGTTGACGCTTCTGATAAGATAAGATGTGACGCGAGGTTTTTATTTCAAACATCTTGTCAGTGTTTTTTTTTCTCTTCCTGAATATCGGTAGTTATTACTGTGTCTAACGCACACTACTCCTGGTTACGAAGAGCCGGTAACAGATGCACAGCTAGTTTACTTGAACCCAAAGGTGTGTTGTGTCATAACGAGTTTAAAAAGTGTGACACGAGCCTCATCAACCTTCTCATCCTGCATAACGACACGTTGACCACCAGCAACTGGGATGCTCACTGGGACCACCATCACGGGCTTTAATGCACAACGTCAACGGTGTCTTGTCGTTTCTGCTGTCATTTCTGCGTGTATGCAGTATGATAACCGTACTATATTATATTTGTTTAGGACAGTGATTCAAAATGAAGTAGGCGCAGAGGTCAAGTGATGTCACGTGAGCATTCTTTACATACTCTCTTCCCTTGTGCATGTTTACCTGCTGATCCCAGCCAGCGGCTCACCTTTCCCACACACAGACAAATAGAAAAGCAGAGCACTGCCCTGCAGACTGTGACTGGGACACTCAGCTACACCGCAACTCCTTTTATTTGTTGTTGTGGATTCGTGTCTGTATCTTGGGCTTTGGTCTCCTCACACCGGATGGTGATGAAGTCCAGGGTCAATTACTTATTCTGAATCACTTTTCTGGCAAAGAGCTCTGGCGGGGGCCCCGGGTATGGGGTAAACAGTTCAGTTAAATGGTGTTGTAGCATTCTTGTTCAGTTGTGATTGACACACGAGACAGGATAAGGCAATGCGGTGACAGGTAGCACAGGTGAACATCCCGTCTGCCAGTGTGGACCTGTAAAGACCTGCCAGCAAAGCCTCAGGTGGGAAAACAATGCTGCGCGGCTGCTTTAGGTATGACTGTCTGCTATCCTGCCACCCGGTTTCACTGCAGTCGTCTGTAATCCACCTTCTAAATGTTCTAAACTGGTCAGAACAAGCCAAGCACATACACCCCCCCCCCCCCCCACCCCCCCCCCCCCCCCCCCCCCCCACCCCATATGAAACTAGAAACAGATTGTCCTGGAGACAGACTCTAGGTGGAAGGGTTCAGTGAGCAGGGGGAGATTACCGGCCACTCAAAACTTCATGGCTCTGTGGCCTCTGTGGCCTCCCACCGGAAGGCGACAGATCCATGCTCCGTTGCCCGCGGTTACAGTGCGTCGCTGTGGCATTTTCCAGGGAAGTCCTCCGGGGACTTGAGGAGGGGCAATAACATCCAAAGGTTTATGGTGTGAGGAGCCGAGGAGCTGTCGGGAGGGCGAAGGGTTGGTGTGATGCAGGATGTGTGTGACACGGGGTGAGTGGAAGGTTATCCTCCGGTTTCCCCTCAACACTTCTCCAGGAGCCTTATAAGGAAGATAAGGAGAGGGATGGTGCGTAGGCTTGGATGGACCCTGGTGCCTTTTTCATGTTTTGACCATTCTTGGAACACGTCATTACTTGACTTTTTTTGGAGGGGGGGGGGGGTTGAGCCTGCCGCCCCCCACAGCACTTATCTCTGTATGACCACTGTGGGACTTGACTTCTTGTCTGTGACACACGGGGATGATATAGGATCTAAATATTTGTGTTTTTCCGTTCCCGTTAATGTGTTAGTCACATCAAGGGTCAGAGGATGTTTATGAATCAACAGTCAAATAAATAAATAAAAGACCTTTTTAATCTATTTTCTTGCCTTTTTCTGTCAAGAACAGCATCTCTTTAAATAAAGTTTAAAACGTTCTGTATTCATTCTTAAAAGAGTATCTTTTGTAATAAATCCAGTGTACAGGTCACGGTGTGTGAGTGTGTGGAGCTTGAGTGCTTCCCTCACAGACAGTTGTGTCATCTCACTGTTATGATCAGAAGAGTATAAACATGCCCTGGTGTGCTGTGCATGTTCAGAGGAGACTGATTGCTCATCTGTCTGGAAATGGTGTGTTAACAAAGCCCTTAATATTTTGTGTATTTATTGAGAGGATTAATGAGGAAACTGTCTGCGGTTGTGGGTTCTTACTCGGCTTATAACTAACTCTTTGCTTGAAACGTGTTTTTAGAAGTGAAACGTATTAGTTAACAGGACTTATATTACACTGTAGAGCTGAAGCATTAGGACGATTAATACATTAGTTGATGAACAGATGATCAATAGGCTAAACTCTTGGTAATCGGTTAATTATTTTAAGTCACGCTAGTAACGATTGAAGACAATCCCCATAATTCACTTCTTCTGTGAATATTTGCTGGTTTCTTTAGTCTTCTATAAAATACAAGTTAATACCTTCTGGGTTTTGAATTGTTGGTCAGATTTAACAAGTTATGTCAATTTGAATAACCAAATGATTGACTGAGAAAACAAGATGAATTCCTAATAATAATTAAAATATTAAAATAAGCATTACATGCAGCCCTTGTACACTGTAAGAACGGATTTCTGTTGTCAAAACAAAAGTCTATTACATTAGTATGTATTATTAGTAGTAGTAGTAGCAATAACGTTAACATTTCAAAAAGAGAAAATGGTTGAATCCTCACAAAGACAACATTTTTGACACCAAACATGAAGAATGACTCTTTACTTCAGTTCCTGTTTGCCATTTCTTAAAGAGCCTCTTCATAAGCAATTCATCTCATTTTGGAATGAACTGTCCATAAACATGTCCTAATTGGATCTACCTCGTGAACTGACGTATTTTTCCCCATCACAGACTCCCTGTCGTACTTGTATCATTTCAGGAAATGGCTGTGGACATTCGTCGCTGGGCACGGAGTCCGGCACATTGGCCTCTCAGAACTATCCGGGCACCTACCCCAGTAACAGCTGGTGCAAGTGGAGGCTTCGAGTGCCGGAGGGGCGAACGCTGCGGCTGCTTTTTGGGGATTTTGACATTGAGAGTAGTCCAGACTGCAGGAATGGCTCTCTTGTGATCGCAGACAAGAGCGGAGAACCCACTCTGGGTAAGCTTGAGGTTTTTTGTTTTTTTTAAACATCTCTCAGGTGTGATCACGGAGACATCACAGAAGTGCTCTCTGGTCAGATGCAGATTCCTTTTTGCGATGCCAGCTGATAGACTATTAATGTTCCATGTCATTGCTGACGCCATGGTTAGGAGGCCTTGCTTTGACACATTGACAGAACCCCAATTTTGCAACAGACACGTGCACGTTCCCCAACCGGGTGTATCAAGTCGTCTCCTGACGGCATAATAAATGAACAAGACACCAAAATGATGGAGATAGAAATATTCTGCGAGGCTGCCTTTTTACTATCGGATTCCTCAGAACCTGGCTGACGAGTGTGAGGTTGTTTCCTCTGCTGGGGAGGTGTTCTTACACACCATCATACATATACAGTCGTCGGTACGACAGGAAAACACCAGTGGAGTGAGACCGACTTAAATCATCTACAACTCTTGATCAATGCCGATAAGGGTCTGACGATGTATTTCACTCTTCAATAATGTCACTTGCTGTTTCTGCAGGCGTCTGTATGCACCGTGGTGCCCGAAAACAACTTTTATTTGTGTGTTTTGTGCTTTTTAAAATTGTAGTTTGTGGGTCTGCGTGTCCACAGGTCCAGTGTGTGGGAAGCTTGATGCATCACAGAAGAATGTGACACTAAGAAGCAATGAAGTGACCGTAACGTTCAAGTCGGGCCCACACCGATCTGGCCGAGGGTTCCTACTGTCTTACGCCACAGATCAGTATCCAGGTAACATATCTGTCACTGGTCATACATGGTCATCATAAGTATATGCATGTTGTTTATCGCAGCCTGTAGTTCAGTCATCACGGCTGTGTTGTAGCTCAGCTTCACAAATGCCTGATTTATAGTTGAGTGCAATTTCTTAATTTTGCTCATTTGCAAGTTCACACTGGTGTACTTCTAACACCACAGTGTGTGTGTGTGTGTGTGTGTGTGTGTGTGTGGTTGCGAGTCTGAGTCACTTCTTATTGGCATTCATCCTCCATCGCTATCTTTTTGCTCTGGCGTGTTTGCTCAGAAAGCAGGAGTAAGACTCCTTCTCTCTCCGGCTGAATGGAGGGAGGCCTCAGGCTTCATCCATCGCTTGGAGTGGCTGGAGCTCCCCCCCCCCCCAACCCCCCCCGCCTTCTCCTCCTTTTCCCTTGGCCCGTTAACCACTGCGAGCCCACTGCCATCCCGTGTTTGTTGGAACCTTGTTGATTGAGCAGTTATTAAATCTCCACACGTTGACTCTCTCTGCCACTGTAACGTGCTCACATACACGTTTCTGGATTGTTCGGATTAAATCACAAAATGATACAATGGTTGCGGTTCTCCCTGCGTACCATTTTAATAACCATGTGGCCTTGTTTGGTCGGAATGCTAGTCTATACTTAGAGATAATTTCCCCTTTTCTCCAGATGAAGTAATCCGTACTGAACAGTATGTATCACAGTTTCCTATTTTTTTTTACCGAGTTGTTTATGAAACCCGTCAGTGTCTGGAGCCCATGTCCAGACATACAAACCACTGTCTGTTAGTTGTGATCACACGAGGACCGTTCACTGTACTCGTGAACTGTGACAAAGGGCTCAGTCACATCAACAGCGATGACCGCTTGTCCCCTAATGCAGCACATGGAGAGCATGCTCGACCATCTCACATCGGTGTGTGTGCCCGGTTCAGAGAATAGGGGGGGGGGGGGGTTATGTAAGCCTGAGCTACTGGGTCCTGCACTATACTATTCAAGTCCACCAATACATATTCAAGAAGGTTTGAAGTAGTTCTCCGGAGTGTTTGTTTAAATGTCCGTCTGTTTTGTTGTTCTAGAGCTCATATCTTGTTTACAACGAGGATCTCATTCGAGCTCGCAGCTTTTGAGGTGAGTGGTTGACCTCTACACTTCCCATAATAGATTCTCTCTTCTGTGTTTCTCAAAGTGTATTTCCGCTGTTTCTCAGTGTGTACTGCCCCGCTGGTTGCAAGAATGTCACGGGGGATGTTTGGGGAAACTCTGAACAGGGTTACAGAGATGTAAGTAAACCGCATTTTAAATTTTTTTTAAATGTAAACTTCGTTTGTAATTGTTTGTACACCTTCTGGCGTCTTTGGATAATAATGCAGCGCATATGGTGTACAGTGCGGAGCTACGGCACCAAGCACGTAAATAAGCCACGCTTTTGACTTGATGTCTGAAAGCCTTCTTCCGTGTGTCTCCTCTGTTACAGACCTCAGTCCTGTGCAAGTCTGCAGTCCACGCTGGAGCCGCAGCCGATCGTCTGGGAGGTCGCGTCACTGTGAACCGTTGGAGAAGTCTCACACTTTATGAATCCACCTTTGCCAATGGAATCCTTTCTAAAATGTGTGTCTGCTGTTCTTGTACTGTTGAATTGACAGATCACATTAACGTGATTGTGGCTGTCGTTGAGCAATTGAATGAATTCATATTTTGATTTCATGTCAACGCACTGACCTTTTTTTAACGGTCCTCTTTTGACAGGGGATCATTATCTGAAAAGAAGCTGCTCTTCAGACAAGGTACGAGTGTTAACAATTCAAAGGCCACACCCACTGTTTTTACATGTTTTAACCCATTTACTACAAGCAGAACATTATTTACATTCCTGTTGTTCATTTCTCATGGTTGTATTTTAGAATTTTATAAAAGGGATTTTTGCCACCTTCCTGACGTCTATAAGCTTCTACTTATTTCACTATGATGTAGAAAATGATTTTTTTGTTTAATGCAATTCATTGCAAGCTCTGCAGTAAAGTGTACATGGTCTGTAGTCAAGTGGCTCATGTAACTGTCTATAACAACAGTATGTTTGGCCCCCAAACAGACTGCAACAACATCCTGAGGGTTTCTGGTTTGAATGCCTCATCTTTGTGGGATAAAGACAGCCCGTTCTGGTCCTCCGGAAACATGGATTCTAGCCACGAGTTCTTGCCCTGGGCTTCAGACGTTAATGATCTGAACCCGTGGGTGGAGCTGGGGCTGAGTGATAGAAGCACTATCACAGGTAAAAATGTTGAAAAAAGAATATGTGTCTGCAAAATATTTCTATTTAAAAACATTTAATACACTTTAATGTCGCTGTGCAAAGGATAAGTCTTCTGTATTGTTTTTTTACTGCCAACAAATTTCATGAAAAGACCTAATCCAACCGTGTGTGTGTGTGTGTGTGTGTGTGCGCGTGTGTGTCCTCTATTAAAACATCAGTGAGTTGCACTAATTAAGATAAACATGGCGACACTAATTCATTATTAGTGAATCCCACATACACCTTCTTGCTGCGTCTTGCCAACAATACCCGTTAGCACACCAAATGTGTGTTAATCCCCTGAAAATATTCCCCAACCAATGCAGTATTTATTGCTGTTTGACTGACGTTTGCTGGAAATAGTTGACCTGGTTTTAAAGATTCAGTTCTTCAGTAGGAACTTCTGGTGTCAAAAAGTAATGAGAGATGATTCAACACATTTGGTATTTTTGTCCAATTTATTGACAATTAGAAAACTGTATCATCAGACTTATCCTTTTTATGTTTATCTTGGGTGAAATAGTTCAAAGTGTATCAGTTTTTTTTTTTGTTATGTCCGCAGTGTCTTACTTACTATTTACTTGTTGCAGGAATAATAACAACGGGATCAAACGACCACTACATAGAATCCTTCAGTCTTTTTTTTAGCAAAGACAGAAAAACTTGGAAGCTTTACAAAGGCGCTCTCAGCAAAGAAAAAAAGGTAAGCCTTGTGCCATATTCACTGAGGTTCACCTGAGCACCAGAGCTCACATGGCCACTGAGTCTATGCTGCTGTTCTCTGTGAATAAGTAACCTGGTTGCTATGGTTCCCAGGTGTTCCATGCCTATACTGACGGACACCTCAGAGTCCTCAACAGCTTTTTCCCCCCTGTGGCGGCTCGGTTTGTACGCCTACAGCCACTGAGCTGGCATGGCCGGGCTTCAGCTCAGGTGCAAGTCCTGGGCTGCCCTGTTGCCAAGGTCACGCCAAGGTCACGCTCAGCCGCTGGTGGGTATTGCCACTACTTCTCCGGGATGGACTTAAAATGTTGACACGGTCTGTCTAGCAGTGAGTTTGTGGCTTTACTCCTGACGTTACGATGTTCTGTCCTGCTTGTCCAACAGAATCTCCAACCATCAAAGTCAACATGGGGACCCCACGGCCCAGCCCCACCCCGACTCCCACAGACAGCCCAGTGTTAGTGGAGACGAGACTGAGTGTGTACTTGTATCACTCTAATTTCACAGTCTATTTCAGGGCGAATTCATGTCAGATCAGTCAAAAATAATGTGTATATATTCTTCTTTTGCGCTCAACGTTGCTTCCACTTGGACAACCGTTTACTGACTCAGAAACTTGTGTTCCTGTAGGCTTCAGTCAGCCAGTGATGGTGGCAGTGGGAGTGGTCCTGGGGCTGATGATGTGTGGTAGCTGTTTGTTGGCGGGAGTCTGGTGGAAGAGAAGGTACTGTATTTTAAAACTATTTCACTTTTATTTATTTTGCACACACTCTAACTGAAATAGATTCATAAGTCATGGAATTTATCAAATGTTTTTTTTTTTTTAATGCAGCATTACTTTAGGTGAGATACTGAGGTTGATGATGATTTTCAGTATTGATTCATCTGCTTAATGTTTTTTTCAATTCATTATAACTATAAAAGTAGTTTGGCTTGAAAAATAACTGAAACGCTTAAACAATTATTGAAATAAATTGTCAATTTATCTGTCGTCTGATCAACTGACTAACCGCTTCAGCGTTAATGGGGGTGATGCTCCAGGAGTCCCAGCACACTGTATTGAACTGAAATTATAAATTAGTATTGAGTACGTGCGCGACTTTGATTCTTTGTGTTCATCTCCTTTTCCACGTAGGAAAAAAGAGTCGCAAATGAAGTACTCTTTACCCACAAGTAAGTCAAGTGCTCTTTGATCATTTTCCAGTATTTTTCAATCGTTTGGTAAAATGCCTGACGATGTGTTTTGGTGTGTCAAGTAGGTTGTCAGAGTTTCCAGGCAAAGAGTCTCTCGTGCCCACAATCGGAGCTCATCTCTTACCCTCTGGAGCGCAATGTCCACGATGCTCTACCTAGTCCTCCTCTGAATGGTGAGAACTCATAGGAACGTGTTTTTACTGCTGCGCCGCCTCCGCATTACAACTGTTGTGTCTTTTTTTTTTTTTTTTTGCCGGTCTTTGTCCGCTCCGAGTTGACCCAAGTGATCTCAAGTGGTGCGCTCGGCCTTCCCTCCTCCGTCCTTCCTGCTCTGACCGTCTCTGGCTTCAGTGGTCAGTTCGAGGAGCTCACGCCTGGCCTGACAGGCACACACAGGCTCTCTCCACGGGCTGTCCATTCTTTCCCCCGGCTCAGCCCATCACCCAGACACAGTATAAGCATTCCTTTCTTTGGTCCATGGAGCCTCTCTGAAAGAGACCCTTTAATTGGAGCTTGATAAAGGGCGCTCAGCTTACACCCCTCCCCACCATCACCACCAGTCCCCCTCTCTGACTCCCCCATCCCCTCCCCCAGCAAGGGGGCCCTTCACTGAGAGGTCCAGTGATAAACAGGACAGCGGGTCAAAGCAAAGACAATCAAAGTCCTTCTAATTAAAATAGCTCTAGCTCTCAGGCTCCCTGGTGGCTGGGCTCTTCAGTGAGGTCGAGGCCTCCCACACCACAGCCTCTTCTGCTGTGGAGGGTCTGGTGGAATAGAAAGTGCTCCACTGTCGGCACCCATCGGTGTGATTGGAGGGGAGACGTTGTTGGTGGCCAACTATCTCATGCAGAGGCTCAACATTGGCCTAGTATGAGACTGCTTTTAGGTTGAGGAGAAGCATTTCCCCAGAACCTGCCGATGGAAACAAGAGATTTATCCTAAAAGAGTTCTGGTTTAGTTTGGAAGTCACAAATTGTGCAATTGTGCAAAACCTCAGGCGACACTTGCTATTTGAGGTTCATGCCTAATATTAACCATCTCACAAGGGTTTGTGTGACACAGATGAGGTTTTCATACCCACTTAATACATTCAAATAATATAAGAGTATTTGAGTATTAGTCATAGAAGGCCTGATATCTCCTTCCCGTATTGGCTGACCCGATACGCTTTTAGTAAGAGTCTTGAAGATAGCGAGCTAAAGTTAAGCGATAACATGCCTGTTTGAAATGTGCGTCGAGGTTCATGCCCTTGGGAAGGCCGACGCTGTGAAAAACCTTCCTGCAATCAAGGTTCACTTGCTTATTAGTTATCCCAAGGCTCGAGAATAGCCAAGTAGTTGAACCTCGACTTGTATCACAGTATTTCAAAAGAGACTTCAAGGTAATCGAATGTTTTTGGTGATGGTGTTTTAAATCAAACCTGAAGAAATGTATTTTAGTCAGGTGTTCCTTATTTACAGGGATATACAACATACGTGTAACAAGTTGCATGATAAAACACTTCAATGCACCATAAATTTATTACAAAAAAGTGATCCCTACAAGAAAACAAATAAATAAAGACAAAGAGATTGGATAAGCAGCCACTTCCTGTTGTTACACATTTGGTTTCTTGGAAAGAGTTTGATGAGAAGATTGATAGCAGTCTGTTATATAAACTGTACGAGGCTGCAGCAGCCAGCCGGGCTGTGGCCAAACGTAATTATATCCAAACTCCTCCAAAGGTCTCCAATTAACACACGACTTGTTTGTTTCATCCCTACAAAACCTGAAGAGTAGAAACTCCTCTTGGTCACCCGGTTTTGTGCCCGACTATTTCTTGCCTGGGACCAGCAACTTCCTGGTGTCTCCACTGGTTTTCTGGCAGCTGCTCAGTGCTGACGGTAGCTACAGAAATGAGCCATTGGCTAAATATTCAACTGTAGCTAGTTTGGTTTGATGGTGCTTGTAGCTGATACCCATGCCAATGTCTGTAGCATCTTAAACTAATAGAAATGCAATCTAATCTATCTATTTATTTCTCCTTCCAGACTATGCAGCGCCTGACCTTGCGGCCATTGGACAGAAGGTTGGCTCAACATTCAGACCCTCCTCAGATGAGGGCTACACCACCCCCTTCGCCTTCAACCATTATGACACTCCTGGCAACCTGCCAGAGTACGCCGAGCCTCTTCCCCCTGAGCCTGAGTATGCCACCCCATTCAGCGAGCAGCCCCCTGAGTCCACCCTACAGACTTTGACGGGCCTCGTTCACGGCAAAACGCACGGCCCTCCGGTACCAGCAGCGACCGCTGGAGCCAGAACGTCCAGCCACGCTCAGTACGACTGCCCCTCACACAGGATGCTGTCCAATGGCTACTGCACTCCTGCCCTACATGCCAACGGCCCGAGGCCGATCAGTGTGGTCTATGCAGAGCCCAAGTCATGTGACTCTTTACTACAGAAGCACACATATGAGGAGCCTTTGTGAACAGCTAGCTCAGACATGGAGAAAAAAAAGACTCCTGAGCTCAAATGTGTGCTGGGACAACCTCAAGTGGACAGAAGACATTTAGCTGGACAGTGTTGTCCAGACAGCTGCACTTCCAGTGAGTGATGTACCCAAAGGGGATTAGTCGCTTCGACCATGACGCGTACACGAGGGTACACAACTCAGCTGTGCACAATGATCTGAGAGCCATATGCACACAAATGTTTGCACGAAGAAAATGCAGGTTCAGTTGCCCCTCAGTGACACTGTTTATTAAAATGTTTAATCACAAGCTGCACTTTCAGAAAATACATAATGCACATGTATGCAGTGTATCCAGGTTAATGCAAAGAAAAAAGTGGATTAAATAAGTTACATGTCCTCACAAAACATTGTATTCACAATGTATATTTTAACATGTTTTGTTAAAGCAAAAAAATATATAAATGGTACACTGTAACAAAGTTGTTCAGATTGTTGCTATGACGTTGTATAACCACTAGGTGGCTCTCTTGGGCTTTAAACAGTAATCTATTGTATAATTACTGTCTGCTGGCTCTCACTCAGATAGTTGTCATCCATTTATAACATTCATAGTAACAAATAAACATTGTTTTTACATAAATTATTGTATTTTAGTATAACACAGAAAGGCACAACAGGCAAGGAGGAGTCATGATTATGATTTGAGCAAGACACAAAACCTCCTCATTAAAAAAAAACCAATATGGCCTTATTCGTTAAACTTTTGCCACAGCAACATAATTTCACTTAACTCTTTTAAGTTAAGATTTTCAACAGATTACCACAGATTCAATTAAACTGGAATGTCATTGCTGTTGTGGAGAGGAACTTTTCCCTATTACAAGGTTTTTTATATTATAACGATCAGGTGACAGTGGTCGTCCACCATTAGATCTGAAAATGTTACTAAAAGACCCATAACGTTTAAATTGTAATAAAACTTTCTACAACCTTTGTGGTGTCACAATTAGTGATGACCTCACTGACCTCTTCACTTGATAATAAGGCACAATAAAACAACTGCATTAGGAAAAATACTTTACAAGTGTGATCGCAGCAGAAAGGTGTTTTTTTTTTTTTAGTCGAGCCTGTAGCGGTGATGATTTGCAAAAACAGGCAGCTGGACACATTACACATATAATTAGTATACAAGTATAAACTACTATTGAGCTAGAAATAGTGCTGTAGCAACGACTTAGCAAATTACAAAAAATTAAAGTTACTGTAAGGAACAGAATACTGATGTATTTATATGACCCATATATACACACAAGTAAGCAAGACCATCAGTGAGATATAGTTATTCTTAATGCCAGCAGAAACACTGGGTCGAAATCAGATGAAATCATGCGGCTCAGACCACAACGGGGCCTCCGACGTAACAAAGCAGCCCTTTCGTGATCCTCGCCGCTCCGCTCGGACTCCACGCTGCTGGAGGCCCGGGCCGTATCGAGGAAGGGAGGACACAAGAACCAGGACTGAGTGGGGCAGACCCCAGTCAAATGAGGTGTTCTGAAGGGGCTCTTGTACTCGGAAAAACACTTTTGTCCACACGGGCCGCCAAAAATCAACATGAAATTAAAGTAAATACAAGTTGCATCATTTCAACATTTGCGTTTTAAAATCCTATTGACTCTGGTGTTTTGAGCTTGAATTCACTCCCCACTGTTGTCGTGGGCACTCTTGTTTGTGCTTAACTCTTTCCTCTGCCCATCCTCCCCCTCCCCCCCGTCCCTCCCCTCGGACGAGTAGTGCATCAGAGTCTGGTGCCGGTTCCTGGACGGCGCGTCCTTAAAGCGGAGGCCACAGTCTTCACAAGCATACAGAAGCCCCTCTCTGTTGCCGCCGGGGTTTGCTCCCTCTGACTGAGGTTTGCTCTCGCGAGCGGCGGTCGACGCAGGAGGCTCTCCGGACTTCGGGGCCGTGTGCGAGTCGCTTCCTGAACTGTGAGGTGTAATTAGCCCAACGTTGGGTAGGGGGAAAGTCCTGGGACGCCCAGGTGGACAGCTGCGTCCGGCCGCTCCCCGATGCGCATCCTCAGCTCCGGCTTCTCTGGCATGTTCGGGGGCCAGTCCGTGGACTGTGCGGTAGTGGAAGCGGATCCCGGAGCGGTTGGAGAAGCTTTTCTCACAAAAGCTGCAGATGAAGGGCCTCTCTCCCGTGTGGATGCGCATATGAATCTTAAGCGCCCCTGACTGGGTGAAGCATTTCCCACACTGGCTACAGCAGTAGGGCTTCTCTCCTGTGTGGGTCCTCTGGTGGGCCCGGACCCCGGCCAGATGGGGGAACCCCCTGCCACAAAATCCACAGGAATATGGCCTTTCACCGGTGTGAATCCGCCTGTGGATCTTCAGAGCCCCCGACTGGCTAAAACTCTTCCCGCAGTCGGAGCAGGTGTAGGGCCGGGCACCGGTGTGCACGTTGAGGTGGATGCGGAGGTTGCTGTGCGAGTTGAAGGCCCTGCCGCACTCCGTGCAGAGGAAGCCGGGTGGTTTCTGGGCGTGCTCAGAGCGCTGGTGCTGCAGCAACTGGGACGGTCTGGAAAACGTTGCAGAGCAGTGCATGCAGGGATGAAGAGACAACATGGCCGAAGCCGCCCTGCCTCTTTCCACCTGTTGCTGAGTGTGTGTTTGTCTGTGCTGGTGGTGGCAGACCTGAGTGCAGGTCGGAAAGGAGCCCTGGCAGGGCAAGCAGGGAAAGGGGCCAGAGAACTGTGGGGCATGAGAGCGGCCCAGCTGAGGGCAGGGTAAACAAGAGGCTATGGGACAGTGGTGGTGATGAAAAGGATGATGGCCGTGGTTGTGAGAAAACAGGGAGTCTGCGCCCTCCTGGTTGCTCAGTATCTGGGTGCAGGTCTGTAGGCTGCGATGGCAACACAAGCAGGGAAACATGGAGAGGTGGGAGAAAGGGCCCGAGGACGCCCTGGAAGGAGGCATCTGATCTGCAGGCCCCCTGTCGCCATCCTCCCTCTGCGTCCGACTGGACGCCCTGGTCTCCAGCTCGGATGTGGTGCTGCTTGGCTCCGCGGTGTCTGGTAAGCACATGTTGAGGCTCATTGACGCAGTACTGCTTAGGTCTTTGGGGTGGCATAACGCAGCCGAGTAAGGGGGCGCGGGCAAAGAATGCCTCGGTTTTAAAGTCTCAAAGGAAGGCTGAGAAATGGCGGAAGGGCAGCCGGGGCAGGCGCAGGCATTATGCACATCTAGACATGAAATAAATATGTATTACAATTAAATCAATGCAAGAAAGTGATTGAGCCAACTTTTGATTTCTGAGCTCCTAACCTCCTCTCTTGTCTCTGGCCTCTCCCTTCCTCTGGGATGGCCCGGGCTGGAGCTGTCGCCCGGGCTCTGCCTCCGACTTGTCCCGGCCGGCTCGCAGTTGTTGCAGAGGTTCAAATGAAGCCCCTTTGAACCGCAGCGCCTCGACGCCTCCGCCGGCCACGCCCCACGCGGCGTTCAGCACATCTGGCTGATCCTGCAAGGCGTTTCCAGATGTGATGAGGTCACCAATGAACTGGTGCACCTCCATCCAGGAGCACTGAGCCCGCTGCAAAAACAAACAACAACAAGGCACAGTTGCAGTCCAGGTTTGTGTGCGCGGACGATCAGGACTTTAGCCATCGGTTCCTCCCGATGTGAAATAACGAGGTCGCTACTTACAACGTCGCTCCTCTCTTTGTCCATGAGTGTAACCGGACGCTGGTGTCGTCGAGTTCAACCCTTCGGACTCTGGGGGTCAAAACAATGACAGCAACAACAACAAAATGCACGTTCTTTATCACATCTCCACTGCAGCCCACTCCCGTTCACCTCGCAGATGGAGTACTTCCGGGTCATTTAGTCATGTGACACGTTGTGGTCTTTTTATTTTTTACATTTAAAAAAAAAAAAACTAGATATTTACTACGAGACATAAAAACGAAACATACACACATATCAATGTATAATATATATATATATATATATATATATTAATGATATGTATATTATAAGTATATTGTGTATATATGTATATTGTATATGTATGTTATACATACATCATATATATTGTAAATACGCACCGCATATACATAGTTCTAAATCAGTATTAGAAGATAAGATGAAAAGGAATGGTTGACGTCCAGAAACATAATTGTTTTTGTTTAGTTTTTTAGATTTGAGCAAACTATGGAATCCCAACAGCATATTATGCTTTGCATGAACAACACCGGTGTAAAAGCATGTCCGACTGTGGTTTGAGTCTTTTAATCTTTGTAGATCTTTTGCAATTAAAAAACTAATTTCATAAAATGAATCTTCATATTTTAAAAGGGAAGCTATGCACTTAACTCATCACAGCCGGACCATTATCATAACTAAATAACTAAACTCACTAAATAAATGCAGGTGTACTACACAGTACATCTCCATGACTAGAGCTTTTTCCAATTTTGTGCATAATGGTAACGGCCTGCTACATTTGATGGGATATCTCAGTGAAAGCTGGATATTAGACTTTCAAAATGTAAGTCTAAATGTTTTATTATCATCTAGTCTCACTTTGTCTTTACTAAATACAGACTTAAAGTCATCAGTGAACTCTGGTTTTAAAGTACTTACCTGACTGTGGATGTGTAGCTGTTTAATAATAATAATAACAAGTAATAATGTACACTTTTATTGATCCCACAGTGGGGAAATTCTTCTCTGCATTTGACCCATCCTTAATTATTAAGGAGCAGTGGGCTGCAGTGAAGCGCCCGGGGAGCAACTGGGGGTTCAGTGTCTTGCTCAAGGACACTTCAACATGCAACTATGGGGAGAGCGGGGATCGAACCGGGTACCTTGTGGAAAGAAAGGAGCCGTAAGGAGAAACACAAGGCAATATTTTTGGATTAATACAAAATTTAAAAAAAATAAATGTAAACAAGATATTAAATGGTATTGCATCATGGAAAACTGTTTATTTGCCTTTTTTTTATTATTTATTTTTACATCAAAAGATGCACCTGCAGTGTCAAGATTCAGCAAATGTACATCACAAGGTGACAGAATGTCATATTTTTGTACCACAACTACCACCATTTTTATTCATTAAATATGTTTTTAAAAGTACTAAACGGTTCTCAGCTGAATAGAAAAAAAAAATCCAGTGTTTTCATTCAACTTATTACACGTTAATAAACCTAAAAGGGATTTAAATTCCCCGCACAAACACAGAAAGGTAGAAATCTGGAAATCCTGCATGCTATTGCATAGGCTGCATGACAGTTAGGGTCCCCCTCTGCTCCGGTGACCCATGCCGCAAGCTTTACCCGGAATGAAAATAAAAACAAAGGCCATGAAAAGCAACAGCTTGGAATGTTTTGTTCAAATTACAGAGGAAACAAAATAATATAATAATAACAAGAATATTATTCTGAACCAAAAGGTCACACAGTCGGCTGCTGGAAATACCCTTGATGTCAATTTCTTGAAAGAGTATATACATAACAGTGGAAAAAGTAGAAACATCTGCTTTGTCATACAAGGGAGTGATGGTATAATGATGAGAGAAATATATACACAATTCTGAATATGATACCGTTCTGGCTGTAGAATAACACTTATGTTTACGTGGCTAGAGGTATGGTAGTGTGGGGGGGATGTAGACACAACCTCCAGTAAGGAATGTGACTACCGATGTAATTATTATTCTTTTCTTTTTTTACATTTAGCAGTCACTGAAAATATTATCGTTTATTTTTCTTCAGCAATGTCAACCTCCATCTTAATTTCTTCCTCCATCAGCTGGCAGGATCTGGATGACCACGGACCAAAACCAGGACCCGAAGACCGAGGCTCTTTCTTTATATCTACCATCAGTCCAGCGGACGTTTTGTTAACAGTACGACTGAAGAGGTCCATGGGATCCACTTTAAATTGCTTCAGTATTTCTATCCGTCTCCCCAAAATTTGTTTCAACTACTAATCTTGTCTTTCAGTGCTGTGATTCTCTCTTGAGATTCAAATTCACCTGGCTCACTTGTAATAGGCGGAAGAGGAACGCTGCTGAGAGTTGACGTCGATAAATTACACTTATTGGACAAATCCAGCGGTGCTTCCCACTGTGGATCCCGTTTGATCCCAGCTACCAAATTCAGGGGGCCATTTGCCATCGCTCCAAGAGCCGGAGAGCCTGCAGAGGTGGGTGTCAGGCTGTCGGTTTGAGTTGTACCGACGGGGAGAAACACAACAAGATTGACACCTGGGGGCGGCTGTTCGTTGAGAGTTAGTTTCCATAATCCATCCGATTGACCAGTGCCAGCAGAGACCCCCCCTGTCACAAGTCCTGGACTACGAGAATCCTTCACTGGAGCAGCAGGGTTGTGTAGGACAGCAGGCGGCATGGCGGCTGTTGGAAGCGATGAGTCTGGTTTCTTCTTCGAGGCCGGACGTTTCTTGGGCGCACGCTAAAATTAGAAACACAACAAAAACATCCCGGTCCCTAAATTAATTACACAAAAACACTTTTTATTTAGTTATTGCATTCATTTATTTAGACACGTTACACTACCCACCCTTTTTTTGAGTCAAAAGAATTATAGGGAAGTGAAAAAAGTGTCTACATGAAACTAATTATGAATTAAAAATGCACTCAACAATTGCTTCAGTGTGATTCAAAAGTGTCTTTGCACAACACAAGGCCCGAACCTTAAAGAATACAAGACAGTATCCAACAATTTAATCCCACTCAAATATTCAGGTTTGACATCTGTGTCTTTGTAGTACTACAGAATATTGTTAGAATATAACAAACATAATTTTATATTTTCAAATCCTACATCAGAATGTCCTGATATTCTCTGAGGTTATCTGCCAATAATCTGACTATAGATCTTTTCCTTTTAAATCCAATTAGAAATTAGAGGTAAATTGATTCATGAATAAGATTTTAAGAGGGTAATATTTTTTAAATCCTACATCAAAATGTCCTGATTCTCTCAGCAGTGACATCCTGAGGTGGTCTGCTATTAATCTGAAGTGAGATTAGTTTGTGACTATAGACCATTTCCTTCCTAAACAAATATTAGAAGGAATTTGGCTCATGAACGAGATTTGAGTTCTGACACGCTCTTTACCGCAACGCCTTGTCCATACGCGTACCGCCAAACAACTTGGGGGCTGGCTTGACTGTTTTGAGGTCAGGGATGCTGGGTGTGTTCAGAGGGGAAACGGATTTGAAACTGAAATAATGCCATTATGGGGTTCGAATTTAATGGACAGACAAAAATAATGAATACTCACCGCAGGCTGGGATGTTTGTCCACAGGTCTTGAGGTGGCTGTCATAGTTCTGCTGGTGGGGAAAGCCCAGTCCGCAACTCTGACAAAGGCAGGGCGAGTTGCCGGCATGACCCCCCATGTGGGACATTAACAGCAAGGCCGACCGAAAGCCCTTCCCACACTCGGCACATTTCAGAACCCTCTGGTGAGCCCCGGCGTGTTTCTTTAGCTCTTCCGAAGTGTCAAATCTTTGTCCGCACTCCAAACATCTGATCTCATCCCCTTTAGGCTCCTGGTTGCCCCAGCAGCCGGTGTCCTTTTTGTGCCTCTGGAAGTCCTCCTGACTCACAAACTCTCGCAGACAGGCCACACAGTGAATGCGTTCGGGTTCACACTTGTGTTTGCGGTACAGCTTTGCCAGGCGGTAGTGGCAGCGGCAGCGTATGCAAGTGTAAGGCAGCAAGCCGAGATGGGTGAAGCTGTGTTTCAGGAGAGCGTTCTTCTTGGGAAAGGTCTTTGTGCAGTCTGTGCATTTGAAACTGCGATGGCACGTCGACTTCCGGTGGCGCGCCAGAGATTTTGGAGAGGAGAAACTGCGGCCACACATCTCACAAACGACATCCAGCTGGCATTTGTGGAAGCGCACGTGATATTCGCACGCCTTCAGGGAAGTGAAAACCCGTTTGCACAGGTCACACTCGTAAAACTCTTTCTCAAAGTGAGTTTTCGACAGGTGGACTCTCAAATATTCCTGCGACGCAAAGTCCAGCAGACATATGCGGCACCGGAAAAGATCCACTTTGGTCTGGGCGTGCGTGCGCAGGTGGGCACGGTAGCTGTAAATCTGGCAGAAGCGCTTCCCACATTCGGCACAGGAGTAAGGCCGCGCTCCAGTGTGCAGATTCATGTGATCCTGGAGCTTGAATTTGGAGGGCAGCTGCAGATTACAGACACTGCAGCGGTAGCCGCCTGAATGATTCGACTCTGTGGGAGAGATGGAAAGGAAAGGTGTGCCAATGGATACAAGCTACATTTGAAGTAATTAGATACAGACTGACAGCGTATAGTAGTTAACATTTTTTATAGGTATGGCTCTTAAAAACAGGCCTTTTTTTGCACGGCTAAATTTATCAAGAAAAAACAGCTGGGCACTGTCATTTTTTGAAAATGGTATTAATTTTCAGTAGTGGATTAATTCACATATGGTGCATATTTCTGGGCGTGTGAGGTAAGTAGACTACAATGCCCAGATTCATTGTAATGTAGGAACATGTCACCCTGTACACCCAAGGGGTTGTTAGTTGTAAGCTTTAACATCAAACACTTGTTACAACGATCAATCCATTGATGGTTTTGATCTTTTCATAGGACTTGTTGATGATAAGAAAAAAAAAATCCTACTGGATTCATGGCAATTCAGCTAAAACGTCTGTGTTTCAGACAAACCGTAAACGAAACCCAACTACCTGCTTATGAGGGTATAAGTGAATGAGTCGTACCATCGTTTTGTCTCTCCTCCTCCTCATCATCATCATCATCATCATCCTCCTCCTCGACCTCTTCTTCCTCATACATTTCTGAAACCTCACTGTCATCGGAGAGATCCTCTGCATTCTGCATCTCTGTCGCGTCCTCTCGTGCAGCGTTAGCATCATCAGCATCTTCTTTGCCGTTGTCCCCCTGCTCAGTCATCCGCTGTAGAAGGTCTGCAGCTTCTGGCCCAGCAGCCGTGGGCTCAAGAGTTGGAACAGCTTTGACAGCTCTTGGACCGTGTGAGGGGGTTTGTGTTGTACAGTTGTCTGTCAGAGGAGCTGCAGGAACCACCGTGCTCGGTTTTGCAGCCTCTTTACCAGCAACCGGCTGCTGGCCTCGAACCAGCAGTCTTTGCACCTGTGTGGTCGAGAGAGAAGTGGGAGCGCGACTGGGTGAGAACGAGTCATCAGGTGACGCGGGGCGGTAGGGCGAGTCTCTGAACGAGTTCTGGAGGATGTCCGGATATCCCAACTCCGTCAGCTGGATATCAATGGTGTACTCAATGGACATGACTGCGGTCTGAGGAGTCACAGAGAGGGGTATGAAACACGCAGAGTTACGGGTTAAACGTGAAGACACAACACGCGTGTTTATTAACAAACCAAACAGGTTGTCGCGTGCCGCCGTACCTGACGAGCGACTACATCTGGGACTATTCCGCTAGTTCTTCCTCTCCCTTCTTCGTTTTAAATGCTGTCGCTTTCCGTGGGAACGCACGTATGACGCGCCGCTGGGCTCCTCGCTCACCTGGGAACGTCGCGAGGAACTGATGATGACACGGCGTGGCTGCAGAACAATTAGAAAACAAGCCTTCTCCCCCCCCCTCTCGGTGTTAGCCCTTTCTCCCAAAGCAAACCAGAACCTACATGTGCACGAGACAAAAGCACAACGATGCGCCTTCAACGACGTGAAAACACCGCGACAGAAGGATCTAATTGGCTCGCTACAAACTCGCGTAACCCATAAAACCCATAAAAACCACAGACCGATCAGATGATAAATGGGAGCTCCGGGTGAAGAAAACAAATGAAGCACCAAAAATGAGAGGGAACCAGTGGGGGCGCTCGAGCACGCCTTGTGTTTCGGAGTGGTATTGCACGACACAACAGCCAATCAGAGAGCAGCACAGGTGAGAAGAATTTCACCAGTCGGACGAGTTTACTCCGACGCACCAGGACTGTATTTAAGTGCATAAACATCCCCTGTGTACCTCATTTATATGCTATTCTATACTTATAATCTACTACAATTCATTGGAAATATTGTACTGCTGATTACAGAATTGTCCAATAGGATTAAACGACAACAATACAAGCTTCACTGTGACCAGCTGCAGCATTAACATACTGCATACACATAAGGGCATCAGTATAGAGAAATACATTAATGAAGCAGTTACAATATACAGTTGAACAGGTGCCGTAATGCCAAATGAGAGAACGTTGCAGGTGACACATTACATTATAGTTTGACCATCTTTAAGTATATAAAGTAAAAGTATTCCTTGTATGATCATTTACCTCATCACCTTTAGATTAATTCATTATTACTAAAGCTTACTATTGTTATTAATGAGATTTTCTCAATGTGGAGCCAGTTGTTTGCTTTATACCGTCTGTAACAAGTACATTTTCTGTAATGAAACTAGCTATAAAACGAAATATAGTTTACGGCTCTTTATTTTTGGCCATTTGGTAGATACTACAGCAGACACCAAATATCAGCATTTCCTATACTATAAAAAAAAAAAAATAGTTGGATATTAAAATCGTTTGATTAGTTCAGCTGTCCTGTGGAAAATGTAAATATAAAGATATGAATCGTGTGTTCCTGCATTAGAAGTGAGACAAAGACAAACAGGTCATTTCTTCAGCAGCCTCCCGTGGGATGGCATGTTTTATTACATGTTTGCAGTGTCCAGACACATCGCAGTGGGGAGAGAAACAATCCAATCAGTGAAAAACACATGATACAGTTTCTTTTGGGACTCTAAGGCAGTTAAGAGTCACGAGTTCCAGTTAAGAAATGTCTAAGACAAATATTATTCTAGTGAAATTAAAAAAGGAGCATTTTTCTTTTTGAAAGGAGGATTATAGTGGATAATTTCTGCCCCCATTGAATCTGGAGATCTAAGCCAATGTATTTTCTTAGCATTAAAAAAAAAAAAAAAAAAAAAACATGATTTTTTTTTATTCTTAAATTTAGAAAGGAACATAATCAACATATCAGGAGTTAAAAGCACAATATGAACCAGAAGCTGTACATACACATTTTGTTGACAAACTGTCTGAACATTCGAACATAGTATCTCTACTAGGCATCTAAATTGCTGCAGAATAGGTACTTACCCAATTTGTGTTGGAATAAAAACAAGAGGAATTAAAAACTTTTTTTTTTTTTAAACCAGTGAGTTGAACTCGAGACTCCAAGTAATAGTCAAACCACACACACATTTCAAGCTTTAAAAAACTTCTTTTTTTTTTTTTTTTACAAATAAACTATGTTTTGTGGCAATGGCTGCAATAGATGGATTTAACAACATTTGGTTAGTCAATTTAGGCGGTGTCTGTGTGATCAACATCTCAACCCGTCATAATCAAAACTCAAATTCTAATCCAAAACTTGCTAAAACATATTTCTCAAAACCATTCCAAACTATCAGGAGGATCAGACATCCAATGTAAAAAAGGAGGGAAAAAAAAAAAGACAATATCTGACTAAAATCTCCAAAAACCATACACTTTCTGCAAAGTCCCCATAGCTCAATTATCTCTTTGCAATTGGATTTTCAGGATTTTCCTCCGGGTGGGTTTTCTGGTGAGCTTTCAAGGTGCGCTCACGGCCAAAGCTCTTCCCACAGACTGGGCAGGAGAGGCGGCCCACGGCATGAGCCCGTGACATGTGGGCGTCCAGCTGCTGGGGACGGGCAAAGCTCTCGTCACATTCTTCGCAGGGATGGGCTTTCCGCGGGGCGTGTTTCTCCTTCTTGTGAGCACGGAGCTGAATCAGGCTGGGGAATGTGAAGTCACATTCAGGACAGGGGTGCTGACGGGCCAGAGGAGCAGCATCTGCTTTAGGTTTCTTCTCCTTGACTGGAGCTTGACAGTCATCCTCAGGACTCTTCATATCTTCTGCTTCTGATTTTGCTGCTGCTGCTACTGCTTTAGACGGACGGCCACGCTTTGCCCCACTTGCTTTTCCCTTTTCCTCAGCAGGAGGCGCTGCTGATTCTGATGCACCGCTGGCCTTCGCTGCCTCCTCAGGCACTTCTGCCTCATCTTTCTTTTTCCGCTTTCCCTTTTTCTCAGCAGCTGCCGGGTCTTCAGCTTTGGAAGGCCGTCCACGTTTCTTGGCGGCTGAAGCACTGCCGTTGCAATGCTGACCTTCGGGGTACTTCTCCTGGTGTTCTATCAGCTCTGGCTCCGTTTCAAAGCCCTGACCACACTTCTTACAGCGGTGGGTTTTCGTCGGGTCCTCCAGCTGTTCGGCCGTCTCTACCTCTGGGCGAAGATGCTGGGTCAGGCGATGAGTACGCAACAGTCCAGCGCTCCGGAAGGTTTCATTGCAATCTTTACAAACCAACTGCTTCTCTGGACACACCTGTCTTCTGTGGGCTGTTAGCTACGAAAGTGAGCGGTAACACAAATAAAAACAGAAGCACTGGGTAAATATGAGCTTCATATTTGTTTGGCATCAAGTTTTATTGCCAAGGACACTTATTTTCAAGGAGAATCATCATACTCACTTCAGAGAATGTTTTAAAGCTCTCCTTGCAGTGCACACATTTGAAGGGCTTGTCGTCCTTGCTGTGTGTTGGCTGGTGCTGTGTCAATTCCTCAGATGACAGAAATGATCGGTCACAGACATAGCACGTGAACAATGTGTTTCCCTGTGAAACAAAACAAAAAAGCACAAGGAAATTAGAGAAGGAACAGGCACAAATAAGATCGTACAACTCAGTCTCAGCATGAAGGGCTGACGTGGCATATATTTATGTATATGCATCTGACTTGTAGCCATGTTATTATTTTATATTCCCTTTACAGATACCCCCTGTCCATTTAAATTTTAAAAAAGGCACCAAATTAACTGTTGGAACAATATAAACTGGTCTCGCTGTGTTCTTCAGTTGGTGGTTGACTTCCCATAAAGCCACTGAAGACCAGCTGATCGTTTTGTTTTTTTGCATTTATTCTTGCAGGGGGGTAAATGTCACCAAATCCAATTCATGTCACCTAATTCATGACAACAGAAGCTACCACTTGTTGTTATAGCAACCGTAAACATTCATGTACGGCATGTGAACAGAGAATTAGGATATGTTGTAAATACAATTACATTATTTCGCACAGAATGTATGATTTTTGTAGTAAGTGGCTTTAAAAAAAAAATGTTTTGTTTAATGTGTTATTTATGCCACTGCATTTGCCTGTAAAATATAGTAATCACAAGAATTGTAGAATTAGTTAAATACCTTTTAATATTATAATTAAATAATTACTTTGCTGAATACTTCCTTATTAAAGTATAATCTAATCTATTTCATGTTTATTGGAAGTTTATTGATGTTCATTTTAAATACAGTAGTCTAAACATATTATTCTGGTATACTGTGATTTTCATCTTCATAAAGACTCAAAAGTATATTTACGTGTAGGACAATTGGTCAAACTGTTACCCTCTAGTCCTTCAATGCATCGATAATGTGAAGCCTACCTGCTGAAGCTGTTGCTTATACTCTTCCCGGTGGCTCTTCTTCATATGCCTTTCCTTGGCTTTGGCACTGCAGAAGGTGATGAAGCACTGGAAACACTGCAGGTTTTCATGCTGGTCTGAAAAGATAAATGAGATTAGATTAGCGAGACCATGCAAAGACAGTGGATTTCTCAGTGGCTTTCACCAAACTGAGTTAAAGTTGCGTCCATAATGCACTTACAGGATTGAACGGAGGCTACAGGAGGTCCTTTCAAAAGGATGGGTTTGTGCGGTTCTGCTGGTTTTACTGGGGGAACTACAGGAGGAGGATCTGGCAATCCCCGACCCATCACAATCTCTTCTATGTTCAAAATATCAGAGTCCATCCTGGTATACTGGCTGGTCTCCACAGGCACAGCCTAAACAAATGTCCTGAAATAAATTTAAAAAATCATGGGATAAATATGAAAGTCAGGTTACTTCTCACAAACAGCGGTTTGGTTGACAGCGGGAAAATAACACTGCGATAACTACTAATCCCACAGACTGCTCGTGTTCAACAGATGACAACCAGCACATCATTCACCCACTTAATGAGGCCGAGGTTACTGTAAACTAACGGCTTACAGAAACCACAACGTATACAAATGTGAATATTAGTCCCGTATCCCACAACACATGTTCAAGTTTCAGCTCATCTCGGCTCACGTTGACGCTCAGTTACTGCCTTTAAGGCCGCTAGCTAAGCTAACTAGCGCCATGAGAGGCTACACGCTCCCCATTTAACGCATTTAAAAAACACCTACACGGGTTTATCTGGTGAACGTTAACCGTTCACGGGAAATGCAACTGCTATAGTTGCATGTACGTGTTCCGTAGCTGACCCTTATCGTGAAGTACCAGCCCATCGAGCGTGCTAACGCTAGCTAGCCGCTGGTTAGCGCTAACAACACTGGCTGCCATTCAAAGAGGATCGAAGACTTTTCACACTTCCCCCGAGTTTTAACTCCGTTTGGCGCATGTTTGTGTCTGGCATGAGCCGCTATGACCACGTTAATAAACACACCTACATATGTTAAAGCAGTAAATTATAAATGGAGAAGCCGTTTACCTCTAGCCGCTCTTTGCCGATAGTTTGACTGAAAGAGTTGACCCCCAGAGAAGTACAACGGATAGATCGGACACTTCCTGGTGTGTGACAGATAGCCGTTGGTACAACTAAGATGGCTGCCGCGCAGTCTTCGGCAGTGTGCTTTTATTGTCGTTGGTGATGCTTTGACAAAAAAATCATATATTTAAAAAAAAGAAGCAGCCAGGTTGTTCTATCGCTGATACAGAGATGCACTTTGTATCGTAGTGATGTAGCTTGAAGCAACCTTTATTGGGAAGGACGCACAGTTATATATAGTTTTATTAATACAATCTTTTTTTATTCAAAATACTGCCACGTCAGCTAATATACTTTATTCTATCTTATTTTATCTTAAAACAATCATTTAGAATGACACAATAAAGCAGCTAGAGTTATATCTTTATGAACATGGAGGCATTTTAACGTATCTTCTTTTCTATTTAATCTGATTCTATGGTTCATCTCCGTCACGTGACCAAAAACAACTTCGTAAAAAGTACTCATTGTTTTCATTCACTGTCCTAGTTTATAATACTAGTAGAACAAACAAGCTTACACAAGATGTACCTTAAATCAACAGTCAACTTCTCACTTCTAACTCACCATTTGTTTGTAGCTACTACAATGTTTTCTAAAAGTATAGCTGTAGCACTTTTTAACTCATGTCCCTGCATAACATATCTATGTATAGGAGGATTATATGTTTATATATATATTCAATTTACAGTTACTTCTATTCTAAAATTATCTTTGTGACTTTCACCACTGATGCAGAGTATCAATACATATTGGAGGGTAGGGTAATTGTATTGGATATATGTAAACATGTTTGCCGACGCTTCAAATAAATTTCCCCCTGGGGATGAATAAAGTACATACAGTATCTTATCTTTTACTGAGACTGCCTTTTAAATGCATGAAATCTGCCTAATGTCAGTTTCAGAGTTTCTCCGTCGCGGCTTACTGGGACTCTTGAATAGAACAAAGACATACTTATGAGATCATAAACAATTAAAAAAGTCTCTAGTGAAAAAAGTGCATTATGCAAACATTTCTGGACAGTCCTAAATAAAAAGCAACAATGCAAGTATTTTTTCCATCTCTTTTATTGTTTTCTGAAATTCAAATAAATTAAATTCATAGTTTTAAAAGCAAGCTCATCATGGAATATAAATTCAGTCAGGTTAAAATAAATAGTACAAAAAAATTATGGTAATTGAAATGTCAAAATCATATTTTGGGCTTCTTCTGCAGCACAAAATATGATTTGTATGGCTGTGCATTTTTTTTACATTTCCTTCAGAAGTCAAGATCATTTTACACTTGCTCAATGAAATAATAAACCACATTGCAAAGCATTTTCTTTTTAAACTGCAGTACAAATTATTCTTCACAAGTATGCCACTGCCAGTGAAAGGCATCATGGAAAAGTTACAAGGACACATAATACCGTATTTTTTGATAAGCAGGGTTTTCATACACCAAAAGCACAGTTACATTCTAACTCAGAGAGAAACATTTTGAAAAAATAAAGGGTACATTCGCTAGTGGACACTACACCTTTTCCAAACTCCCTTGATTGTGGAAATTTAAAAAGCAGTTGTGGTTGCGTGAGATGCAAAGAAAGACACAGCACTTAAGGCATAGCACGCGAGATGTTCTTTGACAGTCACCAAAGCGACACCTGCCCCCTTCTCCCTCTCCAAGCTGCTCTGGCCAGTGGCCTGAACCATCGTACCGTGTGGCTGCATCTGGTAAAGGACTCTCCTCCACCAGGCTGGGATTGGGGGTTTCCTTTGTTGCAGGAGGCCTCTCTTTGGGGGGTTGAGGGGGAACTGAGTCCTGGGTATCAGAGCTGCTACAGAGGATCAACGCCTTAGACACCTCCAATCTGAAGGACATCAAAGTCAAAGGTGCAGACACTGCCCTGTGATTCTCTCTGTATAGGAGCCAGGAGTTGACCAAAGCTAGATCTGTGAGGTACCAGAGCACCGCTTGAGGCCAGCAGGTTGGGGATGAGGCAGTCAGAGGGATGGAGTAAAGATTCTGCAAATCTCGGTTGAGATGAGCCGACATCTGGGCCTTCTCAAAGTTGTCAATGAGTGAAGCCATGTTCCTCTGGCCATTTCCTGCTGTAGAAAGTATGAAGCCACAGTGCGATCTGCGCAACATCAGCTTCCCGTCTGAGCTTACAAACTCATCTCCAATCTGTCCTCTGGCTCCTCCAACCCTTCCTGCCCCATGAACCCCTGCAACTAACAGACGCTCCAGCATAGCAGGGGTAGAGAGTTCCTGTTTGCAAAGAAACACCATACTACCTTTGGGGACCATTTTTTCGACAGCATCTTCTTTGCCGGAAAGACCCAACTTCAGATCCACATGTAAGAGCAAACCGCCAAATCCAATTAATGTTGTACAGGAAAGAGACAGTTTCTTATTGTGCATCTTCCCAGGCAAAGGAAGTGGATATTGGTCAACTGCATAATCACCCTCTCTTCTGAGCGACTGGCATCCTGCTTTGAAGCGGCACAATAATGGCCGAGCCTTCCACAATGGATCAGTCTGTGTTTTTGAACTGTTCAGGTCATTTGGAGCGTCCTTTTGTCTCTGCCCATCACTACGCTGACAAATTTTACTTTGCCTACTTGAGAGAGTTTTACATTGCAGTGCATCTTGAAAGTCACTATCATGTCTACCTTCCAGAAGATTACTGTTGACTGGATCTTTTGCAGGAGAGGCAAGTTTCAACATGCGAGACAGCTCGAGGAAACGGGAAAGCGGCACGGCCTCGGCGATCAAGGGCACCTTAGTCAAGTCCTCCCAATAGAGCCTTGGACTAGGAAACTGAAAAATAGCAAGAGACCAAATTAAACTTTAGTTGTTTTACATCTAATTAACAGAGCAACATAAAGATTTTTGTTAAAAACAGAGCACAAACCTTTAAAGTTCCCATTGCTATGTGGATGCCAACAAACTGTGCAACCTCTTTGGCTGTGACATGTTTGGTCATGTTGGACAGTATATTTGTGCAATTGGCAATTTCTACCCAGGTATCCCAACCAAAATAACTGGAGAAGTAGTCAATAGGCTCTCTGGTCCGGTTTTCCTCTATAGGTGCTTGGAACTGGCTCGTTGAAGTGGGCGAACTAAGAAAGAAAAAGTGAGAAAACTTGTCATACACAAGAATGTTTTGAGATAAAATGAAAGATTATTTCTGCACAGTATGACAAACTATTGAATCTTAATAAAATAGTAGACAATATTATCTATTTTAATAGGGCTCTGAGAGGGTTCTATACTGTACTGTACCTTTGTGACAGCTCCTCTGGCTGTTGTGCGCAGTTTGTTTGGTTCTTGTAGAAATAGGCCATTACTTCTGCTTCGGAGTCAATCTGAGGATCAGACAATTCAAAACCACCCACGTCCTCTTCATCAGAACTTTGGAGGAGAAAGTCCCGCAGGTCTGGTAGATGCTGCCACTCTCTGTCTGCCACAGCTGAAAAATCAGATTATAAATCGGACAAGTTATGTAAAGTATGATGACATTAAGTAGCTGAAATACGTTAAACAGGTACCTATAAGTGGACGTAACAGAAAACCAACCTTGTTCATCTGCTAAGTCACAGACCTCTGGTTCTGATAATAGTCCTTTGTCTCTAATTTCCTGGTAGTCTGGTACAGAATGGCTCCCTTTATCTGTTAACAAATTCAACATAAAAATCTTCCTACAATCTTGGGTAAAAGAATATCACTGGAAAAGGCAATGACTCACTTGAATGATCCGTTTCATGATGTTCAGTCTGTGGGGCATCACTGGATTCTCCTGTTGTTAAATTCCCACTGCTGGTCTGAACAGCTCCAAGTAGAACCTCCCTCTCCTCTTCCTTCACTGGGTAGAAGATACACTGGTTGGCGTTGAACTCTGGGGTGATGCAGCCCTCGTCCCTTGTTGTCTCTCCACTCTCGGTTACTGAAAGCAAAAAGCCCAAAACATCCATCTCTAAAAACATAAAGCCCTCAAAATCTTACAGCCTTCCAAAGCTAGAGGTAGGAGATTGTTGGATAAACTGAACAATAGCTAACTTCTATATCTGGTTCAATACAAGTCTTCTCTAGATTCATATTTTTTGTAAATATTCCCTAACAAGTTTAATACACTTTACTAATCTTCTGGTCTTAATGCTAAACTAAGCTAAGCTAATTGCTTTCTAGCTGTAGATCTACTGACTTGTGAAAGGTATCAAGCTTCTTGTGTGTATGCTTATCTTCTAATGTTGAAGTATTACTTTAACATGTACCAACAGTATGGCCCAATACTTACATGGACTGGAGGAGTTTTCAATGTTGACTGACTCCACATTCCATCGGATGCGTCTGCTAGCTTGCGTGGCCTGGGCCTCATGCAGCACGAGGCGGCTCTCCTCCTTCACCAAAACAGTCCTTATATCACAATGGTGCTGTGGCTGCACACTTGCACTCTGTCTGTTTTGACAGGTGGGTGCAACCAGTGATGGATCTGAGACGCTCTCTTCAACTTTGATCACCTGGCTCCCATGGACTTCATTCTCAGCAATGCTGTCCAAACCCTGGAACCACAACAAACATAAGTTTGCAATGTTTCATTTATTATTCATCGATGATGAATGGTAGCTGCGGATAAAACTGGCATCTCACCTGTCCCGGATTGTTCCTCTCCGTCATCAGGCACGGCTCCTTGTCAGCAGTGGCTCTCTGTCTAGAGGGAAGGAACTTCTCAAGTATGATGCCTGGAGACTGGTCAGACTTGTTATTTTCCTCTCCTCCCTGCAGTCCTCCGAGATGCATTACCTTCTCAACACTAGTGGGAACGGACTCCAGCTCAAACACAACTTTCTCTACAGGCAAAGATGAAGTTGGAGCAGTAGTTTGGTTGTCCTCAGCACTGGTCTCTGGCTGTGAAATCTTTGTGCTAGCCTCGCCTTTCATTTCTGAATCGGAGCTGATCAGACATTCTTCGTAAACTACCTGACATTCATCCTGTTCCGTCACTGATTCCTTTCCTCTGATAGTATCTCCAACTGAAACTCTCTTAGATATCACATCTCGTTTTAGACGCCCTGTTCCTCTTCTCCTACCACTTGGAGCATTCATTGAAACAGCTCCTTTCCCTCCTTTTTTCTTCTGGACTAACAGTTCTTCCTCCTCTTCTTTAATCTCCACATGATGAGTGGAGCATGACACAGTATGCAAAGTTAAAATGTTTCCAGTTGTTGTTTCATTGCCAACTTGCCCAGAAAGTGTGTCAGTGCTTTCACCCAGTGAATGGCAAGTTCCACTTGATTTATTTTGGGGAGCAATATCTTCATGAGGGGTTGGTTCATCTCTCTCATTCTGCTCCCCAACAGTGACTAAATCTATCTCGAGAAGTAAATCCTCCTTAATGTCTTCATCCGTGGGAAACTGAACCTGTGATGGTGAGCTGGGATTCCTTGGAGTAACTTTTTCTTTCTTGTCCGCATCTGACGCCGAAGGCTCTCCGGTATCCGAACTCTTTGTCTGAGTAGAGGTACTTAAAGGGGGTTCAGATGTGAAATTCAGAGGAGTCTCACTGTTTTTCCTTTGATCAGATGGCGAGTGAACTTCAGCGGAGGTATGAGATTGATAATCTGCTTCCTTTTTACCTTCAGGCTTATTTTCATATGCACTCACGTCAACATCTGAAGAAGGAACCGGTAAAGATGGGGATGGAATCAAAGCGGGAAAGGAGACACTTTGCTCTCTCCCCTCTAATGCCATCTCTGCAAGCTCAGGCTCAATGTCCCAGTCTGAAGCAGCATTCATCACTCCAACAACCTTATCGTGCTGTTTTGGATGCTGGTAAATATCCAACCCAGAGACGCCTTCAAAGACGTTGCCATTGGTGTAAGTGAGCCCGGGACTCTCCACGATATGAACCGCCTTGTGCTTCTGAAGGGACGAGACATCGCTAAATCTTTGCCCACACTCCTTACACTCCAAGGCACGCTTGGAATGAGAAGTTATTACTCCTTCAGTCTCCACTTTTGGGGAGGCTTTACGTTTCCTGGCGATCTTTGGTTTGGTGGGCAGCATCTCAGGTGTTTGATGGGAAACCTGTAATGAGGACAACAACGAAAGAACTTTGTGGTTCTTTTTGGGTCTTCCTCCTTTTTTCTTACCTTCTGCTATAAGATTATTTGGAGACTCACTTGGTGATTGTTTGAGTGTGTTGCCTCTACTCTCTTGGGACACAGTTTGGGCATCATGAGGTGAAGCCTCCTGTGTCTGGCCTGATGCCTTTGAAGGGTCCAACTTGTAAACTTTCAGTTGAGGCTGTTTATGACCTTTAAGTAGAAGTAGAGTCTCTTGCGTTATCTGTGGTGCAGGGATGTCTGCTGAATCTGTGCTTGTTTTTGTATTAACTTTTTCCTGTTTAGCCAGGTTTTTCTTTCGCTTCCCATACTTTGATTCCTTGGGCTGATCTTTTTGCATTCTTGTTGTTTGTTTTTCCAATACAGGCCCGGTTGTGCTCAATACAGTGTTGTGCTCACTTATGAGCTTAACCCCCTCCCTGGCCACTTCTTTTTGCTTTTTCATTTTATTTTTTATTTTACCCCCTTTGATTTGTTGCACTTGTGGGTCCGGGGTTAATGTTATTTCAGAAGTAGATCGCAAATGTACCACTTTCTTGTCCCTTTCCCCCTTTCTTTCTTTCTTCTGTGATGCTAATTTTTTCACTGAGAGATTTGTTGTTGATTTTTTCCCTCTTACTCCTTCCTGCATTGGCTGCTGCTGCTGTGATAACTTCTTCTGTTTCTTGTTTTTCTTTTCTTTGCATTGTGGACCAAATTTAACAACAAGGCGAGACTTTTTTGTTCTTTGCCGTTTGGCAGGCATGGCATCAATTTGTAATTCATCCTTGCTAATGGATCCGACAAGTTCTTGCATATGATGTCCTTGAAAGATAAACGCCCTGGTCGGCTTTCTTTTACGCACTTTAACCAGTTCTTGAGCTGACATTACATTTACTGGTAACTCTGACATCTGTGGCAGCTGCTTGGTATCTAAGTGTGATGGAACATCTTCTTTAGCAGGTGGATCCTCTACTTCAGACTGGTTCGCCACATGCTCCTGACTCTCCTTGCTATCTACCAGCAGTTTCTCAGATGGTTCTTGTTCAGCTTTTTCTTCTCGCTCTTGTGGTGCATCTCCCTCCATTACAGGGTGGCCCTGATCTAGACTTACCGTTTTAATCTGCAAATCAACCTCTTCATTGAGATTAGTTTCAGATTCACTTGTAGTTTGTGAGAGCTTGTCTGGTGGAACAAAAGGGCAAGAAGGAAGGCCCTGTTGCTCCGTTTGTAAAGGTGTCAGCTCCAGCTCAACTGTAGTCATAAGCAGTGGAGCTGACAGGCTGGTCTCCTGCTCAGCTAATACAGTCTGATCTGCAGTATTCTCCAGGTCAGTGGTTGGTACCAGACAGGAGGACAGGATTTCACTATATGGCACGGTTTGGGATTGTTCCAGATCCACAGTTGGTACAAGTTCTAATATGACTGTTTGCTCAAGATTTTGATCTACCTCATTCTGACAAATAATTTGATTCACAGGATCAGACTGAATTGCACCAATATCGGGCTGTTGAAGCATCTGATGAATCACCTCTCCCGCGGGTCTCTCTGTATCTTCAGTCTGAACGAGTGTTAGCTCTATATTTTCACCGACTGCCATGTAGGAACCTAGTTCTGAGAAAGATGGGTTTTCCATCTGCCCATCTGGCGTAATAGGTTCCAGTATAATTGTTTGCTCCATTGGATAAATTGGGTTGTATGAAGGGTCCAATTCAACTATTTTAGATTCTGTTTGTTTCAGTCCAATACAATCTATCTGTGGTGGGTGGGGATTAAAATTCAGTTGTGACATCTGCTGCACTTCCAGTGGTGGGGCATTAGGTGGCACCTGCCCCAATATGACAACTTGATTTACTTTCTGCACATTTCCCATGGATTCAATAAGTCTTCGAATCTGCTCTGTGTCAATATTGGCATCAACTTTTTGTAGAGGTCCATTGGGCCCCACCTGTAGTAGTGCTGGTTGGTAAATAGATATTGGAGTTATGATGGGTATATTTTGGTTCATTTGCTGCCCAGCGTAGAGGGCCTTACTGGCTGCAGCAGGCAACACAGTGTGCTTAGTTTTCATGTGATGTAGCCGTGTCTTGGTACTCTTGAAAGTGGCCTTGCATACAGAACAAGGATACTTTATTGTAGAAGCACCTAAAGATAATAAAAGAAGACAGCTGTGATGCATTGGGGTATACCATGAAAAGCACAACACATGTCCAGATACCTGACAGTTTGTTTTCTAGAATTGTATTATTTTTAAAGATGCATTTAGAGAGCTTTCACCATCCCAACAATATAGAAAACATTAACTTATAATAACTGTAGTTTACTTTTCTGTGTATATGGAGACTAATACATTCTAGAACGCATCTCTTTTTTTAATATATTGGCTCCAAAAACATTAATATACATGCGGTGCTTAGAATTAAATGTCAGCAGATTATGTATTGGGCAAATTTCAATTTTGACCTGAGTTTAGCGAATGATTACAATTCAAGGAAAACATAAATGTCTACACGAAATTTTGTGGCAATTACTTTTTCTAGTCCCTCAAAACTGCAAATGTCAACCTCATGGTGGTGCTTGAGGAAAAGTCAGATGAACCACAACCGTGTCGCTAGCATAGCTAAAAAGAATAATAACATCTTAATGTGTAAACTAATGAGTGATCTATGACGAGGACATTTTTCTTACCATCATCTTTCTTCCGCTTTGCCTTCGCTTTAATGTCGACCCCATCTCCTTCAGCTCCCTCTGGCAAGTGTGAGGCCATATGTTTCTGCAGAGCTTTGGACATGGGGAACCTCTTTCCACACTCTTTGCAAACATACGGCCTCTCTCCAGTGTGCGTGCGGCGGTGATACTTCAGCAAAGTCATCGTTTTGCAAGGTTTGCCACAGTCAGTGCAGGCATAACCGTCCTGGCCAAAATGAATTTTTTTATGACGGGTGAGCTCTGATGACTTTTTGAAGGCATGGCTACAGATTGGACACTTGAAGGGTTTCTTCTCTGTGTGGGCTTTCTGGTGGACCATGAGCTCTGAGGAGTTTGTGAACTGGCGGTCACAAACGTAACAGGCAAAATTGGCGTTCCCCAGTACGCACTGTTCATACTCTGCTGGGTGGCTCAACTTCAGGTGACGCACTTTGCTCTTGTGATCGCTGAAGATTATGTGGCACTTGATGCACTGCAGGGAGAGCTGAGATGCTGGAGGGAATCAGTGCAGGAGGGGTAGAAAGTTTATATGCAACATACAGTTCATCCATTTACAAGTATTCATAAAAAGTATCAATTCCTGCAAAAAGAAAAAAATGTGGCTCCGGGGGGCTCCTACATATAGTAACACAAATGTTGCAAAAGAGTTTGTCTGTACGTTGGAGCAAGCAGTATAGTCCGACCAATACTGGCATTTTTAGGCAGATTCCAAAATAAATTTAAGAGTTTAAAAAATATGATGATGATATATCAGTCAATTGATTTCATAAATGCCAAATGCAAACAAAAGTTGTGATGCGAATCCTTTTAATTTGTATACTTTCAGGCCACAATATGTATTCAGCAGTGCACTTGTGAGTGCTCTTGGACAAACACATAACTTCCTACTAGATACGTATGCAATAATCTAATATGGGTTGAGAAAGTTAATGTATTACTGAAGATATTCTTCGACAGTACAGTGTATATAACCTAAAACAACAATAATAAACATGCCACCATAAAAATCACAGTATTCATTAGACTACTGTAGAACATCACAGTATCTATTAACTACGTAAACTACCATGTCACAATGTAAACTGAGATTTACGGAAACAAAGAAACCTCTCAATTAAAAAACGTGACTTAAAGTTCTGTTGAATTTTCATTTTCATCGTGGGGAGTGTGTAGCACTAATTTAATTATCAAACAAAATACAATTATTGCCTGAGGTAGAACAAAGAGCAAAACAAATATAAGTTAAAATACTCACATGTGAGAGGTGTAACCAGTGGTTTGGACATGTCCATCTTTAGAGGATCTACCATGGCCTTCTTGGAAGGAACGTATTTCCGACCATCACGTGCACCTTTATTCGGTTTCTTCGCCTTTTGCCCATCGCCCCCAGGATTTGCATTTGTGTCACTTAGCTTTGAAGCAGAGTCTGTCTCCATCCATGCGGTGTTAACCGAGGGCTCTGTCGGCGGCTCATTCTCCACGACATGTGTGACCGCCATACTTGGTGCTTCAGCTGTTTGCACCGGTGTCCCATTTCCCTGTGGCTTGACTACTGGTCCAGTCCCAGCAGGAGCAGCTGATTTGTTCTCCTCTACCTTTGCATCGGGTTCACTCAGTGCTAGCTGAGCTTCAGTCTCGGTGTCCAGTGGTTGTACTGTGTTGGCGGTGGTCACAGGGTTTGGTCCGCTGGTGGACTGGGTCGGACTCTGCATGGCTCCCTGCCTCTTTGGCTTCTCAAATGCACTCGTTTCATGCGTTTCTATGAAATTAGGTCACACACAGAAACACAGAATGGCTGTTGATTGATCAGGTAAACCCACACATGCATGGACACAAGGTACAAACTAGTAACCACATGTATTGTACTGCATTATATTAAGAGGGGTCTTTTTCACGATTAGATTTGTTTTTTTAACGCAATTAACAGTATCTTTGTTATCTACTTGGCGGCGACAGCTGCAGGGCTGGGGAATGAATGGGTTTAAGACATTTGTATTACAAAAGAAGACCGACGGACGTGGGGGGCAGCCTTGGGAGGCTGATGTATCCCCCAAACTCAACACTTTAATCGGCATAAATAGTGCATGAATAGAGTACTTTAAAGTGATAATGTATTTGAAAAACCCCTCCATAATAACCGCAGATACACAGATATAGTAGCCGAGTTAGCTTAAATTCACTGTTTTGCGGTTCAACTCGGGTCGTGACTGTTAGCATGTCCACCGGGTTACACGCCAAAGACACTACGTATTAATTCCCTTCCCACGGCCCCGTCTCTACACCTGTGGAGCTGTATGAATGCAGGAGCAGGTAGTTGTAAGGTTACCGAGGCTGTCTTGTCCGCCCAAACATCTCCGCGTCGTCCCTCACAAAGCCAACACCGACGGGCTGCAGACATGCGCGTGACGTCACGTCTGACGAGGGCCGCAGAGGCCTGATGGGAATTGTGGTTTTTCCCACAGTCGGTCCCCTCTCATGTGGCGCTGTTCACTCTGCTAGAAAAACTACAACGTTCGTTGATACCAATTAGCGGACTTGACCTATATTTGGACTACATTTAAAGATGAATACAGCAGGAGTTACTATGGCGTCTGTAGTGAAGCTAATTGTATGCAATAGTCAAGATAATGTATTTAGCATATCAAAGTAAGAGTATACAGTTAAAGAAATATGTTTGCTTTCAGCTCTATAGAGGTGTTGGTAAATACTTGTTCTATGGTTTCAAATTCTCCCTCACTTGATCACAATTAAATAAGGCTGAATAAAGTTTACAGTCCACGTCTCCTGGCAAAAACAGAAATTAAAACAGCCATTTGGTGGTGCTACTGCGGTACGTGATGGAGGGTCTTTACTGTGAATTCCAATCATTGCACTCCCTGGAAACCTCCATGGACCAATACCAATAATCAACACAGTATGCTGCTACCACTGTTGATATCCATTATTTGTTTTCAACATTTACATATTTATTGAAATACTGTATTGCTTAAATATGATTTGTACCTTTCTGTGATGCCCTCTAGTTTTAATACTTGTATTTGTTTTAACCATCATAGATATGTGCCATGTTTCTTACACAGATATACATAGTATTCATATACCATCCATTGCATTTAGTATTGTAGAAGCTACATTATAATTAGAAATTGCTCAGTATGGCAAGCTAATCAACCATGCATAAGCTCATTATGATTAGATATAGAGTTCTTGTACCTTAAAACATGCTTCAGCCACTCAGTTTCATAACATGCACAATTTTGTTTCAATGTATTTTTGGCACTTTTGGAAAGGTTGTTTTACAGATATATTTTTTTTGTTTTGTATAATGCTTTCAAGAATAACTGTAAAACATCAATATATTTACTTTGGTAACAAATAGTGGAAAAATGCGATGCTCAAGAGCATTTTGAATTTAGACGATATGCTCAAAATATTCCAGTCCAAACCCACATTTTTCTTCAACATATTTCCCTTCAGTATAAACACTAAGGGTGTTACGAGTCCCCCCCATTCACAGGAAGAAAACCACTAAACACATTTTGAATGCATTCAATTTTTATTTGGTTATACAAGTGGAGGTTTTGCAGTTTCTTTCCCTTCATGACAATGTTCTTCATCACCTAGTTGATGAAGTTTTGAAATCAAAAATATACATTCAAACCTGGAGTTTGATCTCAGAGCATCAGGCATGAACTGTTGTTACTCTGTTTTTAGATACTCATTATCAATCTCCCCTGCGATATTATAATGAATGTAGTGTAACAGTGGGGGAAAGTTCCAAGCACACTAGATAAAGAAATGTTTACACTAATTCGTCAGCAATAATTGTTCTTTGTTTTGTTTGTTTCTTAGCCCTAACCAAATATATTTAACACTAGGAAATGTAAAATATTAAATAAAGGCTAAGGTTAACAAAAGGCACCAGCATAAGAAAAATAAATGCTTCCGTGAGCCTTCAACCCTCAATCATACTTTGCATCGGAATCTCACCAGTCGCATGTTTTATATAATGCAAATGCAGCTCTGCCATGTCATCAAAGCCCATGTCACATTCAACACACTCCCATTCCCACACCTTGTGCTCGCTCCGCACGTTTGCTTCCTGCGCCGTTGGTGGCCGTTCGGTTTCTGATTGGATAGATTCAGCCGACTCGGGTGCTTTTGAAATCGTAGCGTGATGCACCGGCTCTCCACAATCCAACACTTCAGGGTTTGTGTCCATTTCTCGCTCCTCTTTGACACGAGCGAGAATTCTCGTTTCAATCACTTGGTCCTTTGCAATATTTGCGGAATTCTTGATTTCGCTGGACCCAACGTGAACCCCGAGATGCTTTTTCCGATGCGAAAATAGATTTTTGGGATGGGAAAAGCTCTTCTCGCAGAATGTGCACTGGAAAGGTTTTACTCTGCTGTGGGAGTTGTAGTGGATCCTGAGCTGTTCAGATTTGCCGAAGCTCTTGAGGCAAATCTTGCATTTATATTCCATCCGATTGTGATCCTGCACGTGTTTATCGAGCAGATGTTCTTCTTTAAAGCCTGTGGCACAACTTGAACACCAGAATGGGTTCTGTTTATGAAAGTCGACATGAGCCAGCCACGACTGCACAGAAATGAAGTCTTTGTTACACTGGTCGCACTTGGGAGGTTTTGATGTAAAGGAGCTGTGAACTCTCAGGTGATCAAGTAGCCGTGCTCGCCTGATAAATGACATGCCACACTCTGGACACTGATAGCTAATCAGATTCTGAACACTGGACTCTGGACCTTTTGACAACATTTTTTCATGCAGCCGTAGGTGTTTTCTGAATGAAACCCAGTATGTATAAACCTTCCCACAGATCAAGCAGGAGTGGATACTCCCACATGGCGTCTTCGCTGAGCCTGCGGCTCCGTCAACATCTTGTGTGAAGCCTGAGGGGTTTGTCTGCAACGACCTGCTCGTGTCACACTCATCTGCATCACCATCTGTGTCTCCTCCATCGCCTGCGTTCCTAGAATCCAGGTCAGCTGCAGGACGCATGTCGTCTCCCGTCTGCGCCGCCTCCTCTTCCTCGTCTTCCAGGGCATGCTGGTGCAGGTGAGTCTGGAAGACGTCCCAGTGTGTAAACCTCAGCCCACAATCCTTGCATACAATGCTGCACCGGTTGACTAGAAAATTAGAAGAATGACCAAATTAGACATTTTCCAAGTAAAGATAGGCATTTCAAGCACAGCAATTTGAATGTCATCAAGTTATTATGCAGTATAGAACATAAACGAGCATGTATCTTCTAATTTTATGAATAAACTATTTTTTCTATGACATTCCAGCGGTTCAGAAATAGCCTGGTCGTTACTGGTAAAGTTACCAATGTTTAATTTTAGTAGGTAAAACTTCTAACACCGAGTTGGAGTTCTACTCTTCGTTAACAGATGGGTGGGGTGGTGGGGTGTTTATGGTTGGGGGCTTGCGCAATAAATAACTATATGGCCTGGAGTGTCAACAAATTTGGACATTTAAAATATTATAGCAGGAAACAAGGCGTGGTGATTTATGATCAGCAGACCAATTAGTAAATCTTTTTGGATTTACATTAAAAAAATAGACAGAATAAGTAAAAAGAATAAGCAATAACATTTTAAAAACAATGCAAAAGTGTACAAAACAAAAACTTCTCCATGAAGCCATTTTCTAAGTATTTCATGCAACAATGGTATTAAGACAACTTTCTAATCAATAGCTATATCTTTAAAAGCAATTCTGCTGAAATCCACATGTACATTTATTGATTTGTACTTTCCCTTCTCTCAAATAAACTAAACGCGTTAATAACCCAATACACGACCAGTACTTAGTCAGAAGTGAGTGCCAAAAGTTCTCAACAACAAACCAGACTAATGATTCCACCAAAAACATGCAGAATGACTAAATAGAGTTTAAATTAATCACATAACCCAGTTATTCACGCAGAAACTAATCAATTTATTTAACTTTTTAGAGCATTTAGTAGTCAACAGGTATATTGGTCATCTAGGGGAAAAAAACAGATGTTCATAAAATATAGCAAAACAATACAAATACTTTTACCCATCCAGAAGTGAAAAAGTAAACTATCCTACATGAACAAAGCACTATTTTAGTTAAAGTAATGAATAGTTTTTCCACAACTTAGAAATATAACACTGAAAAGGAAACATAGGCGTTTATACATCAATTAATGCTAAATGATTTGCATGTAACATACCATTTTTTGTGTTAAATTTGTTTTCATGGTAGTAAATGCTGTAATGTTAAACAGCAGGACTTTCTTTAATACCAATTCACAACAGCAGTGCACATAATTGTATCTACTCTCTGCTGAACCTCAGGCTTTTAAAATAGGACAAGCTAAATTAGTATTAGTGGTGCAGAATTGTTGTTCATAAACTTTGAAATATGTAGTGTGTCAGCTATGATTTTGCCTTTTAAGGACAAACATGTACATGCATTAATCTTTCCAAATATTCTTTTTATATATTTAGATACGAACTGCCATAATTCAGCCATTAATCCCCAAAGAGATTCAGTCATGATAGGTCTATTTAAAACCGGGACAAATTAAAACTATAATTGTGACATTATAATATAAAAAAGGGTTATTCTTAAACATTTGTATACGTACTAATCCAGTGTAAAGGAAAGCCTGGGAAAAGGAAAATAACCTAAGTTAACAGCTCTGTTGTGCTAAACATGTTTTGCCTTTTTTTTTTTTTTTTTTTTTACATTTAAAGAATCTCCAATAATCAAGAAATAAAACAGGGAAAGCATGTTTCTACTTAGCCAAAACACAATTCTAACAAGGAATGTTGTAGCTTAACATATTAAAGTAGTTGTGCAACCTCCAAAAGAACCACCACCAAAAGAAAATCAACAATCTACAGTGTCTTCACTTCACTCTTTTCCTGGTCCTATAGTCACTTATACTCCACTGGCATGTTCAATGTAGTGCTGGTGCAAATCGGTTTCTTGACAAAAAGTAGTTCCACATTCAAGGCAAGTAAGGCCATTCATTGGTCTCTCCTGAGGAGCAGCAGGGGCATCACTCTGCCTTTTGTAATCGCCGACACATTCCTGGTGATGATCGATTAGGTCCTGGATGTCACCGAAGGTCCTGGGGCAAATGGAGCAATGATACAAGTCGTTGTTACAGTGCTGACTTTCATGTTTTTGTAACGCAGTTGGTGAAAGAAAGGCTTTGCCACAATGTTGGCACTTATGGCTGCTTTGTGACTGGCTGTCTGAGCTAAGTGTAGAGGATGGAGCGGACGTCCTACTGGTGTCAGCAGAGGGGACGCTGGGTTTTAAAGGCTTCGAGGTCATCGCAGCGCTGAGCCTTAAGCGGACCTCGTTGGGGAGACGACAGCGTACTTCATCGTGCCAGACGAGGTGTTGCTGCAGCTGATTCTCAGTCCAAAAGCCGTGGCAGCACAGGGCGCAACAATATGGCCGGCTCTTTGCCTTGGTCTTGTGGGCTCCCAGTTGTTCCTCTGTTTGGAAAGCTTTCCCACAATTATCACACTTGAAGAGGCATTTGGCCGTATGCTCAGACAGACGGCTCAGAGGTTGGGAAACCTCAGCCATGGTTTCAGGATTTTGGATCTCCTGTTTAGACTCAAGCTTTATGTCCAGGCACACTCTCTTATGGTCCAGGAGGACGCCTAGAGAACCACACTGCTTCCCACAGTCAAGGCATGAGATAAACTTCACAAATGGGGGGTCTGATCTGATTTTCTTCTTTCCTCTGCCAACAGGGGTATTTTTCACCTTCGCTGCACTGTTGCCTTTTCTCTGTGTAAGCTCACTGGGCTCCGTTTTAACCCTCAAAAGAGCCTTGTTTTTACCTTTGGTCCTCTTCGAGTGGGCCTGCCATTTGTGGGCACGCAGACCTCTTGCTTTAGCAAAGGTCATAGAGCAGAGGGGACACTGGTGGGCTTTGGGCTTCGGTGTCGATGACGTGGACTCACTCCCATTCAAGTTGACATCAACCTGTTTCGGGGCTTGATGATCTGCAGTGTTACTATGCTCGCTTTCATAATGGGCATCAAGAAGTGACCCTCGCTCAAATGTTTTGTTACACTCTCGGCATGAAAACTCGCTCTCAACACTTAGGTTTGAACTGTCGTGTGGCACAGTTTTGGTTCGACACAGAGGGTTAAACGTCTGGTGGCGTTGGAGAACACGGCGGTTAAAAAACTGTTTGCCACATTTGTGGCAATGAAAAGGTCCGTCCTCTGCCTTGTGGCCAGCCGATTTCAAATCGTCATCTTTTAGCGAGGGCCGTGAACATTTCTTTTCTTTGTGCCATCTTTTGTGGGAACCGAGGGCCGAGTTGGACATAAATCGCCGCCCACAATCTGAGCAGTGAAATAGTCCTTTGTTCGGCTCTTCCTGTTTAGGTTTCTTAAGCATTGCAGACATAGACAGTTTGGCTTTCGCGACAGACTTGTAACCCTCAGCATGAATTCTTTTATGAAAATTTAAAGCGCCAACTACTGAAAAGCTTCTGTCACACTTTTTGCATTTGTATTTCAAATTGGTTGTACTTGAGTTTTTTAAGTTGCCTTTGTGTGTTTGAATTTCCATCTTTCGCTCCCCGCTGACCATTTCAGTCTTTACCTCAGTGTGTACTGGTTTTTGCTTAGAGCTTTCCTGTGTGACAGCCACATTATTTGTATGCAACGTTAGAGTATCATTATTTTCTGAGGCTTCTGTCTTGCAAAGAACTACTTGACTGTCTCTTTTAATGCAAAGCTTTTGATGAGCCCGCAAAGAGGTCTTGTTGTTGAAATGTGCGAGGCATGTTGCACACTGCAGATCCTCCAGCGCGACGGTAGATCTTGGCGATGACGGCGAGTGCCTGGTCTCGTACCCGTGGCTTTTCATGTGAAACTGACGCGCTTTGGCCCGCGAAAACAGCTTCCCGCAGTCAGGACAGCTGTATGTGTTCTTTTTCAACTGCTCGACCTGATGCTGGAAAGACTTAATGGGCGGCGGGAGTAACTGGTCGCTATGCACAACCTGGTGTCTCAGGAGGCTGGAAAAAAGACGAAACGACCGGTTGCAGAGTTCACATTTGTGATTTCCGTTTTCATGTTTTCGCATGTGCAATGCCATAATGCCTTTGTGACGGAACTTTCTACCACACACTGGACATGCAACCTTGAAGCGTGGGTGTCCATTAACAGAGTGCAAAGATCCTGTGCCACCTTTTCTGAGCCTCAAATCTGTACACTGAGTCTGACTTTGCGTGTGGTTAGAGAAGGCGCCAAGAGACCAAAACCCCTTCCCACACCGCTCACAATGGTAAATCTTGGGGCCCAGAAGGGTTTTCTTTGGATTGTATTCTTTCTTAATAACAGAAATATTCTCCTTTTTTTGTGCGGAGCAGTTTCTCATGTGGTTAAATAAGCTAGCTGCATGCGAATAAGACATCATGCAATCTGGGCATTGAAAGGGTTTTCTTTTGGGATGATGCAGCTGATGAGAGACTAAAGCAGACAACCGTGTGAAGCATTTACCGCACTCAGTACATACCAGATTTTTCTTCGCTAATCCCTCTACCTCATTATTATCATCCCCACCACTTGTGTTATGAGTCTTGTGTTGTTGAATGTGACTGCAGTGTGCTGCATAGCTATTGGCCTCGTGGCCACATGTGTCGCATGTGTGAGCTGCCACTGACTGACCTTGGGTCTGCTGTTTTCTTTTACGAACGCCGTGCCACATTCTGTGAACGCGCAGTGATGAAGCGCTAGAAAACCAACGGCAACACTCTGGGCAATCAAATCTCTCCCCTGTCGTCTTATTCTCGGCTTCGCTCGCTATCAGTGCACACTGCTCGTCAGTTTGCTCAAAGTCAATTTCCACAATTTTCAAATCCATCTCTGGCTTTGAAACGAGACGACTGGTGGAAACTCCAGCGTCGCCATCATCTCTTACTTCCTGATCCGATTCACACAGCAGCTCCAAATCAGGATTCAGGTCTTGGACGGGCTCATCCTCAGATTCACTTGCACTGATCACCTGTACGTTGAAGTCCCCAGGTTCATAACCCTCCAAGTCTTCATCAGTCTCATATACATGTGCGTCTTCTTCGGCCACACTGGTCGAAAGCACGTTCTCCGATTCCACTGTGTCCTGCTCAGCCTCTTTACGGACACTTTCCACCGTTTCCTGTTGAGTTAGCAGAGAGGTATGCACCTGTGCCTCCTTCTCCGTTTCTCTGAAAACATCTGTGTGCTGGAGCTGATGGGAGTGAAGTGCCGAGGCCCTGGAAAACTTCAGCCCACAGTCTTTACATTCAAACGCCTTCTTCTGTAACTGACACACTTGATGAAGAAAGGACTTTGCCGGGGTTTCATCACTGTGCGCCATGCGCTGATGTCTATAGTAGAACGTTTGCGTCATAAATACTTTGCCACATTCCTCACATGGGAACCTGTTTGCAGCCTCATTTGAGTGATTAGCATGCCATCGCTTGTGGTTCAAGAGGGCAATATGGCCATTGAAAGCCTTTTTACACTCACTACAGTAAAAATCATTACAGCTTTTCTTTGGTTTGTCTATCTTTTCCTCTGGAGAGCATTGACTGTTGCGGCTAAATCGCTGATGTGTTTTAAGGCGCAACAGAGCAGTAAAAGCTTTACCGCATGAACACTTAAAAGTCTTTTCAGGAGTATCAACAGTCTGGTTTTCACTGGGCTTGGCTTCAACAGTTGACTCCTCCGTGTGGAGTGCATCGCCCAAACTTTTGTTTCGTGACTTGACTAACTTTTCCTCATGACAACGGCGGTGTGCGTCAAGAGCGGAAGCGCGAGAATAATTCCGCCCACAGGATTCGCACTGAAACGACTTCTTTTTCAAATGTTCAAGGTCGTGAAAAACGGATTTTGAGGCTTGTTTGTGCGAGCGCTGATGGTTGAGGAAATGTCCAAACACACCGTAACATTTCCCACAGTCTGAACATTCATAGGCGTGTTGCTTGGTTATCCCAGAATGTATTTGACCACTAGGCTCCTTTTGAGAGGTTTGACCATGGCTCTTCTCCATATGCGAGAATAGTTCACTTGGTTCAACAAATGATAGTGAACACCAAGTGCAGAAATTAACGCTTTCATTGTTCTTTTCCGCATCATGTAAACCATCCAATTTGTTGTCTAAATACATGCTTTCTTGTGGGTGCTGATGTTGATGCTCCAAGTATGCCGACTCCTCCCTGAAGCCTTCTCCACAATCACGACAGCAGAAAATCCCTAAAAATAGAAAGGGGAAAATAGGAGGTCAAAGCCACTCCTGTTTCCAGAGAACGAAAGACAGAAAAAAAATACCTAAAATCACAAAAACACAGGTGAAAATCATATCTTTATTTTAAAAAAGGTGATTAGAGTTTACAATATAATCAAAAGGAAACTTTCCAAATTATATTATCAAAATGTTGTTCTGGATATAACAATATCAATAAAAATACTCTAATACCATTACAGAGGGGATAATAAATACAGCACTAAATCAAAATGTGATGTTAAATTATAGTTATTTCATAGAAATGCTCGCTGCAGAACGTGTTGGATTCTTAAATAGACAAATGTTACGAAAGCATCACGTTGAAATATACAATGTGGTGCTTTTAAAGGAAGCCGTTAAAGAAAAACATTGATTTTCTTAACTCCAAACTTGATGCTACTTTCACAATCAAATCATATCTCATACACCAGCCCTACTTACAGAATTACTTAAATAAATGACTTATCAAATCAGAAACATCTGATTACAGACCTATTTATGCCCATTAAAGACATTTCATGTTCAATGTTAATGCATAAATTCTGTGTTCTACTCTGTTGTCTTTTGTATATTTCTCGTTTATTTGTATATCATATGTACGACGAGAGCAATGTGTAACCGGAGTCAAATTCCATGTATGTGTACACACACATGGCCAATAGAGCAGATTCTGATTCTGATACATTGGCAGGAAGAAATAGTGATGAACCGCAGAGCTAGGTTGAATATGCAGTCTGAGATCACACCATTAAAGTAAGAGAGAACGCAACAACATTTAAGATATTGTGATGCTGCCTTCAAGTCATGGTTTGGACAGAGAAATTAAGTACACAATATGCTAGATTAAAGCAGAGAGAACATTGTTGTCTGTTGCCCAACACAAACGGACGCCACAAAACTAGTTAATGTTCTCTTCGCAAAAACATGAAATGCTTTTTTGTTTTCGCATTGCCATGCCATAAAAAAAAAAACTCCCTCCGCCTATTGTTTTTTAGAATGCCAGTGTGCAACAATCAGAGTACTATGATTTACTCATTTCTCAATCGAACATCTGTGGATTGTCCACATGCACGATACCCACAGAGAGTTTTTATAAGAATGGCGGTTAACAGTATGCCAAATCAAAACTCAAGGTGTCTTTTTGACCCGTGCTTAATCTAATCAAAACATAAAATGAGTGTATTTAGGTCATGTTGGCTTCCCAGAAGTTATACAACCATGTCAATTTCTTACAAAGAACAGGCAAATACTTCAGTTACTATTGTTCATTATTTGGAATAAAAAAGGGTCTTTGTTAAACACCGTCAATGGCTGTGGTGTTGATTTGACACCATTTGAACCACGCATTGCGTGATCTAAAAGGCTATGTTAATACACAGGAACTGCCTCAATACAGTAAAAGCTACATTAACACAAAATCAAGAGTTTGTTTCTGCCAGTCAGTGTCACCGTCTGAATCAGGAAAGCTGTGATTCTATGTAGCTCATGAAGCTACACTTACATTTGAAGAATACACGGGTCAGAAATTCAAAGTAAACCTTGTTGGGAAAGCATAAGCAGGATTGGTCAAAAGTGGAGAGCCTTAGATTTAACCTGCGTCCTCATACATGTAAAGCATACCCTTTATGACACAACTACCTGTGCAGATGTTGCTAAATGTATAATAAAGGCCCACAATGCAGTGCTTCTATGGCTTCTCAGCTTGGCCTCATGATAAATAGTCAAATAGTACACCAATAGCATATTCTTTTACATCACTACATAAATACTCCATGTAAAATATGTATATATTATGTCATGTTGAAATGCATATATTATTGGCATGCTGTTGCTTGTTAATTCAATATACAGGACTCAGCATCCATTAACATGACATAGCCACGAGGGCGGAGGATAACAAGGGCGGAGGAGAACAATGCAATGCAATGCAATGTTATAATAATTGTCAGCGTGATGCATTTCCTTTGCATGTTTCCATGTGCCTGCCGTGAAGTTGGTTTCGGAGGTCACCACGCCTGCTACATATCAGTTCGTGATGACATCGACGTGTATCTAGGTTAAGTGAGCACGACTGGATACTTACGCTCAGCGGTATCCTCGGCCGATGGAGACGCGTCGTTTCCCGATGGTGTGTCTCCATCGCGGGGCTCGTCCCCAGCTCCGTCCTCTTTGATCGCCGAGGCAGCAGCTGCGTCCATCTTGGAGCGTCTCTGTGCGGTGACGCTAGCTCGCTCGTGCTCGTTAGCGTCACAGCGCCACGGTTCATTAAACGGGAGTTTGTCTCGTGAGCAGTAACTCAGCGGAACAAGGCGGAGAGAAACGAGGATGCTAATCTAGTCCCGTTCCACATAACAAGGACGCATATTTTGTTATGTTTTTAGCAATGCGATTTATGATAAACGCAGCTAGCTAGCTGTTACACACACACAGACACACCAACACGCGCGCGGCGCTGTGTTGCTGCGCGTGCATCCGTCGGCGGAAGTGGATTCTTCTTCTGCTGCTTATTTCCTTCAAGAAAGACGGTGGCCTGCAGCAGTGAATCCAGCACGGAGCCCACTAACTAAACAGTCTCAATGTAAAACACCTGACTCTCAACGGGTGCTACTTAGGATTAAAAAGGTTAACAGTTCATATTATTACACTTTCTTTTGTCCATACTGACTACACCAACACATCACATACATAGTATAGTCAATTATTCCTGATTAATATATTAATCATATCAATTATTTATATAGTAGTCATATTTGTATTATCTGAGAAAAACTTTCCGGTGAGGTTCCTTCAGACAGTTAAATAACATTGTGTTTTAATCTGTTTCTAATAAAAAGAGCCATTCGTTTTCCACTAGAGTGAAGAAGTACACTTAATGAATGACATATTTTGTACTATGAGAATTATGTCTGCATGTTATGAATAAGTCCGATTTGGGATGAGGGATTCCAGTCCCAATTTACCAGATTAATGAAAGCGACTGTGCGGAGCATTTGTGTTCTTCCTCCAGGCAAGAAAAATGTCATGGAGAAAATGCGTAATTAACCACAATTTCCCTTCATCAATCGTGATGCCTACTATTTGCAGTTTTCTTCAAAAGAAAAATCCAAATGAACAAAAACGTTTTAACAGTACTTGACTCCCTCCATGTCACTTCCTACTTTATGTCCATTGTCTTCACAAACCAAATGTAGAGGGGAGAACATTTAGCATTTATGAAAACTTTCCAAACCAGGATTTAATCCTTTTGTTTGTTGAGTGTTCTATTATACAATGTTAACATTTTAAAGCTTAACCCTGAATTAGGCTTCCCTAACAAGTACTGTTCATCACAACATTGTAATCAAAGGCAAGTTTTATTTAATTCAATATGTAGACATCATGGGGAAATTTCTATTTCATTCCATGCTAAAACAATGGATAGAGGTAGAAGGTCACATGCTTTTACTTAAGACGCTGAATGTTAAGACACACAGGAATGGTTTGTTTTTGTACAAATGGGCAACGTGTTTATTTGACAGTAGTAATGTAGTAGTAGTGATTTTCATTCAATTATTGGGCCACCAAAGCTACTCAAATGCCCATTGTCATAACAGAGGAGATGGGATTCAGTACTCGGCTAAATCTACAGTAATGAAATCAAAGCATTCAGTATTCACAAAAAATACATTGTATTGTACTCAAAAGGGGACTTAGTTTTATAAATATGGGTACATTCCAATCTGAAATAGTAATTCTGGAAAGAGATACACATTAAATGATACTCATCAGTTTACAGTAGGTGCTAAGTACTGCCGCCCAGAATCTGTTTAAAATCTCATTTTAAAGTTTATCAGTCATGACATATTTCCAGTAATTAGCTGAATTTCACCGGACCGATGGAGCAAAAATATATATTTTATATTTCATCAGTTTGTCTTGTCAATATGATAAATATTAATGACTACTTTAATACAAAATTAACTATTTGACAACAGTGTCATAATAATTTTGTAATGACACTTTCTCCGTTAACAATAATCACTGTTCAATTTACAGAGAACTCTTACTGTGAAATGATCTTTACATGTAACTGTCACACTTTGTTTACACTTATTTTCACTTTGACCAAATTACCATGTTGAGAACTCTACTTGTGAAATATTTGGACCCAGCCAAAAGCATTGCAACTCCAAGTGCGTCCCAACAGGGCCGTGATGTAGTCAGGATGAACACAACCACCCCATCCTCTCCTCCTCAAAAGCAAAAACATGCATTTCTTTAAGGTATCTTAGAAAGAGTTGCTCTGGGTTTTGGGAGTGAGGTCACATTGTTGAGTCGACTTTAAGCACAAACTAGGACTAGAATACGAAGACAGCAGACATGCAGACTGTACTCATAAAAGGCACACCGTATACTGTACAGGAAGAAACAGTTAAAATGGTTTAGGACATATGAACAGAACTATAAAAGTACTAATATTATGCCAATCTAAATACCATTGGCAATAAATGAAACAGACCGCAGAACCCCATAAATCTGCACCGCTCAGAAGTAGCTTAAACCAGTTATTTGGTTAACTTATATGCATTTAAAAATGATAACCTAATTTAATGCCACAATATAATGTGTACACACCCTTTATTACAAACTCCCTGTGCAGTCGAATTTGGCGCTGAAGCTTAAATGTGATTAAAGTGTGCAGATCAATTTTACTTACATTTTGTTATTCTAATACCCATCCACTCAACTGGTCAAACTGCACTATTGAGGGGCAAATAAACGTGTAAAAAATAAAACACACAAAGTCTTGGTGCTAGGGTGGAAATGTCAAATCTCTCCTTGTGCATGTTGCAAATAATGCATTTGTAGATCGAGCTCCCGGGGAAGAGAACACCCACATATCATGCACTGGAGAAGCCGTTCTGGGCCCAAAGGCAAACGGGGTCCGACTTTGTGAGGTTCTGTCCGGGGGGCAAGCTGAGGTAGGGGCAAGGACTGTTTTATGTGTGGCCTTTCGCTCATTGCTGCCTGTGGTGTGAAAAATATATTCGTGGGTGGGGGTCTTGAAAGTGTGACAGAGTGAAGAGGATGTGGGCCGGGCACAGCCAGAGGGGGGAGTGGAGCAAGTGGAGGTGTGAAAAAAGGAGGCTGATTTATGATGATTTGCGTGCCCGTTACCATTGGCTGTTGCTGCAGCGCCAGTCCATTCCCTGGTTTGAGTTGCCCAGTGAGCAGCGTTTGATTGCTTTGGAAGCCCCATACTGGCGTTCCCAACCCATGGCCAAAATGACGAGGCTCGTACTGAATGGAGATGGGAACCTTCTGTGTCGTTGTGTGACTCTGTACACTGGCCCAGGTCGATGACACCTGCTTTGGCTGCAGCTGAAAATCTTGAGCTTTTACTAATTTCTCAGGGTTTATAGTCTTTGGATTTCCTGGCGGCGTTGGTATGTCCCACAAGGCGCTACCTACCCCGTGGGAAACAGGAGTTGAAATTGGCATAGCACTGCTTTGGTCTATTTGAGCTGCAGTGGACACATCTGCTGTGCCTGAAATCAACTGCTTCTGCAGCTTGCATAGCTTCTCTGGCTGGCTAACAGTCGACGGCATTACTTGAGGATTACTAACGTCCCAACCTCCAGTGTCCACTTTTGTAGGAGGCGTGGATGGCTCCTTTTGTATCGCCACTGGGGCACCTGTCCATCTCGGCAGCTGAAGCTCTTGACCAACCTTATTTGGAGAGCCCTGTGAATTTGCTAGCAGAGGTGGTCTTATACTCCACAGAGCTGCCCCGTCTATGTAGGACAAAGGAATAGAAAAATCATGTTGCACAGAGCTTGTGGAAGCGAGCACTGTGGATGTGTTTGTGTTACCCCAAGCAACAGGCTTGAGCTGCCCCATCTCACTCACTGTTGACGTGCTGGATTTGTTTGGCACAGCTGTCACGAGGGAGCCGACAACAGCAGCTGCAGTCTCTTTCATGTGCGATGACTCTGAACTCTGAGCAGATGTGGGGCCCGACTGAGTTATTAAAGGGCTATCTGCCCAGCCCGGACCCCTCTGATGGTGCTGCTGCGACGATGGGACGAGCATTACCTCCCCACCATCCACTTTCCACTGCACCGGTTGAGGGTGTAGCTCTGACAGCCACGCCTCCTTCTGCTGCCTGCCTTGTATTTCCATGCGAGGTGCGAGCACGGGAAGCTGTGGCTGGCCCGGCCTTCTGTGCAACTCAGCATCTCTCAATGCAGAAACTGGATATGGAGACTGCTGAGAGCTGATCATTCCGGAGCTTCCTAATGCTCTGGACCAGCCCCACATGAGCCTCCCTCCTCTCCTCCCCCGGCTGCCTCTACCTCTCATCCTAGCGCCCAGCGGGAGAGAATTATACTGTCCGAAACCCTGGCGCTTGCGAGTGTGGATCTTCTGGTGCACGAGCAGGCTGCTAAACCAAGAGAAACTTTTGTGACACTCGTCGCACCGATGAGGTCTGTCTCCCGTGTGTGTGTTCATGTGATCCCGGAGCAAATAGGCTAAGCCGAAGCTCTTGTTACACAGGTCACACTTATGCGGTTTGTCACCATTGTGTGACAACATGTGGTGCTGGAGTTGGGTCTCGTCGCTGTAGCCTTTGCGGCAGCTCGTGCAGCGGAACGGTTTTTCCTGATGCAGCTTTTGATGCGTTTTCATGTTCTGCAGGAAGGCAAAGTCCTTCCCACAGTCTGGACATTTGTATGGCTTCTGGCCCGTGTGGATGATGAGATGTTGCTGCAAGTAGCTGCCGAATCTAAAGCCCTTGCCACACACTTTGCACTGGTAAGGCTTGTCCTTGGAATGTATGCGCATATGCAGCTCTAACACTGAACGGTGGCGGAAGGTCTTTCCACACTCGGAGCACTTGTACAACTTAATACTTATGCCATCGCTTCTCCATTTCCCCTGAACATTATCGCTGCTTAACGGAGTTAATTGATTTTTAGGCGGTGTTGCCGCCGTTTCTAAGGGTTGTGCTACAGACTTGTGGACACTTAACATATGCATATTTAAACTAGATTCGTCATGATAGACTGACGGGCATTGGGGACAGGTTTGTCCTTTTTCCCAGTGCTTATTTTCCTTTGGAGGTTTGGGGGTCCTCTCCAGCGTCTCATGCTCCGCCTCGTGAACAAGCATGTGGACTCTCAGGTTAGCCGGCGCTAAGTAGGTCTGGGGACAAAGGGGGCAGTTGAAAGGTTGTTTAGGGTCATCGCTCTGGTGCGCGTTCTCTTTTCCCGGCCCTCGAACTGCCTCTTGTGCTGACGTCGGGGCTGGCTTGCAAGGCTGTTCAGCGGAGGGGTTGTTTTTGAGCATTCTGTGCTGGCGGCAGTGCGCCTTCATGTTCTGGGCAAAGGCAAAGCGTTTGCCACATTCAGGGCAGCGGAAGGGCTTCTGGCCGGTGTGCAGATACTGATGCTGATGGAGGAGGCTGCTGTACTTGAAGGTCTTGCCGCAGATGTTGCACAGGTAAGAGCGCATGTTGTCCGTGTGCTTGCGACGGTGGTCTTCCATGACGGAGTAGTGTTTGAAAGCTAGGCCGCACTCGGGGCATTCGTAGGGTTTCAGGGCGGCGTGACATCGCTGGTGGTAGCGCAGGGCCATGCTGTTTGGGAACGTCTGACCGCACTCTTGGCATGTGAAGATGCTATCCTGGGAGTGGAGCATCATGTGCTTCGTGACAGACACCTTGAACTGGAACTCTTGGCGGCACAGGGGGCAGTGGTAAGGTTTTTCTACTACGTTGCAGCAGCTGTGGTCCCTCAGCTTGTCCACCATCGGGAACATCATCTCACATTCTGCACATTTAAAACGTCCCTCCGTCTTTGTTTGCGTCGCCTTCTTCGGAGGAACAAGTACTTCCTCCTTCTCTTTATGTTCATTCCTGTGCTTGATGAGGCTGCTGCGGTGCTGAAAGGTAAGGCCGCATTCTTTGCAGGTGAGGGGCGTGAGCTCGTCCTCGTGAGCGTGGAAGTGGCGGTGGAGGTTGAACGTCTCGCGGCGGGTGAACCTCTTCCCGCACTCCTTGCACACCAAACGGCACTTTTTGGGCTTAGCTGTCGAGTTCGCGTCCCCTTCACGGTCTGCCTCGTTTTCCACCACTTCCTCTACCGCCGGCTTCTCGGCCGGTGCCGTCTCTGCGCTCTTCTCCTCCTCCTCCTCCCCCTTCTTCTTCTTCTTCTCCTCCTCGATCCGCTCCGCATCAACTTTAACGTGATCAACGCGTGCGTCCCGCTGCATCCCTCCAGCACTCTCCGTGGCGCTCCTGGGGTCTGGAAGGGGAAGCACACATGACAAGAATAACTTAGCGAACAGATAATAACAGTGAGCGATCCATCCGTCGTGCATCTAGCTGACCGCACGCGACGCGCGCCGCTGACCCTCTTTAAGTAAGGACCCCGGGGTGCTAGCTGGTGTTGTTATGGTAATTACATTGAGCAGAGTTGACTCGTGTACCGGTGCTGAGGGCTGCAGCTCGGGTTAGCCCAAGCTAACAGCAAAGAGACATTTACAACGTTCGCGTACCGCACTGATCGTTTCCACGCGCGCGCGTTTTCGCCTCCCGGTCGTCGTCTTCGGACCAGTCGAAAGCCCGTCGCTCGCCGCCACGAGCCTCGGCCATTTTTTCAGCCGATGTTAAGTCCTCCGTTGAATTACATGTCGGTTTTTTTCCGGCTCCGGCACCGGTCTCGACAGTAACCCCCGAATGGCTTGCAGCCCACGAGCCGTCGTCCCCCACTCGCTGCTCGCCGGCGGGGCTCTCCGCGGGCTTCTTGTGCGTCGGTTCATCTTTCTGATTCGAGCTGCATCCCGACTCCACCGCGTCGGTCTTCTCCCCAGATGTGTTCACCTCCTCCGCGGCGGATTTCTGTCGTTTTGGAGACTCCGACGGGTCTACGGCGGCCATGTTTCCCCCATGCACCCCCTTGTTCAAAACACACAAGGATCATGCTAGCCGAGCCCAGCCAGCCAGAACGATTCCGGTCAACACTTTCAAAATAAAACAACCTTTACTGAAAGTATAACTCGAAGCCGTAATTATACATTTCCCTTCTTACACACCAGACGCTCCACAACCTAAAACATAACCATCAATATTGCATTCACTCTTTTATGCTATGTGACAAATCCACAAGTGATCGGATTTATTTATTTGCAGTCCATGTCTGACTTTTATTAAAGTTTAGTTACATTTCATCGGAACAGATGATTGTGCAAAACTACGTAGATGATGGCCATATGCTGTTTCTTTGCAACTATCTACAAACACATTCATCATACTGCATGCAAGATTAGAATAAATAGCCCCTACATACTCATGTATGCTTTTAAATGTCATAAACACATCAATTAAAGTCTGATGTTTATGCTGTATGGTTTTTTACTGTTCTTCATAAAAAATTGCCAAGACTTTAAAATGTAACACGGTTGTCTTAAAACACACTGAACAGAACAGTCTAACTTTATTGTTCAAAGCAGAAAAAGACCTTTTCATGAAATTGTTAAAAAGCACAAGCATACGTTAGCAGGTAAGTACAATAGCTGTATAACTACCATATATGGTAACAATTGCAGATAATGAGTACTTTATGACAATGTCGTTAGTTATTCAGGAGAATTGGGACAGTGCTGGACTAGTAAGAGGCTCATGAGCTTCGCAGTTCGCCTGTATGGCATGTACAGTGACATGGTGTTAAACATCAGCACCTACAGTATGTTGTCTGGGTATTAAAGGTCCCATGAGTGAAGTTGTCGCTCCACAAGGCAGAAAGTATTTTAGCATTTGTCTGAGGAACCAAGCTAATGTTAAGGCCACTCTATTATGTCTAATTTCCGTATCCACTTCCGTCCTCTCTGAAGACAAACTAAAATGTTCTCGTTTGAGGCGAGAAGTAAAACTCCAAATAACGTTTTTTTACAGAAATACTGTCAGTAGAAGTTCCTTGTCACATTTTGATGTACACTTTGAGTTTCTAAGTGCTTTCTCCTCAGCGTCGTCTTCTGCGCCTGTGATCAACAGCTCGTCCTCGCCGTGGCCTCTGCACACTTCCATTTGTGTTGGTGAGTGATTCAGAGGGACAGGTGCCATGTACATCAGGGGACGAAGGTGCAGGAACCACTGCCACAGCTGACTGATTATTTGAATGCTGGGTGACTTGTGGCAGCTGCTGTATTTGTGTTTGGTGCTGTTGTGACTGTTGTCCTACTTGTGGCTGCTGTTGCTGCTGCTGATGTTGTAATAGTTGTGTTTGCAGTGGTGCTTCAACCCTCTGTTGTTGCTGCTGCAGTGGTTCTGTCTGTTGCAGCAGCTGCTGCTGCTGAGCTGGCTGTAAGTGCTGTTGAGATGTTTGCGATTGGTGTGCTTGTTGTACACGATGTTGCTGTGGTTGTTGCTGGGCTTCGAGCACTCCCAACAGCCTTTGCAAGAGAACATTGTTTTGTTGTAGACTGGATGCTAATGCCTCTTGTGAAGCGACAAGTGTTGTCATGTCCTGCCTGAAACCGTCCCCAAATTCCCGCAGACTCTTTTCTACCCGGTTGCCAAGTTGAATTGCTGCTTCCCCTAACCCTCGTAGCTCATCTTCAAGCCAAGAGCTGCGCGGAGGGGCTTCAAGAGGACCCTGGTGGGCTCCAAGTGAAGGCTGAGGGCTACTGGGCTGGGGGCTGCCATTGAGGAAAGGAGCACTGTAGAGGGGGGAAGGAGGCAGCCATCGTTCTGATGGAGGTGGTGGTCCAATGCCCAGACCCAGTCCTAATCCCAATTTATCTTCCATGCTGTTCTCTCCTGGTTCACACTCAGATTCTCCCATATCTCTGTCTTGCTCAGTATTGTCCTCATCTTTCTCTAAACCATCTCTCTCTGAGCCTTCCACTCCCACACCTGCCAAAAATATTGTAAGTGGACAGAAGTAGATATTAGTTGCGTATATTAAATCAACAAAAACAAAACACAGTCAGTTATTCAATGTACCTGTATCAGAGTCAGGGAAGCATGGGAAACTGGGCTTTGGTCTGGAGCTTTGCTTTTGCCTGGTGTGTGAAAGTCTGGGACTAGTCTGGGAAGGACGGCCAAGCATCGAGGCTCCTCTGCTGGATGGTAGGTAACAGCTGCGGTGGCGAGCATCCGCTAGCCTGCCTCCGTTGCGTCTCTTCAAGTCGTCCCATCGCTTTTTTACCTCGCGAAGTGTGCGTGGGACTCTGGACACGGCATTGACTCTCTCCAGGATTCCTGCCCAGATGCGCTCTCTCTCCCGCCGCCGGAGCCGACCCGCAGGACCAAAAAGCTCTCCTTCACACCGAGTGACTTCTGACACCAACACCTCTAGCTCTGCTCCACTGAAACGACTCTTTCTTTTTCCTGCACCGCCAGCAGCCAGTGCAGCTGACATAGCTCTGTCTGTCGAGAGAGAGAGAGAGAGAGAGAGGTGAGAGAACGTTCCGAATGGAAAGATATCAAGTGTAGCTAAATATACTGTGTGAGAGAGATAAATGCACAGCAGTGTGAGTCTTATTTTCACTGTACTAAGCCAAGACATTTACAACTATTATTCATTTTGGAAAGGCATGGAGCAATAAGAGCATCATTTATCTCATTCTTCCTTGATTGATTATACTGGTGCGAAATGTTTCCTTGGTAAAACAAACCAATGTAGTAATTTGCAGATTTGCACAAATAAAATGTATCAATGTGTACTGAGGCTTACTTTGTTCAATGGACAAGAGTTCATCTGAGGACATGCCGGGTGCCATGATGTTGGGATGCACCACTACCACGTTGAAGGGGAGTCCCCCAGGTAATCCACTGCTCTGGTCACAGCTGCCCTCCGAGTCGTCGTCCTCCCTGGGGAAGCCGTTTTCTGAGGCTCCCCCTCCAAAGGGTCCCTCCGGAGACTCCACTTTGATGTGCATGGGAGGTGATTGCTCGTACAGCAGCCCCCCCTCCTCGTAGTACTCAGTCATGGGTCAGACCTGATTTAGAGCAGAACTGACTGGCGGGCCAATTCTGATACTGGCAGCTGCTGCCCCATTAACACAAGTTCAAGGTGTCACTGAACCTACCGCTAAAGACATAACAACTCTTCAGTATACTGTATCTGGTAATTATGACTACAGCTGCCACCCACACTGATGTATGATGAAATATAGAGTGAAAGCACCCTTAAATACTGGTTGTTAACAGTAAGGTTCAATTGAATCAAGACATTGTTGCCACTTAGTGAGAGATACTATCTTATAACTAGAGCATGGTGTCCAGATACTTTCATGGCTAGTTGCAGCCCCTTAAATCTCTTTCTTTCATTGTCATGTATTCTAATATGTTACTGAAAACATAAATACACGGTGTAAAAACACCCGGAGCAGACTGAGAGCTACATTGAAACGTCCAGTTGTCACACAGTGAGATGCAACTTCAAGGCAGTGAATCGCCTCGAGAGCTGAAATAAAACAACAAAACATAACACTGTTTACAACTGTGTAGCATTTCAAAAATAGTCTGTCCGTTTTTTTATGACTGCCGATGACTTCTGTATTCTGTCGCATCGATGCGCATTTTTTTTTCTGCACCACATCCGCAACGGTTGCGCATTCCGCATACATTAGGCGCTGATCTTGTCACTAGCTGTGAGCTAACAGGCTACCACAGTTTGGGGTAAAGCTGCAGTCTGAACTGCCAACGACAGCTGAGCGGACATGACAAGAGTGCGAACGTATTTGTATTTCTTACCTCATAATAACTGCACATGGGAGACAAAACAAAACCAAAACACAATTGGTGCAGCTGTTAGCCCAGCGGCCGATACACAAACTGAAGACAGTCGCTTACTATTGACGTCACTGAGGGGGTCTGTTCAGGACCAATCCAAGTTTGGAGATGTTTACAGGTACCTGTAGTTCTCTTACATTTCTGAGCGGTGTAAACAGTAAATTCAGAGGAAGGTATGAGTCATTTTGTCCTAACTAGGAAATAGAGACAGCAAGACTGCGTCAACACCTAAAATCATTTATTAATTGATAATGATCAAGTCAGTGGAAAGCAGACCAGCAAAACATGCATGTATTTTTTTTCGAGGCAATTCAACATTGAGAATATAAAATGTAAAATCATTAGTTAATATTTGATGGGCTTTAAAAGAATGTCTCTAGTAATCAACAATCAACTCAATACAACAAAGCAAAATGAAATAATAGTGTGCCCTATAATCAGTCTTTCTGACCAGTATCTGGAAAATTATCAAAGTTTACCCAATATTAGGATATTAAATCATTTGAGTTAGGGACTATGCAATGGGTTGTAGATTTGCATAGTGGAACACATCTTATAATCACAAGTGTATGTCTAATACCACTGCATTCATTAAAATTCATACAATTATAATCAAGATAATTTCAAAAAAATAAACCCTAAAAAATAATATAACTGTAAACTTAAACATGACAAATGATTTAGCTCTGTGCACCCTCCATCTTGGCCTGTCTTTGTGTTCTTATTTATACTCAGTAATTAATGCATATGTATGACGATTACTATTTAATATATCAAGTATTATAAAAGTAGGATTAATAGCTGCATATATATCTGTATATATAAGCTACAAAGGACTCATGGAAATCTATATGTTTTTCTCTTGGACCATGCTGCTGTTTCCCAGGTGAGATAATGTTTAATTATTGTGCAAGGTGCATGGAAAAGTCCTTGAGAGAGAGTTACGTAAAGAATGGTCTGCCTGTATATAAAATACAGGCAAACCTGTTGTGTGTGGATTCAGTAGGTGAATCATGAGGAACTTCATTCTTTTGGCCCTGTTTGCTGCAGCCTGGTCTGCAACTACAACACCTGGATCCGCAACACCATGGCCTCCAACTAAAGTCACTTTCATGGAAGCAACATTAAGCTCTGGAATGTTTTACTGAAATAAATGATCATCAACCTCACTCTCTGTTGTTGCTGGTTTTGTGCTGTTGGATGAAACATACATTCATAGTTTAGAGAGTCAGCAGGAAGGAAAACAAGAGAAATATTGTCCTTTAGAAATGAGTACAAGGTATATGTCAAAAACAACTCTGCATGAATATCACCAATCATAAATCTACTTATCAAAAACAAATAAAGTTGCCACAAAATGAAATACCTTTCACCAACATTAGCGATAAAATACCTCATGAAATGAAAATGAAAATGATTTATACATGTTTCAGTACTTTCACAACTAAAATGCTGAACTGCTGGAGAGGAAGGGACTACTTGCAAAAGATAAATATAAATATAAAGATTGTTCAAAATAGTTTAGCATTAGAGGGAGATTCATTATTTCATCAATAATAATGGTACATTTGAACTGAATGTTGCACAAATCAGTCAAATCAAATATAACCATTCAACTCAGTCATCTTGGATGATGAATACTGCGTTTATTTAATCATCGGATATTAACAACAGGGAAATAGTTATTCCGATATAAATATACATATGATATTACAGTATGAGCATGTTTGCTTTTGTTCACAAGTGTGTCAAAATATCTTTATGATAAATACTGTACGGAAAACAATACATTTACACAAAGATGAAATTCATGTGTCATCACAACATCAACAACTATTTAATAAATAAAGGCTTGCAAACAATGCCAGTGCGGCCAACTAATGTTCCCCCTGAAAAGAAATTGAGAAATTAAGTTTTGATGTGTACATTAATGTGTATAGTAATTGCTTTTGTTTTTTAATTGCCATCAGATTGCATTCAAATAAGCAGTTTGACAGTTTGATTCTAGTTTGAATAATGAATCAGGAAAATAAACCGGAGACAGACATGAACACACATCTGTAACTGGCAGCGTGGGTGCAAACACACACATCATAAATTAAATATACACCATTTACATACACCGTTGATATGAAAGTTATTGTGTGTTTCTCCAGATGATGGTATTTTGTGCACATAAGAAGTTAATGTCTGGTTGTAATGGAGTGGGTTTCATTGACAGGAAAACAGACATTTAAGAATAATGTCATACAACAAAAAAATTGATTTTATATAAATCAACAGAAATATTGATTTTATAAAGTCAGTGTCAGTGACAGGTTGTGGGACTGGAGCTCACATTATCAAAATGTTGGCTCTCGTCTTCCAGATGTGTTTTTACACACGTTACACAACAAGAGAAAGTTGAAAAAAATGTAAATCGTTCATGACCTTGGCCAAGCAGATAGCAAAGGGACAGAGTGGCTTTAAAAGGGCCTGCAGTGCAGCTGAGTTCACACCTGAAACGGACACCAACATGAAGGCTTTCATTCTTCTGGCTCTGTTCGCAGTGGCATGTGAGTATGAATATATTACTTTAAACGTGTTATTTAAAGTCACTTTGTTCCTTTTATGACAGCATGTGAAGTAAAAAGAAAAAAAGGATTTCTTTGAATATTGAACCTTCTTTCATTTCCATCAGATGCTGCTCCCATCGAGGATGACAAGATTGTCGGAGGCTACGAGTGCAGAAAGAACTCTGTGGCCTACCAGGTCTCTCTGAGCTCTGGCTACCACTTCTGTGGAGGTTCCCTGATCTCCAGCACCTGGGTGGTGTCTGCTGCTCACTGCTACAAGTCGTAAGTGCAGACGTTTGTTTTTAAGGATATACATTAGCTTCACAGTCATACTGAAAATACTTTGAGTGATTTAAAATTGCTGAGATACTGAGACACAGAGACACTGAGATACTGAGACACAGAGACACAGAGACACTGAGACACAGAGACACTGAGACACAGAGACACAGAGACACTGAGACACAGAGATACAGAGATACTGAGACACTGAGATACTGAGACACAGAGACACTGAGACACTGAGACACAGAGATACAGAGATACTGAGACACTGAGATACTGAGACACAGAGACACTGAGACACAGAGATACAGAGACACTGAGACACTGAGACACTGAGACACTGAGACACTGAGACACTGAGACACTGCCCACTTACAGGTGCAAAGTCAAATCACTTTCATGTAATTTAAGCCTTGTGTGTTTCTCTGCAGCCGCGTCCAGCTGCGTCTTGGTGAGCACAACATTGCTGTCAATGAGGGCACAGAGCAGTTCATCAACTCTGCTAAGGTCATCCGTCACCCCAGCTACAACAGCCGCAACCTGGACAATGACATCATGCTGATCAAGCTGAGCAAGCCCGCCTCCCTGAACAGCTACGTCCGCACCGTGTCCCTGCCCTCCAGCTGTGCCGGCTCTGGCACCCGCTGCCTGATCTCTGGATGGGGCAACACCAGCGGCTCTGGAAGTCAGTAACACACTGCAGTCATACCTGGAGCCTAGTTTTAGTGCATTGTGGGGTGTGAACTTGTACATCTATTGTTGATGTTCCTCTCTAGGCAACTACCCCAATCAACTGAGGTGCCTGGATGCCCCCATCCTGAGCGACAGCAGCTGCAGGTCTGCCTACCCTGGACAGATCACCTCCAACATGTTCTGTGCTGGATTCCTCGAGGGAGGCAAGGACTCCTGCCAGGTAGGAGCTGAAGTCGCCATCGTTGTTTCGTAGCGCCTCAAACGTTGGAACACGTCCGCTCACATGTTGCCCTTTCTGTGTGCGTCCTATCAGGGTGACTCTGGTGGCCCCGTGGTGTGCAACGGTCAGCTGCAGGGTGTGGTGTCCTGGGGTTATGGCTGCGCCCAGAGGAACAAGCCTGGAGTCTACGCCAAGGTCTGCAACTACAACACCTGGATCCGCAACACCATGGCCTCCAACTAAAGTCACTTTCATGGAAGCAACATTAAGCTCTGGAATGTTTATCTGAAATAAATGATCATCAACCTCACTCTCTGTTGTTGCTGGTTTTGTGCTGTTGGATGAAACATACATTCATAGTTAAGAGAGTCAGCAGGAAGGAAAACAAGATAAATATTGTCCTTTAGAAATGAGTACAAGGTATATATCAAAAACAACTCTGCATGAATATCACCAATCATAAATCTACTTATCAAAAACAAATAAAGTTGCCACAAAATGAAATACCTTTCACCAACATTAGCGATAAAATACCTCATGAAATGAAAATGAAAATGATTTATACATGTTTCAGTACTTTCACAACTAAAATGCTGAACTGCTGGAGAGGAAGGGACTACTTGCAAAAGATAAATATAAATATAAAGTTTGTTCAAAATAGTTTAGCATTAGAGGGAGATTCATTATTTCATCAATAATAATGGTACATTTGAACTGCATGTTGCACAAATCAGTCAAATCAAATATAACCATTCAACTCAGTCATCTTGGATGATGAATACTGCATTTATTTAATCATCGGATATTAACAACAGGGAAATAGTTATTCCGATATAAATATACATATGATATTACAGTATGAGCATGTTTGCTTTTGTTCACAAGTGTGTCAAAATATCTTTATGATAAATATTGTACGGAAAACAATACATTTACACAAAGATGAAATTCATGTGTCATCACAACACCAACAACTATTTAATAAATAAAGGCTTGCAAACAATGCCAGTGCGGCCAACTAATGTTCCCCCTGAAAAGAAATTGAGAAATTAAGTTTTGATGTGTACATTAATGTGTATAGTAATTGCTTTTGTTTTTTAATTGCCATCAGACTGCATTCAAATAAGCAGTTTGACCGTTTGATTCTAGTTTAAATAATGAATCAGGAAAATAAACCGGAGACAGACATGAACACACATCTGTAACTGGCAGCGTGGGTGCAAACACACACATCATAAATTAAATATACACCATTTACATACACCGTTGATATGAAAGTTATTGTGTGTTTCTCCAGATGATGGTATTTTGTGCACATAAGAAGTTAATGTCTGGTTGTAATGGAGTGGGTTTCATTGACAGGAAAACAGACATTTAAGAATAATGTCATACAACAAAAAAATTGATTTTATATAAATCAACAGAAATATTGATTTTATAAAGTCAGTGTCAGTGACAGGTTGTGGGACTGGAGCTCACATTATCAATATGTTGGCTCTCGTCTTCCAGATGTGTTTTTACACACGTTACACAACAAGAGAAAGTTGAAAAAAATGTAAATCGTTCATGACCTTGGCCAAGCAGATAGCAAAGGGACAGAGTGGCTTTAAAAGGGCCTGCAGTGCAGCTGAGCTCACACCTGAAACGGACACCAACATGAAGGCTTTCATTCTTCTGGCTCTGTTCGCAGTGGCATGTGAGTATGAATATATTACTTTAAACGTGTTATTTAAAGTCACTTTGTTCCTTTTATGACAGCATGTGAAGTAAAAAGAAAAAAAGGATTTCTTTGAATATTGAACCTTCTTTCATTTCCATCAGATGCTGCTCCCATCGAGGATGACAAGATTGTCGGAGGCTACGAGTGCAGAAAGAACTCTGTGGCCTACCAGGTCTCTCTGAGCTCTGGCTACCACTTCTGTGGAGGCTCCCTGATCTCCAGCACCTGGGTGGTGTCTGCTGCTCACTGCTACAAGTCGTAAGTGCAGACGTTTGTTTTTAAGGATATAAATTAGCTTCACAGTCATACTGAAAATACTTTGAGTGATTTAAAATTGCTGAGATACTGAGACACAGAGACACTGAGACACAGAGACACTGAGAAACAGAGACACTGAGATACAGAGACACTGAGACACTGAGACACTGAGAAACAGAGACACAGAGACACTGAGACACTGAGAAACAGAGACACAGAGACACTGAGACACTGAGACACTGCCCACTTACAGGTGCAAAGTCAAATCACCTTAATGTAATTTAAGCCTTGTGTGTTTCTCTGCAGCCGCGTCCAGCTGCGTCTTGGTGAGCACAACATTGCTGTCAATGAGGGCACAGAGCAGTTCATCAACTCTGCTAAGGTCATCCGTCACCCCAGCTACAACAGCCGCAACCTGGACAATGACATCATGCTGATCAAGCTGAGCAAGCCCGCCTCCCTGAACAGCTACGTCCGCACCGTGTCCCTGCCCTCCAGCTGTGCCGGCTCTGGCACCCGCTGCCTGATCTCTGGATGGGGCAACACCAGCGGCTCTGGAAGTCAGTAACACACTGCAGTCATACCTGGAGCCTAGTTTTAGTGCATTGTGGGGTGTGAACTTGTACATCTATTGTTGATGTTCCTCTCTAGGCAACTACCCCAATCAACTGAGGTGCCTGGATGCCCCCATCCTGAGCGACAGCAGCTGCAGGTCTGCCTACCCTGGACAGATCACCTCCAACATGTTCTGTGCTGGATTCCTCGAGGGAGGCAAGGACTCCTGTCAGGTAGGAGCTGAAGTCGCCATCGTTGTTTCTTAGCGCCTCAAACGTTGGAACACGTCCGCTCACATGTTGCCCTTTCTGTGTGCGTCCTATCAGGGTGACTCTGGTGGCCCCGTGGTGTGCAACGGTCAGCTGCAGGGTGTGGTGTCCTGGGGTTATGGCTGCGCCCAGAGGAACAAGCCTGGAGTCTACGCCAAGGTCTGCAACTACAACACCTGGATCCGCAACACCATGGCCTCCAACTAAAGTCACTTTCATGGAAGCAACATTAAGCTCTGGAATGTTTTACTGAAATAAATGATCATCAACCTCACTCTCTGTTGTTGCTGGTTTTGTGCTGTTGGATGAAACATACATTCATAGTTAAGAGAGTCAGCAGGAAGGAAAACAAGAGAAATATTGTCCTTTAGAAATGAGTACAAGGTATATGTCAAAAACAACTCTGCATGAATATCACCAATCATAAATCTACTTATCAAAAACAAATAAAGTTGCCACAAAATGAAATACTTTTCACCAACATTAGCGATAAAATACCTCATGAAATGAAAATGAAAATGATTTATACATGTTTCAGTACTTTCACAACTAAAATGCTGAACTGCTGGAGAGGAAGGGACTACTTGCAAAAGATAAATATATATATAAAGATTGTTCAAAATAGTTTAGCATTAGAGGGAGATTCATTATTTTATCAATAATAATAATGGTACATTTGAACTGAATGTTGCACAAATCAGTCAAATCAAATATAACCATTCAACTCAGTCATCTTGGATGATGAATACTGCGTTTATTTAATCATCGGATATTAACAACAGGGAAATAGTTATTCCGATATAAATATACATATGATATTACAGTATGAGCATGTTTGCTTTTGTTCACAAGTGTGTCAAAATATCTTTATGATAAATACTGTACGGAAAACAATACATTTACACAAAGATGAAATTCATGTGTCATCACAACATCAACAACTATTTAATAAATAAAGGCTTGCAAACAATGCCAGTGGGGCCAACTAATGTTCCCCCTGAAAAGAAATTGAGAAATTAAGTTTTGATGTGTACATTAATGTGTATAGTAATTGCTTTTGTTTTTTAATTGCCATCAGACTGCATTCAAATAAGCAGTTTGACCGTTTGATTCTAGTTTAAATTATGAATCAGGAAAATGAACCGGAGACAGACATGAACACACATCTGTAACTGGCAGCGTGGGTGCAAACACACACATCATAAATTAAATATACACCATTTACATACACCGTTGATATGAAAGTTATTGTGTGTTTCTCCAGATGATGGTATTTTGTGCACATAAGAAGTTAATGTCTGGTTGTAATGGAGTGTGTTTCATTGACAGGAAAACAGGCATTTAAGAATAATGTCATACAACAAAAGAAGTGATTTTAAATAAATCAACAGAAATATTGATTTTATAAAGTCAGTGTCAGTGACAGGTTGTGGGACTGAAGCTCACATTATCAATATGTTGGCTCTCGTCTTCCAGATGTGTTTTTACACACGTTACACAACAAGAGAAAGTTGAAAAAATGTAAATAGTTCATGACCTTGGCCAAGCAGATAGCAAAGGGACAGAGTGGCTTTAAAAGGGCCTGCAGTGCAGCTGAGTTCACACCTGAAACGGACACCAACATGAAGGCTTTCATTCTTCTGGCTCTGTTCGCAGTGGCATGTGAGTATGAATATATTACTTTAAACGTGTTATTTAAAGTCACTTTGTTCCTTTTATGACAGCATGTGAAGTAAAAAGAAAAAAAGGATTTCTTTGAATATTGAACCTTCTTTCATTTCCATCAGATGCTGCTCCCATCGAGGATGACAAGATTGTCGGAGGCTACGAGTGCAGAAAGAACTCTGTGGCCTACCAGGTCTCTCTGAGCTCTGGCTACCACTTCTGTGGAGGCTCCCTGATCTCCAGCACCTGGGTGGTGTCTGCTGCTCACTGCTACAAGTCGTAAGTGCAGACGTTTGTTTTTAAGGATATACATTAGCTTCACAGTCATACTGAAAATACTTTGAGTGATTTAAAATTGCTGAGATACAGAGATACTGAGACACTGAGACACAGAGACACAGAGACACTGAGATACTGAGACACAGAGACACTGAGATACAGAGATACAGAGATACTGAGACACAGAGACACAGAGACACAGAGACACAGAGACACAGAGACTCTGAGACACAGAGACACTGAGATACAGAGATACAGAGATACTGAGACACTGAGATACTGAGACACAGAGACACTGAGACACTGAGACACAGAGATACAGAGACACTGAGATACAGAGACACTGAGACACTGAGACACAGAGACACTGAGACACTGCCCACTTACAGGTGCAAAGTCAAATCACCTTAATGTAATTTAAGCCTTGTGTGTTTCTCTGCAGCCGCGTCCAGCTGCGTCTTGGTGAGCACAACATTGCTGTCAATGAGGGCACAGAGCAGTTCATCAACTCTGCTAAGGTCATCCGTCACCCCAGCTACAACAGCCGCAACCTGGACAATGACATCATGCTGATCAAGCTGAGCAAGCCCGCCTCCCTGAACAGCTACGTCCGCACCGTGTCCCTGCCCTCCAGCTGTGCCGGCTCTGGCACCCGCTGCCTGATCTCTGGATGGGGCAACACCAGCGGCTCTGGAAGTCAGTAACACACTGCAGTCATACCTGGAGCCTAGTTTTAGTGCATTGTGGGGTGTGAACTTGTACATCTATTGTTGATGTTCCTCTCTAGGCAACTACCCCAATCAACTGAGGTGCCTGGATGCCCCCATCCTGAGCGACAGCAGCTGCAGGTCTGCCTACCCTGGACAGATCACCTCCAACATGTTCTGTGCTGGATTCCTCGAGGGAGGCAAGGACTCCTGTCAGGTAGGAGCTGAAGTCGCCATCGTTGTTTCTTAGCGCCTCAAACGTTGGAACACGTCCGCTCACATGTTGCCCTTTCTGTGTGCGTCCTATCAGGGTGACTCTGGTGGCCCCGTGGTGTGCAACGGTCAGCTGCAGGGTGTGGTGTCCTGGGGTTATGGCTGCGCCCAGAGGAACAAGCCTGGAGTCTACGCCAAGGTCTGCAACTACAACACCTGGATCCGCAACACCATGGCCTCCAACTAAAGTCACTTTCATGGAAGCAACATTAAGCTCTGGAATGTTTATCTGAAATAAATGATCATCAACCTCACTCTCTGTTGTTGCTGGTTTTGTGCTGTTGGATGAAACATACATTCATAGTTAAGAGAGTCAGCAGGAAGGAAAACAAGAGAAATATTGTCCTTTAGAAATGAGTACAAGGTATATGTCAAAAACAACTCTGCATGAATATCAGCAATCATAAATCTACTTATCAAAAACAAATAACTTAACACTTGGATCAGCAACACCATGGCCTCCAACCGTCACCTCAGTCATTTGTTGAAGGTTTAAAAACTGCATAAGCCTTGAATAAAAATAAATATAATATACAGTATATCATCTTTTTAATTTATTGGCAGAGCTAAACCTATTGTACTCAAACTGTGGACTTTCAAAATATGATTTCACAACTTCTTGAGTGACATAATTGTTTATGTCACTCAATTAAGAAGTTGTGAAATCATATTTCACAACTACTTACCGCTCATTATGTTGATTCACAAGGTACTAAACCTTTTTCTTCACTAAATATCTATGAGTTTAGGATCTAATGGTGCACACATTCTGACCCAAAAATGACAGACATCACATATCAATACAAATATGGCCTTTATTGGTGTTAAGACAAACTGACCAGAATGAAGGCTGATGTTGAAGCATAAAAAAGTCTGGGTGTTCAACGCTGCACTTTGTATTTCAGGTGTGGAATGTCTATTTATTAGTGTATTTTCTAGAAATGTTAGCATCCCTTGATTTCAGCCATTATATTATAGAATATATATATATATATATATATATATATATATATATATATATAGAAAGGTCACAAGTAAAGCCGATATTTACTTAAAAGTAAATTCAAAATGCTGATACATGTCCTTGTTGGAGACCAGAACGAAACAAATTTGAAATCAGTACACATCACTTCCTCTGAAACGTCATGAATAACAGTTCACGTGTGGAAGACAAGGCCTGCATGATTTGAGATGCACACATTGGAAATTAGATTCACATTGGTCATAAAGCGAATCAACAGCTGTTTGAAATCTGTAAAACTATGCAGCTCCACGGTGCGCGTTACAACTAAGAGGAAACGAGTTCTTTGTCAGGTCTGCACGTCAACTCAGTGTGACGTCAGCCCCTCTGATCAGTGCAGCGGGCTTTTCCCAGTTAAACAAATGAATGAGGGTTCAAAATGTTTCAGTGGTTATTTCATGTTTTCATCAAACTTGTTTTCCATAATCAGCCATTTCCAGTTTCTGTTTTCAAATGCTTATTCTGTTGAAGCTGATGATATTATCCCAGGGTTGATTCTACCTGGCATTGATGCACTAAAATGTACACACTACTTTGGAGCATCTTTTTGACACATTCTGCATCTTGTTTTGTTTTTTTGATGAACAGAAATGTAATTACAGAAACTAACATCAAGCTAGTGGTTTCAACCTAAAGTTGCTTGATGAGCTACATAAAAACAGAACGGGTCCCTATTTTGTACATTCACATGTGTATATTTCAGAATCTTTCTCAGGCATGACAGGTTGAATACATGATTGTAAACCAATCTTCCACATATTTTTTTTTTTTTAATGCATTTCATTTCCCGTAAACTGACAATGTTTGTACAGTTTTAATTTTTTTTTCCGGACTACGGGATCCTCTGTGTTAGCACAGAAGGGGCACGTGTCCTCATTCAGGTCATTACAACTGGCCTCTAGCATGCTGCAAATAATGGTGATAGAGGTCTGAAATGACAAGATATGCATCACCACACACAGCACACTTCACACCATCTGCAGACGCCACATTTGATATGCTGGCAAAGTGTCTTTTCACAGTTCTCAACGGATTAATTGGTTTTCCAAGTGCATCTACATCTACTCCGTCACGACTGGTCTCTCTGTCTTGGATCGAATGTGCACTGCTGGGACCCTGAGGAGTTTGACCCAAATCAGGACCCTTACTTACGAAGGGAATCATGGGAGCGAGAGGAGACTCTTGCGTTGCTTGGTCTGGACATTTGGAAAAGTGGCCCAGAATACATTTTTTTCCCTCAGGATCTGGATGTAATGTAGCCACGTGGTTATTTGCGGGAGGGAAAAACATTTTCTTGTTGGACTGCGTATGATCGTCCATGGATAAATCAAAATCAGAGTCCTTGTGTGTTGAGGAATGGCAACGCTGGTGACTGAACAGCAAATCTAGAGTGTGAAAGCTGCACCTGCACTGCTCACATTGATAAGGCAGAAACACTTTCTTGGGCCTTTCATGAATCCACTGGAACTCTGGGTGCTCGCTCATGTGTTTTTTATACGAATGCACAAACCGAAAACCTCGCCCGCACTGAGGACAAGTGAAGCGTCCGCGTCTCTGCCGATGGATCCTCTGATGATGCCACAGTTTCTTCCAGTTTTCCAGAATCTTGCCGCAACAGGAGCATGTGTAACTCTGACCCGAGGCGTGGGTGAGCATGTGCGCTCGCAGTCTGCCCATGTGCCTGAACAGTCGCCCGCAGCTGGGACATAAATATTTGTTGGGGTCCGAGCGGTTGTCTAGTTTGTTTAACTTTGACACGAGGTGTGAGAGATGGTGAGGCGGCATGCCCGTTGACTGAAACGGTTTCTTTAAGTTAGCAAAGTGTTTCTTGGGACTGGTCTGCGATGTCATTTTCTGCGTTTCACAATTTGCACCCGCGAGAGACGCCGCCGCATTGTGTCCCGACGAACACCGAAGTGCCGGCACAGTGTACTGTATTAATGACATCGTCTCTTCCTCTTTTACCGCAGAGCTGGGCGCGTTTCTCTCTCCTCGGCACTGACTGCGATGGGCACTGAACTCAGACAGCACACCAAACAGCTTGTCGCAATACAAGCAGCGATAAAGTTTTGCACCGGTGTGGGCCCTCATGTGGCTGTTGAACTCCTGCAGATGGTCAAAAACATTCTTGCAGATGTGGCACGTGTATGTTAGGGCAGGCTTCGCACGTCTGTTGGGCTGTAAACCGCCACCGCTTCCGGAAGGTCGACAGGTGTGATTCTTTGCATTGCTGTAATGAGTGAATGCCTTTTCACAGCGTGTGCAGTTGTAACGCTTCACGGACCAGTGTGTCAGCTCGTGGACGCGGAGGAAATAGGCCTGACCGAAGGCTTTGCCACATATATCACATTTGTAAGGCTTCTCTCCTGTGTGGACGCGCACGTGTCTTATGAGGGCAGACTGAAACGGGAAGGTTTTACCGCAGTATTGGCACACTTTCTTTTCTCTCTTTTCTTGGGAAATGGGTCTCTGAAGTCCGTCAAGTTTTCCATGGTCTTTCCCTATGCTGTGTTTGTCAGATTTCTTCTTCTCAGAGTCCTGGTCCAGCATCTGTGCATGCATCGCCATATGAGAGGAATACTCCGCGCAAGAGAATTTGATCTTGCAAAATGGACATTTTTGATATATGTTGCTCTTTTTGTGCGTCTTAAGATGAAGATTCAAGTTCGAATTTTTGCTAAAACCTTTGTCGCATTCGGGGCATTTGAAAGGCCGTTCTCCTGTATGAATGCGTTGATGTATGATGAACTGAGAGTGAAATTTAAATACATGACCACAGTAGCCACATTTTAACAGAGTTTTCGCCCCCTTTTTTATGTAGCTGACAGAGTCGGCTTCCTTATCCTCGTCACCATTGTCTGTATTTTGTTGAGTGTCATCGCTGCTTTTATGACCCTCTACAAGCGTCTCTCTTTGGAGCAAAACACTCCTTATTCTCCTCCTCCTCTTGCCGCCTCTCTTGCGCCTGAAAGCGTGGTTTGGACCCAGAGCTTTAACGGTGGTGTTGGCATTGCATTGTAAAGATTTAGGACTATTTAACTGGGACGGAGGATTTAAATGATCCAGCTCTATCTTGATATTCTCAGCTTTCACCGCAGGCGGGACTCCAACAGCTTTAGCTGGTTGTTCCGAGGACGTTACAACATCTGTGCTATAGGACTCTGTATTCTGCAGGTTTTTTGGGGATCCAAGACTGCTTTTTGATTGCGACTCATCGCTGCCAGTCATGACGGCAGATGCCGGCTTTATGTTCATTGGGTCATCACTCTGAGTAGGGCTTACCAAGTTTAAACCCTCTGAAGAAATAACTTCAGGATCAGCTGGCTGAGAACTCAGTTGTCTTTGCGGTAATGCACCTTCCTTTACGTCCGTCTGCTGCTCTTGCCCTTCTTGCTGGTAGAGTTGACCGCTCTTTCCATCTGTCTCTTGTTTGTCAGCGTTTAGTTCCACCTGCTTATCGGTCTCTGTTCCCTCTCCACAGCCTGTGTTGTTGATCAACAGTGACGAGGCCTCCTGGGAAACATCCAGCCTGCACACTTTTGCTGGAACTTGCTGATCGGCCACTTTAGATCTTCTTCTTCTTCTTCTTTCAATACCTTGTAAGACCAACGGATTCCTACTTTCTGCAGGTGTCACCTCAGTTGTCTTGGGGTCTACGTTGCCTTCCGATTCAGGCTTTCCTTCCTGTGTTGAAGGGTGTTGTTCACCTCTACTCCTCAGTCGCCGTGCAGGACCACTAACATTATTAACAGAAGCAGCTGGAGCAGGAGCCCTGGCAGCAGCAGCCTTAACAACCATAGTTTTAAAAGGTGCAATTTCAGATTTTTTTGGTCTCCCTCTTTTCCTTTTTGGCAGCAGAGGGACGCTGTCTTGTACTTTGCCATCAGAAACAGTATGAAGACCAGACGTCTCCTTATGGGGGGAATTATTGATTAAGGGAGCGACTCTTGGCAAAGGAATTGTTGTGCTGATCTCCTTATGTTGAACTGCATCATAACCAGCCAAATCTGGATGTTTTATGCCTTCAGGCAAAAGTGATTTTCTTTTACGCGGGCGGCCAGGTTTCCTGCGGACCTCCACAGGCTGTCCACGGCTGTCTGTAGTGGAGCTGCACACAATTGCAGTCGTCTGGGACTTTGCTTCGATCCCTGCCTGTGAAGACGTGTGCTCACTGTGTTGACAATTCGGTCCGCCGACTGTTTCAGAGTTAACTCGGCCATCAGACTCCACATGCCCCGATGAGTGGGACTCAGGTGCAGGTGGAGTCAGTTCTGCTGCTTTCATTTCCTCTCCCCAGTTGGAGTCCACGTCTTCCTGACGGCCTCCCTTGTCTTCAGGTTTCTGTGCGAGAGAAGAAAAAAAACTGCATTTGTCACAAATGTAGAAATGGTATAGGTTTTCTAAAATACTATAAATATAAAAACGTCCAAAAATCATTTATCAATGCAAATGTTAATGCTATCATAATTTGTTCAGTGCCGTTATTGTCTGTCTGTATGTATGCATGCAGGTAAATCCTAAAACAATCAGGTCTACAATACAAGAACACATGCAAATGAAAATGCAGGAAAATTGTATATACAAATGTATCTCTCAAAAAACATTAAGTGTACAGTTAATTCTTAGTGTATGTTTATTTCCATCTTTTGGGAACTGTCGTTCCTTCATCTGGATGTCGTAGGACCGACATACAAATAAAAAAATGATTCTCTGCACATTTAAATAGTCTAAATGTAATATACACTAGACAATCAAAAACAATACCAAAAAAAGAAACAAGAAAGTCGTGAAAAAGCCCTCAAGTTTAAAATGCGTTATACAGAAAATGCATTCATGTTTCAATAGTAGGTAAATACTGTAATAGACAGCATAACTTTTGGAGTGATATGTCTATTTGTATGTCTCACTAACTACCTGCTTGCAGTCCAAAGGCGCATGAATGGAATTGGGAGGATGGGATGCCACAGAGGTTAACTCAGACACTGTATTTTGGTCACTGCTTCCTCTGCTGAAGGACATTTTACTCCCCATGTCTGTGAATTAAACAGTGATAAATGAGACTGTAACTCATAAAAACAGTGATGTGTATTCCTACAGAAACCACGACACAATACCTTTACCAGACTAGCTCACCCATTACTATTGCTGGCTTGAATACACAGCAGGCTTGGCCCATTTGTCGCTATAATTTAGGAGTGGGTGGCTGCATTACGAGCTTTCAAAGCTAAGACAGCCCATCAACTTCATGCAACTTTGATGTGTCAGTGATTCAAGCACAGGTGTCTTCAGCTGAGCCATGATGCAAAACTGGACCATTCACCACGACATCACTGGAAGAGTTTACAATTGAGTGGTGCAGATTCATGCTGGATTAACATGCATTATCTGTCAGACTTCAGTTTCCCACAAAAAACAAACAAATTGTTGGTTATTATCAAATAAAAAAATCTGCTCAGAGATAATAATGTTATAGGGAACTGTGGAGTTGGAAAAGTCATTCCTATCTTACATAACCTGGTGGAGGAAAGAAACTAAGAACATTTACTCAAGAACTATAGTTATATAGTACTAGTATATATTATACATTACACATTTTTTAAAATAAATGATGACGTATCAAGACGGAATAATCTGCCTATATGAAATTAGCTCCATCCCCACCACCTACAGCATTACAATGCTACTTACAAGTTATGGCATCAGAAATAATATAACATATTCAAGTTAAATAAGGAAATGTGAAATGTGTAAATACGTCCTCCAGCCCCATCCCCACATAGACGTAAGCTACCTGCTGAACCCCGGGGCTTCAACACTAAGTACGGCGTCGCAGTTTGCAGCGCTCCAGATGTATGAATGCTGCACGTCACTCAAACACAACCTCCACCAGTGTGTCTGCATGGAAGGTGGTCGCTCGTGTCTGCCCGCCTCTCATCTGCCCTGCAGACACGTCTCATGTGACAGGAGTCTTTTTTTTTTTTTTTTTTGTTAGCACGTAGCAAGCGGCTTATAACTGTGATTGCCAGCGCTCGCACGTACACTCACTGAAGCGTAAACGGATCCCTTAACATGCCGTCTCAAACACACACACGCGCGTGACCCAACAGACAGCGTCCAGCGACGTGAATGGAGGCGCTAGCTCTCCGTAGGCCACACTGCTACCTCCAGGGATTTACCGTTACAGGCCACACGAACCGAACAGTTACCGACAATGTCAGCTCGCGAGACGTTCTCTACCGCGAACAGCGGTTACCGAACGCGACGGTCGGTGCCACCAATAAACACAAACTGCTTGCCTGAGTGGGAGAGTCAAGGCTGGTCTCTGCGTAGCCATTCACTGGACGCTGGTCGATTAGCTAGCATTGGCTAGCTCAGAGCCAACGTATGCTCTGTCGTTGCGTGGGTGTTGGCCACTTTTCTACAATCCAGCATTGGTCTGTGAGCTGATCTGTTAATGTGGAGCTGGATTTCTCTTCTTCTCAGAGCAGTTTGCGGCAGTGAGCCGCTCGGTATCCAGGCACAAAGCAACACGAAAGTGTCAATCACTGCGAGCGCAGGGAGTGGATGCTTCAGGTGGTGTGGGAGATTTGGATATTATGTTTATATTATGATTTGTTCTGTAGAAGTAAGATGTAAAAAGTCAAATGTGATGTATGGCTTTTGAGGACAGGAAGCTTGGAAGTGAAACATGTGATGCACACCACAATCAATCATTTGGCAAGAAGAGAAACTACCACCTGTCACATCTCAAAGTTGGGTGCCACGTCGGCGAACATCGACCACTCCAATGTATTTATGTGCCATTCTTTCCTCCAACATAAGGTGCTTCTCTTTTTTTTCCCCCCACACATGGGATCTCGAGATTACAGGCACACAAACAGCACGTGAACGCCGCATCCACGTTTTGGGATATGTACCTCATCATAAATGGACACACACACAGCGCCTTGTTTTTGCTTTGAAATGGCCCCACGGATGTATAAAGAGAGGGGCCCCCTCTGCTGGAGATTAGGCCCCGCAAGAGAGATAACCATGAATAAACCACGACATCAATGGGGAAAAGGGGCTTCCAGTATCTGAAGCTGAGAAAAGAGAGGAGAGAATAAAAAACGTGACACTGAATATATATATATATATATATATATATATATATATATATATATATATATATATATATATGACTGTCTCAGAAAATTAGAATATTGTGATAAAGTTCTTTATTTTCTGTAATGCAATTAAAAAAACAAAAATGTCATGCATTCTGGATTCATTACAAATCAACTGAAATATTGCACGCCTTTTATTCTTTTAATATTGCTGATTATGGCTTACAGCTTAAGAAAACTCAAATATCCTATCTCTAAATATTAGAATATTTCCTCAGACCAAGTAAAAAAAAAAGATTTATAACAGCAAAACAAAATCAAACATTTGAAAATGTCCATTAATGCACTCAGTACTTGGTTGGGAATCCTTTTGCACGGATTACTGCATCAATGCGGCGTGGCATGGAGGCAATCAGCCTGTGGCATTGCTGAGGTGTTATGGATGCCCAGGATGCTTCAATAGCGGCCTTTAGCTCATTTGCATTGTTGGGTCTGGTGTCTTTCAGCTTCCTCTTCACAATACCCCACAAATTCTCTCTGGGGTTCAGGTCAGGGGAATTGGCAGGCCAATCGAGGACAGTAATGCCATGGTCAGTACACCAGTTACTGGTGGTTCTGGCACTGTGGGCAGGTGCCAGATCATGCTGGAAAATGAAATCCTCATCTCCATAGAGCTTTTCAGCAGACGGAAGCATGTAGTGCTCTAAAATCTCTTGGTACACAGCTGCATTTACTCTGGACTTGATGAAACACAGTGGACCAACACCAGCAGCTGACATGGCTCCCCAAACCATCACTGACTGTGGGAACTTCACACTGGATTTCAAGCAACTTGGATTTTGCTCCTCTCCAGCCTTTCTCCAGACTCTGGCGCCTTGACTTCCAAATGAAATACAACACTTGCTTTCGTCTGAAAAGAGGACTTTGGACCACTCTGCAACTGTCCGGTGCTTCTTTTCCATAGCCCAAGTCAGACGCTTCTTCCGTTGTCTTGAGTTCAGAAGTGGCTTGACCATGGGAATACGGCTATTGTAACCCATTTCCCGGGCACGTCTGTGAACAGTGGCTTTTGATACCTGGACTCCAGCTTCAGTCCACTGTCTTTGAAGCTCCCCCAAATTCTGGAAGCGACTCTTCTTCACAATGCTGTTAAGGCTGCGGTCATCTCTCTTGGTTGTGCAGCGTTTCCTGCCACATTTCCCCCTTCCAACAGACTTTTTGTGGATGTGCTTTGACACTGCACTCTGTGAACAGCTTGCTCTTTGAGAAATTTCTTTTTGTGTCTTACCCTCCTGATGGAGGGTGTCAATGATGGTCCTCTGGACAGCAGTCAGATCAGCAGTCTTCCCCATACTTGTGATTTTGTTTACTGAACCAAGCTGAGTGTTTTTCAAGGCTCAGGAAACCCTTGCAGGTGTTTCGAGTAAATTAGACGATTCAAGTGATTAGTTGAATACCCTACTAGTATACTTTTTCATGATATTCTAATATTTAGAGATAGGATATTTGAGTTTTCTTAAGCTGTAAGCCATAATCAGCAATATTAAAAGAATAAAAGGCTTGCAATATTTCAGTTGATTTGTAATGAATCCAGAATGCATGACATTTTTGTTTTTTTAATTGCATTACAGAAAATAAAGAACTTTATCACAATATTCTAATTTTCTGAGACAGTCCTGTATATAGATGGGCTGGTCTATTGGGATTTTCATGCACAACCATCTCTAGGGTTTACAAAGAATGATCTGAAAAAGAGCACATATCCAGTGAGCAGCAGTTGTGTAGACGAAAATGCCTTGTCAGAATAGAGTGGTTCGAGATGATAGAAAGGCTACAGTAACTCAAATAACTACTCTTTACAACCAGCAGAATACCATCTCTGAACACACAACGCGTTGAACCTTGAAGCAGATGGGCTACAGCAGCAGCAGACCACACCCTTGTGTCCGCCAAGAACAGGAAACTGATGCTACAATTCAAACAGACTCGCCAAAATTGGACAATAGAAGGTTGGAAAAGCGTCCTCTGCTCTGATGAGTCTCGATTTAAGATGCGACTTTCAGACGGTAGGGTCAGAATTTGGCATAAACAACAAGAAAGCATGCATCCATCCTGCCTTGTATCAACGCTGTAGGTTTGTGGTGGTGTAATGGTGTCAGGGATATTTTCTTGGCACACTTTGGGCCCTTTAGTACCAATTGAGCATCGTTTGAATTGAATTCACTGTACTCCAATGGCCTCCAGTCACCAGATCTCATTCCAATAGAGCACCTTTGGGATGTGGTGGAACGGGAGATTCGCATTCGATGTGCAGTCGATAAATCTGCAGCAACTGTGTGATGATATCATGTCAATATGGACCAAAATCTTTGAGGAATGTTTCCAACACCCCGTTGATTCTATGGTACAAATAATTAAAGCAGTTATGAAGGTACTAGCAAGGTGTACCTATAACGTATATGTACATACATCTAGATCAATAAAGGATACAGTATTATTATCTTTAGGATTCTATATTACACTTGTCATTCTTACTATCACTGTACTTGTTAGGCACCATAACCTGCACACAGCTGTTCAAGTATTACCTATCAAACTGCCATCAATTGTAGTATTTGCACTGCAGGTGAAGTCAGATGAAAAGCACTGACCTCATTCAGTCCATTTACCATGTGAATAACCTTCTTGATAATATCACATGCTGTATTATCCCATGAACACAGACACACACAGTGAACTTGAAAATATAGTTTAATACAACATATACTGTATTTGTGAAGTCTGACAAAAACACATTATGGTCAATTCCCACAGCCTCACAACACATATCTGAGCATAATAAAACATATTTAAAAAAAAAATAGTACCCAGTTATCCCACCAAACTTGGGTAAATCAAGCACATATATGTTGATGATTAACTTTATGGATTTACATTTTCTATAAAAATGGCAGGGACACCATTATTGAACTGTTTGGAGTAAGGACAAAAGAAAACCAGCTTAATTAGGATGTATGATTATTGTCACTACTAATCCTACACATCTTCAAAAGTTTGGACAAAGCCAGTAAGCATTGAGTTCCTGTACAATGAAACTAAACAAGTAGATGCTCATCAAACAGGACTGACTTTATGCTCTTGGTCCATAATGAACATAAAATGAGACATGCAAATACGATTTGCCTCTCTAGTTGCGTCAAGTCTTAATAGGGACCAATGAGGTCACTTGGTATATCATCTCAGCAGATTTGTCTGGTCCGCTTTCAACTATGTAACAATCATCGTCCTTATTCACGCCTGTTTTCCCATTCGGAGTAACCGCACCTTGCACTTTGTCTAGATCGACAGCCATGACTGGATTTTTCTTGATGTTACCAGAAACTGGCACTCCAAGTTTTCTCTCACCGTTCATCTGAGCAGGATTGGGACCCGTCACTGGCGTCACCCCCTGTAGTCTGTAATGCGCTTTGCCACCTCGCACATGCTTTGCCATAAACTCATGTGCTTTGACACATTTGTGCCTCTGTAGCATCTGAGCCGTTTCAAAAGGAAGGTGACAGACTCGACATGGAAACCCAATTGATGCAGAGGACATCTGCATTGGTTTGCTCTGTAAACCTGACAGAGATTGTGTGGACATCTTTAACTGGCCAGAGGGAGCGACAGCGAGGCCATGACTGCTTTTATTGAACACACTGGGATTTGGACTCTGACTCATCGATGGAAGGGGGTTAGTGATATACAGGTTGGATGCATTGGGTTTCTGACTCTTTACCTGCATGGACGGAGAGATATGAAGCCCCAGCTTGCTTTTATTGTATGTACTGATTTTCTGATTTTCCAACTGCAGGGTGGAAGTCATAAGAGGTGATCGACTGCCTTTAATGGCTGCGCTGGGATTCTGGCTTTTCTGGAGATAGGAAGCGGCCCAAGGCGCCGGAGCACTTGGACTCCTGGCTCCTGGACTGGTTACATTTGACGGTTTCAAACTCAGCGGTCTCGCAGTGATGATTCTGAATTTGGTAGTTGGGGTGTTGGGTGCTTTACAAACATGGAAGCGAGGCACTAACTTCTTGCTTGAGAGCAGCAGCCCACATCCTATACAGCCAGCAACTTTATCTATCACATGAGAGCTGTGGTGGGAGATGAGAGAAGCCCGCGTTATAAAACCCTGCCCACATTTAGCACAAGTGTAAGGCTTTGTCTTGTTAAATTTGCGCATTGTTTGGACCAGCACAACAGGCTGGTAAAGTGTCCATAGGTCCACCGTTGGTGCACCTACACCTGCAAAAATTTTCTGCATATCTTTTTCATGGGGTTTCGGGGGCAAAGATCTTTGCGACACAGAGTGCGGCAATTGAGGCACTTGTGAAATCTTCGGAGACTGCGTGGAAACTTGTGGCATACAAGCTGGTGAGATGGGCTGCTTGGTCTTCGGCGGCATATACGACGCCCCCGTCTTCCATACCACCTCACCGGTCTGCAGCCGGTTGAGCTGCTGCTCCTCTTCTATGCGCTTCTCAATCCTGCGCTTCTTTATTGTTCCATGATCAAGCACCTGGTGACCTGGTTCATGTGAAGTGCTGTGCTCTAGCATGTCTTTGTACTCAACAAACTCGGTTCCACAGGAGCAGATGTGACTTGCAGCAAAACAGGAGTGTTGCTCGAGGCATTTCCGATTTGCAAATATCTGCTCGCAGCTAAAGCAAAACCGTCCAGCGTCCACCAAGTCTTTGCCTAAGCCGTCCTCCATGATATTCTTTCTTCCTCTCTCCATCATCAGGCAGGGTTTGGTCACCGCTTGTGTGGAGCCCTCTGGAGCAGCTTGGCTGTTGGAAATAAACAAATGTATTTTTTTTTAAAAAAGAACTGAGCAGGCCAAATATTTAACTCGGTTGTAACGTTAAGTAGTCGTTTAATGATGACTAATACTATCTGGATAAGGAGCTAGTTGTGCTAACAGCGATACACATGCTCAGCTAAGGAGAGAGGACTGATCTTTTCACAACCACTCAGTGTCCTTTGAACATTTGCTCGACTCTGAAACAGAGTCAGAACTTATGAGATGAAGAAATGAAGCCTTCAACTCATTAACGTCACCAGATTATTTCTACATCGTATCTATATTCTATATCGAATCATCCATTGGATTAATAGGATGGCATATTTACTGTACCAACACTAATATTACACATTGCTTAATACTTCCGCTGGACACGTTTTTACAGTTTATAACGTGATTTAGTTGAACGCGCCCTTTGCTTTGCTTTAAACCTAGCATGCTAACGTTAGCTTCGACAAGCTCACGAACAATAACGTCGGCTTACCTTTAAATACCCAATTTTTGATATTGAGGTATGTCCTGGCAACAAACCGGACAACTAGCGTATCGATTGTCGTTTTGTGGGTCAGTCACAATCGGCCTGACTTGCCGGTATTTAAAACGAGGAGGTGGCTGTTAGCCCACTAGCCACACCAAAAAACAAGAGGAAAGACTCTTCTTCTACGAATGGCGCGCGCTCCAAAACCAAAACGTCCGGGGTTGGGCGTCGTTGCAGTGACACCTGCCGACTGGAGTTGCTAATTCACCTTTGGTGTTAGTGCGGTCGCTGTACTGGGTGATTTTAGTCTTCATTACACTAACTGATTACATACTATTACCATGAGCGCGAGAAGGCCACTCCTGACATTGGTCTCCCCTCAGCCTGCTGTGGCATTGAAGCACATCGAGGCCTTGGGAGAGTGAACAGGATAATTACTGTTCACTATTTGTGTATGTCACAAATTATCATGCAAAAAGGATTACTACACATACATGGGTGGCGTTAATGCATCAAATGTAAAATGAAAAATCGGAGGGTGGCACCAGTGTGTGTTGATTGTATTGTATTTCCGGAAGGCCTACTCAATTAATACTGTAGAACTAGTTTATGTAAATCACATGGCCACACGCTGATGGATCAGTCACCTCAAGGTACGCCAACAAATCTGTCCTTCCTGTCCAGTTAATTTCCCGACATATAGTTTATTTTACAGTCAGCAGTTTTGTTTTTCCCCTAGTGAAAATAAGCAGTGATGGTGTCGCAGTTTTCAATTTTAGAGTAGTATGCTTATATGTATCACATTTCAGAGGCATTGGCGGCGCTGTAGATGGATTACATACAAGTGTTATATATGAATTAGGATCAAAATAACATTTACAAAAAATAACCTTGTTTGCGAGGAAAAACTCATTCTTACTTTTTTCCTTTAAATTAAGTTATTCGGCCTCTGCTAAGGTGGAAAATAAATTATCATTCAGTTCAATCAACTCAAAGACACTCATCAGTTTTTATTAATCCAGTACTAATACAGTGATTTGTAAAACCTTAATTAAAAAAACTGGCTAGATTATCCTGCAAGCAGCTGTGATAAAGCCCACTGTTCCTCATAAACAATGTGCAAGAAGTACTGTTTTTATAAGATAGAATAATTATTAGCAACATATATGTGGAGTGGTAGTGTGATTAAAGTATAAATACAAAATGAAATCCATTTTTAAAAAATTGACAAAGGTCTTAAAAACTGTCTGAAGATCAGGACATAAAGCCATCTTAAGGCCCACCTTACCATGCCAGTTGATGCTATGCTTTAATTGTATTGTACACACTTGTGAATATTCAAAGACGGCCACAAATTAGACAAAACAAAGTAAACCTGCAGCTTTTCAGCTGACTCCCACATTTGACTCCCACACTCTTTTGGTTAGGACAACAATTTCTATATAAAGTTTACCACGTTCTTTTGGACGAGACATTTGTATTCAACAAACACGATCTGTATAATTTTGATGAGTAAAAGGCACTGTAGAAAAGATGGATGGCTGCAAAAAGTCATTCTTGGCTTGCATTTAAGATCCCATAACACACAAAACGACATAAGAAACATGTTTTACAACTGGTATGTTTATTAACACCAGAAACAACAATTAGCTACATCACAAACTCTGATAAAAGTTTGATGACCAAATGTTAAGAAACATTTACAGGCTAATGGAGCTATATAATAAAGGGATTAATTTGATCAAACAAAAACATGTACTGTACACCAAAGCTTTTTTTCCTACGTTTTTTTTTATAGTGGCAAGCTACAATAACACATTAATAATAAATTTTAAAAAAAACACACTTATTTGTAGCTGTACAGTGTGACAAAAAAAACTTCATGAAAATACAATTGGCACATATGGAAAGAACAAGCTATACTCAAATGTATCTGTTCTTATGTGCACCACTCCCACGGTAGCCATTTGTTTGTTGTCATTAAGAAGTCAGCTGTTTTTGTGTTCTTGGCTTTGCGTCTCCAGCCATGATGCGATGAATCCTCCTGCGGTGGTTTTTAAGGGATTTCAGGTTTGGGTATGTACCCTGACAGACATCACAGCAATATGATTCAGATTGTTTGTGAGTAAGCAGGTGTTTCTGTAATCCGTCCATAGTGCCAAACCAGCGAAGGCAAACAGGGCAACGCACAGGCTTGATGGCGGGCTTGCAAGCCCCGCTCCTCTGGTGGAACATGAGACTGATTGTGTTTGGGAAGTCAGAGTTGCAGTGGGAACAGTGGTACGTTTTGGGCGGGTTTGAGGGATTTGTAGCCCGCACACCTTTGCATCGATTCCAGGATAAGTGCCTTCGAAGGGAGCAGCGAGTGGAGAAAGTGTTGCCACATCGTGTGCATACAATCCGCTGCTGCTTCTTTGTTGGATTCGCAACCTGCTCTGCGTGTGGTTGCCTCTGCGGAGGCTGATGCACTGACTGAGGTGGCTGCTGCTTCTTCTTCTTCTTAGGCAACTGATGCTGCTGCTGCTTCTTAGGTGGCTGCTGCTGAAATCTAAGTAGCAGAGGTTGTGATCGTTGGGGTTGAAGTCCCTTCAGCAGCTGGTGATGAGGATGCATGTGGATCTGCAGATGAACTTCATAGTCTGCCCAGGAATTAACAGTCTCTCCACAAGTTGGACACGTGTAGGATTCCTGTGCATGCTTCTGCAGATGCTCCAGGAGAAGCCTCGGGGATGTAAATCCAACCCCACACTCGCACGTCACCCTCCTCGGAAGTACAGAGGGCAGTGACATGATGCCCCAGTTTCCTCCATCCTCCTCCTTGGTTTGACAGTCTGCTGCAACACCCGACATAGTCTGCTGCACAGTCTGCTGCACAGTCTGTGTATCTCCCTGTCCACCATCTTCCATTGTTCGTAGCAACTGACATCTCTTTCTGTGAACCATCATGTTATCTTTGCGGTTGAAGGTCTTACCGCAGACAAAACAAGCAAACATTGGTTTCGTATGGATGGCAGTTAGTGGAGTGGCACCATGCCCACCACTCTGGGCTACAGCTCCGCGCGGCCTAAATCCGCACAGCCGTAGATGGCGCCTCAGAGTAGATGGCCGACTGTAGGTTTTCTGACACCTGTTACACGGGTAACGTTTCACACCATCTTGGACAAAATAGCGCAGGTTCGAGGTCTCTGCCGACTTCTTCACCTGTGTGTCATTACCAGCTTTCTTTGTAGAGCCAATAACCTCCATTTCATCATCCAAGGGCATTGTCCACTCCCCTTCATCCGTAGCTTGATCATCAACCGCTACTGCTGCATCCCAGCTGCTGAGTTCTTGTCTTTGCTGGAGCGAAATCCCACACAGAGAGGCATTTTTTTGGTGCTCGTTCGTGGAAGATTTGGGATAGAAAGGCGGGAAGCTTTTTGCTGGGTGAGTCCAGGCCAACTTTGAAACTGTAGACTGCTGTGAATTTGGAGAGGTCACCTCAACCTTGATGTGACCAGTAACTTCAGTGCCTACGGCAACATTCCTGTTGAGATGAGATCCAGCGTTAACCCCCGCATCTGTTTTGGCTTCACCGTTGGATCTCAATACTGGCGCATTCTGAATGGCGGGATCGGCCTGCGGAGAAGGGGCCGAGCCTGGGCCCTGACATTTGTGCATTTTGAGGTTCCACCTGCGTGCATAGCTGTGCTTGCACAATGGACAAAAGAAGACTCTTTTGGAATTGCTTAGACTGTGGAATGGCACTATTTTCTGGGGGAAAGGTGACTTTTTATTTAACGAGCTTGATGGATGTATGGTTGCGTTTACTAACTGAGGGCATACGTGATTGTCAGGTAAAGGCAGCCGCCCAATGATAAGCTGTTTGCAACGACGACAACATTGAATCCTCTCTTTTTTGTGCAAGAAATGATGCTCTGTCAGTCTCTCCAAATTTTGAAAGACCCGTCGACAGCGGCCACATTGATATCTCCCATATGTGCCATTACTGCCAGGAGCCAGGAGCTTTTGACGGGTTTCAAGAACCACAACAGGTGAGAAAGTCTTTGTCAGAGAGACAACCCTTTTCTTACTGCACTCAAGAATTCTACTGATGGATGGAGCTTTTGTCTTTATCCCAGGTTTTGCAAGCAGTCGCCTCAACTGTGCAATCGAGAGATCGTTTATCGGGGACATCTCAGTTTTTGCAACTGGCGTTACATCAACAGGAACAACTTCTTGTTTTGGGGTAACTGCATTGTTTTGATTCTGTGACATAGGACGGGGAAAACGCTTCATGTATGCTGATGCCAGCAACTTCATTAGGGAGTTATTTCTGGGCAAACTCTCATCCTTTTTGTTGCTGGGAACAGAATTAGTTTTGCTTTGCAAACAAATGTCCTCTACAGTCTCTGGTATTTCCTCTGCTGTGGCTGACATGGTCTCAAGTTGTTTCTCACTGGAATCTCGAGGGAGAGTACACTGGCCTTGAGGAGTGGTTACTATAGAAATGCCGTCCTCCAGGCTTAAGTCTCCTTTATCGTCTGTTAATGTGGGTAGTTCAACAGCTGGAAACCTTGAGGTAGAGGGGCAACTAAGAACCAAACCTGGCTGAGTTACAGTTGGAATAAATAATACATGCTGGGAAGAAAAGACTTTATCACACCCTATTCCACTAGAGCGAACACGATTACTATCCAGAGGTGGCAGAAGCTGGGGTGGAGAGATATGCGATTGCTTATGCTGCAGCATACGGTTAAAGTCCTGGAACTCCTCTCCACAATCACAAATAAAGAAAGAAGGAGAATGGCTGTCAGGTAAGAGTGCCGGTGGACTAAGGTGCTCACGGGATGAGTCCATACTTGCAAACAGTGTTTCAGGCGGGCTGGTGCTAGGCTGTGAAGGGGCAGGGACCTTGGCGAGTGCACTGGCATGGGTTGCCTGATGTACAAGCAAGGAGGACAGTCCAGTGAAGGTGGCTGAACATGCCACACAACGATACACTTTGGGGGTCGAAGTACTTCCCTGTAACCCAAGCATCATGGCAGCCAAACGTATAAGGCAATCCAGGTGCTGTGGTCATGCAAGGAAGTCGCCTGTAAATCACACACAACAAACACAAAAAGAATGTTACCAAGTGAAAATGGACACAACTGCAATTTGAAGTTTGTAACCAGAAATCTGTCTAATTCTACTAGCATATCTGTATAAAAAAAAATTGTAAAAATAATTCTCAGTAATTTCAGAGTTAAATGCGGTTTAAACATGGTTTATTAGATGGAAAACAAAAGTGAAAACGGCTATGATTTAATTTTGTGTTTTTTTTTACAGAAATGTGTCAATTTGTATTACACTATATGACGAGCAATAGAGTTTGTGTAATGATATATTACAATTTTCCATTCCTAAAAAACATTTTGAGATACCACTTAGCAAAATGGTCCATCTGGAACAATGCCTGATCAGGCCCCTTTCAAAAGAGCCCTAAATTGTAGTCCTGCATATATGAAGAAAGGGCTATGCTTAGTCAGTGCTGACGAGGCCTCCATTTTCTCCCAGCAGCCAACTCAACTGAGCATTTGAGAGCAGGAGACTGGACAGCAAATCCATCTGGTCCTTCTGCAAAATGAGATCAAATCCCACAGCTGCAGACTCGGACATCATTTCTACTGGCTTTGTATAGCATGCTTAGCCTCCCCATGAGAAGGTGCATTTCCACACCTCCAGGGAACAATCATGCAGACAGTGATCTTGGCTCTGAGTAGCACCGAACCATGACGTTCTTTTAACTGAGCTGTAGTGTTGATTAAAAAGGATTTGTGAGGAAATAATATCCAGTTTATCCAAATATGTAATAATTAATATAAAAAGCTCAAATAATAATAAAGAATGGACTTATTATTAGAACCATGATGTCCTGTCAAACAGGGACAGAATCGACAGGAAGATAGTTTAAAAATAATGAATATATTAGTTTTAATTGTTAAAATCACTCCAACTGTGCCTAATGTTTGCATTGCTTCAGAAAAATGCTCCATAAGTGGCACCAGAAGTTTGAGAAGTAATGTCAATAATGTGTTGCATTTAAGTATCATGTACCACAATGGGAAACGTTTCATGAGTATTATGTGTGACTATAAATGATGGCAGATTGTAAGTAATGTCGTTAAATACCATTTACATGCATACATAAACTGCTTAGTGCTCTTTGACGGCTCTGCATGTAATTACAATGGATTATTCTGAAAGTTGTGCTCCTTTTAAAAGATAATTGCGCATGTTTACACCGCTCTCTCTTTACAAAGCAGAAGAGTAACAAAATACAGACCAAAAACCAGAGCACAGCATGAAGTTAAACCCCTAAATGGAAAATCTGAGCCGCGACAACAACGAGCTAAAGCACCAAACACGAGGTGGACATGAACACAGCGCCACACCGACGAGAAGAAACCCAACAGTTCATCCACCTCCACAATATCGGGCATCTCCCGCTAAGTGAGCGTTAGCTTGCTAACGCTGCCCACAAGGCTAACGACCCCAGGGACGTTGTTTCACCAATAACACCCTCGACCGTCACGCAGGGTCACGAGCTCCCACACCAGGCCACTCCGCTTCTCACATGAGCACTATTCATGTGCTTACGTGCACCCGAGCCAACCGAACAAAAGCCGGGGTCTTGTTGCGGTCTCAGGAGGGTTGCTAGTGAAAGCTAAGCAGGGGGAAGGCCGGAGAAAGGAAGGACCAGCGTTACCAAGCTACCGTTAGCTAGCATGTCCTGTGGAGCAGGTTCTCTGCACAATGACCAACCGTGTGTTATCTCCGCGCAGCCTACTCACCAGCCGGAGGAGCGTTAGCAGTTTTTTCCTCAAAGCGACTGTGCGGGAGGAGACGAGACGGCGCAGCGGGCATCTGTACCCGCAGGTTTTAGCACAGCTCTGCTCGGTTCTCTGGTGAACAAATATGATGCTGTGTGCCAGGAGATAGAGCATCGAGTCCAGAGCCGCAGCTGCAGAACGACTCATGGGGTTTACATAGCGCATGCGCACGTCACCCAAAGCACGCTAAGAAAGCGCTGGGCGGCGCGCCACGGCTGCGCCCATCCCGAGCTGCGGCGCGGCTCGCTGCAGCCACGGTGGGAATTGTGATGGGCTCCATCCTGAAACTAAAACAACGCGCACCTTTTTTTTGTTTTAATTATCACCATTTTAGCCTCATAATATTTGATGTAGTATCGTCTTTGAGACGCAAATGAAGATAATGAATACAAATCAAATCACAGAATCCATCCACTATCGGCCTGACCACGGATACAATAAGATATATAATATATTATGTTATGTACTTTGTATTTTCTTTTATATTGCTTGTTATCTGTTAATATATATCGTTTCTGGATGTTCCTTTTTGTTTGTATTTATGTAGGCACACTAAATTGACAATGTGTATAACGTGCTAGAAATAAGCTTCCTATTGCTTCATAGAGATTAGTACAAATAAAACACCCATAGCCCCAGACTACTGTTCATTTGGACGTCCATATAGGCTAGCAGAAGCTGCCTTTTTCTGGTTCACGCTTATAGGGATAAGATGGCCTGATTAGCCAACTTGGGGACCCCAGGGCAAAAAAAACAACTGCTGAAGGCCCATGGGTTTTTCCTGTGCAATGGTTGTGTCACCCTTAGACTCCTATAATTTCATCTTACAATATTATTTAGTGGTGCACTCAGTGACAAAACAAATGTACAATGTATTCAATTACCACAGACCAACATGCCAACCAGCCTCCGAGCCCTTTTTGGGTCTGGGGCATGGGACATTTGTCCAATTTATTCAGCCGTGACAATCTCAGCCAATCTCAAGCAATTAAATTCAATCCCTTCACCAGCACAAATAATGTGCAGAAAGCTTTGCAATATTTCCTTCATTATTATTTTGTGAGCACATTTTGTTTATAAATTAGACGTAGCATGTGTGCAATGAATGAGTGTCCACATCGTTGGGACTGATTCAAAGTATTTTTTAAGGCAAGAGTACATGATATGGTGACCAAAGCAAACCATTTCATAATACGATGGTTAAGCAGTCCCTATGAGGGACTCCGGAAACAAGACTTATTAATGAGACCCTTTAAATGCAAATTCTGATGTTTTGGTCCAAGGACAGGGCTCACAAAAATGGCTCTTTAACAGAGACCAAAATGACTTTATCCGTTACTATGACAACTAAAATCCTGAAACTAACCTGCCGTGGCAGGCTCTATGGGGGTGAGCAAGGCTTCAGTCTGGAGCATCCATCCAGACTGAAGCAGTGTGTTCACCATCAGCTCTTCATCTCATACCACAAATCAAATACATGTTTATTATTTAGTTTTTCTTTTTAATAACATATATATACACACAACTTGATATGCTTAGGTTTACCTACTTAATTTAAGCGCAGGTGTGAATCTGTGTTAATCTTGACAAGGTACTTAGATATGAATTTTAAAGGATGTATTAGAAAACTAAATCTTCAAAGCGCTTTCTTAATAAGTTGTATCTGTAAGCTGATTTTCAGTACTTTTAATGACCACATAACTGTTCTGCACAATATTGCACAAAGTGTTTACTCAGTTTGTTTGTGACTAATATTTACTTAAAACAATGTCTTTATTCCTCATATTGAGTATATTAATGTAGTGTTGTGTGTCAACTTGTCCCTTATTTGTTTTGATGGAATGTAGTGACGCTTTTAATGGAAAGCTTCCCTTCTGTTAGCTTCCCACAAAGTACACAGAAATAAAGAAAGTACACAGCACAACAAAGAAACAAGACACATATATATTTTCTAGTTGACTTTACTCCTAATTGAATGCATCAACTCAAATTTCTTAAGAAAGTAACATTCTCGGGTTGTTTTTGTGAAAACAATATTCAATTAGAACATATTTTTGAATTCATGTACAATAAATTTGGTTGAAAAATAAAATAAAAATGCAACCCATTATAAATACAAGGAAATGTAACTGAACAATACAAAATTATCTATAGTTCAGGTAGTCATAGAAAATGCCAATAGATTAAAATGACCAGTCTGAAGTGTAACGTACATATTATCAACAAATCTAAAGGCTATTTCAAACATAAAAAAATGTATCATGTTCGATAACAATTACAGCCTTTATCCAAGATTTCCCATAAACATCTTATCGCATCATGCTTTGTCTGTATTCAGCACACAATGTTAAACAGCTTTAAACAAGTCTGTCATAGATTTACAAACAGTCAAGAAATTATCTGGCTCATGTACTGTATACAAATCAAAAAATATATACACTAAATATAATCGTAGAGGGAGATGTCCTGTCAAAGACATGATCTTTGTTAGTAAGTCACAAGGATAAAAAATACATATTGGGTCTAAATTGTGGTAACAAGTGGCTGTACAGTCAGATGTAAGGCATGGAAGGGATTTCAAGTTACTATAGCTAGCTATTCAAAAGGAGGATAAAGTAGATGGTATTCAACAACCATTACCGAGAGGACCCAGCATGAGTCTGTTGATGTTCCTCCAGTAGGTGAGGAAAAGCGAAGGCTTTGTCACATTCTGTGCATTCATATACAATTTGGCCGACATGGCTTTCTTGGTGCTGCTTCAGATGAGACCACTGGCTGAATGACTTGTAGCACATATCACAGCGAAACGCTCCAACTTCTTTTTCAGCATGCAATCTCATATGCAGCGAAAGATCTTGTGCTGTATTGAGTTTGGTGTGGCATTGGGTACACGTGAACTCGTTTTCGACTGACTGAGCCGTGGCTTTTTGACTGTGCCTTCGCTGGTGCTCTCTGAGGTACCGTCTCCTGGCAAAGGTTTTCTCACAAAGCTCACATTTGAAGAGCTTCTCATTTCGGTGCAGTAGATTTTGGTGCTCCAAAAGACCACTCTTTGAGGAGAACTTTATTGAGCAAACTTGGCAATTGTACAAGTCCTCTCCAGTAACGTCAATCTCCTCTTCCTCTCCTGCTTGATAATAAGTTGGAGTTGATGTCTTAGCTGACGGTTTAGAGTATTCAGCCTCTTTTGATGCGCGCTTATGATGAGAACAGTGGTGCTGTTTGAAAGCATCTTTTCCCCAAAAGCGCTGGCCACACTCGGTGCATTCAAATTCCGTAGCTGATGTCACATGATGTCGCTCGTGTTCCTCAAGCGTACTTTTCGAGGGAAATGTCTTTTTACAAATGTTGCACTCAAAGGTACCATCAGAATGTGTTGGGAAATGACAAATCAACTCAGTTGCACTGGCAAAACACTGATGGCAAACTGGACATATTAAATTGTGGAATCGATCCCCACCTGCACCTTCAGTGTTGGGTTTAATTTCTGCTGCAGTATCATTGTGGCTCTTCAGGTGGGAGAGGAAGCTCTGAGCGGTGGAAAAGGTGTTGTTGCATTGATTGCACAGATAGTCACTGTTAGACCATGACGTGTGATGGCTGGTCCTATGCTTTTTCAGGTGAGATGCATGCAGAAAATGTTGACGGCAGTCTGAGCAGGAGTATGGCCGCTCTTTGGCTTCTATGCAACCATGCTCTGAGAGCTCCTCTGGGTCTCGAAAACGCTCCCCACAAACACCGCAGCGATATTTCAGTTCTTTAGGAGATACTGATGAGCCTTCAGAGAGGGAAGCAGACATCTCACGTTCTGTCCTTGAAAATGGAGGTGAGGGGCCGTCACTTGACTTCGAGTGGCTTTTCCGATGCTCAACTCTACTACTCTTGGAGAGAAACACAAGATTGCATATATCACATGGGAAGTTCTCTTCACGGTGGATGGACAACATGTGCTCTGCCAACTGCAACGGCCCTGTGAAACTGAAGTCACACTTGGAACAACGGTGGGGACGGCTCTTTCCATGAGTATGCTTGTGTTTACGTAGCGCAAAGAGCGAGACGAAACCCCGACCGCATGCCTGACACTGAAATTCAGACTTGTGCATTCGTTGATGCTGCTGCAACTGGGACGCTTGGAAAAAACATCGACCACATTCTGCACATTCATGTGGTTTGTCACCCAGGTGACACCGCTGATGGTCCTCAAGACTTTCTGATGTTGGGAATGTCTTTCCACACACGTGGCACGGGAAGTATGGCGCAGAGTCCGAGTCATTGTCCTCACTGCCGGTATTTTTATCCTCATGGCTTTCAGCAGCTGTACTGACTCGACTGCTGGATTGTTGTTCAGCGATGCTCTTTTCCTTTACAGTTCTCGCAGGATTCCTCTGCTCTTGCTGATGGGACATTCTGTAATGCCTTCCCAGTGATTTTTTGACCGAATAGGTCTTGTAACAGAAACGACAATTAAACACATCATCTGGATGGGTTTCTCTGTAGTGATTACATAAAGATGGATTTGTCCAAAACTTGTGATTACACAGTTTGCAAGTGAAAGGCCTATTTGGGTCATGACATGTTCGGTGGATTTCAAGATCAGATAAGGTCTTCACAACCGTGGAGCAATCTGGGCAAGAGTGTTTCTCATTAGTTGCATGGACCTTCATGTGTCTTGCAAGATGTCCTCGATTAGAACACTCAAACCCACACTTAATACAAGCTATGCGCTTTTTCGCTTGTTCTTGTCTTCCATGTTCTTCAAGGTGACTAATAAGCATCAAGCCATCCGTGAAGCTCTTATCACATTCTGAACATTGATATTGCGGCACAGCTTTCTTCTCGTTACTTGAGCTGCTCTGCACCGATTTTCCTTTTGAATTATCTGTGGATGTGTCCATTAAGTCACCTTTGCAAGAGAAGTTGGTCTGCAAAACGCCAGTGCCACTTGATTCGGACGCCTCTTTGAACACAAGAACAGAGTCATTCAGCACAAAATCAATCTCTGCTTTCAAAGGGACTTCCAACTGCTGGGTTGTACTTTTCTCTGAAATGTACCCATATCTACATTTCCTGTTGTGATTATGGAGAAGCTTTTTATTCCAGAAGCCCCTCTTGCATGTTTTACAATTAAAAGGAAGCTCCATTGTGTGCACACGCAGATGACCGTTTAGTCCAGCTTTGTTTGTAAAGGACACATTGCACACTGGGCAGGACAATGGATTGGGGACCTTACTATCAGGAGCTGCATCTAGTTCACTGATCAATTTAGCGTCTTCACCGCACCGTTTGTCACAACTCTCATCCAAAGGCTCTTTTTTGATGTTTGGTATATTTGACAGATGGTGTTGTAGGGGAGCAGAGGATATTGGTGAAGCCTTTGTTTCCAGCTTGTGTGCATTTAAAAAATGCTCTTGAAGCTGTGAAAATAGCAAGAAACGGGAACTACAGTATGCACAAGAAAAGCCTTTTGGTGGGCTTCTATTGGTTGACTGTTGGCTTTGGCAAACTGTGGACTTGGATAATCTCGGTGTTACAATGCATCTTTTTTTGGTGCACCTTACGGAATGACGCTTCACGTAATCCTTCCTTATAAATCTCTGACCACAATCATCACAGGCATATGGCCGCTCTCCTGTGTGCAATCGGGTGTGCACACTCAATTGCCAGGTGTTTTGAAAAGCACGGGGGCAATAACTACATGTGTATTTGTACTTTTTGTTCAAATAAGGCTGGATACGCTGTATTATTCTATTTCTCATCACTTTAAGCGGGTTTGTCACATTTTCTGTTGGTGGATTAGCCTCCAGTTGCAGTAAAGCATTTCTTTCTTTGGAGCGAGTCCTGCACTTCTTAATCTTCCTGTGCTTTTTCAGAGATCTTTCATGAGCGAATGACGAGCCACAGTGTGTGCACTTGAATAATTTTGTAATATGGAACATAGTGACATGTCGGGAAAGTTTAGACTGAGTGGAGAAGCTTCTTGAACATACTTTACACTCAATGGTCTCCTGCTTTTCAGCAGCTGCCAGCATACCAATCCTATTTTTCCAACCCTTGCCCAGATCTTCTAAACTGATTTTGGGAATACACACTTCCAATCGTGTTTTTTTCCCTTTACAGCGAATCTGATGTACTTTCAGATGATCATATCTTGAATAGCAGCTGTCACAGGCTTTACAGCGGTATGGTTTCACTTCATTGTGTGTCAAAATGTGACGTCTCAGGCTTCGTGATTTCATGAAAGTCTTGGTGCAGAATTTGCATTTTAACTCAGCTTTATCGTCTGCTTTAGGCGTTTGTGCTGCCTCACTGTGAGTAGGCATCTTTGACAATTGAGTTGCAGCAGCATCTTTGACTTTCAACGGCCCCTCCTTGTAAACGCCATCACAGAAAGCTTCATGCTGCAAACACATCGTCCGAGTTCCATATCTGTGTCTACAGTGCATACATGCATAGGGTTTCACACCAGTGTGTGACACAAGATGTCTCAAAATTAACGATCTGTACCTGAACCTCTTTTTACAGTGAGTGCATTTAAAGGGAAGCAGCTCGGTTGCATTGGACTTTGGAGGCATTATGCAGACAGCTGGGCTCGTCTGTGAATTACTATTACAGACATTGCCGTTAACAGATAAGCCATTGTTGAGCTCTGAAGTTTCTGTGCAGTTCCTTTGATGTTGACTTAATTTTGTGAATCCAAAGTACTGCCCACATCTTGAGCATAGAAGCAGACTGTTTGCCTTGTGGCCACGGTGATGATTTTTCAGGCGATTCTTCTTAAAAAATGCCCGTGGACAGTAGAAACACAGATGTGGCCCCATCTTAACGTCAGACTCAATTGGGACCAGATGTCTGGTTGGAGCAGGCAAACACTTCTCAATGTGAAGTTTCAGATACAAGTCACGGTAAAACTGTCTTCCACAGTTAGTGCAGGAAAAGGGCTTGTCTCCAGTATGTTTGATCATGTGGCGCAGCAAATAGCGACGATTGGGGAAATCATCTTTGCAAAACGGACATTGGTTTGACGAGGACACAGATATATGCGTGAGACAATGCTTTCTTAGTACTTGGGCGTCATTGAATACCTCTTTGCATAGAGAGCACTGTAGCTGCTTTGGTCCACTCTGATCTTTGACAGATTCCAAGGAGGACTCCTGTGGTTTTAATGATGGTCTTTCTCCAAGCCGATTTTTCCTGTTTTCTCTTTTTTTGTGGGCGTCTAAGTGTCTAAGGAGATGTGCAGGATACTGGAACTGCAGATCACAGTCTGGGCATCGAAGCATTCCCCTTTTAAGATGGGAGCTTCTGTGCTGAATCAGTTCGCCAACAGTCGGAAGAATCTTTCTGCAGACAGTGCACTGTATCCTCCTCTGGTGAACACTTTTATGACCAATGAGATAAGCACGTTTTTTGAATCCTTTGCCACATTCCAGACAGAGGTACGGTTTTTCGCCTTTGTGACTGCGAACATGTTTCTTCAGAGACTGTGGTGTGTCAAAACATCTTCCGCAAAACTTACAGCTCAGGGCAAGACTGCCAGTTGTTTCAGTTGATTTTGAGTTATCCTTAGTCTCTTCAGTGTTTGTACTACTTAAAGTCTCTGGTTTAGGCAAGGTGGAGAAAACTGAATTCCTGTACTTGAACATTTTACCAGTGAGTTTAAATGCCTCATGTTTCTTCATATGTCTGTACTTTCCGGAAGTGTAACAAAAAACAGCTGGACAAAGGGTGCATTTGTAACGTGGTACAGCCTTGAGGGCTGTTGAAGCTTGGGGTGTTTGTTTTTTCTGTTCCATTTCCATAGGCTCTTTTTTCAGTTCAATTTCCTTAGTTTTTTTCGTTTCAACCTGTTCCTTTGATGTTGCCCTCTCCTTAGCAAGCCGGTTCACACATTCTCGGAGGCAAATCGCTTTAATATGTCTGTATCGGTTGCTTGATAAAGTGAAGGTAACATGGCACAAGGGACAACGATATTTACCGCAAATGTTTTCCTTCCCATTACATATGGCGTTTCGTACACAGTCACGCAAATGGCGAGCTCTGTTGTAGGAATACTTGAAAAGCCGTGGACAGAGAGGACATTTGTATATTCCTCTCGCCCCACTCTCCACTTTTGGGGTTTTCTCACCACTGTGTTTTGTGGTACACTGACTCGATGAAACTGCCAGACCTTTCCCCTTGTGTACATTGTAGACGTGCTTTTTGACCTTGTCCAAAGTTGAGAAGTTTTTACCACATAAACTACACAGATGAGTTTTAGAGATGTCGACGAGCTTTACGTAACATTCAGGTAGATTTGGATATGATTTGTTCTGTACATGGTCTTTTTGTAGTGGTGTTTTAGTTTCTTTGATATCAGAATTAGCGTCAGAATTTGTAACTTGAAGTTTTGATCCCTTGCATCTGCCAGGTATCTGCTTGTGCCTTCGCATGCTACTAGACTGTGCAAAGTATGATCCACAGACATTGCACTTATAGGGTGTTTTGCCAGTGTGAGATCGTATATGCGTGACATAGTGAGTTAGTTTTGAAAATATGAGTTTGCATTTAACGCACCTGTGCTTGCCAAAGCGTTTCTTTTTCTTCGGTCGGCTGGAGTCAGAAGAGAGTTGAGGGCCATCTTTGGTCACACAACACACATGTTTCTGTGATTGTTCATCCGTCATCAGGTAGACATTACAAGCCATGCAAAACTGGAAGTTTTGCATTGAATGGCAACAATGGTGGTGTTCAATTAGATGATCTACATTGTGAGTTGTGTGTTGGCAATTGGCGCAATGATAAGTGTTACTCGCTTCATTTACTGACTCTGGTGTCTTCAATATTACAACAGGTTGCAGTTGTTTTCTCATTTGTATAGAGGATTTGAGTTGAGGTGCTTGTCGTTCTGGATAGTTCATGCCGTTACTATCAGGTTTAGCCACAGAAGTGTCTTTATAGGGACTTTTGTCAAGTTGTATTTCATCAGTATCAGATGAAGAATCTTCTCTCGACAGTGGTTCACCATAGAGGATGCCAGACAAGGACGACTCCTCTGCAGATTCTTTAAACAATTCTGCTGCATTTTCAGTAACATCTGCATTCAGACTTCCTTGTTCTAGTTCCACTGGACTTTGATGTTGTGGCTGTTGCTGATCTGGACAAGAGGTTACATTTGTATTGTCTGCTGGACTTGTCAATTCCCTTTCTACACAGGTAGTTGTTCCTGTGCTTAAGGTGTTTGACTGTGAACAAGATGGTAAACCATTAGAAACCCTTTGCTCTTTACTGTCACCAATCAGAGCAGTATCACTGCAATCTGGTGCTGAGGAGGTTGGGGTTCTCTTTTCTGGGGTGCTTGTCCATTCCATTTCTAGACCGGGATATGTGTCGGTGCTCAAGTGGTTTGGCTGTAAGCAGGTTTCTACATTATTAGCAACACCTTGCCTTTTCTTGTCACTAGTATCAATAGGAAGACTAGTGAAACCAGGGACACAAAGATCTGGATCTGGAGAATTGGTATTTATATTCTCAGCTGAACTGGTCCATTCCATTTCTAGACCGGGATATGTGTCGGTGCTCAAGTGGTTTGGCTGTAAGCAGGTTTCTACATTATTAGCAACACCTTGCCTTTTCTTGTCACTAGTATCAATAGGAAGACTAGTGAAACCAGGGACACCAACATCTGGATCTGGAGAATTGGTATTTATATTTTCCTTTGAACTGGTCCTTTCTTTTTCTAGACAGTGGTTTACATTTGTGCTGGAGCTAGTTGACTGTAAGCAGGTATCTAAATTATTTCCAACACATTGCCCATTCTTATCACTGGCATTGCTTGAATGACCATCACTCATCACAGCAGGGCGTAAACAAATATTGTTCTTCGACAAACATTTGTAAATCTGGTGCACAGGTAAATGCAAACAGGATTCAACATCCCGATTGTTACTTTTCAAGGTACTTGTGCATTCTCCCCGTTCAGTGGCATCTGTAGAATCAGACAACTTGATACACTGTTGATCTGTTTCTTTCTTCTGACCGTTGGTCTCCATAATGTCATTTCGACCATCATTGGAGTTGGCATTTGGGGATGTCTGCTCAGCAAAAGTCTCTTTTCTTAATGAACTTAATTCTCTTCCTTCTCTTTTTAGGACTTTACTTGTATCCTGCTTGTCTTCTTGCATATTACCATCTTGATCTTTTGTGGCGTTGGGATTACCATTCTTTTGGTTGAATGATTCCTCAATTTCCTTTCTTAGGACTTCTTCGCCTGAAAGATCTTGGGCATTGTTCAATGTAGTCATGCTATTTGGCACAACTATAGCAATCTGCTTTTTTTCTTCATTACTGTCCGGGTACTGTATTCCATCATCAGTCAACTTTTCATTGCCACTTATTGAGATGTGTGAATTCCTTCCTTGAATGAGATCTTTCTCCACATCCTCTTTTTGTTTCCGATCTGTACAACCACCATTATCCTCACTCTCCTGAACAGTCTTGCTCCCTGTAGTTTTTACCATGTTTGAAGTAGTTAGGGCCTGGTTGTGTCCCCTGTAAGATTTGACAGTTTTAGCTGGACATTCAATCTGGTCTTTAACTATGTTTTCTCCTGCCATCACATTTGAAGTACTTGGCAAAGCTACATTAGTCTCTGACATATTAGGACAACTCGCAGTCGGAACCATCATATTACCACTATCAGTGAAAAGCCATTCTGATGAGCTGGGTTTTGTAGTAACATCAGTTTTAGATTTTGGAACTGATTTGCCTGCCATAAATTTACAAGAGGGCCTCGTTTCACCCACATCTGCATCGGAGCAACTACTGACATCCGAGTAGTCCTCAAGAAATGAAGTAGCTAACATTCCACAGTCTTGCTTAAGTTCTTGTAAATCCGTGGCAAAAGATGAAGGAAAAGATCCCAATGTCGATAATCCATCTGTTGCAAAATCAGTGATTTCATTACTTCCGCATCTTGGCAAGTTATCTTTTCCTATTTGTTCTCCATCAGCTTGCCATGGGGTTTCGTTGTCGTATCTTGGATAAAGGCAGTCTGAACTGGGATTTTCTATACTGGGATTTGAGTAATAGTTTGTGTTGAAATTTGAGTTGGCTGCAGAGGCTTCATGTGAAGCCTCTGTGCTGGGAAAGTCATGCTGTCCAATGAAGTTCTCTATATGGAGGGGAAGACTTCCCTGTGACTCTGATGTCCTTGTTAATGTGCTTGGTTCAGATGATAGAGGTGGAAGGTTATGGAAGTATGCATCCCACCCATGAGCCATTCTCTGCTAGGATTGGAAGCTATAGCTTATTTTGCCCAATCCTGAAAACACAAATAAGCATATATTTAGAAACTACACCCATTATCAATTTAAATAAATTGCAAAATACGTGAAGAAAATTCTGACCTTTTCTTGGGCTCACATGGACGAGGAGTATCCAGGATGACGTTGTTACATCTGCATAGAAACCTGAAAACAAATCTTGATTACTATTATTTTTGTGAAGATTTTACAAGGCCACTAAAAACAATTCTCACTTACAAATGCTGTCAAAATGCAATCCAAAATGAATTTGTCACCAGGTAGATTTACAAATTACTGTTCAGTCTGTGTAGAGTTTGGATGGTGATATGTGGCCTAACACAAGGGGTCGGGGGACTACACAATCCTCTCTGTAAAACCTCCCTTTACAGTGCTTCCCCTTATAGCTGTGAATGGGTTTGTTAGTCCCTGAGAGTCAGCAATGTGGTCTGGTGCGCCGTTTCTGGTGGGGTCAGCAATGACAAATTTGGTCAGAGGAAAACAGTTTGATGATTTAAGAACCTGGGGGGTGGCAACCAAATCTCTGCCATGTGGGCTCAATACCCCAAAGGAAGGCCACAAGGGTGAATTGCTAGTCAGGCGATGGGCAATGGTAGTATAGTCACATTAGTGATGCCTAGCACCATGTTAACACTTGACGATACTTGGTACCAGAACACCTTCAGCTTAAGATTGATCAGACCCACCTGGCATTTTCCATATTCCAAGCGGATCATGTCTAACGCATACAAAAGACATCCGAAATTAAGTCTTTTAGGATCAAAGTGGTTTGGCATCTCAGATGCCTTTAATTTCAATGATCTATTAGTCAAATTGGACTCAGGATTGCATTTCATGTCTTCAAGTAACTAAAGCAACAAGTCCCAATCAACGCAGCCCCCTGCAATGTTTTAACACAGGTCTAATTTCTGCCTCAACGCCCACTTTTCTCCCTTTCATGGACAGTTGGAGTCAGCAAAGCCTATTCCACACCTACTGGGAGGAGACCCTAGGGCTGATCCAGAACATGATATAATGCTTATCCCATCAGGCCTTGGAAAGCACTGGGATCTCAGGAAGAGCTGGATGGCATAGCTACTGATAAGGGGAGCTGGTCTACTTTGCTTAGCTTATGACCCTGACTTGGATAAGCTTGGAGTTTGAAGCTGTGCCCATCTCTCGCTCTCTGGCACACTTCAGCAGTGAGTTTGGAAGAGACCCACATCATTTGGCAAAGTTAAGTAAGAAAGTACATTCCAAAGAATCGCAAATAGGAAATTTCATTTAAAAAAATAGATATTCTTGAAAATACCAACTTACTTAGGATACTGACATGGGTAATGTTTACAATGAGTTGAAAATATCTGAACCTATCAACTGGATTCATTCGTTTGTTTTCTCTTGGATGCAGAAACATGTGCAATCAATCTAACTTCAATTTGAAGAAGTCGTAAGAATAATGAGAAACAATCCTGCATTTCAGATGTTCATTTAAAGGAATCCTTAAGATATTTCAAATATGTCATTCCCTTTAAAACAAGCATTTCTCATAGACAAAAACAAGCACACATAAGATTAACTAATATTTTGTACCTGGTGTTAAACTTCTGTTGTCCTGACTGGCTGTAAAAGGAAAAGAAATGCAAATTATTACCATTATAACATGTTTTGCATTTAGTTTTTCCAAGATGTAAAATGGCAGTGGAGGCTATTGCTCCGGACAAGACATAAATCAGGGCCCGTTAACTGGGTAAGGCGGTTGCACCAAGGAATGCTCTGACACCAATACCAGTATCGGCTCTAATACAACTGCACCAGATACCACTACGGCAACGCAACCTCTCGCCAGTTGAGCCTGATAAGCTGCCTAGTTGCAACGACCACCCGATGAACCAAGTGGTTAAATACATAATTTATCACCAACTGCAGAGTGTGCAAAACAGGCAGTCTCTAGTTCTTCCGTTTTGGAGAGTTAGCAGCCACATTTTTACTTGCACACCCAGTAAGCCTCCACTAAATCAGTTAGTTTAGCTGTGAGGTTGTCAGCAGTGCATCTGCCTGGCATACTCTTGTCAGGGTTTTCACCAGGGAATTGCAAGCTCATCACAATGTTAGCGAGTAGTCAGTCAAGAGAGAGAGCGTGTGAGACTACGAGTATGAAGTCAGCAGTCACGTTATAGCTGTGAACGCAGCAGTGCAGTATATGAACAATTTACACTGCATGTCAGTGACTGAATGCGACAGCTCCTCGGTAGACCCAAGTTAAGGTCCTGTGTTTTGATTGCCACCTGCTGATTTAAGTATAGGGCGTTAGCCCAGAAGTTAGCATCAGCTCAGGTGCACTAAAAAAATAAGCTTTTCTTCTTTATGTGACAAGCCACAAACACAATTATTAACACTCTTACGGCAAACTATACTCTTTATGTATCAAGTAAAACACATTATTACCATTCCTGCAACTGCATCCTGTTTATTCAATTTGTTACAGTTAGTAAGTGAGGAGCATCTGATTTAAATAAAACATGGTTTCAAAGTCATTGCTAGAACTGTAATGGTGTCATCAAGTACTCAAATCGGGACTCAGTATTGGCAGTGAAGGAAAGCTCACTGACGAGAAAAGCTCACTGACGTACAGACAGTGAAGGAAAGCCCACTGACATACAGAGACCCGTCTGCTAAACGCATTTCAAAGCCACTCAGACCAAGGGACACGTCAAACATGGCAAAGCACCTTTCAGACAGACACCCCGAACTTTTCAAACAACAACAGGTAATCAAATGTGATTATAAACATGCTGCAAACCTTAAGCTAACCCACATACAGCCTAACACGAGTAGCCTTAGCCTAGTTTAACCTAAGCCTATATGATCATGAGGTCACAATGCACACACATGTACTAAATGAAACACAGTTGATGCAAAATGGCTACATGCTGGAGCCTGAGGGTGGATCTTGAGCTAATTCTTTTTAGTTAAGGAAAAATAATTATTCCATGAATTAAGATAAAATATGAACGCTACAATTGCTCATACTTATGGAAGGAACTATGTAGTCATCTGGTCAGATAGGGACAAAAGGCCTACATAGCCGTGTATAATCAATGCTATGATGGCACCATGAAGTTTTCATTAATATCTTGCTGTAGGCTAATACTAATATTAATGCCATGTGTTAAGTGTTCAACAAGCTGGGCAGGAACAAGCTGTTAAATAGGGAACCATACAGATGTTTTATTTATTACCATTATAGATAAATATACCATCGTATTTGTGGTATGGTGATATTTATTGCAGGTATCGTATCGCAGTTAGAATTTGGTATCGTGACCACCCTAATGGTATAGTGAATAAGGAATGTATGAAACTGTCAATCCCATATCAAGGCTCTTTCAAAAAGAATTTGTCCGACAACTACAAATGGCCCTGCTCACCACAGACACAGTGGGCTAATATGGCACTGTAGGTCCCTGGCCATAAACATATCTTAAGAGCAACAAGAGCACCTAGCCAGCTCATGGCTTGTTCTTCGATACATATTGCAAAAATGAAAGGCCTACTGAATGCAGTTTGCAAGTAATAAGAGTAAGTTGGAGAAGGAGGATCAATGGACCTCATAGTCACTGCCTGTTCATCTTTGCACAAAAACAAGTGCTTTATTATTCTCTTCACGCTTGGCCAAACATTAGTTACAACGTAACTATATACAATTTTCAGAAGCTGCAGGTAAAGCAAACCAGTTGGAAAGAAAATCTGCTTGACACAAGTACATACTTCATTTGGGAAGAACTCAAACCTCAACAGGGGGAGATCTAATCAATGTTAATCATATAGCTACCAGCCACACCAATAACCTTAAGGCATTGAACAGGAAACTCGTGCCAGAGCAGGACAATAATTTGACATTAAACTGGAAATCACAATAAAAATGGCAATTCCTAGAACAATAAGACTGCCTTAACTTCGTATTTGAGTTACATTACTGCAGTTATGAGTGGCAGCAGAGAAGCAGTAGGGGGAAAACACTATGTGGGCCCTGAGGTAGAAGGCACCTTTACACCAAACCATCTTGCATAGCACTGGCAGACTCCTTCACCACACTTGCCAATGCTTGCAAATATGGCAACAGAGCTTGTTTTGTGAAATGCATTCTTACGGATACCAAATGAGACTTTGGCTTAACTAAAAAGGCACCCTAGTATTTTGACATGGATAACGACAGCCTACCTATCTGTGGTATGTAAATCATACCGTGCACCCTCTGGCTGCGCTGGCGCTATGGCTGGGTGTCGTTACAAAGCTAGAACAAATACTTTTAAAAGAGGGAAACCAATGCCAATATAATACTTTATTCAATGCCCATCTTGTATATAGAAGCTGTGTGTATGTGCTCCCTCCCTTATAACAGTTAGCACAATAAGCATTGTTAGCTGCTCGTTGCAGGCTAAGACAGTGCAACTGTATATATGCTAACAACACAGCCAGCGTGTCTGACAGCACAGCATCAGTTATATAAATCAGCATCACCATATTTACAGATTTTAAAGGAAAATACACAGTTTAAAAGCACTCAAAGTGACAATGGGTATAACACATAGTTGTGGTACAGTCATCAATCAACCCCTAAACAATGACCGAAGACTTGGATTTCAGAGAGATATTTCTTGCTCACTAAATAAAAAGTCAGAACTGACACTGCTCACATGTGCAAGGTATCGGATGCCTTTGTAAGAACTGATTTACAAATGCCTGGAAAATCTCCCAGATATTCTGGTAAATCTCTGCTAGCTAGATTAGCTGCTTTATGTATCAGGCTCCCCACATCTAAAGACAGAGACACTGCACGACTGAGAAAGGAGCGATAAATGAAGGGCGAGAGACAGGGGACATTTCAGCCAGATTGAAACTGGGGACGTTCCATTTAATGGTCAGCACTTTAAACCTTGAGGACAAGACCGCGCACATTGTTGGTTTATTTTAAGCACAGTGTTTTATTAAGTACAACTTTACAGGGAGTAAAAGGAAATAGGGCAAACTAGCCAGCTCCCTTAAATAGTCAAGTTCACAACGCAAACCCATCAAGCAAGATGTTCTATGCATTCAAGTAAATTGGATGGGTGCATAGACGTCCATAGTGGCCGATACCCGATCCAGCATTTCTTTACAACTCTAGGGCTGCAACTAACAACTCATTTTCTGTCATTATTATTTTTACAGATTAGTCGATTCATCCAATAAATTACTTTTCTCAAAAATGTAAGTAAATATTTAATTTACGTGTTGACAAACTGTAGGCTACGTATTTGTATAATGCAGCACAAAACACACTTCCACTGAAATATTAAAAGGTATTGTAATACAGTATCAAAAATATGCTTCCCATGGTCTTTCAGTACACTTACTCCCGTTTGTAATCAGAATTGATAAACCCTAGCATTTTTAGACAAAGCGGCTACACACTGGCTCTCTGTCATTGAGCGCAGGCCCCGGGTAGTGCAGATGAACTGCTCCTGTTCTCCCTCCATGCCAGATTGCACATAACTGCCCCCACACATCCATTCAGGACACAGCACCAAAAGTCAGATGAACGGCACCCGGTCTCCCTCCATGCCACAGCACATGTAGCTTCCCTTGCACATTTGTTCAGAACACACTGGCTCCGTCAAAAACTGAAGCATATTGTTTTGCAGACCGAGCAGAGACATGCTCCTGAAACAAGCTGCAGCGCAGTTGGTAGGACATATAGGGTAGTTGAGATCGGTTTCGGTAGCCGCGTTGCAGCCAAGACACGTTGTGTGAAACTATCATCCTAAATAGCCCGGCTTTCCAGCTGTCCATACCAGGCTTGAAATCAAACCCACCGTTTCCCCAATAAGAATTCAGTATCTCAACAAAAGACAATCATGTCCAAAAACTGTATTGACAGGAGAGAGGCAGAAGAGAACAGTGCAGGCGGGGCAGCAAGGCCACTGTGGCTGGTGGGCATACCATTTTCAGAAGGACATCAAGGCCAGACAGAGGGGCCACAACAACCATGGCCACCGGTGAATATCCTGACCGGACTGCAGCACCAAAAAACAAGGTGAAATATTTTGAGAGAACCTGAATTATGAGCCTGTGTACCTAAATGAAAAAGTGCAACCAATTTAAAAAAAGTCAGTCTGGAGTCCTGTAAAATGTTTCAATAATGAATTAATCAATGCTTTGATTCAGTAGCATTGATGTGGAATAAATGCAATGGAAAAACAACTGAAGATACAACCAGAATGACTGGACGGTGAGAACTATTCTAGAAAATGGAAACAAATCAAATCATACCCTCTAAACTAAAGGGTTTTACATGAAATATAACACTAAAACTAAGCTTCTTCACATATAGCCAATGCTGATATAGAGGACAGCATGTAGTGCACTTTTGGATGGATGAGTCCTTGTTAGCAAAGTACAAGGTGCCAGTGCAACATGAAACTCCTTAATGTTGTCAAAGTGGTGAGTTACATTAAAACGGAGCCCAGAAGATGTGTGAAGACCCCATGGTCTGAATTGGACAATTCAAGTGGGTATCTTTTAAAATGTCTAATTCTGTTTTAACACCGTTTTCCTGCTCAGTTACAGTGGAGTGATAGAAACACGAGGGGTGGATGTCCAAATACCTGCACAAATTGTTTTTAATATAGGCTCACATACCGGCAGTTTCTTTTTTCTTCCCTTCGGGCTTTGGCACATGACAACAGCTGGCTGGGCAAGGTGAGTGCTGGTTGTCAGGGTGGGAGAGCTTCCCGCTTCAAGTTAAAAGTGTCTGCCAACTAACTCTACCTTCATTGTAATAAAGCTACTAGGAACGCGAGATCGACTATGGATGAGATCGCAGAGTAGTGTTCAAAATGGGATGGCTAAATAAAACTGCTGCATAGCAATGGATACAGCATGTGAACAACAAACCAGTTTTACACCATTGTTCAATAGCATGGACTCTCCCTCGTGACTATGGGAATCTAAAAAAAAACATGGCAAACACCCAGATGAGAAATTAGCTTGTATTATCGAAATCACCATATTAACCGATATGATCGTCTTGAGGAGAAGCTTTCACAGATAGTGACACGGACATCATTTTGTGCAAACAAATGAAAACGCAGCTAATGGGACCATGCCCAACATCAGCCGAAGCTAAGCAAATCAGACCACATAGATTGTCTACAAAATGGCGAGTTTATATCAGATTTTCACGACACTCAAAATACAAGTATTAGTAGGTAGAGTCTGGAATCCCAACAATACAAAAGCGGGATTTAATAGGTGCTGGATTATTTATATGATGTTATCTTAAGTGTACTATTAAAATGTAATAAATATTTCACTTTTATAAATATCACGGTTTATACCAGTATATCGAGATTCCCCGAATTATTGTGGAGAACCATTATAAACACATCATGTAGTGCACTAGTGTCCCTACTTTTTCATTAGTTCCTCACTTTAGATAGCTATTTTTTGTATCATTCTGGAAAGACAAAACATATATATTTTAATATATAGTTGTCAATCCATTATTTCACTTGCCAGTAAAATTGTAACAGTATGGCGTACAGATATTGATGTGTTGTTTTGATTTACACTTTGAGAGGTATTCATTTAACTATGTATATTATTGAGGCTTTAGTTTGCAGTGCAGTTGAGCTGAGAGGTTTTACCCATCCCAGTTAAAAACATTAGGGACAAAGAATACTAAAACACACTTCAATATAATGCTGTACAGTGGAACATCACAACTAACTACGACCTCAGTAAAGTAACAAACATATAGTTGAATTAACACCTCGCTGGAAGTTTGAACAAAAAACGTTGGTTATAAGCATTGCAACGGTCAATGTGGCAGAACGGGGGCATAAGGTCAACCTGATTAAGTGAACAGGGATATGTTGTTGTTGATGAAGTTCTCTGCTCACGATTTACTAAGAAGTGCAGTTGTAGGCTCTGACCGACCTATAAAACACCTTTACCTGGTTTTGTTTTACAGACATATTAGGAAACACTATAGGACCGAATGGCTGAGGCTAGTGGATCAGAGACTCCCCCCTCCCAAAGGAAAAGGGGGGGGGGGGGGGGGGGGGTCTACACTCTTCCAACATGGTGTCTCCCTTTACTCTGTCACAGCTGGATACACGAGTTTAAATGGTTTACCCATGCATCAGGAACCGTGACTACAACTTTGCCATTAGGTATAATGAATTGGCATGAGAAACACCTCATCCAAGATAATGAAACTATTTACGTAAAATATATATTTGGCCCACATTATACATAATTAACTCAAGGGTGACAACTTTGTTGCTGTAGAGTTCACTGAACATTGTATACACCCTTGTTAAAGCGATAAAGCCACAGGTCAACAGAGCAGCCACAATCCATATAAATACATGAGTTTCAAATATTTCATACATTATATACACACATACGTTTTGTTCTCGGCGATAATTTGTACAGAGATGAGCATTTTAAAATCACCCCATGTTGCAGGAAAGAAAGATGCATGTACAACCTGGAAACTGCGTGCTGCTATGATCTTGATTGACTAGCCTTATATGATGCTTTAATAAGCTCAACAAAAACACGAGCATCCGTCAGGTTTGCGACTCTAGCCACGTGTTTTATTCATGCATCTGACGCAGATGGAGGTTCTGGGCGAAGCTAACTAGCCCTCAGTCACTTCAGCACCGTGCTAGTTAGCACCAATAACCAACAGCTAACAGTGAATGACTCCTTTGCATCTGGTCTTGAGCAGGACCCCTTACCAGATCAATGCTCCGTGCTGCTCACCCGTGCTTCTCCACCAAATCCCTCGGTGGCGTCTCGGCTACATGGCGCGTGTTTCAGTAATCACTTCCAAAGACGGCGGCTACATGTCGACTTTCTTTGTCGGTACACGAAAGCGACTGACCTCCTTGCCGATGGCGTCCGTCTTTCTTGGCAAATATCGTTCAGAAGATCTTTTTTTCCCTTTCTTCCTGGAGAGTGAGATGGTGGGTAACACCAAGTCTCCCTCCCGACGACGACGACGTGAGCTACACTGCTTGTTGTGCCCTGGGTAGCCACGTTAGATCCAAATCCGCCTCCATTATCTCGATTTGCGCAATTTCAGACAATGTGTCCGAATGTGTACGTTTATTATACAACAGTCTGGTTACAACCAATAAAAGGTGCGGATCCTCCAAGTGAGCCCGCCCCTGCGCGTTCTATGGCTGACACAGCGCGAGCCTGTCGGGGCGGCAGCACGACTCCTTCCGGGCGACCGCACCACGGTTCCCTTCTTGCTGCTGCAGCTGCACCCGCGCTCCCTACGTGCTGCAACAGGCGGGACTACTTGCTCCGACAGGAACTGCACCGATCATATAAGTCCTAAGTGGGTCTTCTGCGCTCCCCTGTGCAGCTTCGGCACCACTCAGTTTGTGTAACATGAGTGTGATCCATGTTACTGGGGAATCCACCAGTCTTGCATGCCTATTTGTCTGCTGAACTAGATGTAGTTGGTCTTTAAAGGGTTAAGTTGCATACCACCATTTTGTGTTCAATGGGTACAATAAAATGGCGCCACCTGTCCTTCTTCTGGTCATTGACAATGCCTTTGGCCGGTTGCACAAAAAGAACACATTGTTCTTGAGAAGAAGAAAAAAAACTCCAAACCTATAACAGGGGAACAGGACCCTCTGAATGTCTGATATCATGTGACCAGACCATTTCTTCTCCTAAATTAGTGCGCCCATCAGGTTAACTTTGCTTTTACCTCCCAATGTTCAGATAACTGGGTAATTGATCCTAAGGCACTGCATTTATTTGAGTGTGTACAAAGAAATTATGCTAATTTATATGGAACAGCTTTCTGTCCAAGTCAGACTATTTTACCGCTCAACCTGCCACCCACTGATAGAGAACCAATTAAGTTACAGCCTGGGTACTATTTATTTCTCCAATATTTAGCCACTCACTATTGCCAAAATCAAGTACTGGAGTTAAGATCCATATTCTATATGCTGTATACTTTACCTGTAACCCCAAGAAATGCACTTTACCCCTACCACAACTAAAGCCTGCTGTCAGAAGGCTGTGCTTGTGGCTGGGACGTTACTAGTTGGAATGGAGAGAAGGAAATCCCCATTTCAAAATCCTAATGAGCCCTCTCCCTATTCCATGCAGTGCTGCCCCTGGCTTACCTCAACAAATTAACAATACAAAACATCTGAGTAAACCGGTGGCTGCACTGGGATCCTACCATTGTCACCAAAAGTACTGTAAGAAGTGATCTCTACAAGGTCATATGTTTATGGCAGGGGTATACAAAAAACGTCTCTCTGACCCCTTCACTCCAAACCAATGATGTGTCAAGGACCTTTCACACAGAACTCAGCCCTAGCGCCACACTGCTCTCTGAAACCCATTATTTCTAATGGCTTGCGCGGCTCCTCTGCGGCTTTTTGGTGGCTTTTTGCGCAACCGCAGCATGCTGCAATATGTTCTGAATCCAGCATCGGGGCAGCGCATATTCAGACTGCAGACCAATTGATTTGTATCTCAAATAAAATCTTTCCGACAGACTTTTTCCACTTTTATTTGCAAGTGATCAAATCAGATTTGTGCGTCCAGACATCACCAACCAATGTTACTGTGCTAAAAATGTAGGCATCAGTAACTACGTGGCTACGTTGGTAATGCAGCTTTTCAAGGTTGAACCATTCACCCTTTCATGCTGTCAAGTCACGGTGCAGAACTCCTCCATTGCACCAGACAAATTCAGCAACTAAAGAGGCTAGTATACATTCTGATTAGGGGGAAGAAGCAGAGTGAAATTGAGGTGCCAGTGTTCTCCTCTCTGTTGTCCTCCATGGCTCTCTGCTTGTAGCAGCATGGGTTCTTCAGCCCTTCCACACTTTGAAATACAATTCAAGCTGGCAGAGCGTTCCGCCTGAGAAGCATCTCAACAAATCCAATTTGAATTGCATCTCAAAGCCCCTCCATGCACGCAGTTTATGCGGTGGTTACTAAAATCAGTCAGGATACAATATGGATGAATATGCCAAAAAAGAAGAAACTAGTGTACATGCTCTAAGGCCCTGGAGACTTTTTTGGTGTAAGTGCCCAGTGTGCAACACAGATCACAGATTTTCTTTGATACATCCATTGGTAACAGTGGAAAGTCACCCTTTTTTTCGATCGTGGTGCTGTAAGTGCATTATGCAATCATAACCCAAACAAAGTGCTTTTGTCCAATTTGTCCTTGATTAGTCAGGCCAGTGCATTCTTTACAGTAGACATTGAACCCAAAGAGTGGATTTGCCAATAGCAGAAGCATGTACCTATGACAAAGTCACAAATCCCATGAGTGGCCCTCAGATGGTCCTTTAGTCCCTCATGACTGTTTCCATTCTTTGTGCTGGCAGTTTGATGAACAAGAGGATCCCCACGGGTGGCTCCAGAAAAGTTTCTTATGCATCCCCTATGTGTGGACGCTACATATGTGACTGATGCTCAGCTAACCCGCCAGGCTACATGATTTGCAATACTTCATGTTGGTAAATAGTAAATGGACTGTACTTGTATAGCGCTTTTCTAATCTTGCAATAACTCAAAGCGTGTTAACACTACATGTCATCATTCACACACTGATAGCATGGGCTACCATGCAAGCTGCCACCTGCTCATCAGGACATTCATACCCATTTATAGCAACTTGGGGTTAAGTGTCTTACCCAAGGACACATTGACATGGACTGGCGGAGCCAGGGATCAAACCGCCAATCCTCCTGTAGTGGGAGGCTGGTATGGTATCATGTAGTGGTGGCAGCACTGAAACATTGATGAATAGTTCAGGTTGACCCATCAGTTAACATTTCAGAGGGGTATAGTCGGACATTGGAGAGAGTTTAGCACAGGTAGCAACCTCCAGTTCTGAATAGTGATGCCAATGCGGAAGTGACTCAAATGTGCATTCTTTCAAATAGCCAGCACGGGGCGGTCCCCCTGGTTGCAAAAAAGATGTCAGACTCTATGGAAGTCTATGAGAATTACCCTACCTCTCGATTGATTTATTACCTCAGTAAACATTGTAAATATGAGTTTATGTTCTCAATCGCTAGTTTCAAGTCTTCTTCAATACAGCATGGTGTTCATTTCGTAAATAATGGTACCATTTAGAGTAAAGGAGACACTAAAGCAAGGTAGGCTTAAGGGCGGGCTACCTTGTGATTGGCAGGTCGCTACCAGAGCTGTATACAGTGACCCTACGTCTCTCCTCCACAGTCCAAATATGGTCAATTCCGTTTACTGGTTGCAAAAAGGTCAAGATGGCAACAACTAAATGCCAGACTAAAAGCTTCAAAACTACAGTCAACAAACTAATGGGTGACGTCACAATGACTATGTCCACTTTTTATAGTAACAAGTGCATTAGAGGAGGCCCAAGGTCCAAATACATTGCAGTTAGGAGTCAACCAAAGTTACTGATCTGGACAAGGACACTTTAATTGGTTAATGTATCCTAATAAATTAGAATATGTAATTTGGCTAATTCAGGCAGATACCTTTGTGTAGATGTGAATAGTAAATACCTGAACACAGACAGCAGTGATGCACAGGGAATTATAGGGAAAGCTACAATGTACCGAATGGACTGGAATTATAGGGAAAGCTACAATGTACCGAATGGACTTGCGCTTTGGTGACCCAACAGGGGCCGTTTCCCCATTAGTTCATGTGTTCATGACCACATTGTACATTTGATCATGTCTGTGTCTGTTTTGGAGTATATCAGGGCCTTTAGATCATTTATCGACCTGAACTTTGTCTGGTGTGTCATAACAATTAAAAATGTTAACTTGCCATTCTGAAGTGTGTATTTATCCTGGAATCAAAGTCAGCACACATATGATTTTGAAAAGGGATGCAGGCCCCCTATACGAGTCATTCTTATGAAACAAGAAGTAGGCCAAATAAAGGTTAGGGAGTTTGTTTTATTGGCTCATTAAGAGGAGAAAGTTATTTACCAAGCAACCAGTTGAATTTCCCGGTTTAACCCAATGTAATTTAGGCCATTGCTGTTGGCTGGCCATATGGAGAGGGGCATATGCATGTTCTTCTGTCCATCAATTGTAGGGCATGACAAGGCAGAAATGTCAGAAGTGCTACATAATGTAGAATGAGCACGGACTCCTGGCTTTGGAGTAACTAATTATGCTGATGTCAGAGTGGGTGGGGCAAATCATTAAGGACAAGAAAGTCCAAACAGAAAAAACGAGAGAAAAAAAAACTTACTAGCCTGCCCCCTGGAGGAATCATTTCCCCCTTTGAATCAGCAGTTGGTTAACATGAAAAAGGGCAAACCAAAATACCAGAGACCATTCTAATGAATGTTTTCATTAAAGGAGGCCACAAGTGACCACAATGCATGTTGCCATTGGTCAAGACAATGTAATAAATGTATTTTTTTTTTTCCCGGGCCTTGTATTTAAAACTGTATTCCCTATATTTCTATAAAGAGATTCTGCATTCGTATGCTGCTGCAGCTGGACACGATTTTGGTATCTGAAGGATTCTGGTTAGTGCAGTATTGACCAATCACAAATAAAGACAAAAAGCATTGGCTGAAATGCAATCTCAGAACCCAGTGATTCTCATCTAATTTAGCTCTTTATTGGTTTAAAATTGTATTGAAACAATCCAGTCTTATGACTCGATCATCAGTTGGTGGTTCACGTATATCTTAGCATTATAATAATACATTTGATTTATAATACTCAGACTCAAGACACTTTCCAAAACATCATAAACGAAGAGGTGGGTTTTGATTTGAGATTTGAATATGGAAAGGTCAGTGTGAGTGATCTTCGTCAGTGCAAGTATGAGTTTGGGGAGAGAGTTCCAGAGGCAGCTATAGAGAAGGCTCTGTCACCCCATGTCGTTGCTTGGTCCTATGTGGAATGGACAGGAGGTTGGCATCAGAGGAGCGGAGCCGACGGGATGAGTGTGGTGGTGGAGCAGGTCGATGAGGTAGGAGTGGGCCTGATTATGGAGGGCTTTGTGAGTGAGGAGAAGGATTTTGTATTGGATCCGTTGTGGGACGGGGAGCCAGTGGAGGTTCTGGAGAACAGGGGTGATGTGATCATGCTTTTTGTTGGATGTACTGGAGTTTATTTAGGGTTTGGGATGATGTGCCATGAAGAATACTGTTGCAGAAGTCGATTCTGGAGGTGATGAAGGCGTGGATCAAAGTTTCAGCAGCAGATGAGGAGAGTGATGGGCGGAGACGGGCTATGTCTTTTAAATGAAAGAAGGCAGTTCTGGTGATTTGTTTGATGTTATGTTCTAAGGAGAGGTTGCTTTCAAACATGACTGAGGTTGCGGATGTGTGGGGAGGGAGACAGAGTGGAGTTGTTGATGGTGAGGCAGAAGTTGTGACTGGTTTTAGTGAGGGATTTGGGTGATGATGATCATGTCAGATTTATCACAGTTGAGTTCAAGAAAATTAGTTTGCATCATGATTCAATGTCAGTGAGGCAGTTGGTCAGAGTGGAGTGAGTAGCAGTGGTAATGGCCTTTGTGGAGATGTAGAACTGGACAACATCAGCGTAGCAGTGGAAGAGGAGACCATGTTGACGTATGATATTACCAAGAGGGAGCAGGTAGAGGATGAACAGAAGAGGACCAAGCACCAAACCCTGGGGGACGCCTTGAGACAGGGGCAGTGGAGGAGGTGCAGTTGTTGATACTGATTAACTGTTGTCTGTTTGATATGATTTAAGCCAGGAGAGAGCTGATCTGGTGATGTTGAGGGACGATTTGAGGCGGTAGAGAAGGATGTTGTGGTTAATGGTCGAGAAGAATGAGAATGTTGAGGTGACGGGAGTCTGTGGAGAGGAGGTCATTGGTGACTTTGAGAAGGGCCGTTTCAGTGCTGTGCTGTGACCGGATTAAATTGGCTTGAACAGATCGTTGGAGATGACGTGGGAGATGACATAATTGTGCAGCGACAACGCGTTCCGGTATTTTTGACAGGAAGTGAATATTAGAGATGGGCCAGAAATTGCTGGATGGGGGTGACAGCAGCCAGTTTATGTGTCGGGGACTGAACCGGAGTTGAAGGAGGAGTTCATTATTGCTATGATGAGTGGTGCGATGGCAGGGAGACAGTCCTTGGTGAGAGTAGATGGGATGGGATACAGGTGGAACTTCTCATTCCTGTGGTCAAGGAAGAGAGCTCCAATGGGGACACAGGGGAGAACTGAGAAAGGGGCTGAGGGGTGGAACAGGGGGGCAGGTGGAGAGATGGAAAGGGCGGGGGAGGTGTTCAGATTGCTGTAAATGGTGTACATTTTTCTTTTGAAAAATGAAAGGAAAGAGTCGCATTTGTCAACTCTAAAGGATTTGGATGTGTTGCACCGGGGTTTGAGAAGCTTGTATGAGGTGTGAGTAGTAGGTGGATCGGGCTGAGATGAGAGCGTCTTTGTATTGTTGAAGGTAGTCAGAGTGGGCTTGGAGATGGACTGTTAAACCTGTTTAATTGGAGTCTTTCAATCTGGCGTTTATGGGTTTTTATGTGGTGGAGTTCAGTATACCAGGGAGTTGAGTGTGTGAATGAGACATTTTTGGTTTTAATGGGAGCCAGCTGATCAAGACAGGAGGAGAGAGTGTTATTGTAATCATTTACAAGTTCGGAGGGATTATCAGACAGTAGGGAATGAGAGGCAGACATGGTACTGGCAAGAGAGGCTGAAAGAGTTGTGTTTTAAAATTTCTGAAGGATATATTGCGTTTGGCTTTTGGGATGGGGATAGGGATGTCAATGTTTATCGTTTTAACAAGTTGTTTTTGCTGAATCAGTTTGATATCCTGGCCATATCCTTCAAATGCATGTTGTAGACCGTTCTGTCTGCTTCTCTACAAAATTGCTTTGTGTTTCCAAAAATTAGATACAGGGAGTGCAGTTTTTGACAGTGTGGGCTCCATGGCAGCTGACAGCATGACATAGTAGCAGCAGGGTGTGTTGCTTAGCAAAGGGTCAACTGCGTTGGGAATCTAGTTCCATCCATCCATTTTCAATACCGCTTATCCTCATTAGGGTCGCGGGTGCGCTGGAGCCTATCCCAGCTGACATAGGGCGAAGGCAGGGGACACCCTGGACAGGCCGCCAGTCCATCGAGGGCACATGTAGGGACATACAACCATTCACTCTCACATTCACACCTATGGGCAATTTAGAGATCAATTAACCTGCAGGTATTCCACTTCACCTATAGTTTCAAGACTGCTTGTGCTAAGCAGAATCATAAGGCTTGCAGAATGTCTCTCTCATAGATATGTAAAGATAGTAAATCATGGTTTGCAGAAGATCTGGAAATGGTCCCAGGAGAAGGACCTCAACCACTCCTACATGTTTTTGGCTCAAATTGTTATTGCTCACTGCCCAAATAGTATGCTGGTAAACAGCTCTGCTTGATCAAACTATAAAGCAAGGAATCTCTGGATGTACGTGTGTGTCCTGCACATATCTTGAGAACCGTTCATCTGATCTACTCCACACCATGCAGGTTTATTCAATATTAAACTTTGGATAAACAAGCCAACGGTGCAGCAACAGGAGGGGTGCTTCAGGGCTTTATGGAGTAACGGGCCTTTAAAGGCTGTGACTGCAGTTCACTTTTGCTGCTGGACGCTGGGTCTACTAATGTTACAATCGTACTCCTCTTCCCTGGAGTTAAAGAGCGATAGCCTATTGGAACAGCGTCTATCTGCCACGGCAACTCACATTGTTTAAGTTTGCCATACTAAAAGGACAACACTAGTTATGGTACCACCGGCAAAAATTACTCCGCAAATTAAATCCATGCTCTACTTTATACCATTGTGATTATGTCAAAGCAATAAGCTAATACACCTATTTGGTAATTAATAGCCCACCTATTTCATGGGCTTTATGATTTCACACTTTCTCTAATTGGGAATATTTATATTCAAAGTGGTAGTGGTAGGTTTTTAACAATATATTGTATTTTGACATTTTATAGCTTAAATTCACACGGGATAGGCCAGAAAGGGGAATGGCATCCAGAAAATGGTTCGGCAGGCTGGCAATTGGACCAGGGAGCAGGGACTGCTCCGGGTTGTGCACCCCCTGGTAACCCCCTAACTACTCGGGGGTCACCACAACTTTTTCCCCCAAAGCGGTAAATGATACTTAATAATCATAATTTAACCATCCGAATCTGCAACGTAACCACTAACATTTTTCTGTTAGGTAAATGCAGTAGTACTATGAGAAAGTAGGTTGAGTTGCATATTTCGTAGGTGTTTAGGGAGTATGTTGCAATTTATTTAGGGCTACAAAGAGTTAGAATATGAACATAATTCTATATTTTTGTATATCGAGGCCAAACATAATTCATCTATAGCTGTTTGGGGCCCCTTTAGTTGAGGGCCTAATGCAGTTGCCAATCTGACCTTTTGGTAAAGTCTGCACCTGTGTTTCTGACGAGTAGCTGAGATGAGGGTCCGGGACGCAAGTTTGCTCTGGATGCAAGGAAACCTAATGTCAAGCGTTTATGGTGTTAGCTTGAGTCGTTCTTCAGAAAGAACACATACCAAGCATTCGGCCTCTACACACTTGTCAGAGAACTAAGGCACACACACACCCAATCAGTTCATTGTATTGAGTATGTTCCACGAAATGTTACAGAACCAGTAGGTCTGAATTATAACAATGGCTCGCCTTTGAGAAGAATGTTTTTTTGGTCGCCGAAGAAAAGCTGGTGCGAGAAATGTAGGTAAGTAGACTGTCCGAAGGCAAAACTGGTTGTGCTGCTTGGTCTTGCGTTGCTGATTTTTGTCACAAATAGTTAACTGATAAAAGCAATATCAACATGTAGGGATCATACAAAGGCCATGTTGTGTTTACATGCTTTATAAACAGGTCTTAGTATTTTGAAATCCAGTTGCTGATACATAACCCACAAGGATTCTCTCTGTGCAGTTGCTAGTAGTTTGCTGTCCAACACAATTATTCAGCCAGGGGGGGGGTTCTGATAACCAGATAACCGTGAATAAGGGAGTCAAAGCAAAACTGATGGCACATAAAATAATTTCGCTGTACAATTTTAATGGCACAATTAAAAATCCATTCCGTGACAAATCTACCCTTTCAAAAGGAAGACAGGTACACAAACCACGTATTACAGGCAATATCAAAATCACAAAAATTGCAAGCAAAACATGATAGTTAGCCACTAAAAATACAATGTGAAGCTTCATGTAACAGTTAACTGTGCTTGTAGCCTGTGGGAGAATACTAGGTTTAAATTAACAGATGTCAAAATGTTTTTATGATCAATACAAAATGTATTTGGTATGCTCCCCATCTAAGCCTCGTCTCTTGATTACCATTAGTTTCTGAAATTCACTAATAAACTGAAATTTCTCTTCATGTCAAAGAAAAACTGTGTATAAAAGTCATTATTCAAAAAGAAACTTTACAGACTTTACATCAATATACAGTTATTAAAATATTTGCATAACTACTGAGTCAAAAACACTCAACTACTGAGAGCTTGATTGTTGGCAATAACAATACAACAACAAGTGGGTCTGATGTGATAGTTACCCGTTGTTTTCTGAGCCATGAGAAGTCTGGTGCTGAAGAAACGTGTCCAAGCATGAGAATGTCTCAGTGCACTCAGTGCATTCATAAAGAACCTCCGAAGAATTTCCTTTATTATTTTCAGTATGTTCCATAAAGTCATCCTCTATGTCCTCTGCATTACCCTTGTCTAAGGCAGGGTCCCCACTGGAACCAGTGCCGCGAGAGGTTTGCCGAACAGCATTAGCTTCTCCAGTGCCAGGATGATTTTGAAGATGAAGCTCCAGGGATGAAGGATTCTTGAATTGAGCTGGACACCTCGGACATTTACTAGGTTCCTTTTTATGATAGCGCAAGTGGCGTTGGTACACACATAGCAGCCCAAATCTCTTTCCACATTCCTGACACTTGTAGTTAACTCGGCCTGCTTTTCCGGATTGTTTCCCCTTTGGATGTGGCTCTGGTGACGGCGTTTGTTCATTGTCAGAGGAGCTCTTGGCTTTCTCATCAGGTGAGCTTGAGTTTTTGTCACCATTAAGAAAATCTGGGGCAGGACCATTTTGTGGATTTGTGTATAAGGGCTTCAAACCTGGTTTCTTTTCAAGTTCAGTTTTGTGGTACATGGCTATATGCCTTCTCAAATCACAGCGCTGGGGAAAATGTCTACCACAAAATACACATGTGTGCATAGTACCCTTGTGGTATCTCATGTGCCGAGATAAACTACTAGAATGATTAAAGACTCGATGACAGTGCTTGCAAGGATGCAGTTTGCCATTTGGATTACTCGCTCTTCTACGTCGGCCTTTAGGTGGCATTCTTCGCTTAAAGGTTATTTGTGATTCCTGATTTAGCTGATCTATTTCCTCCTGAGTTTGATGTGTGAGATGATGCTCTTTCAGAGCTGTTAGCTTTTGGAAACGATCCCCACATAAACCACATCTATATGGTGTGGAAGACAATTCAGTATCAATCTCATCACTAGTATCCCTTAAGATGTTGCCATCACCATTCTTAACATCAATGGATGTGCCATTTCTGTAGCAGTTTTGACGTGGTATGTGTTCTATGTTCTTAGAGTTCACCTCAATTTCGATTTCGGATGCAAAAGTAGCATCAGGTCCTTTTCCTTTGCAATGGTACAATGAATGTGTCTGAAAATCTGACATCCAGAAAAAATTGCACTTGCACTTTCTACAAGTGTATGTTTTCTCAATCTTCTTTTCCTGCTTAATCAAAGATTTACTCAAAGCTGTAGCCTTGAGGATGAGGTGATTTTCTTTTTGATGAGCATTAAGTGCATCCATTTTCAGGAATCGCTTACCACAATGACTACAGCAGTGAAACCTTTCATTGGCATGGTCTTGGAGGTGTTTCTTAAGGTCCTGTCGACCTTCAAAGATCTTACAGCACAAAGTGCACTTGTAACCTCGCTCTGTGTTTCGATACTGCTGGTGACGATGTAAACTCTGTAGGCTGTTGAATGACCTGCTACATATTTCACAACGATAATGGCCCTGACGAGACTTGTCCATGTTAGAGTCTGATGGCCTTGGCCTGAAAACATCTTTATAAGGAGAAGGCTGTGGCCTGAGGGTTGGAGACACTGGTTTCATGGGGGATGGGAAATGCGATGGCAGGACTCCAGGAGATACCGGTTTCACAGAAGAATGTGTCTCGAAACCATTCAGAACTGTCAGTGTACCATTTTCTTGTAGGACATATTCTCGAGGGACTTCAAATCCATTGGATGAGCCATCCAAGGAAAATGACTCCAAAGGTCCATGAATGGCCATGTGAGCCAACACATTAGAGTACTGACTGAACCCATCACCACATTCAGTGCAGATGAAGGTACTTGATTCTCCACTTAACTGCGTTGAAGCAATAGTGTTCACTGATTTCAGATTTTCCATGATGAAATAATGTTGCGGATGTGCTGATGGCATCACTTTTCAATCTGTGATATTAGTAAAACGCTATCCAGAAAACCACAGAATTGAATGTGAAACTCCGTATGTCCACTCTTCCAACAGACTGGTTCTCAAAAGATGTCCTTGCTATGGTTTTCATTTTGTATCAGCACCTGGGGGGGGAGAGAGGAAAACGAAATTAGAAAACTGAAGCTCAAATTTGTTTCACAAAATATTTGGCAGATGACATCATTTACAATAATCCAAGTTGGATGACACTAATTCAGATTGACTGCCAGTACAGGCAGACTGTAAAAAGAACTGGTTGTAGTGGTTGCAACATCACTAGAACATTTGAATCTAGGAAAGAGAGATCACATTACTTAGTATTGGCAGACTCCGAGTTAAGACATCATAATCGAGAGAGAAGTTGGATTGGTGAATCCCTCCCCAAATGACAGCAAAACCGATTATTCATGTTATTTACTTAATTTGTGTGCACTTGTCTAGGGTATACCCTGCCTTCGCCCAATGTCAGCTGGGATCGGCTCCAGCACCCCACGTTCAGTTAATGGAATGTGCAATTGTTTAATTTCAGCTCAGTGGGAAAGTCTCCTGCGCTTTGCAGTCATCTTATGGTGTTTCACCGCAGTGACCCATGCTGTACATCCGGTAGGTATTGACGGCGCTTCACTTTTAATATGTTCGCAAATGTATTCAAAATCTTTTTTCTTTTTAAATCACATGTAGTATTCAGTGTCTTTGCCATGAAACTCAAAATTGAGCTCATGTGCATCCCGTTTCCACTGATCATCCTTGGAGATGTTTCTACAACTTGATTGGAGTCCACTTGTGGTAAATTCAGTTGATTGGACATGATTTGGAAAGGCACACACCTGTCTATATAAAAGGTCCCGCAGTTGACAGTGCACAAACCAAGCCATGGAGTCCAAGGAATTGTCTGTAGACCTCTGAGACAGGAGTGTATCGAGGTACAGATCTGGGGAAGGGTACAAAAAAAAACCTTCTGCAGCATTGAAGGTCAGTGGCCTCCATCATTTGTAAATGGAAGAAGTTTGAACCCACCAGGACTCTTCCTAGAGTTGGCCGCCTGGCCAAACTAAGCCTTTGGGGGAGAAGGGCCTTAGTCAGGGAGGTGACCAGGGACCTGATGGTCACTCTGACAGAGCTCCAGCGTTGCTCTGTGAAGAGAAAAAAAACCTTCCAGAAGGACACCCATCTCTGCAGCACTCCACCAAGCAGGCCTGTATGGTAGTGCGGCCAGGCGGAAGCCATTCTTCAGTAAAAAGGCACATGTCCTATTTGCCAAAAGGCACCTGAAGGACTCTGACCATGAGAAAGAAAATGATCTGGTTTGAAACCAAGATTGAACTCTTTGGCCTGAATGTCAAGCGTCATGTCTGGAGGAAACCAGTCAACGCTCATCACCTGGCCAATACCATCCCTACAGTGAAGCATGTTGGTGGCAGCATCATGCTGTGGGATGTTTTTCAGCAGTAGGAACAGGGAGACTAGTTGGGATCGATGAAAGCAGCAATGTACAGAGAAATCCTTGATAACCTGCTCTAGAGTGCTCTGGACCTCAGACTGGGGCAAAGGTTCATCTTCCAACAGGACAACGACCCGAAGCACACAGCCAAGATAACAAAAGGAGTGGGACAACTGTGTGGATGTCCTTGATTGGCCCATACTTGAACCTGATTGAACATCCCTGAAGAGATCTGAAAAATGTGTGTGCACCGACGCTCTCCATCCAACCTGATGGAGCTTAAGAGGTCCTGTAAAGAAGAATGGGAGAAAATGCCCCAAAACAGGTGTGCCAATTGTGGTGTAAATGAATGTATAATTTCCTTGTGAGCAATCAAAAGTATTCTAAGCTTGCCTGTCATTTTACAGGATGAGATGAGCAAATTATAAAGAGGGCTCATCAAAGAATAGTCATAATATACTATTCAGCTGGATAGTGACAGTTCTTTCACCCGGGCGGGATCAAGAAAATCTGACCAAGTACTGCATTGAGTGGAGCTTTGTCCCCCCAGCAGGTACTTGCATGTTTGACTAGCCATACATAATGGAACATGAACTTTAGACAAGAAAATAACATGTGTTCTAGTAATGCAAACACAGGTTCAAGCTAGAGAAGTTACAAAGTTCATCAAATACAATTTTCTCCCACACCAATCTTGTAGGTGCTTAAAAGTATTGAGCAAAGGCTGTGAATACGTATGTACGCGTTATATTTATGTTCTTTTAATAGATTTGCAAACATTTTAAACAAACTTTTCCATTCGTCATCACGTAGTATTGTGGGTGGAAATTGGAAAACCCATACTATTGCCAACCAACTCGTCCTCCTCAGATTACCACTCCAACATCCTAACACTACTCAACCTCGGTGCAGCATTTGACACCAACCACTCCATCCTTCTCTCCCGTCTTGAGAACTATTTTGATAATCAATTATTCCTTTGTTTCTTTTCCCCATTCAAACATTTCAGAAAATGCTGTTCTCAGTCTCTTTTTAATAGAGACTTCCTGCTTTTCTCAGTTTTCTATCACAAACAATTTCTTTGGGTTTTGGGGACAAGAAATGTATTAAAATAAGTATTAGTTGGAGCGCACTATATATATATATATATATACTGAAATTATACAATATTTTAAAAAAAGTTGCTGGCAGGACACGCTTCAGTAAATTCATATGTATTTGTCTTTGTTTTACAAAGTCAGGTAAGCAAGGTTTAAGTCAAGCCTGATGTTGCCTTACCCATAAAAAGAATGATCCCTCTCACTTACTTACACTTGTGGCCTGGTGTCAGGATAATCTCCCTGTCAACGCAGACAAGACCAAGAAGATGATTATTGACCCAAGGAGGAAGAGGGTGCAGCACACACCACTTTTTGGTATTGGTTTGTGGTGAGACAGAGGTGGAAAGGGTGAAAACCTTTAAATTCCTTGGAACCCACATCAGCGAGGACCTCATCTGGTCTCACAACACACTGCAGAACATTAAAAAGGCCCAGCAGTGACAGTATTTCCTAAGAAAATTTGTCATGCCACCAAAAACTCAGCAACTTCTACAGATGTACGGTCGAGAGCGTCCTTACCAGCGCAATCTCCGTATGGTATGGAAACGGCACTGCCCAATACAGGAAGGCACTCCAGCTTGTGATATAAAACTGCACAGTTCATCTTAGGAGCAGCCTTCCCCTCACTTCAGGACATTTACTCCACCAGGAGAGCACACAACATCATCATCAGGGACAGAACCTGCCCCAACACAGACTCTTCTCGCTCCTGCCATCAGGCAGACGCTACAGGAGTCTGAAGTCCACAAGACTGACAGTTTCTACCAGCAGGCCATCAGGCTGGTGAACCCTCAACAAGCCTCCTCTCCATCCACCACACACACACACACACAAACTCATTACAAGCCCCCCTACACATCGCTGAACTACTGCTGTGACATCACTACCGTACTTTATACTATTTGCAACAATGCATAGTGCACTTATACTATTAGCATTTACCTCCATTTTGAGCATTTACTGTTTTTATTTTAACCTTAAGTTATTGTAATTCTGTGTGGAAGGACAACTTAGCAAAGTCATATTTTTATTGTATGAAGTAATTGTTAACTGCATAAGACAATAAAAATATATTGAATCTCGCACACAACTTATTAATTAAACACCAATATCAGATTGGTGATCAGCAGATACCCAAAGCCCAGGTATTATCAGCATCAGGCCTAGAGATCAAATGAACACGACTATTGGAGTTTGAATAGAACAACAACAACAAAAATGTATGTATATATATCTCCCCAAACTCATACTGCACTGATCTTTCCTTATTATTATTTCCTTATTCAAATCGCAAATCAAAACCCACCTGTTCAGAACTGCTTTTAATGTGTGATTGTGATTTATTTTCTTTCTTATCAGGGTCCAAGCGACTCAAAAGTCCCTATTTATTTGTTTTACCTGTATTTTAGCCATTATTTATTTATTTTTAGCTTTTAGGATGTTTTAATTATGTGAAGTGTCTCAGTATTATGAAAAGCGCTATATAAATTAAATGCATTATTATTATTATTATTATATACACACACACATCAGCAAATCATTAAGTGGACATTATATTTACTCCCATGGGATGAAAGGGTATATTATATAACCCTGCCAGACTTTTGACATTCCAATAAAAACATTGTAAATTGGTTCAAATGAGACTTTAATTTGAACAATATCCTACTCCTGCTTCAACAGACCCAGCCTGTTGCTGCTGTCCACAGATCATACAAAACACAACAGACACTAAATAGCCACAGTGTCGCAAATAAATAGCTTGGGATGGAAGTTACATGTTCAGATACATTTACATTGTTTCATTAATTCTAATGTGGGCTTATTGTAATCGGAGTATCCTGAAAACCGAAACCCTGCAATGGGACTCAATAAATAAATAAATAAATAAATAAATAAAAAGGCACACACACATAACTAAACAACAAGCAAGAGCACGTCCGTCATGAGGACAGCGTTCTGACCAACAGCAACACATTTAAAGCTCTGACACGCGCAGGTGAGACCGTCTCATTTGTTCAGTCGACAACGCGTCCACAGAATGTTTCCCACGAAGACACACGGTACGATCATCGTGAGCAGCCGAGTGTGTTCACGATGCGACGTGTGCAGCCAGGGGGCGACTGAACTCTCCCCAAACACACGTCTGTTGGAGAAAGGCAGCTCGTGACACAGTGAAACTACTGCGCACCTGTGAGGGCTCACCGGAGGAGACGATGGCTTTAGTTCGAGCAGCCACCAAATGGGCTCAAGAGAAGTTGTGGGCTAATGTTGTGCTCAGCAGACAGCTAGCGTTAGCTAGCTAACGCTACTGAGCAAGGGGGAGAAAAGCACGGCGAGTCGTGCGTCACAACACATTTAGGGATCGATCGCCGAGCTCGATGGAGACGTAACTTACCGCATATTCTGGTACGTCTCAGAATACAGCGCGATTCATGCGCAGCAGCCCCGTTAGTGCTGCTCTTCAGACGGCGACTGTCTGCCGCTGCAGGCCGATGCCATTTCTCGCGGAACAGCTATGACGTCATGACGCACGCAGCATACGCCTGGGACGTTTTTCATATAAACACCCGAGTCTAGTACAATGTCCCCATAAGAGCGCAGAAAGCACAAATAACTTAACATCGCCAAATTAAACGACAGTTCCAGTGCCAGCAATAGCCCCGTGGATACTTCCTGATGCAACTGTAGACTTTGCATTATTAAAAAAAGAAGAACAAGCATAGAGGGGGTACTTTTAATGTGCATGCAATACAGACACACATTGACAGGTACCACAGTTATGTCCAGGTTTTTGTAGATGCATCAACGAGTTTAGTGAACAAGGTATGAGTAGTATTTATTGTTCCATAATAGTATCAAAATAGTCAAATGAAGGGATTATCAGTGTACACATGGGAAATGCTGGCAAACATGTTAGCACTACAATGGATAGAGGACACAAGACCATTGAGGGCAATCATCTGTTCAGATTCCAGTTCATCATTAGCCAGCTTACAGAAGAGTCATTCAGACAGTAGACCGGACATCCTTATTGAAAACATTATACAGAATTCAAATGATGGGTCTGACAGTAGTGTTCCTGTATGGGTCCCAGCATATATTGGTGTCAAAGGAAATTGAATGGTAAATAAAGTTGCAAATGTTGCAGTCAACATCAGCAAATCTGAAACCCAAAGTATTATTAAAAAGAAGTTGCAATGGGAGGAGGACAGAACAGGACAGTGGTTTTACAGAGTTCAGAGGAAAGTGGGAGAAATTAGATGTACGGAACAGGAGACTGAATATAATAAACTTGCTATTAGCCTGTTGTGCAGTGGTTCAGAAATATATAGACTGTATTATATATACAAATTGTGAAAATCATTTGTACATTTTCAGTATTTGTTTCTTTATGTCATGGGCGTCGTTAAATCCGGACATCTCTTTGTTCTGACTGGTTTCCACTGACTTCGTGCTAGCGTGAGAGTCAAAAAGACGGCTTGCTGGAAAGCAGTATAATGCATTCAGGATGGGGTTGCAGACTTTATCCATAAAATCTTGTCAACAAATTCAGCAGGCAACTGTTGAGGAAGGCCAGGCTGGTTGCTATGGGGACTCCAATCGTGGTGATGTGGTCTAATGTCTCACTTGCTTGATTAGCCATGTGATTCACTAACTCAATTAAAGCCATGATGTGATAGAGAGAATAATAGGACGTAAAAGCTACTGATAATTACTGACATTGGCACTAACGGTTTATTCAGAATATATACGCAATCACAAATGACTGATCATTTACCAGCGTCCTGACTACTTGACTGGAATGCCTTTAATATAGCAAACAGTGATACACATGTGTTTGCACTATTAAAATGTGCAAATCAATCAATGTGCTCCAAGGATGTTTCTTTCTTTCTGAAGTTTGCTGTTCTTGATCTGAGAAGCACAAAGTGTAAAACAGCTCTCTCTACTGGCAAAGACTAAAAATAATAATGATAAAGAGTACCAGCAATACCTCAGATAACCGTTTATCTGGCCAGGCAGTGACCAATAAGAGGCCTGATGTTGAGAGACTGTCTCAGCTGTTTGACCCCATGTCCGAACATGGACACATATAATATGCTGCCTGTGTGAATCCATATCTGCAAGTAAAAGAGAATATATAATTTGCTGATATTTTATCAATATTAGTATCAGGGTAATTGTACACACCTGGCTTATCTACAGTGTGTTCCTCACTGTCAGCATCCTCTTCTACTTTTTCTTCATCAGATATCCGCTGACATTTATAGACACATATGATGTGCAGGTGATATCTTCGGTTTCGAAACTACTTGTCAGTTTGAACAAGCACAAAACTTTCCCCCAAACACCTCTGGCAGGATGTCAGTATCAGTGAAACATCCATTAAATCCACATCAGCATGGCGTTGGCTGAAATGCTCACTCAGTTCTAAATGTCTCCCCTTTTAATTTAATAATAACACAGAAAATTACATTGTGACATTAAAAAAGAATGTTTTCATGAGTTTCTCCCCAATTTGTACAAACTATTTCACTAATAAAATGGACTAATGTATCATAACATTTACCCAATTGAGATTATTAGAACAATATCCTTTTGGCATGTAAAAGCAAATGGTAAAACCAATCAGTTTGTACAATTGAAGGCGAAATGAATGTGCTGCAGTCTTTTTTTCCCTCTAAAGTTTGCTGTCCTCGCTCTGAGAAGCATCTGAATCTGCAGCACAATACTGGACGTTTTTGAGTGGAGAACTTTCTTTGACTTTTGTAAGTATATCATCTATCAATGCATCACTGTATGATACATTCAAAGCAGAATCTTTTGTTGTGATTAGATGTCAAAGGTGGAAAACAGTGAAGCCCAAATTATATTTTATTAATATAGAATTACAATAGTAAGACAAATTACAAAAGCAATAATCATAATCCTTTATGATTCAAATAAACATCTAATCAAATGCATCAGTACAAAGCTTTTAAAGACAGGTCGCTACATGTCACAATATTAGAGTCTGACATAAATGAATAAGTGGCCATTCCATTTCTTTGGTTCTGTGTTGTCTGACAGTTAAGTGTTAGCCTGTCCTTAAAGTAATTAAATCAATATTAATGTTTATCAAGCCAACAGTCCGAATTCAGATGAATCATTTTCTTTGGTGTCAGAACAGGAAAGGAAACAAGTATATCGATGGCATTCAGGTGCTCAGTACACTAATAAATATACATTTATGTGTAATTTGTGCAGCGACAATGACCAAAGAGGCCACATTATCAAAATTGAAATAAAATTTCTAAATTCGAAAAAGGTAGAGATTAAAACCACTTTAACTTGTATTGTTTGCATGTTTTCTTTTCTGTCCCACACGGGCAAGGAAATGGCAATCAAAACCTATTGCATGAAGAACAGATTGAAAAAACACAAAGCTCTTTTTTGTTGCTTGTGCAACACAAAATTAACCCAAACCCGTGTCATACCTATTTTGAAACAACTGCTGGGTTCTTTTGTCCAGGAAATCCCATTTCGCTCCATTATGGTACAGAACCATAGAGCTCTCGTAGCCATTTGCTCTGATGAAGACATTTCACTACCACCTTATTCAACAAAGGTTTGATACCCGATAAGCTAACCTGACATGAGGTTGAAATGCTTCATCAATCTCGGATAATCTTTATAACTCATCTTGAAGGTTCATGAAAAAAGCAAAAAAAAGTAATTTGATAAACACATTTATATTTGTGTAAAGATTTTTTGCTATGTACAGTTTCGGAATCGTTTTTTTTCATCTCATGGGAAAACTTATACTTCAGTGTTAAGGGCCGACATCTCTTTGCCCTGACTGGTGTCCATTGTCTGTGTGCCAGTGGGAGAACCGGAAACCTCTTCCTGGAAGGCACTCTCCAAAACATTCAGGATGGATTTGCGGACTTTATCCTTGAAATCTTGTCCCATGAACACATACAGGATTGGGTTCAGACAACTGTTGAGGAAGGCCAGGCTGGTTGCTATCGGGACTCCAATAGTGGTGACATGGTCTAATGTATTACTTTTATAAAACTGGAAATTCACCAACTCTAATAAAGTGAGGATTTGAAAAGGAGCCCAGCACAGGAAGAAAGTGGTGATAATTGCAGCAATGATCTTGAAGGGGCGACTTGAGTGGCTGGCCAGGGTGCGGTTTTGTCTGATGCGATGAATTATCACAGCATAACAGGAGACAATAACAGTGAAGGGGACAACAAATCCCAGGAGGAAGCGGGTGATGGTCATGGCCTGATGACGAAACTGTCGCAGCTGATTCACAGCTGGCGTTTCGTAGTCATCAGAAAAAGCAAAGTTGTTGAAACAGTTGATGATGTCTTTATGGTGATATGACAGCCCAGTGTCCCTGAACACGAAGGCTGGAGTGCTGAGAATCAGAGCCAGAACCCAAACCCCCAGACTCACACAGGACGCCTTGCGTACACTTCGGTGGTTCTGGGTCCAGATGGGCCACACCACAGACACACATCTGTCCACACTGATCACCATCAGAATGTAGACGCTGGCAAAGATGTTCAGGGAGCTTAATGAGCCGGTCAGTTTGCACATGAACTTGCCAAAAGGCCAGTGGAAATCCAAAGCTGTGTAGGTCACACTTAGGGGCAGAAAGGCTGTGAAGAGGAAGTCGGCCACAGCGAGGTTGAGGAACCAGACTGTGTTAACTGTTTTCTTCATCTTGAACCCGGTCACCCAGATAACCACTCCATTCCCGAGCACACCAAGAACAAAGTCCAGGCAGTAAACAATGAGAGACATGATGGTGAGCGACTGTCTCAGCTCGGCATACTCGTCCTCATAGTCATACTCATCGCCATACACAGAGCTATTTCTTCCAGTGGCGTCTGATGTATTGATGTGATAGAAAGGGGTAGCATTCATCTCTATCACGGTTTTGATCCCTGCAATGGAAACATGAAGAAACAATAAATATGTTAATTTGTTCCCGTTCATAGATCAATAACAGTCTAAAACGACATAATGATACAATAGACTACTGACAAAACACACAGTTACCAAGGGCGTGTCACAGGGATTCATGTTGTGCTCTCTTCACCATTTGACTGAGTGTAAAATTCATCTTTATGCAGATTATACAGTTTAATACTGTGTTGCTGATCCTGTCTCTGGTTTAATGAACAGCAAGATGCAACTTTAATCTCAAAATAATACTTACTTTTCATTAGGTTTATGAATTAATCAGCATCAAACAAGTCTTTGAAATTAACAGAACAAAATTAATTTAAAGTGAATTTCTGAGACAAAATTCATGATATTCTCCAGATTCAAAGACAAAGAATGCAATAACACGAGATTGGCCAGGTCACAAAATACATTACAAATGTTGACATCTGGCTTAATGAAAAATAAATTTCCTTGTTGCTCAACTGCAGTTGAAGCCTGACGTGCAGCAGCATCATCAATACTAATTATCATTCTGTATGACAAGATGGTTAATATACCCTGTCCGAAGAAAGTAACACACACTTGTATCTACAAAGCCGTTGTTTAAACTTTTTATATCACATCTGTGAAGTTATTGGTTGATTTTCCAAGAGCCTCATCGCTCATTAAATGATCTGCGGTTTCATCTAAAAATAAAAACTGAATAAAGACATAACTCCCACCCAATAACCGTCATCTTGTCTGACTGTTTCTGACCCTGAAACTTGTTTCGATTATTCTGCCAAAATTAACACGCTGTTGTTGCAGAGAAATCAATAATTCATCCATCCATCCATCCATTTTCAATACCGCTTATCCTCATTAGGGTCGCGGGGTGCTGGAGCCTATCCCAGCTGACATAGGGCAAAGGCAGGGGACACCCTGGACAGGCCGCCAGTCCATCGAGGGCACATGTAGGGACATACAACCATTCACTCTCACATTCACACCTATGGGCAATTTAGAGATCAATTAACCTGCAGCATGTCTTTGGACTGTGGGAGGAAGCCGGAGAGCCCGGAGAGAACCCACGCTGCCACGGGGAGAACATGCAAACTCCACACAGAAGGACCGCTCCGACCGGGAATCGAACCCGCCGCCCTCTTGCTGTGAGGCGACAGTGCTAGCCACTACACCACCGTGCAGCCCCACACCACCGTGCAGCCCCGATAATAATAATTCAATTCAATTCAATTCAATTCAATTCAATTCAATTCAATTCAATTCAATTCAATTCAATTCAATTCAATTCAATTCAATTCAATTCAATTTATTTTGTATAGCCCAATATCACAAATTACAAATTTGCCTCAGAGGGCTTTACAATCTGTACACATACGACATCCCTGTCCCAGGACCTCACATCGAATCAGGAAAAACTCCCCAAAAATAACCTTTGACAGGGAAAAAAGGGAAGAAACCTTCAGGAGAGCAACAGAGGAGGATCCCTCTCCCCGAATACAATTACCAAAAGCTTTAGTTTGGCCAACTGTGTTTTCTTTCACCACCAAGCTCTCTGATAGAAGCAGTTTAGCCAATATGCTATCAATTATTTATAATGCCTTATTATTATATAGTTACGGGTGACAAAATCAGACTATTTTAGTGTCATATTTCCTTTAAACATAAAGATCAAAGAAGAAACGATACCTTTCTTGGTCGAGGTTGAGTCCGTGGCAGAAGTAATGAAATTGACAGATGAAAATCTTATTAAATGTGGTCAGTCAAGCCAACGCCCAATGCACGTCAAGGAGGAACTACACTCGAGGAAGCCCGCAATCAGATCTTTTTTTTTTGTACATCCCGTGTAAAGATTAACAGCCAGTTTAACAGCTCCTGTCACAATCCCCGGTTTCCCCAGCACCAAGGAATGAGCACACTCAGGGTAACGTTTGGCAATATTCTTTATTCTCTCTGGCTGTGTCTCTGCCTCCATCCCTATTGCACCTAATATAGGGGAGAGACAAGCAACCCCCTTTTACCCATGCAGCTGAGGCCAATTAGGCCTCTTCCCCACACCTGTTCCCTAAGCCACTTCCCCACTCCCCTCCGCAGCTGAGCCTAACCACGCCCCAGCCACCACATACCCCCACCGCCCGACTTAGGCCGGGGAGCTATCCGGCCTAACCTACTGCCCCCCCCCCCCCCCCCCCCCCCCCCCCCCCCACCCCGAGAGCGGGAGAGGAAGTCAGCCACGAACATCTGCGTCCCCGGCCTATGGATCACCTTGAAATTAAAATGCTGCAAAGCCAGATACCACCGGATCTTAGGCACCTTTCCAGGTCGGGTTAGTCAAGGGGCTGGTCAGCTTTGCAAAGTTCGGGATGAACCGCCTGTAGTAAGCCGCCAGCCTAAGAAACTGCCTCACTCCTTTTTTAGTCTTGGGCCGTGGGCACGCTGCAATAGCGCGGTTTTGTCCACCTGAGGGCGCACCTGCCCGCTGCACCCCAGATACCCCCCAGATATCTGTACCCCAGATACCGTACCTCCCTCCGTCCAACTCCATACTTCCCCGGGTTGGCGGTGAGCCCCGCCTGCCTCAGGGACTCCAGCACCGCGCCCAGTTGGTGCTGTTGATGATTACATCATCCAAGTAGGCAGCAGCATATGCAGCACGCGGACGCAGCACACGGACGCAGCACGCGGACGCAGCACCCGGTCCTGTGGAGACTCCACCGGCTCCAGCATTTCACTCTATGGAAGATTTTTCCACTCGAGCAGTCTCGGGACGATACTCTACGCTCAGCCTTCGACCAAGTGATAAGAATTGATGGTCACAATCATATGTGGTGGGCCCCACGTTGGGCGCCAGTTTAACAGCTCCTGTCACAATCCCCGGTTTCCCCAGCACCAAGGAATGAGCACACTCAGGGTAACGTTTGGCAATATTCTTTATTCTCTCTGGCTGTGTCTCTGCCTCCATCCCTATTGTACCTAATATAGGGGAGAGACAAGCAACCCCTGATCCCCTGCAGCTGAGGCCAATTAGGCCTCTTCCCCGCACCTTTTCCCTTCGCAGCTGAGCCTAACCACGCCCCAGCCACCACAATAATCCAGTAAAGTACTACATTACACTGAACAGCATCTTGTCAGTTCTGATTTGCACTGACTAAAGACTGTTTCTAGATGAGAGATAAAGAGTATTGCATCAGGGAAGTTGCACACCTCTTGGTCCATCCTGTTTTTACACTTTATCTGTATCCTTTCAACATTGTGAAAGAGGCCAACCAAAGTCTCAGCAGTTTGACATTTCTAAGAAGTGCTGACAAATTTAAGGAACTGAAAAATGTTTACGCAGACAGTTCTGGCATCACTGCTAATGATAATCACACTGACACCATGACATAGAATACACTATAAATGATAATGTCCCTGTATTCCTAATGTTGACATTTATTTTTATTTTGAGACCTTATAGATGAAGTGCATACACTTCCGATTTGAACAAACCAATTTACCTGAAGAATATTCAGCAATCAGGACAGAATGAGACGTATGCAGATCAAGGTCAGGTTAAAGACTCCAGAAGAAAGTAGTTTTTATTGTAAATGGTGACTGGATTTATTCTCTTTATAGTCTTTTGGATCAAGCTATTGTACTTGAAAGTCGGACCATGTACTCCCCCGACAGAACACAAAAAGAAGAGGGGATGCGGACTGTGTTACGTCGGCTCCTGCTGCCTACATTCGCCCAGATAATTAAATAGGCTAAACCATCAGAAAAAAACAAACATTTAAAGTGTGGACAGCTGAAGCTACAGCGGCTCAACAGGACTGTTTTGAAAGTACAGATTGGCACATGTTGAGGGATGCTGCCAACCAGGAGAATGACACCAATCTGCAGTGACATCACATTTCAGCAAATGTGGTGATGATGTGGTGATCCCAAAGGCAATAAAATCATTCCCCAACCACAAATCCTGGATGAATGCAGAGGTGAGGGCACTGTTCAAAAATTCAAAAAGAAGCTACCTTTCGGTCAGGGGACAAGGAAGCACATGCACAGCATCGTCAGAGCAGGACTGAAAGCTGGCATCAAGGTGGAAAAGAGGAGGCGTAAAGAGACTGGTGGGAGAGTCCTCAACACCAACAACACAAAAGACATGTGGCAGGCAGATCCAGAATATCACAGGCTACAACAAGCAGGAGCTGCCTCGTCATGTAGGAGGCCAGATTGGGCCTAGATGGCCTCCTACTGCCCACTGTCAGTATTCAGAAGGGATGTGAGAAAAACCTGATGAGAGGGAACATGAGTAAAGCTGCTCTGTACTAAGATCATGTGCCAACCTAACCAATGTCATCACTGATGAGAGTGTCCCCACCTGTTTCAAGACAGCCATGCACCATCACTCCTGCACACATTAAAAAGCCTGCAGTGTCCAGTCTAGATGACATTCACCCTGTGGCACTTAGCCCCATTCTGATGCAGTGCTTTGAGAAACTGATTCTCCAGTACATCAAAAACAACATCCCATCCAGCCTGGACCCTCACCAGTTTGCATACAGAGCCAACAGATCCACGGAAGGATGCAGTCCCCCCTCCTCTGAACCCAGAACTCCCTCATCTGGAAAAGAACAACACTTACATCAGAATGTGGTTTGTTGATTTCCGCTCAGCCTTCAACACAATCTCCCCCATGAAACCGATTGGTAAACTTAGCGCTCTGGGCTTGAGCTCCTCGTTTTGCACACATTCAAGTTGAAGGCACAGCCTTGGGTGGCAATTTTGAATTAAGTATCCTGCTTATGGACACATGGACATGCGGATTGATGGAGCCTGGGATTGAATCGTTGATTTTCCAGGCAGTGAACTACTCGCTGTATTATGTACCTTACACAAAATGTAATACATAGGGAATAAATATATAGAAACACATTTTTACAGTGGACTGAAGCAAGTTTTAATGTGTTTTTCCTTTTGAGTATAAATATTTGAAAACAATAAAAAAATAAGCTATCATTTACACTATTTTACTGATACAATTAACAAATTAATTATTTTCGTTAAACAATTGAGTTTATCAGAATGATAGGACATAATGTCAGAGCTACTAATAATTACAGACTTTGGCACTAAAAGTCTACCCATAAACACAAACGACTGATGATTTACCCGCTTCCTGACGACTTGACTGGAATGCCTTTAATATTGCAAAAAGGTGCCACAAATCTGTTTGCACTATTGAAGTCGAATGAAAGGGGACAAAACAATGAGGTTTATTTTCTTCTTTTGAAGTTAGCTGTTCTTAATCTGAGAAGCACGTAATTGGTAAAACAGTTCCCTCTACTGGCTAGGACTATAATAATAATAATAAAGAGGAAGTGAAGAAACAATAAAAAGTAAGTACTGCTTCTTGTTAGTTATGTGTTACATTAGAGAAGTTGTGTATGTGATATACACATGCCCCTCTTTCTGTATTAGAGAAAGGTATTCCATGCACAGTGTTTTGTGAAGTTATGTGGTCATTATGGGATGTACATCATGAGAGGAAACATGGTGCACGTGATATTTTAATAATGGAAGTAATGGTAACCACAATAACCACAATGACATCATAATCATTATCACCATTTATGGACTCTCTGCAGAGAAGGTTAAAAAAATATTAAAATACAAACAGTCAAATCACAATTTACATTGTTTACATGAGACATTTTATGGAGAGGTTCATCACAATATGCCACAATACCAAAGTCATACACAGAATAGGTGTGACCTTTTCCTTGGTCTCATTCAATTAGTCGATTGATAACCGATTGATCGATAGTCACTGATTCTATTTTTTAAAATGTGCTGGTGATTTTTTCTTTATCTTTTTTGATCGTAAACTAAAATGAACATAAAACACTTATAGATGTCACCTTGGATGTTTGGTAGAGAAAATCAAGAACAAAACTGGCAGATGAATCTATAATGAAAATAGCCTCGAAATCAATGGAGAAAATTTTACATGGAAATTCTCAAATTATGGCACACTGCGCATGTACTCACATATCAAACATATCTCCCCCAAAAAGTAACTAACAATGATCAAAATATGGAACCAAGCCAAGTATACAATGCAGCTTCTACTTCAAACCTAATAATATCATAGTCACTATAAAAGGTATTTATTAGGTGTACATTAGCCGGTCCTAGTTAGTGCTGAATACCATTGTATAAAACATGTTTATCAAAGCATGCAGTAGACATGTAGCAGTCAAAAGACAGTTGAATCAGTTTATGTTGCCAAATGGCAGGCATCATAAGTATTAGACAATACAGGCAACATTACGAAACTAAATGAGTTGAAAAGAATCGAGTGTAATTCGTACCAAAGATGGTCTTTGTGGTCATTTGCCCAATTTTGTCATGTACACACATAATGGGATCAGTGGTAAGGGGCAAGTGTGTTATTATTACTCTTCAGTTCATTAGTTTACAACCTACTAAATTCTTTGGCAATAAATGCATAGTCTTATTATTATTATTGAGGTGACGTGCCAGATTTTTTGATTATTAATATAGTCTACAATCTCTGCCTATAAACAACTGGTTTTCTTTGCCGTCACAGGGGCATGATGTACTCATCAACATCTGGAGTGTTTGCGACAGATGGAAAACATAACGTTCCCTTTGTCAACCAAATCTGAGATACTTGTTGCTTGTGTTGCACAAATTAAACCCTAAACTGATGTAATATCTATTTAAAAAATATAAGAGGTTACCCTTTGAAAAAAAGATGGCACATTACCTATCCACGAGGTCTAGTATGGTAGAAACTGAGGATCGCGCTGTGAGTCAAATTGCAGCCAACAACAGGACTGAGTAGTGAAAAAACACCATTGTTACTCAAAAGACAAATGCAGCCTTTTGCTCGATTAATTTGGGTAAAGTTGTCATCATGTGTTAATTCCCCCCCTTGTAAAGCTCTACATGAATAAGACGTATTATTATTATTATTATTATTATTACTATTATGATAAAACACTTCACCTTTCCATTTGTTAAAAATGCATTATCCCACAAATGCATCACACATGGATCTAGAAGTCACTGTATAATATGACCATTTGTAATATTGTAAATGAGGCCGGTGAAGTTTCCAATCGTAAATATCATATATATCGGTAACAGGTGCAATGTTTCAATTTCAGATAATGTTTAGAGATTGCCTTGAGGGTCCTTTGATAAAAAACAACAGCAGAAGCCAAGTTATTCGTTATATACAGTTACATTTGCTATTTACACTATTTGTTTTTTTAAACCATGGAAAACATTATACCTCAGCATCAGAAACAGACTTTTCTTTGCTCCGACTGGTGACCATTGAGTTTGTGTAGGTATAGGAGCGAGAAACCTCTTCCTGGAAGGCACTCTCCAAAACATTCAGGATGGATTTGCGGACTTTATCCTTGAAATCTTGTCCCATGAACACATACAGGATTGGGTTCAGACAACTGTTGAGGAAGGCCAGGCTGGTTGCTATCGGGACTCCAATAGTGGTGACATTGTCTAACGTGTCACTTGCATGATTAGCCATGTGATTCACCAACTCGATTAAAGCCATGATGTGATACGGAGCCCAGCACAGGAAGAAAGTGGTGATAACTGCAGCGATGATCTTGAAGGGGCGACTTGAGTGGCTGGCCAGGGTGCGGTTTCTTCTGAGACGATGAATTATCACAGCATAACAGGAGACAATAACAGTGAAGGGGACAACAAATCCCAGGAGGAAGCGGGTGATGGTCATGGCCTGATGACGAAACTGTCGCAGCTGATTCACAGCTGGCGTTTCGTAGTCATCAGAAAAAGCAAAGTTGTTGAAACAGTTGATGATGTCGTAATTGTTGTACGACGGCCCAGTGTCCCTGAAGATGAAGTATGGAGTGCTGAGAATCAGAGCCAGAACCCAAACCCCCAGACTCACACAGGACGCCTTGCGTACACTTCGGTAGTTCTGGGCCCAGACGGGCCACACCACAGACACACATCTGTCCACACTGATCACCACCAGAATGTAGACGCTGGCAAACATGTTCAGAAAGCTTATTGTGCTGTTCAGTTTGCACATGAACTTGCCAAAAGGCCAGTGGAAATCCAAAGCTGTGTAGGTCACACTCAGGGGCAGAAAGGCTGTGAAGAGGAAGTCGGCCACAGCGAGGTTGAGGAACCAGACTGTGTTAACTGTTTTCTTCATCTTGAACCCGGTCACCCAGATAACCACTCCATTCCCGAGCACACCAAGAACAAAGGCCAGGCAGTAAACAATGAGAGACATGATGTTGAGCGACTGTCTCAGCTCGGCGTGCTCGTCCTTATAGTCGTACTCATCGTCGTCGTCGTACAAAGAGCTATTTCTTCCAGTGGCGTCTGATGTATTGATGTGATAGAAAGGGGAATCAGTCATTACCTCCATCATTGTCTTCTTGAAACCCACTGTAAAAAAAAAAAAAAAAAGGTAAAAAAAAATTTAAAAAAAAGAAAATCAACCAGAGGTCAATAAACGTCCCGAATAATGCATGCAATGAATATTTTTCTTAAATTATTTTAAAAAAACGTTAACTTGAGTCCACTCTTTTGAAATTATAAATTACCGTCACATAATTATGTCAACATAATTAAAGCCCTCAGATAATGCTGTTCACATAGACATGACTTGAATTGTCCCATCTACTATCGTGCAACTATCTCGCGAGCCACAATAGAAATGACAATGCAAACAAATAGACACACGATGCTTACACGCACACACACATGCAAAACGCGCACCGATTTCCCCTTAAAGTCACATCAGTGCACGAATGAAAACGAGAACAGAAATCTGGAAATCAGAGTCTTGCCACAGACAATAAAACCACTCACTGTTCATTAAAAGAAAGCGTTCCTAGACCCTGAATATGCGTTAGTTTATAGGCAGTAGTCTGTTTGCACTGTCACTTTCTTCCAAAGACTTTTGTCGACCTCAAAGAGCACAGCATCTCTCCCGAAGCCATTCAAATGCCAAACTAACATCTGATGCTTTTATTGTCTCTTTCCACCAGAGCAAAGGTTTCTGAAGATAACACAGGTACAGTACCTCCCGAAAAGCTCCGGTCCGATGAGGATGTGTCGGCTGGAAAACATACAGCGGACGAGTCTTGAGTAGTCTGTGGAAGTCGTGGAGTTCTGATCCACGACTCCTTAAATATGTGACGTCATCGCTGAAATTGAGGCGGGACCTTAGGCGGCACGCAGCCCCTCCTTTTGAAGGCAATTACAATATTTGTCTGTTTATGCAGTTCAATATTACATTTTTATTTTATGCAACAAAACACAATCTTGGCTTTATTGGTAGAACGGGTGGATGGAGATGCCGTATGTATGTGAACTTCGTGACAGTAATATACAGATAGTATATATAGGCCCGCAGTGTGCTGCTCTGGTACTAATCTCAAGTCTGACTTAAAATCCTGCCAAGACATGCCTTGTTCAATTGCCAAACGATGGAGTCTTTGTACTTTGGGAAACTCCAAAAGTGAAAACAACAAGTAAGTAAACAACTAAATACATAAATTGTGGGTTGTTGAGATGACTACCTGAGAATGAGTGGAGTTGTGACTTCTCATGTGCCCTTCATCCGTGACCTTGCTGCGTAATGTGTTTTTCTCTATGTGAGTTGACCTCACGTTGGTTTGAGGTCAAGTGGAATTGCTCTGTGTTGACTGTGTGAATCGACATCTGAACGTGTAGATTACATACCTCCCCTCTTCACGCTGCAGCGGCACGAGTAAGAAAGTCACAGCAGCATCTGTCGATAATTTAGGGTTGCGGTGCAGTTTAAAAAAATAGCAGGCTACACCCTCCGTGCCACTGTCCACTTGAAGCTGGACACATAACTGCGGTGCCTCCGTAGATTCAAACAAAGAGATCTGTTCTTATTTGTAAGCATCCCATTTTGCACTATCAATCCAATCATACTTGGAGATGAAGTAAGTATAAAACACGACTGACAGAACTCAAACACTACCATACTTTTGCAGCTTAGTCGTTTTCTGTCATTGACATTAAAATGTTGCATGAATCCATGTCCTGTGCATTCCTGAAACATCTGACACGTACAGTAAAGGTGCATACATGTAGACATCGCTACATAATGGGGCTGGAAAACAACCGCAGACCTGATTGCAACTTCAAAACAAAAGGGAATTCATGTACTGACCCTGAAGCAAATCTAAGCTGTAAATATATAAGCAATTTCAACTCTTGAAGCCTGCCTGGTGCATTCCTGTTGCTTTTGGACTCCAGCTATGTCGGGTTCTCAGTCCTGACAATTTGAATCTATCCCAAGACTTTGCAATACAATGGACCTACAGATTACCTGAATAATTAGAGTTAAAAACAACAAATAACAGGGCAAACCAGAAGATTCGAAAAGAACTGGAAAAACGCCCAGACTTATTGAAAGTTTGTGCAGTTTTAGTTAGTTTTAGTTTAAATGGCTGGAGGCATGGGCATGGGGAGTGTTGGCTGGAGGAGACTGAAGATCAGACTCTTGTCCCCAGAGAACAGACCTACCTTGAGTGGGGGAGAAATGCTTCATCTGAGATACACTCCATGGTCATATTTCCTCCCACATGTTTTCCTCTTTGGTTTTTCTGCTTCCCTACCCACACATTTGTGCATCTGATTTCATTCTTCTTTTTTTCTTAGAATGTTACAATGGATGGAAATTGCAAAACATGATAAATGGACTGTTTCCGGAAAACAGTAATCTGTGTTTCTTCACATTTCCCATGAAAATACACTGAGATTGAGACAAGATTAACAGCGTCCAAGATGAAATATGTTTCAGTTTATGTGACTCATTATGCACGATATCTGGATAAGCCAACTTTATCAACAAGGAATTAAACAGATGTTGAAAAGCACTCGGCAAACATCGATCACAGAACTTGATTGCACATCATTTATTGGAAGTTGAATTTCAAGAAGTTTTCCACTTACAATATAAATCCTTTGGACAAATAATATGCGGCAAATCAAAACAAATCTGTATTCTTTAAGATTTAATTAGCAAAAACAGATGAAAGACATTCTTTAAAATCAATAAAGCAACACCAGTTTGATTGACATTCCCTTGACTGCACAATAAAAAAATAAACAGAATTTAGGAAAATAAAAGAGAGACCCTTTAAATATTTGCACCATGGAGGAAAAGAAATTCAAACAATCAGACAAATGAGCATTCACACAGTGAAACACAATGAGGTTCAATATCTTGAACTGATCAGTTTTACACAGTGTGAGCTGCAAGAATCTGCCCAACCCTAAAAAGTGAGTCCCCCGCTAATGTACACACACACCACACAGGAACTATGTCCTGCCAATAGTCCAGATGTGAGGGGGAGGAAGGAAGGAAGGAAAGAGAGAGAGAGAGAGAGAGAGAGAGAAAGAGTGAGAGACACTACACATGTCTCTGTACACGCTCTCAGTCCCTGCGTGAGTCCAGAGCAACACCCTCATTTGAGTCTGGAGGAGGACGCATGTCTCTGTTATCATTGCCTTTCTTTTATTTATGTAAACATTGAGCATCTGAATATTCGTCCCCACTGGGAAACATTTGACAGAAGGTCCAAAACCAATATATTCTAACTACAGGAAACAGGTTGAAATGAGCTGACCCAGTTACCTTCATCCTCATCTTGCTTTAAATCTGAACTGGTCAGCAACCTTTGCAACACTAAATGGCATTACTGTTTTAGCTAAAGTCTAGACAGTGTGACGACTGTTTTATTTGGTTTTGACCCTCTTGAGCAATACATCCTCCCCTTTTCATTTCTGTGTTTAAATGTGTTCTTTGAATTTTCTGCTGTATAGTCTTGTAACAGAACTTAAAAGCAGATCATTTTTGCTGGTGTCTGTAGGGGATATTAATAGCTATCCCAAGGCTATAGTTTGAGGGGAGCCTTCAGAGCCGAGGGCTTGCCAGAGTTCTTGATTTACCAACCAAACATGCAATTATGTGTGTGCCGCACAAATACCAATTTGGGTGTGTAAAACAACTGGTGGGGGTTTAAAGGGAATTCAGTTTTAGTACAGAGGGTGGTATACGCAGTTTGAGTTTGGGGGTTTATTATTCACTACAGGAGCTGGGAGGGTGAGAGAGTAACCCGAAAGGAACAACTGAAATGCATGCATGTCTGTTTGTGTCTGTGTGCGGGACAGTGCGGTAGTAATGACACACTCCTGCTCCCAGCGTCACTGTAATACACCCAGTATTTTTCGTCGCTGTGGAGTGCAAAACACTGAACTTAGAACACCGGGAGCACTGAATCCACAACTCCTTTTGTGAAAACGCAGGGATACTAACTGTTGTGTTGAAACTTCTAGACTCTTGTGACTCTATGATAAAGGCACAACTAGTGTAAATCTGCAGTGTGCTGAAACCTCAAAGGTTTGTTGATCTTGTTGTGGCGCTGACTGGAAAGCAAACCCTGGTCTCATGGGTGCGGAGAGGTCAGGAATTTTGTTTTTCAAGTCGAAACGGGTGCCAAAGGCTTTCGGCCCTATGGCTGAGTGACGTTTTTTTCCATGAAATACACCACACACAGGGAAAAAAAAAGCTGAGCCTCAATAACCTAAACCACTTCCTTACACTCGTCCCTACTTTCAACCACAACGCCTGGTCCCCCTCAGCAGACCTAAGGGATATGAATAATCAGCCTGGGCTCTGTCTCACTGCAAACACGCCTGGCAATGCATAAGTCATCCAGTGCTCTGACACAGTGCTCTCTCTGTCTCTCCGAGAGTATTTTGAGGTACTGTGGAATAGGATTAGGGGACCTAACCGGAACTTGTTAAACAGGGAGCACAGATGGTGAAATCAATGGATCCTTTCCATGTATTGTAACTAAGGGGTAGGGTGGCATCTGTTGGGGGGAAAATAGCTGCGGTCACTATTAAAGAATGATGGCAGTTTTAGATCGCAGCAAAGAACTCATCCTAATTTATCCATCGGGTCACATCCGGAATGCTGTTTTGCACATGTGCAACTCAAACAGGCATCTGTGTGTCATATGTGAGTTCATCAAAGACGTTTCAAAGCAATTAGCTCAGGGACTTTTGGCTTGCACATTTGAACGACTTTGCCAACTTAGTTTGCTTTAATAAATGCCATTGAAATATTCTGTAGCCTCATGTATATTATTGAAAATTAAAGTGGCAATAAACAGCTTTTCTCGCACTAGCATTTCCAAGTCAGAACCTATTATTGCCAAGTATGTTTTCACATACAAGGAATTTGTCATGGCAGCTGGTGCAACAATAGACAATAACATTAACAACAATCAACACAGTGCAAGAATTAAGAATATAAATATAACGTAGGCACAGACAGGCCGGTAACAGTACTTTAAACAGTGAGTAAGTTCAAAGTGACAAGTGTATTTAAAGTGTATTTAAAGTGAAGAGTTAAGTGTATTTAAGTGAAGAATTGATGTGATGTAAAGAATTAAGTGATGTGAAGAATTAAGAGATCTGCAGGGGAGTGACCGGAAGGAAATTGTCCTGGGATGACAGAGTCAGTCAGTGGGGGACCCGGGCTCTGTTCATGAACTGACTGCCGACGGGAAGAACCTGTTCTTGTGGCGTGAAGTCTTGGTCCTGATGGACTGCAGACTCTTGCAATTATGGAAGGGACTCAACAGTTTTTGTCCAGGCTGAGAGGGGTCGGCTACAATCTTTCTTGCTCGCTTCAGGGTCCTTGAAGCGAACAAGTCCTGAAGGGACGGCAGATTGCAGCCAATCACCCTCTCAGCAGAGCGGATAATGCGCTGCAGCCACTGCCAAGGACAAGGGCAGGCTGCATATGGTGATGGAGGAGCAGAGGATGGACTCGATGATGGCAGTGTAGAAGTGCCTCATCATGGTCTTTGGCAGGTTGAATTTCTTCAGCTGCCTCAGGAAGAACATCCTCTGCTGCGCCTTCTTAGTGATGGAGCTGATGTTCGGCTCCCATTTGAGGTCCTGGGTTATGATGGAGCCCAGGAAACGGAAAGAGTCATACTGGGGATAGTAACTGCATACAACTTGATACTCTTTTGGTAACCGGGGATAGCTACTGATACTGTAGCTGCTGGGGAAAACAAGAGTGCTATCCTCTCTCTGTTTTTGTGGTGCAGTGGTTGATGCACTTTGTTTTTTTTTCCGGCCTTAAATCGAGCCATTATTTTCCCGAGGAGATCACAACCCTTTGGTAGGCAGAATGGCATATTGAAAGCAAAGGTGTCCTTATTTACCTGCTGTGTGCAGCTAAAATGTCACTGTGTGATGCTTCCTATGAACAGAAGCTATTAGTATATTGCTCTCCTCTTAACGACATGAGAAGACGCGCTCCATTGTATTAAGCACTCGGTTAAGTTTGTCATTTGCTAAGCGGTAGTTATACATACATACATACATACAATTGTTGAGGGAAAAGTCTGATTATATTTACACTTACACTCCCTACTGGCTGTTTAAGAGTAATGATGAGACAACAGTCAAAGAAGTACAACAGAATCAATAACATGTGTTTTCAGTAAGCGTGAATCACTGCAAGCGTTTTCATCTTTGTGAGAGACAGAAGTCGTGATACTTGATTGCAATCAAGGAATACAAGCAAAGATGCAGGTTGTCAAAGGAATGAGGCAGACGGTGAGTGTGCCACCCAGTAATGACGGGGGGAGAACTTGCCTGTGCTGGATGGGAATGCGTTATATTTTAGCCTTAAGTGTATAATCATAGGGTTTGGTTAAATGTAGCCTCACATTTGAATGTTTTCCTGTCTGGTGCTGATAAACACCTCTGCTCATACATGAGTAACGGAGCCTCGTACCTCTCGGTGCGTCTCCATTGTGAGGCATTGACTCAGCGATGATATGCAGTTTTGCAATGTTAAAACTGTGAGTGTGCGGAGTGTGAATATTTCATACTCAAACCAGAGAGATAGAGGAAAGAGTTACATTGGTTTCCCAAGCAGTTGACCACAGGCTTGTTAAATGAAACTGCCTTAAGAAGTTCTGCTTTATGACATCTATTTATATGTTAACTTAATGAAATGGTGCACATGCTCCAAACCTACACAACTGCATAAAAGATAATAGGAATGTCAAGAAAATGGTTGCGTTAGTTACAATTAACAAAAGATCAAATAAAAATAAAGGCTTTTAGTTTCAACAAATGACACTTTACTTTATAACATCCAGGAAACTGAAAAAAACTGACACTGTCTCACATTTTCTGAATATATTTTAATTCTCTGAGTTTGGACTATGTCTTGTTAGGGTTGAGCAATGCATTTTTATATCATCCATTGCAACACAGCTACATACTGCTTTTTCGCAGACGGCAGCTCGCTGATAAGAAGACAACCTGTGTGGTATAAGAGAAAGTGGACATTTACAAAAAGTAAAATACCACGAGTTAAGTTCTTTTCTGGGAACTCTGGATGTTGAAAATTGGTCATTTGCGACGGCACAATTTGACTGTGGCCCAGAGCATCTTTAACCAAATGAATTACACCCACATACCAAGTCTTACTCAACATCCACAAGTACGAACACCCCTTTGTGGTTCTCTTGAAGGCAGTATACGTCTCATATCCAGAATACATATGATATAGAGCTCAAAATCAAATGAAAATCACCCTAACTCATAAATACGGACAAAGGGGAATTCCAAATGTTTCTAAGCGGTTTTCCCCAGTTTCTTTTTCTGAATACTGCACATTAAACCCAGCGCTCTGGGGAAATGTAACACATGTTTAGTATTTGAGGTGTACCTCTGACGATAAGAGAGAGATAAGAGGACTAAAATACCTGAAACTAAACGGGTAGGTGCACAGTAACCTGCAAGGCAGACAGACAGTAGGCATGAAGCTTTTTCTTCTCCTGACTTTCTTTGGAGGGGCAGGTATTTAACAGATTTCATAGATACTGTAAAAAGTCTCATTATGGGGCATCAAAAGGTGCCAAAGTCTAATGTGACTTACCTAATTTGCTCTGTTTTTGTCACTTCTTTATTCTAACCTTCTTTGTTTTGTTTTTTACAGCTGCAGCTGCTCTGAAGGAAGATAACAAGATTGTCGGGGGGTCTGAGTGTCCCAAAAATTCTGTGCCTCACCAAGTGTCTCTCTTCAATGGGTACAACTTCTGTGGCGGGACTCTTCTGTCTGAGGAGTGGGTGCTCTCTGCTGCACACTGCAAAAAAAAGTAGGAAAGATGATCGCTGACCTCTTTTCACAGCACGTCAACCAATTTATTTTCCTTTTGGGGTTTCCCTTAAACATCAAGAGTGCAAAATCACCTTAAAGATGGATATATTTCTTCCAGGTCAGATGTCGAAGTTCGTCTGGGAGAGCACGACATCTGGGAACCTGAAGGGACTGAACAGCACATTATGTCAGCCAAGTTTATTCGCCACCCTGACTACAACTCCCGCACACAGGACAGTGATATCATGCTGATCAAACTGAGTCGCCCTGCAACTCTGAACAGCTATGTGCGCCCTGCTCCGCTCCCTTCAAAGTGTGCCAGTGAAGGGACAATGTGCCAGATCTCTGGATGGGGGAGTCTTCGTCCCAGCAATGAGGGCTGTGAGTTACAGAGACACTATCTAACTCCAAAAATGCTATGTCATGCCATTATTGTTCATAAAAACACCCTTTCACCATCTTTTTCCAGCGAGGTTCCCTCATAAGTTGCAGTGCCTGGACGTCCCTCTCCTGAGCGATGACGCATGCTTTAATTCATATCCTTTCCAAATCACTGAAAACATGATCTGTGCTGGTTATCTGGAGGGAGGAAAAGACTCCTGCCAGGTATTATATAGAGATCATGGCTGCTGTAACACAAAACAAGTGAGTCTGCCACTTGATTTAAGAGATGCAACAGAAAAGATAATCTTCTTTTCTTTAATCTTCAGGGTGACTCCGGGGGTCCCATGATGTGTGACGGGGAGCTCCAGGGAGTGGTGTCCTGGGGGCATGGCTGCGCTCTGAGAAAAAAGCCTGGGGTGTACACTAAAGTTTGCAATTACCTCTCCTGGATTGAGACTACCATGGCGTCAGGCTGAGCAGCAACGATATCAAAGAATTCACATGTGAACTGACAGTAAAGTCTAACTGTGGGATGTGCTGTGTGTAAAGTGTGGTTTGTACAGGTCTGTTTGTGAGTTATTAGAATTAGAGTGACAGTGAGAATATAAGAATATAACATCCTGTCTTTCGGCATATATCTAAGTATCAAAGAGTGTGAATAGCTGCCTCACATGCTGTCACAGTAAATTTGATTCTATGAGCTTTGACTCAAAAAGACTTCAAAACGAATGGGCAGACATGTTTCTTGCTCATGGACGCCTCGGTAGAACACAGAGCAGTTGAGGAACAAACCTAACATTTACATCCAAAAGTAAAACACTAAGGGCAAAAAACAAAATGCTGCTACACTGCTCCCTGTGGGTTGAAACTGTAATGCATGTTGCACACGCTGGCCACAGTCCATAATCACTGGTTGGACCACTGTCTGCTACAAATGTGATACTTAGACACTTCGATATGCAGTAACCTTTCTTCAGCTGTATTTTGGCTTGAGTGTTGGCGAAGGTTGTGTTTGGAGTTAAATGAAAATATTGAAAGACATTTTTAACCAGAGCTTTACATTTCAAGCCCCTAAAGGAGTACATACGCGTATAAGACACTGACTCCCTGCAAGCGCCCCAGCTCTGTAACCTCTCTGTGTAAGGGTGCAAATCGACAACAGGTGCACATATGAGAACACTCAATCACAAAATGATGATTTAAGTGGATTTTGGTTGCTTGGGTGTGGCACAGAGCAGCGGGGTGAGTCACCGGGCATTTTCTTGACCACCAAATAAAGAGGCCTAACAAAGACTCATTTACGTACAAAGAAATACCTCGTATTGCTATGAAGCATGTTGGATGCTGCACTATTATACTTTTGAATACATGACTTTGCAGAGGATGTTTATTCTGGCAAGACAGATCTCCATGTTTTGAATCCGACAGAATTCCACAAACCATGTTTACGAGCTGTATAATTAGAAGTTATGGCAGTTTGGTAAAATAGTCCTTCTCCTTCTGCAGTGTCCTTTAGACTGAGCACATGTTCTTGATGTGGCCACAGACTAATGCAGTTTGTCCCTCAGAGAATGCAATGATGAGCCAGATATACGCCAGAAGATCCCAGCAGTTTAGCCATGATCTTTCCATAGAAATGGAGCTATAAAAAGGAAGAACAAAGGCAAATAGCTGACAAGTTAATAATAATAATAATGGCATATGAAAACATTTTTTAAATGCACCTTACACAGACAAAACATTTTTTTTTTACAGAAAAAGATGACAATATATTGGAAGTGATGAATTAAAAGTGATAAAACAATGTCACCAAAGCAGGCAGTGTTGTGAAGTACAAACATTAAAACATACAGATCTCACAGGAAAAAGCCCACATAACATGTGCAGAAAGTTGAGGGCGTTCATTTGCTGTCCCTAAACACATCGATTGGCTCAGTCTCCACACATGACATCAGCGGCCTGGTGGCTTCTATTTAGGTCTGACATGGAGCGGCCGGCTCCTGCGGCTATGGGTGTGGACCCTCATGAGTGGTCAACAGATTTCCCTGTAAAGTAACTCTCCAGGGATTTATTAATGGTTAAGTCAGGTCAGCGGTAGCAACGTAGAGAACCAGAAGTACGGATAAGTAGGACAGAGCAGAGAAGACTTCCTTTTACTCAGTGACACCAGCTTAGACTCCTCTCAAAATACACTTCACAACACAAAGTGTTGCTGCTCCGTTACTCAGTTTGGTTTCTTGACCTGTGCAGTGTCAGATATGAGGCAGCAGAGGGCAACATCCAACTTGTGTACACGCTTGATAGCAGCTTCTAGGGTTTCTTATCTTTCCTCTCTCAAGGTTAATGTGATTGAATACCTGAAATTCTGTTCAATAGCCGCAGAGTTTCTGGCGAAACATAAACACTTTGAGACTTTCACCTTTATTATCAGTGGTGAAAGAAGTACTTTTACTTATGTAAACGTAGCAATACAGTGTAAAAATACTCTGTAATAAGTAAAAGTCTTGTATTCAAAATCGTACTTTAGTAAAAGTACACAGGTGTCAAAATACATTTTAAAAAACAAAAGCAAAAGTACTCAATATGCAGAAGGGTTAGAAAAAATACATTATATCACTATGATCAGTGGTGTATTAATGTGTTCATCAATACATGTTGTAGCTTACTATAAATACTGTTGTGTAGCATAACCTACAATAACATATAATTAATTAGATGATTCATATTTTGTATTAATAACCTAAATCTGTAGAGTAACTAGATAATAAAAGAGTAAAAAGTACACTATGTATTGGAGTATATGTAAAAAGTAGCATTAAGAGTACGAGTACATATGTAACAACTGGGTGCAGCTTTTACAAATCATTTTATACAGGTGCATCTCTAAGTTACAGCTGGTTGTATAATAACATAACATACCATATATTGGGGTTATTAAAATAGATATAGGTTAAATATCTGAAATAGATTAAAAACAAACCGAAACAGGAATGTGGGTTGGGTGGTCTTCACTGAGTGTCTGATGCTCCTACAACAGGTTTGGGAACCTCTATTCTTAGGAAACAGTTTTGTCAGAGTTCACAGGCTTAACATCTCTATGGTAAAATTAAAAAAACAAAGCAGCTGTGTGCGCACCGCGCGTTCCGTCAGCGGAACCACCGCCTTGCCCCTGACGCACGGCTGAGTCAGCGAGGGCGCGCATCATTGATAAATCCCAAAGAATGGAGACGCCATAAAAAAACGTGCACATTGCTTTCTATCCTGCGTTCAACCCAGAAGTTTATAAAACCAAATAACTTCACCCCAATTTGGCACACAAGAGAAAACATCGAATGGATGTCTCGCACATTTAACGAGAAGGACTTGACAACAGGTACGATTTAACATAAATAACGTTTTCGTGTTTTTAGCCACGTTATTTTATTGCTGTTTTTCTGCTGAATTACGTATTATAAATACGATAATTGCATTTTAATTACTACACTTTGGTTGTAATCTAAATCTAAATACAGTAATTACATTTGAATTGCTATAATTCGTTTGTATTATAAATATAAACGTATGTCTGTAGAATCATTAATGATGATTTGATTTGATAAAGAACAAAATATCCGATTTTTAAGATGCTTGATACTTTTACATTTAACGCTGTTTTTACCTGTTTATTAATTTATTATATAATGTATTATATAATAAGTATTGATTTAATTGATCAACCGTTTTTACTTATATAGCGACTTTTTTGGTTCAGCTAAAGTTTTCTATCAGAGAAAGTTTCTTTGTCTGTGTGGGTTGATTAAGTATCTTGTATGAAACCTGAAATAATTTAAATATGTACAGATTACAAACCTTATGTAATATTATTGTGCTTTGAACAGTAATATAAATATGATATAAATGAATGAGCTACATTAGAATAACATAGTTTGTTAATTGAAAAATGGTAACAAACTATTAGTTTCTTGGAGCCACTAAACCTCAATGTTATTACTGTTATTATATTACCTGTCAGTGATAGTCACATTTAACAGTCTTGGCTCCAATGATTAAAACAATATTAGCCTTGAGCTTGAAGCTTTATGTAAGCCAGCTGCATTGTTTTCCAACTTGTATAACTTGTTTGGATGTCTTACAACAATCAATATAAAACAACCTTTCCCCAACCGCAGTGCGTGCCTACAATTATAGCATGACAAAGATCGGTAGTAATCATTCACGCAAATACAAACTAAACCCTAACTATGTGGTGTTTTTGTATTCTGTTAGGTAAAGAAACACAATGGAGCTGAAACCTTTATTGAAGAAGCTTGGCACAATAATCCGCGCTATCCTCACGTTCACCTTTGCCGTGCTGGTCCTGTGCTTGATGATATGGGCCTATGTTTACGGCTTCCAGTTAGCGACCTCAGCATTTGGAATCATCTCCTTTGGCTTTTATGGACTACTCCTCTCACTCCACGTGTTCGTCCAGAGCTTATTTGCTTTCATTGAGCAACGTCGAATGAAAGCTCGCAAAGATCCGTGCACCTTCACCAAAACCATTGGCTTCACCATATCAGCTTTCCAGGAGGACCCATTGTATCTCAAAGAGTGCCTTAACTCCGTCAAGGCCCTCAACTATCCTCCTGAGCTGCTCCGCATCATCATGGTGATTGACGGGAACTCAGATGATGACCAGTATATGATGGACATGTTCAGGGAGGTGTTTGAGGAGCACGACCCTGGCTGTTGTGTGTGGCAGAACAACTACCATACATGGGACCCCAACCAGGCCCTGCAGGATGGGGAAACGGTCCCAGCAGGGGATGCTGATCATGTCATTGGTGAGGATCCACAGCGAAAAGAGGTGGAGCGACTGATCCAGAACAAGAGTCACGTGTGCATCATGCAGAAGTGGGGCGGCAAACGGGAAGTGATGTACACCGCGTTTAAAGCACTCGGGTCATTGGTGGACTACATACAGGTATCTATTTTTCTATTATAATTAATATTCCTTATGTTAAGACATTTTTATAAGAAACATTTTTTAAGAATGAGACTTTCTTCTCCCTTCCCAGGTGTGTGACTCTGACACCAAGCTGGACTCTATGGCCACCGTGGAGCTGTGTAAAGTGTTGGAAAGTAACCAAAAGTACGGTGCTGTGGGAGGAGATGTGATGATTCTCAACCTGAAAGAGTCCTTCATCAGCTTCATGAGCAGTCTGCGGTACTGGATGGCTTTCAACATCGAAAGGTCCTGCCAGTCCTTCTTCGACTGTGTGTCCTGCATAAGTGGTCCTCTGGGTAAGGAAAATAAAAGTTTTTCTCCTGTGATGTTCGTCAAAGTTATACATGACAAGTTACCTGTCAAGCAGTGGTAGTCATGGCTTTAATACACTCATTGTAACTAATTCCTGAATTGTTCCATGAAGGTCTCTACAGGAACGATCTCCTCCAGCAGTTTCTGGAGTCCTGGTACAATCAGAAGTTTTTGGGAACTCACTGCACATTTGGTGACGACAGACATCTCACCAACCGAATGCTGAGCATGGGCTTCGCTACAAAGTAAGTTAACTTGCATCACACGCAACTATCTTGATGGGGCAATCTTTGCCGTAATGATAAAGGTTTAACAGATCTTATTTTTGCCATCTCCTTTAGATACACATCCCTCTCCAAATGCTATACGGAGACACCTGCTCAGTTTCTGCGCTGGCTCAACCAGCAAACTCGCTGGACAAAATCGTATTTCCGAGAGTGGCTCTTCAATGCAATGTGGTGGCACAAGCACCACCTCTGGATGACCTATGAGTCCATCATCTCGGGCATTTTCCCCTTCTTCGTCACTGCCACCATCATCCAGCTGTTTTGGATAGGCACGGTGTGGGACATCCTCTGGATCCTGTGCTGCATCCAGCTGATTGGGCTGTTGAAAGCTGCTTACGCCTGCCTCCTGCGCAGAGACATGGTGATGTTGTTTATGTCCCTCTACTCGGCTCTGTACATGACCAGCCTGCTGCCTGCTAAGTACTTTGCCATTCTCACCATTAACAAAAGCAGCTGGGGTACATCGGGCAGACGTAAGATTGTTGGAAACTACATGCCCCTCCTCCCTCTGTCAGTGTGGGCAGCCCTTTTACTAGCAGGGTTCAGTTACACAGTTTACAAGGAGAGTAAACAGGACTGGCGCACTCCAGCCAAGACATTAGAACTTAGGTTTATCATCTTTGGCCTTGCGACATATGTGTTGTACTGGCTGCTTATGATTGTCATCTACTGGGTGTGGTTCCGCAAGTTATGCAGGAAACGCATCCAAAGTTACACATTGAGTGTGTAGATCCAAAGGTACCTATGAAGAACTTAGAGAAGACAACTTATTTATTCAAAGTCAACCATTGACCCTATTTTATTAAATGGGTTTCATTTATTTATTTAGTCTAACATTTCATTAACTAATGGACAGGTATGCAGCTGCTAAACCAACAAACATTAAAAAAAGGAGAAAAAAAGGAATGAATATTGTTTCTAACAAAAATAGCACAAATATATTTAAGGGAAACTCTTTGATTTATATGGAGGTGTTGCACATTTAAAGGATACTGTACTGAGGGCTTTTGGGCCCATGCACTTCTCAGGTTTCTCTTTGTCAGATTATGGTGGATGAGATATTTGTTCAAGATTTTTTTTTAAGTATTTAAAGATGGGCGTTGGATCTTGGTCAATATATTTTTATAACTATGTCCATGTGTGTATATAGAGATTATTTTAACAACACAATGAACTCCACTTGCTTGACTGTGTCAGTTTCTGACCGTACATTTACCACTGTTGCTGTTATTGCACTGGATCCTGGATGTAACATTTTCTGCAGTATTGCACATTTACTTGAAAATACAGAAGTTTTGTACAGTTCAAGTTTTGTACAGTAGGAAAAATACACAAGTAGAGAAACTGTACCTCTACGAGAAAGCTGGACAATGATATTGATGCCCGTGGATCAAAATATGGAGTCGCTTACTGAAACCTGAAGCCTTTATGTAATTGCTGTATTTTAGGATGTGTGGAAGATGTATGTTGTTTCATGTGATATTACAGAGGGAAATGGACAAATGTATTGCTTAGAATTGTATATTTATATATATATATATATATATATATAATACACTTGTTGTATTAGCTATAAATTGCCGGAAAGAATTTTATGGTTTTGGGAACATGTATAGAAATAAAAAATTTAAAAATATTTCTTTATGTGTAATGTGCTGTTTTCTTTGAATCCAGATCACATTATTTACAGGAAATAACTTGACTTGGAAAATCAGTGCACAATTACATTATACATTGCTATCAGTCGACACACTGATAGCAAGGCAAAATATAACTTGACCTGAAATTAGACTTTGTATGACACACCAGCCTCCCAACAACAAACCCTTTCATTAAGGTGAGCACATATTCAATTCAATTCAGTTATTTTGTATAGCCCAATATCACAAATTACAAATTTGCCTCAGAGGGCTTTACAATCTGTACACATACGACATCCCTGTCCCAGGACCTCACATCGGATCAGGAAAAACTCCCCAAAAATAACCTTTGACAGGGAAAAAAAGGGAAGAAACCTTCAGGAGGAGCAACAGAGGAGGATCCCTCTCCCCGGATGGACAGAAGCAATAGATGTCATGTGTACAGAATGAACAGCATTTACAAAGTTACATAAACACATTACATGAATATGACAATGTATGAATGGAACTCCAATTCATGAAACAGAAGGAGGTAGAGAGGAGAGGGGGCGGGGCATCAGCAGGGCCAAGGTGGGAGGCCGGCTCACCAGGCATCAGACACCTCCAGGTCCAATGGACCCTATGAGACGTGAAGTCACAACGACTCCGGGGAGGAAGCAGAGTTAATAAGGTGCAATGGAGAGATGTAAATGTATCCATAAGGAGAGAGAGAAGAGGAGAGAGGTGCTCAGTGTATCCTAAAACATCCCCCAGCAGCCTATAAGCCTATAGCAGCATATCAAGGGGCTCGACCAGGGCAAACCTGATTCAGCCCTAACTATAAGCACTATCAAACAGGAAAGTCTTAAGTCTATTCTTGAATGAGGTGACTGTGTCTGCCTCCCGGACTGAAAGTGGAAGCTGGTTTCCATAAAAGAGGAGCTTGATAACTGAAGGCTCTGGCTCCCATCCTACTTTTAGGACTTTAGAAACCACAAGTAGCCCCGCATTTAGTGAGCGCAGCTCTCTAGTAGGGCAATATGGTACTACAAGCTCCTTAAGATATGATGGTGCATCACCAATCAAGGCTTTGTAGGTGAGGAGAAGAATTTTAAATGTGATACTTGATTTTACAGGGAGCCAGTGCAGCGCAGCTAATACAGAAGTAATGTGATCTCTTTTCTTAGTTTTTGTAAGTACACGAGCTGCAGCATTCTGGATCAACTGGAGGGATTTAAGAGACTTATTAGAGCAGCCTGATAATAAGGAGTTGCAGTAATCTAGTCTGGAAGTAACAAACGCGTGAACCAGCTTTTCTGCATCTTTTTGAGATAAGATGTGCCTGATTATAATACATTACATATAATACCAGTACGAGTGAAAGGCCAAATAATAGGTCAAAGTTACACTCTTTACTGTACAGATAAGACATATACAACTGCAGGATTGCAGGGGCCAGGCTATATTCAAGAAGTAGAATGTAGGGTCACATTTGTAAATGTACAACGTACATTCTGAGAAGACAATAAAAGTACAAGATAGCTTTTATATATTATATATATTTTATATGTTATATATATATATATATGTATATAAATATACATATATATATATATATATATATATATATATATATATATATATATATATATATATATAACATAAAATAAAACCTAAACAGAGCTCAATAGAAAAATATTCCATGTGGAGTTAAGATGCTTGTGTCTCGTATGATTTAAGAAGTGTAATTATATTGTAAATGTAACATGCTCAGTAGTAGCTTAGAGGGTTAACAGGATCTTTAAGCAAGACAGGCAACCTGTTATCAGTTAAATGAGCCGAGGGGGGACAGCAGATTTTAAATAGTGATTATTATGGCATTACTGAGAAACTATGGCATTTCTGTGAATGATATGGCATTTCTGAGAAACAGCTCTGGTTATTGCATTTTAGAGAGCAGGACAGGTTTAACAAGATATAATGAGCTTGGATTAATCAATAATATAATCATGCGGTATATAATAACAGTATAGCAGTAGGAGCAGATATAATAATAGAAAAAACTACTATTACAAGCAGCAGCGGCGAAAGTAGAATGAGAATGATAAAAGTAGCAATAGTAGCAGTTATTATAATAGAAATATCACAAGTACTTTTTATAGTACTTAAAGTACATTTAGCTGATTGATCTGCACTTCAACTGAAGTTACATTGTGACGACCCTCTCTGCCACTGGCTCGTGTCCCTGCAGGTGGGCATGGCCAAGGCTCATCGGAAGAATGGGAACACCTGAGCTAATCAGCAGCACTGGCCTTGTGTGCAAGTGCTGCACTTAAAAGGCCCTCTGGTCTCAGGAGCTCGCTCTCCCTCGCTGTCCTGAGACCCTGACTGGCTGCCTATAGGAGAGTATGATTTGACCTAACAACGTCACACACACACTTCCCACGCATGCACTCACCTCCACCACTGAAACTACTGACTCCACACACCACTGTTTTGCTACCTAAGTTATATTAGACTACCTAAGTTAAATAAAAACCCTTGCTGATAACAATTACCTGTGTGTCCCCCTTTGTTGTCGCGGCCATGCGGCCCGGTTTGTGACAACATTTATATTCTTCTACATCACGTTTATCGAGGGGTCAAGTGACGCTCTGAGAATAGTTTTTTTTGTTCAGTGCAACAGACTATAACTTATTATAATATTATGGTTATCTAAGGCAACTTATGGTGATATAAAATAATTAGAATCTCTCCTCTCCACTGCCCTTTAGTTGCTGTTGTGCAACGGTACACTTTGACTAGATGAAACACTTACGCTGTTTGGCAGACAAAAACATTTTCTCATATGAGTAAAAGCATCTGGACTAAAGAGCAGCATCAAAGTTACTCATAAGATTTCCCAGATCTGTCCCATGTTTGGCCTCAACAGCAACATTTTACCATGGATATTTTGCCCAAACTGTAAACCAACAAATGTGTATCTCAGAGCTCTGAGGTGATTTACTATAACTATTTCTATACAGTTACAGCGCCTTAATGAGTCAGGGTAAAAAATGTTGGGACCAAACCAAGAGTCTGACGAAGCCAAACATCACTTCCACTCGTGTCTGTTTTCAATTAGCCTGTCTTCCCCCCACCCTGTCTGGGCCACCATCTCTGACATCAAGAAGGAGGAACAGTTTCAGCTGGCACACATGTTGGGGTTCAAGTTTGATCTATTACAAATGGGATGGAAAAAGTATGGACCACCAAGTATTGTGTCATGCTTTCCCACCAAATTGCAGTTCCTCCAGAATACACGAACACTTCATGCGTCATCATTATTACAAGAAGATACACCCTGTGTTAAGAAAATCAGTCCTACATGGGTTACTAAAATATATAATGGTTGATGATTTGATTTTATTGCTCTATACAGCAACACAATACAACAACATTCTACACGTTTGTTGTCATTGTTTTATTGTTGTGGTTTATTTATGGTCTAATATTTAATTATTTTCCTTTCACTCTTTTCAAAATGCAGAGGGCAGGCCATTTAAAGAAGATGGGAAAGCGAATCCATGTTTGTGCTTCAAGGAGACTGTAACGAGTTTGAGTTTCGGGCAGGCATAAAAGAGGGCAACACACGGGACCTTTGCAATTAACTTGTTTTATTTCGTTCGTTTTATAGGCGGTCGGGTTTCCTCTTCTCGGTCGCTCCGCCAGTATCTGCTCCCCTCTCCTCCTCTCCTTCCCCAGCTACTGCTGCTCTTATCCGGAAGACACTTAAAACCCCCAATTGACCCCAGCTGAAGCTGATTACCCCGCACCGTTCCCTGAACCACGGCCCCGCCCCACCCACTCTGCAGCTGAGCCTAACCACTCCCCGCTTCCCCAGAGACTGTTAAGTCATTTGTGGAATTCACATCGGCGTGTTGATGTCAAACGCGGAGCCAAGTAGAAAAACATAAACTGCAGTTCCAAGCAGTACACGATAAAGGTGTGTGAGCAGGTGAGCTCCAGATCATATGTATGTATGTGAGCAGGTGAGCTCCAGAACACATTTCAATCAGGAGAGACTTGTTTTTAGACTTTAACAATAATCTATTACAATTGCATATATTTGAATATAGTGCAAAGTCTTTGGCGATTGGACTCCATCCTGAATTAGGATAAGCAAGAGGTAGAGATGCAGATATCTGCTAAGGCAGAACCCCCCTGGAGTCCACACACTGTTGGTGGTGAAGAAGAAGAGTTGTTGTAACCCGATGATGAAAGATGAAATGACAACTGACAGCAGCAGAGAGGAGAACATATTTTAAAAGTTTGACAACAACAATGTGATTGTCTTCCAGAACCGCTCGGCCTCCGATTGGTTCTTTCATCGAACATGCCCCCAAACAGCAGAACAAAGAGTAAAGAGTGTCTTACTTACAGCACTTCTGCTTAATATGTAAAGCAGGTGAGCGCCATACCTCATACAGGTATGTGAGCATGTGTGTGCCAAGCCGAATATGTCACACATGTCCTTGGCAGCTCACAAATATGTATTGGACCAGAGTTATGTTCATGTCATAACATGAGTTTGATCTTTGTCTTTGTTATTGTCTTTTTAGAGTTTGATCTTTGATCAAGAGTAATGTGGGTATCTTTACACTTGAACAAACAATAATCAAATGCAAAGACAGTTATTTAACATTATGTTCGGGGGTAGTTACATGTATACAGTGTTAGTTACAACCGGCCCTTTGAGGGCAACCGTGATGCTGATGTGGCCCATGGGTGAAAATGAGTTTGACCCACCTGTTACAATTATCAACCTTACTCATGAAATAATTATTGAAGTTATTGGCAATCTCAAGTGGTTTTGTTAAGAAAGTACCATTGGTTGTTAGGTTGGGTTTGCTTGATGTGATGATCTACATACAACTTAATTATAGATCTTATTTCTTCAGCTGAAAATATTTACATGAGCTATCAGCAGGCCTTTTCCTGGGATTTTCAGGGTTTTCTAGCCCATATTAAGATGACACCAAGCGGTACGAAGCCAAATAGCAAGATTAGGGTTTAATGACCAACTGGGTGTTCCCTCAGTTTGCCGAGAAGGCTTTTATGGGACTACCTCAGGGTGAGCTGCAGCATGCACACTCATACTGGTGGAGCTACCATCACTTACTGGAACTTGGGCAAAAACACATAGTTTGAAGCTGCATGCCATTGGACCAGAGCCCACAACCTTCTGAAGTCACTGTCTGGAGGAATCACTGACAGAAATGTCACTATACTGAAACCGTAGTTCCCCCTTGGGATTGTCAGAGTCTTTGAGCATCATTTCTCCAAAATGGAAAAACTGAAATATAGATTAGGAAAAATATATATATTTTGGGCCCTTTAGGGTGAATGTGTCAATAAAAAAACGTGTTAATTCACTGCACTGATGAGATTTATTATTACCTATATATAGGGTTGTATCAGTTTGAGCTGAAATGACAACTGACAGCAGCAGAGAGGAGAACATATTTTAAAAGTTTGACAACAACAATGTGATTGTCTTCCAGAACTGCTCGGCCTCCGATTGGTTCTTTCATCGAACATGCCCCCAAACAGCAGAACAAAGAGTAAAGAGTGTCTTACTTACAGCACTTCTGCTTAATATGTAAAGCAGGTGAGCGCCATACCTCATACAGGTATGTGAGCATGTGTGTGCCAAGCCGAATATGTCACACATGTCCTTGGCAGCTCACAAATATGTATTGGACCAGAGTTATGTTCATGTCATAACATGAGTTTGATCTTTGTCTTTGTTATTGTCTTTTTAGAGTTTGATCTTTGATCAAGAGTAATGTGGGTATCTTTACACTTGAACAAACAATAATCAAATGCAAAGACAGTTATTTAACATTATGTTCGGGGGTAGTTACATGTATACAGTGTTAGTTACAACCGGCCCTTTGAGGGCAACCGTGATGCTGATGTGGCCCATGGGTGAAAATGAGTTTGACCCACCTGTTACAATTATCAACCTTACTCATGAAATAATTATTGAAGTTATTGGCAATCTCAAGTGGTTTTGTTAAGAAAGTACCATTGGTTGTTAGGTTTGGGTTTGCTTGATGTGATGATCTACATACAACTTAATTTATAGATCTTATTTCTTCAGCTGAAAATATTTACATGAGCTATCAGCAGGCCTTTTCCTGGGATTTTCAGGGTTTTCTAGCCCATATTAAGATGACACCAAGCGGTACGAAGCCAAATAGCAAGATTAGGGTTTAATGACCAACTGGTCGTTCCCTCAGTTTGCCGAGAAGGCTTTTATGGGACTACCTCAGGGTGAGCTGCAGCATGCACACTCATACTGGTGGAGCTACCATCACTTACTGGAACTTGGGCAAAAACACATAGTTTGAAGCTGCATGCCATTGGACCAGAGCCCACAACCTTCTGAAGTCACTGTCTGGAGGAATCACTGACAGAAATGTCACTATACTGAAACCGTAGTTCCCCCTTGGGATTGTCAGAGTCTTTGAGCATCATTTCTCCAAAATGGAAAAACTGAAATATAGATTAGGAAAAATATATATATTTTGGGCCCTTTAGGGTGAATGTGTCAATAAAAAAACGTGTTAATTCACTGCACTGATGAGATTTATTATTACCTATATATAGGGTTGCATCAGTTTGAGCTGAAATGACAACTGACAGCAGCAGAGAGGAGAACATATTTTAAAAGTTTGACAACAATAATGTGATTGTCTTCCAGAACTGCTCGGCCTCCGATTGGTTCTTTCATCGTACATGCCATTTTTAGAGTTTGATCTTTGATCAAGAGTAATGTGGGATTTGTAAGATATGTGTTCAGAACTTCGGGTCCCGTGGCCGCAGGAAATTCAGGATTCAATGAATTAAAGTTTAACAATATTTAATGGCAAAGATAACATTCATATAGCGTTCACGATCGTGGAGCTGGTAAGGGAGAGCTCTCCGCAGACGGACACCTCGCTGCTCCCAAGGCCTCTCTTTCAGCCAGGTGCAGCGTAGAGCCCGGGGCTGTCTCAAGATCCCAAACCAAAGAACTCTGACTCCAGAACAAATGCTCGGCTGTTAGTCTGGTCATGCAAATGAATTCACACCTAAAGGTTAGTTCTATTGGCCAGTTCAAAGAATGCCGTCATTCAGTTCGCTAAGCCAATCGATAAGCTGGCGAGGTCAAAAGCTCACACTCCGGTCAAGGACAGGAAGTTCCCCTTTAGAATAAACCTATTATCCTGCCTTCAGAATAAAAGTAACATCTCAGGTTTCAATCGACATTCATTTTAACTATTGTCTAAACAATAAAACATCATTCATTCTCAAGCATCATACAGTTAATCATTACATTTGTCATCAACAAACAGAATAATAAAACAGTGATCCTCTCTTATGCTTTATAATACATTCCTCAGAATATTCCTCAAATTAATTATCATAACTTTCTTTATGTATTAATTTAAAACATAACCTCTGTTATTTACATGTGCAAGTATATATAAAATCCACTACAACTCAACAGTATCTTTACACTTGAACAAACAATAATCAAATGCAAAGACAGTTCTTTAACATTATGTTAAATATATTTATTTTGCGCCCTTTAGGGTGAATGTGTCAATAAAAAAACGTGTTAATTCACTGCACTGATGAGATTTATTATTACCTGAAACTCTGTCACTGTCTAAGAAGTAACAACATGCTAAAGTCGGTGGAATTTAAAAGAGAATTTGGCAGAATGGAGTTGATCACTTCAGAGATACAGTTTGTGACAAATATAACTGGATCAGAGAAACACAACAGGGTATTGATTATACATATTTGCCAAAGGTCAGCAGTGGGAAAACAACTTTACAAATGATGATGAATTGGAACAACACGCAGATATGTGTGCTGATGGCTTACTTCTTGATGGGTGTACAATATTCTAAAGTAGAATGTAAGCCTCAAACATGCCAACGTTACAGGCTAAGAAAAGGAACCACACCTTCTATTTACCTAGATGTCTGAATGAGAGATTTATGGCTATCAAAGGTGAGATCTGCTGAAGAAACCTTTATGACATATAATCTCAGTGATGTTGAGTGAGTTGGGTTCCATACAGCAGAATTCCAAGAAGGGCTAATATAATCCAGACTTTACCGCAAAGATTATTCAGATAGAATTTCACATCCTAAAAGTTTCTTCCTACTGTAAGGCATGTAACAATACATCATTGGTTTCCTTGGCAGTCAGTGGAAAAAAATACAAGCAATCTGCCTATTAAACGACCAACTGAGAGTTGAGTCATTTATTGCTATATTTAGACGTTCCACAAGTGCTTTATAAGACTCAAAGGTCCCGGTCAGTCCTCACATTGTGTTTTCTCCCCAGATAAGACATCGTTAATTTCTGGAGAATTACTGTGTTCAAAAGCTGTCAGCAGAACTGTTGTTCATAGCTATTTTATGCCCAAACACATTGTTGCAATACAAAAAAATGTGATATCTTTATCTTGTTTGCATTAAAACAATTAAATATAAACATTTTATTGACTTAGAGTATGTCAGAGCTGACAGTAAAGTCAGAAGTAAAAATGTTTTTTGTCTTTCAAAAGTTTTGTTGTCATGTTTAGAGAATTAAAAAAAATTGTCAATGATACCATTTTAAACTATTATTGCTTATCAATACTAACCCCCAACATTAAATAATTAGATGAAACAATTAACATTTAAGTTGTAATCAGTTATATATTTTTTGTACTTATACTGTAATATGACAACGTATTCTCATCATACTTTTTCGTGATTTTTTCTTACAAAATCCTGTGTCAATTTCTGCTTGTTACATGAATAAAGTCTTTAAAAAAAAAAAAACTTATATTTTTCACAGGAAACTGACTTAGGTTTAGGTAACAAAACTACTCAGTATACTGAGGTTTAGATTGTGAAATACCTAATCTAGTATATCCATTGTTGCATGTGAATGACTTTGCATACAAAGTCAATAGAAACACAGTCGCAATAAGACGTGAACTGAGTGGTGGTGGATGGGTCAAACAAACGGCGATCCTTCAACCATGAGACGACTGTTGGCTCCCCATGTGGAACAAGAAGTCAATGTAAATGTCACATAACTTGCATATTTTTCACCCAGATAATGATCTGAAAAGTTTTATTCCCTAAGCCTGAGAAGGTCATTACTACACAGAACTCACATTAAGCCATAATATCCGCGTTTTTGTTTTCAGTAACTAACCCACCATCTACTAACCAACCAACCAACTATTAATGATATTTATGAACTTTTAACGGGGCTAATTTTAGCCAGGTCTGTCCATTATTGCCAGTTAGTTGGCACCAATTGCCAAATTCTATGAGTGAAAGCTAATTGTATACCTCTCTAGCTCAATCACTGTCATGATGTATGGTATGCCAGCTAATAACACAGGCTGGATGACTAGTATGAATGTAAATCATTGAGGCAAACTATAGTTATTGTACCATACGGTAAAGTCCTATATTTAGTCAATTCTGAGAGGCCATTGAATCCAAACAGTTACAATCAGAGCCATTAATACATTTATCTGGTTATTTTCATCCTCTAGTCAGCGATAACTGGTTGGCGCTGCCTGTTTGGATATACATCCTAATTATTGAGCTGTATTCAGTTGCTGGCAGAGCCATAACAAGGAACACAAACATGCACAATTAGATACAAATACAATTTTTTTTACAAAGTATTTTTACAGTCAAAACAACACAGATATGATGTTTTTTAGTGGGATTCGCCATGTCCGCCCCATTAACTTCAAAGAACTGGCACCAATGTCTGGCACAAATGCAACACTACGTCAGGATGACCTAATGACCCTTTCTTCTTTTATATATTCCTTGCACCGCAGGAAATAAAGTGGGACACATTTAGAATGTTTGTGTTAACAACTGTGAAATGGTCTATGGTTAGATAAATGTTTCAGTATTGCCCAACGTGGTTGACCAAATACTGACTGAGAAATATTGGATATTTGAGTAAAGTTTAGTCCTTAGACTCAATATTATTCTTAGATGTGACAATTTTTAGGGGGATGGAACTGCGTACCTGGACTCTTTTTTTAACATCCCAAATAAGGACCAGGCCTTTTCATTATGTGAATTTTTCATTACTTGGTCTTGAGGTGGACATCTTTGATGTAGTGTGTTATCTCTCTCAGTCATGAGTCCCCTTTGCATTAAGAATGGGTAGTCTCCAGCGATAGGCAGGCACTGTATTTGTGTGGGGTGATGCCGACAAGAGCAGACTGTGCCTGAGATGTCTGATATCTCCCTCTTGTACCTGGAACCACCAACCACTGCTCCAGCCTGTTGGCCTGCAGTTATCAGAACAGGAGGTTCCTAGGAACTATTTAACTATCAAGGAAGAGGTAAAATACTTTGTAGCAGAGCATTCATCAATAACATGATTGTTTGCTATATGGGTTGTATAATTTACTGAAGATTAAACTTCACAAGCTATAAACACGCTGTTCTCTTCCTCTATGGACACTAACTGACTGTTGTCTATGTGATCCCACTCAAAGGGAAGCTAATCTGCAGCTCAAAGATTAACATTAAGCATTGGTGGCATGCAGGTTAAAAATGTTTCTGGGCGAATGACATAATACAAGGGTAGTCAATATACGCCATTCTCATGGTAATATAATATAATGTCATACTTTACTGCATCTGAGTCTGTCAGCAGCACTATGTGACAAACTCATAGCGAGTTGACATGTGATGTGTTTTAAGAGGGGAGTTTTAACAGGGGAGTGGAGCTTCCAAAGAAAATCAATCGAGGACACACCGTATCTGTATATTTAATTTGTTATTCAAGGGGGTCATATCAAATCAATCAAAATCTAATATTCAGCATCCCAAACGCAAAAGAGAGGCCATTGGGTGAACGATTCAGAGATGTCGAGGTACTTCTCCCATATAGATCCGGCCTCTATTCTGGGAGGATTTGTGTAACGTGTAGATCATTTGTAAGGGTTGAAGATTCACAGTACTGTAAATCGGTGGCAGCCAGAGTTACAGACACATCGTTTTGATAGAACAGCATTATTTGTAAAAAAACACAAAAAATAGGTATTTGGCTTGTAAACTTACACTTGTGATTATAGAATTTGGCAAAAACATAATTAATTTATGATATACACCCCATCATAGCTAAATAATCCAATATATCCATAAAATCCATATAACATGTTCATAATATAATGTAACATATTTGTACAAAACAACGCTTATATACTTTTTATTTATTGATTTTATTGATCGCTTATATACTTTTAGTCACAGTTTCTGGTTAAGCTGTGCAAAAGGTAAAATGTGTTATCTAAATGAAATCAAGCAACCAGAAGCAAGGAGAAGCAAGGTTTAAAATGATTATATTGATGCTTATCTGGGTCACTTAAGAAAAATCAGTGACATTTTCCATCTTGAAAAGTGTTTTGATGTCACACTGTACAAAGTACAAAAGGATAAAGGGAATTTGTTATGTAACGTTTAATTACTCTCACTCTGCCTTTCCCTCTTGACTGGTCCATAAAGACTGGCTTTGACATCAGAGGGTTTAAAACATTCAGGTTCTACTCCAACAAATCATTTGTTGGCAAACATTAAGTATGACTCAAGTGTTACATTCTCAGTGAAAATGTGGTTTGCAATAGATATACTTCCACATCCTCACATGTGATTCAGAGTTGTGCTCGGGGATGTTGTATTTAGTTTTAGCAACACAATATTCTCTGTACCACAGCCCTGATGTGACACAATGCAAATGTAACAACAAAGTGTAAGCTAAACATCCTCTGAGAGGTCTTGGGGGTCTTCTTCTTCTTCTTGTGCTTTCTAACATGGGATGTAGTCAGTTTTTTGCTGCCTCCTTGTGGTCACATGAAGGCTTTGACTGTCTCAGCCTGATGCATCAATTTGTTTAGTTGGGTATTGCATTTGATGGTAATTGGACAACACTGCATTTAAAATATTACTTCAGTAAACGTGCAAAGGTGTTAGACAAAATGCTCACAACATATCAGAAGCAAATTATTCAGAATGGTACCTTTCAGAGTGTTGGATCCATTTACATTATTTGTATATTATTAATTTGACTTAAAAGCATTTCAATGCAGCGTATTTGTCGAAGTTTGTGGAAGTGGAGCTTATGTCAACTACTCACTGTTGGCAGTGTAATGAAAAACATTTTTAAAGCTCCTCATGTGTTTTGTATGCAAAATCAAAATATGTACGGTAGCTAGTAACTTTAGCTGTCAGATAAAAGTACAATATTTCTGTACTACAAGCTCCTCAAAATTCTACTTACAGTAAGTGAGTAAATCTAGTTAGTTACTCTCCATCACTGTCACACACAAATAAGAATAATTGCGGTTGCTTCAGACAGTTCAGTGTTGCCTGGACACCACTGATTAGCTTCCTGCCCTGTAGTGGGGAAAGGAGTCACACTATGATGTAAGGCTCTATAGAAGGCCAGAGGCTTGATGAAATGCTTTTATTGCACTATATGCATCTTCCCAACTCTCAGAAACCCAAATCCTCATCTGCATCCTCATCTACATCTGCATCTGCATCTCCATCATCATCTGCATGTTCAGCATGATGCGTTTGCTCATGGTTAGATGACCAATACAGAACTCTGCATTAGAAAAGAGAAAATGTGGAAATCAGTATATGATACCAACTACTATCTGCCTTCGTCGGGTGCATCTTGACTTCACAGGTAAGGTATTTATGAGTGTATTTGCTGTTTGTGTCTCATATTGTAGAAGTAAAAGATGCATTTTACCCCAGGGAGAGGAACAGCAGCAGAAGCAAAGCAGTTAAACAGGCGGTGAGAAGCAGCGGCGAGGGGAGGAGGAGGAGGGAGCGGGCCGAACCACCAGGCGCAGGGAGTAACCGCCCTCCTGGGAGCAGAGACAGGTCGAATATCTCCTGCAGCTCTGTGTGGCCTGCCACAACCTGGGGGGTCACTTAAACCGAGCGGGGCAGAATACAGGGGAGCATTTCAACTCACGTTGAGGTCAAAACACAACTAGTAATGGTGAAGGAATAGGGAGAGGGATCAAATAAAAAGTTTATTGAGTAAAAAATTATTTATTTGTAATAATGGCTGATTACATTTGAGTACAAATCTACGTGAGATATTTGTTTTTATACTTTGTAATTCATTTGAAACATTAATGATGTCATTGAGAAGAAGAAAACTAAAAGAAAACAAAAGTCTGTCCTTAGTGCGGTGAAGCCCAGTAATAATTTACATTAAGACTTAGGACATACAGGGAAGATACATATGTACTTATACAGTACATACATACTTATCCACATATGCAAAGCTGTAGGCTTATGCATATCCATATATGTATATACATATATGTATATGTGTATATATATATATATATATATATATATATATATATATATATATATATATATATACATACTCATTTACATGCATCTGTACAATGCATTTAATTGACTGTCAATATTTATTTGGGTTTTATTTCTTCAATTTTTCGAATTAACTTTCAAATCCCTGTCCCCCCCAAAGCTATTCTCAGTATTCTGACCTTATTTATGCTGCATTTGTATCTTCTAAGCATATTCTCTCCTGAAGTTTGAAGGAGTTGTTTTGTCCTCCCGTCAATCAGTAATCATCACAGTTTCTAATTCTTTCTCCTAAAAGTGGTGTATCTTGTTACCTCTGAGATAGTAGTAAAGCCTGACAATGGAGCGCTGGCTTGAGTAGATCTCACACTGGTAGGTGCCCTGATGCTGCAAGCTGGTTGAAGGGATGGAGTAGAGCCTGTCCAACCCCACAGTCACTTCTTTAAACTGATCCACCTGCTGGGTTTTCCCCTGTCCATGCATAACATTTTTACAAATACTGATCATTTATTATCTGCACAGATACAAAGACCGATTTTATATGCGTACGGTAATACTTTTGAGTAATGATAGTATTCACTTTCATGCCAGAAGTTAGATGAGAAGATTGATACCACTCTTGTAAGTGTAGTTATGAATCCCAATGCATTTCTTCACACCGCCCTGCTTAGGCAGAGTCGATTGGTTAAAGTTAGGCCTGGACCGTTAAAGTTAATGTATGGATAGCCCATTGGTCAGAGCACATAAAGCTACAACCAGCCGACAGTTAGCTTCACGTAAAATAAGGGAAAAAGCTGGTGTGACTTCTGAAGCTCACTCATTAACATGTTATATCTGGTTTGTTCACACTGCACAAAAAAACAAGTTTAAATGTACAACTTGTGGTTTAATAGGGCCCTTCACCACTGCTACTGCTAAACTAACAATCAGCCCTGATCGCAAAGGTTAGTTGTTGTGTAAATTGGCCAAATGTTGTAGGACACAGGTCTTCCGTGGACCAAGGCTCCGCCCACTGATTTGATGTGCATGGGAATGAGAAAGAGAACAACACAAGTTTGTGCGCATTTGGCAAAGTCCGAGGGATTCTCCTCCCTCAACAGCAATATGGGAAATGCAATGTTGACCTACTGCATTAATCTCTCTCGTGCTCTATCCAGTATCAGAACACAGGTACAGCATCAGGTGAAAACCTGAGCGCAACCACACAGGCACCTACTGTTCCGTAGGCGGTCCAACGTTGACTCAAAACAACAACAAAATGACACATCTGTTGCATAGGTTAACCTACTCCAGTGGTTCCCAAAGTGGGGGTCGCGACCCCTAGGGGGGGCGCGGTGGTACTACAGGGGGGTCGCGGCTTCATCACCAACCCACACACACAGACGCACACATACACCGGTAAAACAATATAAAATAACCGACGTGACATGCACTGTGTTCCAACCACGCCACCAGAGCGGCTCATGTCACAGACCGACTGTGGCAAAACCAGCGAGAGCGAGAGAGAGACACACAGCGACACAGAGCGAGAAAGATACGGAGCGACAGAGAAAGATAAAGATAAGAGAAGGAAGTATGTACAAAGATGGACAGATTTGTGACTGGTCTAAAGCGCAAATCCGATGGAACTTCTGTTACAGCCGCAACAGGCGACGCGACCACCTCGACAACGCCTCAAACTAAGGTAAAGTCAAGGAAATATAGCCTCTGGGCTTCACAAGCACTATTGTCGGTCAGGATGAGAGACCCCAGTGGGTTTTGTCTTAAAATACTGGCGGCAGAGAGCATGAAGCCCACTAAATTAAAAAGACACCTGAAAACCCACCACCCCGAACATATTAACAAGCACCTTGAGTTTTCTATTTTTTTTCTCAGTTAAACAAACTGAAGAATAAACTGTGAAGTGATATGTACTTATTTTAGAAAGAAATACAAATATTTTATCCAATGTTCCTATATCATCAAAGGGGGTCTTGACAGAAATAGTTTGGGAACCACTGACCTACTCAATGACGACAGCCAACGACGGGACAATCACACCCAGAATAACCTTCTCACGGACAACCTTCTCAATGACGACAGCCAACGATGGAACAATCACACCCAGAATAACCTTCTCACAGACAACCTTCTCACGGACACCTTCTCAATGACGACAGCCAACGATGGAACAGTCACACCCAGGATAATCTTCTCACTGACAATAGCCAACAATGGAACAATCACACCCTTGACATCTATTTTCGAAAGCTAGGATTATGTGGAGGAGGAACAATGGATTGTTTATTATTTTTAACCTGCATAGCAGCCATTCCAATTTTGTTAGGTGTACCACCTGACGGAGACCTATCCATTATATAATTTGCATATGTGACAGACTCATAACATCTCCTGCCTCTACACGAAAGCAACGTGACCTGTTTGTAGACACTCAATGGAAGCCATGGTGGTGGGAAGAGGACAAACTTAGCTACCATCCAGAACATAATTCTTGGTGGGCTTTCTTAAATGTACTATCCATCTATTGTTTTATTAGTCGGCATTTGCCTCCTCTAGTGACTTTTGAAGAGATATTCGGCTTCCTCTGAAGCCTCTTGTTCACACGAGTTGGCCATGGTGTTGTTTTCCATGGTGTTATTTTCCAGACGTGCCGGTAGCACATGCATACACTCACTAACTTTGCTGCACTCGAAAAGAACTTCACGGGTGATGTGTTAGTGATTCCCATCCCAGATATTTCTCACACATTTGGTCCGTCAGATTCTGCAGGGGTTTCATTCAATAAGTGGCTAAGTGATAAACTAGGACCGTGGGGAGATATGTTAGTTTCAAATTCTGGTCCTTGTTTTACTGGCTTTTGGGGTAATATTTGGGGTATGATTGTAAATATGCACGTGTACGTTGACGTACATGAAAGCGCTAATGTAAAGATGAAGTTGGACCCTATCTTAATTTAGAACTACATGATTGTGATTGGCATTCCCTGAATTGGATACTCCCCCCCCCCCCCCCCCCCCCTCTCCCCCATCTGCATCGCAATGTCATATGCGTAAAGACTAAATTCCCGCACATGCTTGCATTTTAATTAGTATACTGTGGCAGTAGTTTTACTTTGTCATATATATTTTTTACAACACAACTTCAATCTAGGTCAATTGTTGTGTTCGAATTGAGAAACATTTCCAGCTATGACAGAGTCGGGCTTCATGCTCAGCTAGACTCATTGTCTCTGGCCCCAGCCTCATATTTAACAGTCAAACATTGAGTGTGGTATCAATGTTCTCATTTAACTCTTGGGAGAAAAGCCAAAATGTTGATCTAACCGTTGAAAGGTAAAGCAGTGAATGGTTCTCCATATGCAAAGCATACCTCTTCTGCAACCTCCCAGATCACCTCGATGTCGTCTGGTAAGTTCAAATGGCACTTCGCACCACATTTGGCTCCTGCTGTTCTCTGTTGCGTTTCATTTCTTTAACTGGACACACACACACACACACACACACACACACACACACACACACACACACACACACACACACACACACACACACACACACACACACACAGAGTGAGAGAAAGAGATAACATTCATGGGGGGCAGCTCTTGCAGTCGGAGCCTTCTTAATGATAATACTTAAACCCAGTCTCTGAGGAATGGAGTAAAAGAGATGATATGCTAAACAGTGGGTGCGCTGTACAGGGTTGATATGAATACCATCGTGTGTGGGAGTCAACAGTCACCTTGCATAAAGAAGCCAAGGACTTAAAGAGTACCTTGGGTGCTCCGTGCAAAATATATAATGTGTGGAAGTAAAACCTTGCCGTGTTCTCTTTTTCAAATTCCAACTTTCTGTTAAGAGCATTTCAAGGATCAAGAGTGGATGCTTATGAGGGTGAGAATATAGTTACATAAGGATGTGTCAAATCTGGATTAGAACACATTTTCCTATTTAGAAATTGTGATGTAACCGTGTCACTAACCCAATGTGTTGGATTATTAGTACTCACCTGGACAGTCGAGAGGGAATTCACAGGAGTCATACTGGCAGGTAATACAGTTGTATACTGCACCTGCACTCTGAAAACCTGATGGGTGTGTGAAACTAACACTGATACAATATTGTTATTGTTATATGATGGAAATTAATGTTACTGGAGAGATACAAACAAAGACACTAACCACAAGGAGGGAAGCATCCAGAGACTGTGGAACCACAAGGAGATAGTTAACTTGGATTACTAAATTATATTACGATCAGATGAATTGATTCAGTGCCAAGATCCAGAGGTATGAGTCAATTCAACCTGACTGCTTCCTTTATCCTCCACAGTATTTGAAAGGGTGTAATAACATAACTATCTTATTACAGTGAGTACAGAGATCTGAGGGAGCTGTAATGACCTAATATGGGCCTTACCATAGATGAAAAGATAAAAGAAAAGGGGAAAAGACCATGTCTCACCTCTAGGCAGTTTGGAGGCAGCTGCAATGAAATTGTCTGCGGCTGTCTGCAATCTTTCCTCATACACTGTGTCTGATGGATGGAGAGTATATGAGGAGGAGGAGGAGGAGGAGGAGGAGGAAGACTGAAATATGTGTCTCAACACACAGTGGTGTGGGCATCATTTTGAAATCTCCCATGTCTAATTCCTCTCTGTTTCTGACCAATTCTGATGCTCTAAAGACTCATTACATTGTGCAGTTATGTGTCTACCAGAGCAGGTGTTCAGCTACCATTATTCAGCTTTTCGTGGAACTCTTGCACCATGGGCAGGATCTCTGCATCCAGAAGTTCTCTCAGTTGTTTGTCATAACCTCCACCTGGAAGAGGGACACAAATATTACTGCGAACATAGTGTTTTAGTTTTTTTGCCTTAAAGAAAGATTGTAAAACATTCTAAGAAAATATATCAAAAAGATAATTTTCCGCACCCACTCTTCCAGCCTCAATTACTCTCTGATGGTTGTTGAATATGCGGTCCAGCATCCTGAAGCAGGCGTCAACATTTCTAACATTGTGTTCAGTCAAAATGTGACCCCAACACAGGCGAAGACTGTCAGGAACATCAACAAAGCACTGAAAGCAGCTCAGAGAGGTCCCGAACAGCAAGCACACACACACGAGACACAAAGCAGATGTGCACATTTTGCAGCATGAGCAACAAACTCACACAAAAGGTTTCTGTATGAATTGTTTTGATTCAAATCCTGAATAACAACAATCCTCGTGACCACACCAGAGAGATGTGTATTATTCAGAGCTTTAAAAATCAAAGCTTTGAATATGAATTCTAGGTATATATCCCACATGAAATTTAACATAAGATCTTAAAAATGTCCTGCTCATGTTCTTTTAACATCATTGGGATGGAAAGGAGAGTATCACGGACTCTCCTCTGTACTTCCCTCCATTCTATTGTCTCCTCCGATTTCCTGCTGCCTCAATGCACCAGTTTTACTGCAGAGCACAGAGATGGAGCGAGCCAAGGTGGGAGGCGGCGATGTCGGGGAGAGGGGCAGATGAAGAGGGAGTTAAATGCTTATGTAGTAGAGGGGTTAAGTGGAAAGCAGGTTGGTCAGAAAACTCAAGACAAATACACAAAGAGTAAAAGTCTAACTGGTGGTGCGGGGATGGGGAGACGGAGAGTCAAAGAAAAATAGGAACAAAAGGATCATCATTAGAATAATGATGATAGACGTTTTGAGAAGTAGTGGTGAAATAATGTTCGAGAAAAAAGGAAAAATTAAGAGAGGAGGAACTAAGAGGAGGGTGCAAGAGGCAGGAGAGGACATATAGGTGACAGACAGAGGCAGAGGAGGAGGAAGAGGGAACGGGACTACAAATCAAGTCGACTGCCTCATCACATCCTGTATCCCCCACTCGGTCTCCCATCCTCCTTATCCCCCCCACCCCTTCTCCTCCCCGGTCCCTCTCGCCCCATGTATCTCCATGGCAACCAGACAGGGTGCCTAATACATGAACTTAATATATTTCCAGTGGCAGGGTGAGCTGGGTACTAATGCATTCATCCGTCTCCACACAGACAAGACAATCAATATTAGGCAAGTCTGCTCCAGGACTGCTAAAGTCAGACGGTCGGACGGACGTGGAAAATCCCCAAATACGTGTCTCTGGTGTGTTTGATTACATTTTACAATGTGTTACTTCACTTTGACTAAGAAATCTTACATACATACAATTTTTACAAATTCAAGTTGTACATAAGAAATTAAATACTGGTGCTTCATGTAAAAATCCAGTCTTTTGGCTCAGCGTAGCAAAGGTGCATAAATTGGAGAAAAATGTAAAGCATACTGAGATTGCAAATTTAACACCTGTTTTTTTTCTGTTTTTGGGTATCGGACAGAAAGAAGTATAACAAAAATGAAATAAATGACTACAACCTTTTTTTTGGCATATTTTATTAACATACTAAGGTAGAAGACACAGCACTTTTCCAGTACAAAGCACATAGTACAAAACATGCACATAATGTACACATAACCGATTTCTGAAAAGTGACGTAACTGACGGGGTCACAACCCTCGGCTGTCTTCCCATCAGCCCCCATTGAGGGCTATAACACAAAGCCAGCCAATAGGGTTGGCCCCCTGAGTGTCTGTGCTGCAGGAGAAGGGAGGTTCTTCATCATCATGAGAGGTAAACTTATTCTGAAAACCGTCAACATACTGAAGGAAAAAAAAGCCTTTTTTTGTAGGATGTTGAAACTGAATGCAGCCCTGTTCCCGAGGACCTCACCTGTGACCTGCTTTGACCTCACAGGTTAAGGGTCTCAGGGACAGAGGGGCATACTGAGAAATTAAAACACACAGGGAGGCTTTAAATATGTGTTCAAAGCACAAAAAAGCAACGCGGGGATGAAACGTATTTAAAGAAAGAACCGCAGAGTGGCTGCATCGAGAACAAGGACATGACCTCATCTGACATTTGGATTCTGCGGCACCGAACTGGTCGCTTGCTGCAGATCACAAGCAAAAACTAATCAGATCAATTAAAAACATAATCGTCACATTTTGTCTGCATTTCAGCCACACTAATCATTTGCCTTGCAGTGCAAAGTAACATTGCTCACAGCCAGGCTCAAATAATCTCAGCAATGCAGCAGTTGAGACAATTAATTTAGGAGAAGGAATTCATTTTAAACTGTTTATATATCATGGGCATTTTTTAACATGATTTATTGAGCCTGCACTGACAAATTAGTATTTTCTGAGCTCAGTGAACTGAGAGGGCTTTAACAATACCCTCAAAGCCTATGTAAGAAACATTAGCAGCAGAATTATAGTCTAGAAACTAACTTAAATGTCAAAGAAAAGGACATTTATCTTAAATTCTTACTCATTGCCCCGAACCCTTTCCTCTATGTAAGACACATAAATAGCAGACTATTTGCCTAAAACATAACTTATGCATAACAACTCATATTATTCTTTACTTCATGATAATTGCTGAGGTTTAATCCTCCGCAACGCCCTAAATTAATCTAAATTAAGTTTTGTAATTTACAGTCCAAATGTCATACCTATTATTACTTTGTCTTAATATGTTTTATTATTCCAATATTAAGAGCAAGACAGGATCTTTCTTCTGACTTCCAGTTAAGATGAAACGAGAGCAGCACAGGTGGGCACATGAGACGTGAATCCACCTGTAAATGAAATAAAAGGATGACACTTTAGGAAAACATTCATCAAACATGTAAACCTTCTGTACCTTTTGGTGACGAAAGAAAGAAACTTGAACAGCTAGAAATATCAGAAGTCAACGCCCACCTACTGGTAGACAAGACAGCATGACACATGTTGTCTGAATATGTTCATGTTTTTCTGGAAAAGGGAAAGTTGCACATTTTGTGACATGTTTGTCATGTTTTCATCACGTAAAACACCTTCCTGGTGAATAAAGTGCACCTTATTGGTGCCAGCGCCATATTCTGCATCAAAATGAACTGCATTAATGCCCATTATGTATTACTACAGTTTACACTTGTGAGCTACAGGCCTCAAGATTTTGGAATACGGAGGTGTGGTTTTCAGATCTGTTAATACAGCACACATGTCATAACTTCACTAGAAATTAATTGTGGATTTTTTCTGCACAAGAGATTGCTTTCAGGTGTGTTTAAAATACCGTCATTCATGTCAGTATCAATAAAACAAAAACATAATTATTTATGCCAAATCACATAGCCACAGTGAAATAAAATGACGCCCTACCTTATCTCTTCCCCTCCTTTCCTCCTCGCTACATTGCCATCTTTGTCATTAAGATACATAATCAAACATGTCAAGTCCAACACTGGCCAACTCAAACGTTCCAGTTCCATATAAACTGGTGTAGTGTAATTAGTGTCTAGTGTACTTGTCTTAGTGTCCAAATGTTTGTATGTTTTCACAACATCCAATTGTCCTGTTTTTATTTTTATTGGTATATTGCACCAAGAAAAATATAGAAAAAAATATATGGTAATTTCTATTTGAACACATTTGTGATACCTTACCAGCCATGACATTAAATTCCTCGACAGCTACTCCTCTGCCAGATAGATGTATGAAAGGTAATTATAATGGGTGCATTTCAGACATACTTCTTTTTATCTGAGATTTACAAATAAGGTTTTTAAATAAAAGTGAGAATTAAAACCAGATGCGATTTAAACATGAAACGTAAAATATGACCAATCGACAACATGCAGCCTGGACACAAGTGAAAGGCTTTTCAGTGAGTGCAAACACATTGATATTCATAGTACAAATATGTTCAGTTAGAAGAGTGCACCACACGCATGCACATACATCAAAACATGACTGTCAAGGGAAAGGAGATGAAAAAAGTGTCAGACAAAAATGCATGTCAGCTCTGAATAAAAAATAAACTGCCTTAAAATCCTTAATCTGCATTTATCTCTTGGGTAAAAAATGTAAAAGATGAAAATAAAGAAGAAAAGTAAATCACCTTATAGTCTGCCTCTTCTTTTCTGTTGCCAGTCAGAGGGAGTCTGTGTTTCCTCTCTCTTTCTCTGATGGGTCTATGCTGGGGCCAGACAGAGAGCCCAGCGGCAGGTAGGTTACAGACAATAGTATTGATTCCATTTTCCTGCTCTCTACCTGCCTGACGAACACCAACATCTAAACAGCTGCTCATCTTTTGTCTCTGCAGGGCTGCATCACCAACGCTCAGAGCTGCAAACAAGAGGAAAATAAAAAGCAGAGTAAAAAGCGTGCTTCAAATCACTACCAAACCTCCCAGTGCACATGCTATTCAACACTTACAGACGACACACACACAAACACACACAACACGCGCACACGCGCACACACACACAGACAGACTCTCATTTACCCTCCGTGCTGGCATTCTTGATCTTGTCCGTCTCTTGCATTCATTGTACCTCAAAGTCTCATCTCTTCCTTCCTCTCTCCCTCTTTTTACACTCCTTAGTCGTCATCCTTCCATCTCCCCCCTTTCCTCTCACGTTTTCAAGCCTCACGTCCTCTACTAAGCCCAGTCCCCCCACCCCCCAATACAGACACACACACACACACACACACACACACACACACACACACACACGCACGCCAGTCTGTGAGCTGTGTGTGTGTGTGTGTGTGTGTGTGTGAGTGATGGAAAGAGAGAGTGAATAAGAATGCAGAGAGTGCATGCATGTGTTTGTATGTGTGTCTACGGAAAAGAGGAACAGTGTGTGTGTGTGTGTGTGTGAGAGAGAGGGAGACGATGGGGGGAGGGAGGTCGGGTGGCAGAGAGGCAAGCAGAAAGTGGGGATGGAGGGGGAGGGTCAGAATCTCTAATAGAATGAGAATAGAGAGAAAATATGAAGCCCAGGAGCCTCGTGAACCTGGGAGGCTGACATTACTGCCTCCTCCTATGTGTACAAGCAATCATACCATCATCAAATTGATTACAGGATTTATGGTGTTGATCCAACACAACTGTAAATTGCAGCGGGAGTGACATCAAACGCATTAAATAAACCCATCGTGGAAAGCTTTGCCAATTACAAGGATGCGTCTTCATAATACAGCTTAACTTCAGAGGTGGACAATATGCAGTTTGCGGTTCGGTACATTCAAACTGGTACAAATGTTTAAACGCAATGAAACACTGAGAAAGACACCCACTTCGTGATGCATGCATAACAAAGAAATTGCATATTTAATGTCATATTTTCTGTCAGCTGCTCAGTCAGTTCATGCGTAAAAGGTAGTTTTGATTTTAATATTTGTGCTACTCTCCGAGAAGACAGAGAGTTAAAGTTGTGTTTGTTGGATAACTGAATAATTTGGTCCCGAGAGGGATTCAGAAATGAAAGTAAATCTAATTTAGACCCAGGGATTGGCTGTCTGTTCAGCGAGATGGAGCATAAACACTACACTTGATATGTAAGCATCTTTAATGGCCCTTAAGTGTTCAGAGAAAATACTTACTTTTTGGCCTTAACGACTGAGACTTGTCATAACACCTTTCTGATGGATTACTGGTAAACACCCTCACTAACAAAAATGAGGGTATTAAATGGAGAAAAAGGACAAGTAAGCACATCGATCGCTCGTGGCATGTAGTAAGAATTAAAAAACCCTCTCACTGATAAGCAAGAACTGACAAACTGCATATGATGGGAATCGATTGAGACAAACTCGTCCTTCACCTTTTTTTCTAAAGGCTTTCAGATGAGGCTTCGGTTTCATAAATATGCACGACGAGCATCTGACCTTTCAGGAATGTAGGTTAGAATGAAAACACTGCACTATACATTCATAATACCAAATGAATATTCATGATGAACTCACATTGCCTATAGACTAGGCTGTGTCAAAATATCAGCGGGTATTCGAGACACAGTAAAGCTGAATGTATTTCCCGCTTTGATCCTGTTATTATGTATTATACTACAGGACTCTTCACATCCTCCGGAGCCCCAAACACACTGGAATGCCATGCGACCTGAATTTCATAGCAACAACATGCTGATGACGTTAGCAGTATCTATGATGTGTGCTGCAGGTTCTGCAACATCCCTTTGCACCCAATATGAGCTCCTGTGCGTCTGATCCTGCATTATCGTCACCAAGACCATTCCTGTACGTTAGGAAAACTTTTGACTCCGGTGGTGAATAGATTATGGCGTGCAGGAGTCTCTCTCCTCCGACTGTCTCTTGCCACATCGCTAAACTGCAGCACGGTTTTTTGAGACGTCGACCATCTGGACGCCAATTTGACTTAAAAACCTCGAAAGGGAAGCTCTCTCTGGTATACTAATGTATAGTGGTCTAAGAATAATTTACCAGATAATATACCAGGTTCTAAGAATATTATAACAATAATAACTGATATGCGATATAAGAATGTGCCCCAACCTGAGAATGCAGAATGTTGAATACAGGTGTGTGCGTGTGTGTGTGTGTGTATGGGCAGGTGTGCCTGCGGCTGCACTCTGCAGTGCCACTGAGAGACAAAGCACTGGGAGTGCTTCACAGAGATGACATCATCAGTCTGTAATGGTGTCTGCCGAGTCCTTTTTAGGATGATCAAGAAAAGGGAGACGGCAAGATTTTCGGCCGCACACTCCTCATCACACCGGTTTATATGAAAGTATGTAATTGCGCAAACAATAAGGTATTAAAAGGAAGTCATGGATGCTTAATATCGGGAGAGGCTGTGGCCTTTTGCACGCGATTCCAAACTTGAAAGACAATTGGAAGAATATTTGCACGTTTGAGATTATGTTTGTATAACAATCTGCTCCCACATATGCACAGTTTGCAGCATCTGCCAAGCTGTAAAAGGAGTCAAGTATTATCGCTCACATGTACAGCCCATCTTTACTACACTGGTGTATGAGAGAGCGAGAGACAGGGAGGATGAGGCAGGGCAGGCAGCTCTTCCTCCCATGTACACTATCCTTGCTCCACGCACCTTACAACTCTCAGACGTTCAGCTGTCTCTTCTGGCAGGAGAGCAGCGTTGTGCGGTGGATGATAAAGAACGCTTCGACTGCCGAATCAGCACAATTCTGATATATGACCCCATCCTCCCCCTTTTCTATGAGGGGAGGAGAGCCGGCTATAACGCACTGCAGATGGCTGCTGTCTCAAGCACCAGTCTGACAAACAGAGGGGAAGGGAGGCGTGGGAGGAGAAGGGTATTGAAACTGGAAAAAATGTGTGCGATTGCGTTTGCTGGCATGCATGTAGAGAAATGCACAAAGTGGTAACATGGAAGTACAGTAGTAGTAGCTTGTGTGTAAAAGTACAACTTCAGCCTCATCTACTTGTTATAACATATGCTGGAAATAGCCTTATACGTAACAATGTACAGTCAAGCACAGGGAATTCATCATCACCATTACAAAGCAGTGATTTATGTGTGACTCATGTCATCTATATGTTTTATGTTGTGTTGTTGTTGTGATTCATTCAGGGATGAATCACAACACAACATGAAATATATAAATACATATAATGAGTGCAGGTTGAGTTGTCTAATTTTTTTTAAATAAGTTGCCTGTCTGCTATATGCAGAGGAAAACATTCTAAATTGGGGCTTTATTTTCAGTAATTGTGTGACTAATTTTGCATCATTTCAGTGACAGATTCGTTTTATAGGTTATAGATATATATATACGTATATATATATATATATATATATATATATATATATATATATATATATATACACACATATATATACGTATATATATATATATAGAGAACCTAAAAAACGTCCTCTCTTAAAAGCTGCAGAATGAACTACTGAATGGCCGTCACACAGCAGCACACTTACCAAACATGTCCAGTTTGCAACAGGTATTTCACACAAAATGACAAACAGGCCCATGGGGAAGTTAGAAAGACTTCCTCCAGGACTTTGCACAAACAGGAGAGGGTCTGATTAGACTTTCAGAGGATCGACATTGTTGCAGTTGAAAAGAACGATTAAAGTCATTAACCACTAGGAGATCCTCTCACGCAGTAACAACATACTTACCTCTCTGCTGGTGGTACATTAGACGTGGCAAGGAGTGACTCCGCAGGGAAAGCTAGAAGGTTGTAGAGTTATCTCCATGCTGTTTATAATGCGAAACCATACAACCAACTACCTCACACTGCAGAGCACAGGACTGTCGAGCTGATCTCCAGACAATATCTTCCCCAGCAGGGACGAAGGTGTGTGTGTACATACTCTACGTCAGGCTCCTGTCTACCATTCAATTGATTCTCTATATTGATTACCCTAACTTATTTTCTGTGTGAGCAATACATTTAAATCCCTAATGCCCTCCCTAATTCATGTAGTCAGTGGTGTGTGTCTATGTGTGTGTGTGTGTGTGTGCGTGCGTGTGTGTGTGTGTGTAGTTATGGTAGACATATTGGACCTTTTTGTTTTCATTATTTAGGTGAAAAAGAGCTGTTTAACTGACGTTGCCTTAAGAGATGCAAATGATGGAAATGAAAAGTGAAGCAGCTACAACATGGCATTTATATTTACATTTAAGTTACTTATTTTTACAAGAAACATAGACAATATGGCACCCTTAACAATTCATTGTGAGGCTCTTCCTATTGTGAAAAATACATGATTTTCTGATTTGAATACCCAGGAAATGGGGAGCAAGGCTGCACTCATGTCTGGGTTGAGAGGACCTAATCTGAGGGCCAACAGGTGGAGTACTACAAACGCTTCATTTCATATGTTCATTCATAGTATTTCCATCTATTTCTTAGGAGTTGTTGCCCTCTACTGGAGACTATGCAAACTCCCTCTCACTTCTCTATTCTACTTCCCGTCCGTGCTCTGTTCTGTCCTAGCATTGTTATATAAAGGATGTTGCAAGTGCACAATATTTAATCACCTAACATCCTGGAGACACTTGAACTATTATTCTCACGCTTTACGAAGCCATAGTCTTCATGTCTTCGCACGTACATGCTAATTACATTCACACAATGCTGTCTCATTCTAGTTAAAAGCTGACAGGTTAAATGCCATCTGTCATAAGATCAACATCCAGTCTGCCGTACGCTGTGACATCTAACTCTGTTGTTCTCTTGTGACAATACTACATTCCAACAGCTATAAGCCAGGAGTTACTTTACTCTGGGCCCAGAGCCACGTAACTGTACAAAGGTGATATGCTATGTAAATGTATTTAAAGATTTCAACTGAACCTCAACAAAACAGAAATATATAAAAAATGCTATCAACACAAAGATGATTTGAGTATTGCAAATATGTTACAAAAAATAAAGAATGAAGCTAAAACATCTCCAGAGTCTGCAACAGTGACTAAAGAGCTCTGCGGTCTTAAAGCCCTTTAGCCAATTGGGCAATGTGCTGGTGTAACTGTAAAAATGTTGCCAGGTGAATTTGTTTCCCATTTCCTCCCCTTTTTTTCTTTGGTATGCGTTTAGAGACCTAATCCTCCTCCATCTGCTGCTCCCAGTCGCTTTTACACTCCTGGCCCAAAGTCCCCCCCTCACTCCTCCTCCTCCTCCTCCTCCTCCTCCTCCTCCTCCTCACTCAACCTTTTCTATGCTTCCGCCCTCATGGGTCCTGATTTCCCGCCTCTTACTCTTTTAACCACCCTGTCTTCATACCCCCTCCTGCCTCCTTTATCCACACATACCCAAAGACTCCTCTAAGTTAAAGCCAGAGTCTGCAATATTTTCACATTCAAATCACGCAGAAATGCAGTGTAATTGTGCCAGTGTCAGCTATCCCTCTCTCCCTCCCACTCACTCCTCCCTTCAGCAGGCCTGTCTGAGTGTCTATACAGTGGAGGACTACTCCGCCAAGACAAACTCGCTTCCTCTCATACTTCATCATCCACATACAGTGACACACACATTGGGATCCCACTTAATGGTTACAGACCTTCATATAAACAATTCACAGATTCACGAGTCAGCACAACACAACGTTCTCCCCTTCAATGCTTTAATACTATATGCTGTAAAATGAACATGAGGCAACTCAGAGAAAAGATAGAAAACACTTCTCAAGGCTAAAGTACCAGCTAATTTGAAATGTGTGTCAAAGCTGCCAAGTTTCTATATCAGATATCTGCCTTTCATTGGAATAAAACATCTCTGAATGAGGGGAGCATCACTTTTATGTTGCACGTTTGTAATTTTAGAGTATAACACTTTGATCTGCTGAAAAATGCACATGATTTCCCAGGTGAGAGCAACGCTCTATCCAACACTAATCTGCTTTGGTTGACACCAGCTTCACATAACAAGATGGCAAATTGAATGTTGCCATGGAAACATTTTGCCTGGCAACTCCAACAGCCTGGCAACTAGCCAAACTGTTGCTATGGCACAGCTGTCAATCTACGTTTGCTGGGATTGGTGTGCGTCTGGCTTTTCTTAGGACCGCCCTATCAAAGTTTCCAATGAAATGCACGATGGAGGAATTTTTTCTAAGGTTTTGAGGCGGTTGAGTTTGGCATTGGTGGCTGTTTGAATTGGCTATCTTAAGTATCTTTTAAGGTATGTGTGTGTGTGTGATGGTGTGTGATGGTGTGTGTGTGTGTGTGTGTGTGTGTGATGGTGGTATCTAGCAAGAACAAACGGGATGTCCTATAATTATTCCAAATAAAGCAGCCCAGAAGCAATGACATCCTACCGTAGAATGTTATGTGTTTTACTTTGAATTTTTGTATACAATCTTATTTTATAAATCACAGTGGCTTGCTATTTATTTTATATTTAACTGACTGTGTACAAGCATTACTGACTTTCAGATAACCATGATTACATAATTTTGTATACCTTCTCAGATACTTTCTTGCCAAAATCATTCAAGGACAAATGATCCATTTAAGATAAAAGGCCTAAAGCTTCTAAAAGTTATCCTAATCCTGTAGGCACGGGGGCTTAAATGAGTCACCACATATGTATGTGTGTTTGCAAGCCTGGTCCTTGGCTTACAACCTTTCAAAAAATCATTTGAGATACAGAGATAATGAGTAGTGGGTAAGCACACTGAGCCTCCTTTGTCTCTTTTTGTAACAGACTTTACTACTTTACCTTCCACTCCAACATTAAAAGTCAATATTTTTATAAACACAGGCAGAAGAGCACTTTCTTTGAAGACTAAAAGGAACTATGTGTCAAAGTTGAGCTTTCTCAAACAGCTTATAATATCAAAACATGTCAATTTTCTAGAAGAGATTATTTTCCTTTCCTGAAACTGCAGCATGAATACATAACGTGTGCAAATAAAAATATAACTGTTGGGAACTTGTACTGTGTTCAGACTGTCAGTGCAGATTTAGTTTTAGTGAATTTTTCCCCTCATGAAATTCTGACATCATTGATATATCTCTCAATGTAGAATATGTGTGTGTGTGTGTGTGTTAAAGAAAGGGAAAATAAAAATATTGTTGCAAAACATGATGTTAAAATATTTAAACTCACATTATGTAATGTATAAAACAGAGGGTGCTTGTGTTTGTGCATTGACATGTGACATTAACAGGTTTGTGTGTGTGTAGGCACACATGTATGTGACAAGTAGATCCATTCAAAGCCACATTGAATTATTTTCTAAGCCAGTGGTTCTCAAACTGTGGGCCGCGCCCCTCTAGTGGGGCGCAGTGGTATTACAGGTGGAGCGCGCAGGGTGGGTGGGGGGTGGGGGGGGGGGGGGGGGGGGATTTATTGAGAAGTACACAGACATAAAACTAAGTCATTAATAAATACATGGCGAAATGCCTGTACCTTCGTGTAAATGTTTACGTTACGGCGTTAACAGGTGCGTGACGGCCACGATTCTTGGCACGTCCTACCTCAGTGAGATTGTTTTGTTTAGTTATTCACAGGTTGCACTTTAGTGTTATATATTCAGTGCAAAATAGGTTAATTGCAGCCACAATAAGCTATGTTTTGCCAAATATTAGTTCTTTTTTGCACAGATATCGACTTTGTTTGCTAGATTTTGTAGATTCATGAAGAACATATGGATAGATTTATGGAGGCTTAGTGAACAGATAAGTGGATATGTAAATTGTTAAATAGATGTAGAAGTGAAATGCATAACATAGATACAGTATATTGTTACCTTGAGATCACTGCCTTGCAGAGTGTGGCAGATGTTCCTCAGACATGAAGCAGAGGCCAACTGAAACACACACACAGAAAACACACACAAATAGGTTAGAAGGAGACAAGCTGGCCTCGTGAAATGAAAGACCAAGAGGTCGCCGGTTCAATCTCTGCAACAGCTGAGCTGTCACAGGACAAGACCATGAGAAGCTACTGACTTGCTTGTGAGCTGCTCAAGAGAACAGCTAAAATATAACACCCACTTGTCACTTTTAAAGTCATTTCAAACCAGAACAAAATATAGGATTGTTATCCTGTTGTATTCTTATCTTTAAATCACATGATAAGAAAGACAGCATCTAATCTACAAAAACAAACTATTCACTAAGGAAGAAAAGGCGTGCACACAGGATCTCTGGACTCCGTGTAATGTGGAGACTCTTAGAGGGATTTGATGTCAGTATTGAGTTATAAGGAATGTAAAGAATACAAGTAAGGTACTGTTCACCATAAACGGAAATAATCAAACAGCTCCAGTCCAAGTGATATAATATACAAAATATAATGTGAGAGATGAATCCATCTCTAACTTTTGTAATAATTCAGACTTGCAGAAAATGGTACTCGTGCTTAGAGCTGTGGATTAAACTATGTTATGATTAGCCTCTTTTAAAAAGCTGCACATAACACTCAAATGTTTTGCCATGCTTCTTGAGTGCTGCCCTTATTAAACTGTTTGATATTTACAGAATTACAACAACACCATTGAGCATATTGTAAACACTTGCTGTTTGCTATTTCTCCATTGGATGATATCATTTCAGTGTTTTGCCGCTTGAAGATGTCGAGGATGGACATTACTGGTGGCACATAAATTCAGTTTCATGCTTATTTTGTCGGTCTAAAATTGTCTGGATAAACATTTGAGAGTGTTTGAATCTTCTGATTTATCGGAAAGCAATCTCGATGCACACATGCGTTCTGCAGTGTGGACAAAGCGATGCACCAGCTTGGAGAGCTAAGCCTCCTGCTCTGGTTTGATAAATATAACTTCAAAAGAAGCAGCCAAACAGCTTTAGCTGCCCGGCTGCACAATGAGCATAATAACTCCCCACCCCCTGGGAGCTTCAGCCTAGTTCATTTACCCTTGCAAAGCGCTGCCATGTCTGTATGTGCACATGTGTCTTTGTTTCACTGCGAGCCTCTCGGAGGCTCCCCACCTTCTGCTCTGTACAAAGCGGATGTATAGAGGAACCCTTTGGACCCAATTTTTTACAGAGGAAATGCATCCCCCTCCCTCGCCTCCCTTCTATTTGCCCCTCACATGTAATGCCTGATTGACCACAGCACCCCTTAAAGAGGTCAAAGGGCAGACAAAACAGTCTGGTGTCATGGCAACCTGTGTGCCACCAACCAGAATGGGAAGGGGGAAAGCAGGGGGGGGGGGGGGGGGGGGGGGGGGGGGTCCAATGAGCTGTCAGTTAAACCTTTGAGAATGCTGCTTTGTGTTTCGGTGAAAGTGTGTACAACATATAACCACATAGGAGCACACATAAAGCACCTGCACTATAAAAAGGACCCTCCTAATTTGCACTCCAGAATTATCAAGCCAAATCCCTCCGCGCAATGCAGTTAAGTCCGTATCAAATGGCGTGCATGCTGATGTGCGCTTGCTGTTGCTGCACGTGCACGCGCTTCAGAGTGCGTGTTGTTTCGTGTGCACGAGAGACACTCCTGTGTAAAAGGTTCTTTGTGACCGCTCGATGCAGTGGCAGTGTTTACGTGATGGGTAAGGGAGGCTAACGGATAATTGGGAAGCAAATGCATTCAGATCAATACTAAGCTGAGAGAGGTTGAGAGGGGAGAGTGGAAGGTGGTGAGTAGAATGGGAGGGGCCACAAGAGGGACTGATTAATCATCCCTGTATTGTTATTGACTTTCTGTTAAAGGGGGTGAGTCAGACTGTGAATTATGTGTTTGTGTGTGTATATGTGTATGAGTGTGTTACACGGTACTCAATGAGAGCACGAAGTGATCAATTACAGTCCTAAACTTCCCAAAGGCCTGGCACTGTTGCAGGTTTAGTCGTGCTCGGACTACCTTTTTCATTCCCAGTGTGTCGTTTCAACTTTAAAGCAGTTAGTTTGCATATTCAGCGAACCGTGAAAGATTTAATTATTCATGTTATGTAAAAAGAGCCAACATGCTTTTCCAGTTTCAACAGGAACAGGGAAGCGAAGGAGGCGAACAGGAAATCCCCTGTGAGGAGTTAATGAGGAGCTGACGACCGAACAGACACAACAGAGAAGGAGGGAGGGAGGCTGTTAGAGGAGGAGGAGGGGAAACGCTGGCCTGACATCTGACCCTCTGGCTGTGACCTTGTTCATTGTCTAAGGGAGAAGAAACTGGATTCACCTGAGGACCGGCCACGTGTGAGCACACACTCTCACACACACACACACACACACACACACACACACACACACACACACACACACACACACACACACACACACACACATGCGCACACACACACACACGCCACCAATGCCAAAATCAACAACAAATACCTAATTAAATATATAAAACTGACATAATTAGTTTCCAATTATAACAGCACGACGCCAACATCATACGTTGCCACAGGCAGTGTTTAATTATGCCCTTTTAATAACAGCAACTTGTCAGAGGACAGAAGGTCACGCTAACTGAATGAAAACCCCATTTAGTGTTACCTTGAACTTGAACAATGAGTCTGGTGTTTGAGATGGGGCCACTTCCTGACCTTTCCATCCCTCTGTGGAAGCAACCAACCGCAGCCTCTCCTTTCATCTTACAGATGTGACCCTGGCGACTCACACTGACCAAAGAACAGCCATTAACGGCAGGTTTTACTTCCACAATTGGCTTCTCAATCTTTGACTTGTAAAAGTCAGTTTGCTGTGATATCTTATTTACTGGTGTGTAATGTTTCTATCACTTCAACCAGTTGATGCTAGCCATCAGACAGGAGTTGATGTGACTGTTGGAGCCCTGAACCACAAGGTTCCTTTTCTAATGATTCACTGAGCAGACAGACAATAAAGACAAAAGATTCCTCCCTCTCCCTTTTACCTTCATTCATTCTTGACTTCCCATTTCTCCAGCATCAAACCCTTCCCTCCTCCTTCAAGACGCTTTATCTCTCCCCATCCCCATCTTTACGCCTCCTTCTTTCTTTTCCCCTCTTTCTTCACACCGTACCCACCTCTTCTCCTCTGTCTGGCACACTTGAGGCTGACACCTACGGCGCAACTGCTGAGCATGTGTATCACCGCAAAGCATAATGGAAAGCATTGTGAATGCCATGCATATGTTGCCAGAGGAGACGCAATGACACATAAAACGACTTTATCTTGAAACTTCTATCTTTACACGTTTCAGGGCTATAACAAATTTGTATTTGTATTTCCCTTTCAATTAATCCATTATTTATTGCAACGACTCAAATGTTAGACATGTTAGAAATGCCCATCGTTAATTCAAAACATTGTCAAATTATTTTTTTTGTCCTACGTTTGTGGAAACAGTTAAACAAAGTTTACTCAGGTTCACTAATTAACACGTTTGTTTGAACTGAACTGAGATAACCGACTGGCTGCAGTGTTATGATTAACTGACCGATAGAGTGGTATCGATCTTCTCATTTAACTTGAAAATACATTTTGTGCATTCCTCAAAAGTGTTGATGTTTTTATCAGAGCAATACAGCTTAGTGACAATCCCAACATCTGATACGACACTGACGACAATGTGAAGGTGGGTGGGGACTATTTCCTGGTCCACAGTCATGGTCCTCATGAGAAGTTATGAACATACAATGCCTGATGACATCAACAAAGCCCATTCCTCAGGAACCTGCTCAATAAATCATACATGACTGACATACTTAAGAGGACACAATGCCAGCAGGAGAGAGAGCGCTGTGCTAGAATAACCACAATCGCACAGTTTCACTATCTATCTCTTTTCACCCAACCCCAAACTCCTGGAGCTCTTTAGATGTCTCTGAGACGTCTGAAGAGTCTGAAAGGAGAGGGGAGACGGAAGAGGATCAAAACTCCAGACAGAACACAGAAGAAAGAGACGAGATGCAAAGAAGGAACGTGCCGATAAAGACGAGGATCAAATGTAGAGGGAGACGGAAGAGGCAGACATGAGCAAAAGAGGCGAATGAGATAGTTTGGCGAGGTAAGAGGCAACACTGAGACCTACTAGTGCAGAACTGAGGAATTCTCCCTGCTGACTCCAAACACATTCCTCCAGCCTTCAAATATTAACCCCCACCTCACCATCTCGGCCTCCTTCTGAATACACGAGGCAGCCACCTGGGCCCTCCATGAGGAAACTATTCATTGACATCAACTCGCGTACTGGAAGAAATTCGAAGACTGCAGTGGAAGGGAGGATAAACAGAAAACAGCTTATATTCAACGCGGCACAGCTACACACCACACAAATACCAAAACGTTAGAATTTGTACTCAACTTGCTCAACCAGAGTATTAAGAATAGCAAAAATATCCATGCTGCTCATTCTGAAACAAGGGCCCTTTGCTGCCTTTGAAGTTTGTTGACTGTGAAGAGAGAATATTTGTAAGGCAAATAGGGAGATGTTTTAGGTCTATTGTTGTTTTTCAAGACCAAATCTTGGTATTAAACTGATCAAATGCAGAAATCTACATTCAAATGTACATAGAACTATGGAATTATTCAAAAGTATGTGATCTGAGAGAAATCTACGGACATTTACATTTACTTTATTTTCTTGTAACAATTAAATGTTCAGTAAATAATCTTGGTTAATCTTAAAAGCTCACTCAACTGATAGTTTTTTTTCAAATTAATTCCTAATTTCTTTTAGATTACTGTTCTCATATTTTTGGCCTTAATTTAATTTGGTCACAGGGGAGACGGTTGAACCAGAGACATTGTAGTTTATGTAGTTCAAGTCTGAGCCCCTCAACGTTTTGAAGTTGATACTGAAAGTTAAGTTGAAAAGAAATTTCAGCTGATTCTTTTAACATAAAACATGAACAGATATGTTTGATGAGTGTCAATCATTTTTAAAGTTGGGACCATGAACTGTATGTGCTGAGCGGGCAGTGATCTTTAGTGGATAATTTATGTAAAGGTGACGTTGTTTCTAAACAACCTCAATCATTTCTTTGGCATTTCTATATTGCAGCTTTGTGTTACTCATGGGCTGATATACTGTATATGCTGATCCCAAAATATGATATAACCCTATATTGGCCAATACGTCAGTGAGGTGGCTCTACTTCAACATAATCTCTTCTTCCAAGTGATGTCCAAGTGCCGTGTGTAGTAAATAAAGAGTATTATAGCACATGTGTAATCATTATTATTCAAATGAACCTTTACCTTTAAAATACTCAATTACAATTAGATGTCCTGCATTCAAATTGTACTACTATTGTAGTATAAGTAACAAAATATTCCACAAGAACCAAAAGTAAAATTACTTATCATTCAAAAACGTTATATTATTTTATATTATTGGATAAATATTATTGTTTATAAATTAACATGGAAAGAGCATGTTAATGTAGTTGGTCGGGGTGGAGCTGATTTTAAGTATTTTATGTACCTTTGGGTTAATCTATAATCTATCCTATTTTACAAGATTACCATATGTAAGTAATTGGCAACTACAGCTGTGTATATAAAAGTGAATGTTATACAATTCTACACCTCAATAGAGAACAAAGCATCTGCAGTAATCAATGATCTCTCTAGATCATCAAAATCGCCGAGCAAATGACGATAATATCAAGCCATGCCCCAACTGGAACAATGCACAAGAACTTCACATCAGATTTACACCGGTCAAACGTATTGCTCTGTGCGACAGAGATAAATATCATCTGCATCTAGCTTATAGTAGAAATGCCCTGTGGGTATCCAGATGGAGCGCTCTCAACTTCAGCCCCATTTCAGCCCCCATGTCCTAGAGAAGGCCAACAAACACTGAAGCAACTAGAACACCGAGTCCGGGGGGAATCGCTCTCGCTGAGACTGTTTGAGAGCGTTAGTACATCCACAGTGGTCACATGGTGCAATGCTTTCTCTCCCTGCTGCCTGGTGTGTGTGTGTGTATGTGTGTGTGTGTGTGTGTGTGTGTCTCTCTTCCCATCTCTTTCACACCCGAGCTACATAATTGATAGCGAAGGCAGAGTTATGTTTTATAAAGTGAAACACATTAATGGCTTCCTCCGCACTCTAAAGTTTAGATGTGCTGGGATCAGTAAGTGGCGGCCTCAAGTTGAAGAGGCTTTAAATAACCGATACGTTCATTGTCAGTTCAATAAGCCAGAGTAATCCACTATTTCTGCCAAAGTATTCAGTATTGTTATGGAGAAGCTCTTCATTGAAAATAGACTGAATGTTTTAAATACTCATATGCTTTAAGTGTTATAATATGACGGACGGTCTTAACCAGCCACTAAAAAAAGGTTCTTATTCTCGCTTTTCAACTTGTTTGAGAATATTTTATAAATTAAAAAAAGAAGCTCCATATTTGATTCATGAAATGTGCAAAACATAGCAAAAATGGTGTATGACAGTGATTGTTCATTTTAGGTTTGTCCTTCAGAAGACAATATCCAAATGATCAGTGGTGCTATGTGCAAAAACTATCAGCAGGCTTTCCCCTCGACGAGCATCACAACGTGTAGCCATCGGGTTTAAGGATTTCACAGCGCACAACTGAACATGTATACAAGTTTCTAAATAAAGTGGTTTGATACCAAAAGAAAGAGTCAGCTGTCAGGTGTATTTGGGCATCAGGAGACAAACAGACTCTAAACTGCTGAACTGGATGAGCGTGGCGGTACATAAAGGGACAGGCTACACGCTCAATTGTGCCGGCTAAATTGCCACATCGAGCTCCCGCTGCTGTACACCATCACACCACTCGCTAAGTCAGGCATCAAGGTCAGTGCGGTACAGTCGTCCTACGTGTATGTTAGTTTATCGGAGCCAAAACAATTGGTCAATTGACAGAAATAAATCAGTAACTGTAGTGATAATTGATTAACGGATAAAGCAAAAGTGCAAAGAATTCAGAGGTCCTGACTTCTCAAATGAATATTTACTAGTTTACCCATTACTGTGATAGTACATCAATTGATTAATCAAAACAATATTTAGACAAATTGATAATGAAAACAGTCCATGCCTCATCAGCATATTACCTAAAATTGTAATTTTAATCTGCTTTGTTACTTTTGGCCAAAATAGTCTTGAAAATAAAATGTGTACTCTCTGCTTTTTAATTACTTTACTTGCCATTGTAAATAGTTCTCCACATTGAGACTGAGGTGGAATATTCTCCTCCTGAACAGCATCATAAATCAATAAAGAGTTACTTGAATTTTAAGTGATTTCATTATTCAAGTTCATCTTTTAACTTAAAGACCCCATGTTAACTCAAGTCAAGATAAAATATGTGCACATGAATGAGGCCCAATGTGCAACTGAGCATTTCTGTATTTGGATAAGAACATCGGTTCTAAAATGTGTTGGTGTTTGACAAACCTGCTTGTTTTCTATTAATTGCTCAGTTTATCATCTTCAACTAGATCCACCAAAAAACAAATATGTTTGTTGAACTGTCCTTCTGTGCAAGCCGGCCGCTGCTAAATCTTCTCTCTGGATGCAAACCAGCCCCCAATAATCAAGATTGTCTTCCAGAGACTTTGGTTCCAGTATTAAGCCGCCAGTTAAATCTGCATTCAGACATAACTATCAAGACTACCATCAGCCCGCAGCCACCCACTGATCCACTATTTCTGCCCTTTGCCAAATGGCGCACCCTGTTTTAGAGATAACCGGGGTGTCTTTGTGAGTTTGTTTGCATGCGGTCAGGGGTACGGACGCTGAGAGCTTGTATCAAGTCTCCATGGAGATGGAAACGGCTTGTTAAGAGCATGAATAGACTGAGAATATATCACAGGTCCTCGATCGCACATGCGAGGGACAACAGTAACTTGTCGATATTAAACAATGGAGGCAAAGCCGAGAACTAGAGGACAACAAGGATGGAGTGAGAGTGGCATGGGCACAAAGCGTATTCGGAGAGGTGTTCGTGGACGCGGTGAGACCGTTGAGGGACAACACACTGAGACCACAAACAAACAGTCAGGGGAAGTAGAGGGTGGGACGTGTGAGTTCCAGAGTCGGGAGGATGACGGCCAAATAATTCAAATACTATGTCATCTTTTCAACTGTTTCACATCAGCTGAAACTCGGAAACCAAAGTCAGGCCAAAAACATTCACTCCCTCACAGAACTTACGTAAAGATTTACAAAGACTGATCGAAGCAGAATAATAGCACAACTGGGCCCCAAAGGCAGTGGGAGGAAGGAAAATGACTTTAGGTACAGAAACCAACAGAAACCATAGCAGAACTGAACAGAGAAATAAAGAGGAGATCCACAGCAAAACACAAAACAGAAATCCTATGTGGGGATGCTTACTTTTTCAACAGCTCAAGGACTTAACAATGAGGACTAAACAATGCATGAGAATTAGGATTCTTTTATTTGAATTGTTTTACCTTTTCCCGTGTTTCTTTCTCGTTTCCAACTTGATTCCTCCTCCCCGTCCCCTCTTCTTCACTCTGGAGTTAGTGCTTTCCCTCCTGACATGCAGCCTTGCCTCTCTATTTCACTCCGTTGTTGCCTCATCTCCTTTTCCTCAGACACCATTTCTCTTTTCTTCACCCCTCCAACGCTCAGGACTTTGAAGGGAATGCCTTGTGGACAAAGGAGATCAACGGTTGGGAAAAAAAAGTACACCACTGAGACACACAAGTCTCAGTGGTGCAGAGAGAGGTGAGAAAACGGAGAATGCATCAGTTATTGTGTGTGTGTGTGTGTGTGTGTGTGTATCTGTGTGTGTGCGTGTGGGTTAGAGAGTGTGCATGCATGCAGGGTAGGAATGAAGGAGAGAGGAAGGAACAGATATTGAAGGAAGCTGGAAGGGAATAGGAGGAGTGTACGTGGAGAGACAAAAAGGGGAGGAGACATTTTTCTCCATTTTCCTATTCACATTTCTTTCTAACACCCTCTTTTTGTGAAATGATTCCCATACTGTCTCCGTGTACACAACTGCCTTATCAATACGTCATTATTCTGCCACTCTCAGACTGATTTCCCCTCGTCATATTTCCCCCTTTGTTTAAAGCCAGCTGTGTCTTTAAGCTCGTGCACTTGAACTCAGAGTGCTTTTCTTTTTCCGTGTACTTCCCCTCCGCTGGCCCCCCAGCATACAGGAAAGAGACACAGCTTGCAGGGAGAGAGTGAGAGGGCGGGAGAGGGGCAACGGGGGGAGAAATGCAGATGGGGGAGGGGGAAGGTTTGTAAACGGTTGTTCAAAGCTATATGGAACACTTGGAAATCAGTTCAAGAAATGCACAAGATTTAAAAAGATATGAACATGTACAAAACATTTGAATCAGAGCATCAGATTTCTTCTCACATTTAAGGGCCGTATCAATATTAAAGGGCTGTCTAATGTGTTTGTAGCAGAGGGAAGAGGATATACTGCTGCTGAAATATTGATTTGCGGTATAAAGTATATCCATATGTTTGCAACATCATGAAAGCGTTTGAATCGAGAAAGTGCAAGGTTAAGGTCAGACCATTAAGCAGGGCTTCATATTTCTGCACAAAATCTCCATGGCAACTGCTGACATACAGGTGAAATATTTGTGATAAGACAACTCGTTTGTGTTGTGGGTCATAAAGTGGACTATTAAACCAGCTCATGCTTTTATCTATTTTTCATAGAAAAGAACATGTGGGCAGTCCACTCACCTTGACTGATTTAATTGTGCAGACAGTAGAGTGGGAGACCGAGGGGAGTCAGGAGCTCTGGCAGGTTTCGATCGCAGGCCAGCGGGTGCACACGGTAAACTGAACCACCCAGCGACTCTCACCGCACAGTCCCACAATAAATAAATTGTTCTACATTACAGTAGTCTCTGAGCATTTTCCTTCGCAGGGCCAGAGTTTGTACATTAGTTTAACGAGTGGCATTTATTAAGATGAAGATTAAGCTCAACAATAGAAAAATAAAAGGAAAAGAATAAACTCAACAGGTCTTTAAGCATCCACAGCTGTATGCCATACAAAGAGATACTAATGAAAACAAGACAGCACTGGCTTTCCAAACTCACTTCCTCATATTTTGAAAATGTTGAATGAGTTGCAGTTTCACATTCAAGTTTCAAAAGATCTGCAGTTAGCTGGGAGGAAATTATTCTTAAAGCCAGAAGAGAAGGCTGACGTTTGGTACATGCAGGACATCACTTGAAAGGTAATGTAAGTAAAGTTTGTTGTATTCATAATTACATTTACAATGATTGATTTATTAATTACTTATACACTACTTGATCCTTTTCTATATTGTATTGTTTATTCCTCATGCACTTAGAAGACGGTTTGAGCAGTTTCTTGTTGAGCTAATCCTGTCTGAAGCTTCGATCAATAAGGGTGCATAGAAGACGAAGTCTGTCTACAGAGAATAAATGATGAGGGAAAATGTCAACATGGCTGCACATGCAGCACTTGAACCCTCACATTGAAGGGCCGCCTGCTTTTTCGCTCTCAAATGTGGCAACTATTATGATCTAATAACTAATGGTTTAGCAGGTTAAAACGGTATTTACTTAGAATTCAGAGATTACGAATATCAATGGTATGAATTACTATCTGAAAAAGGTTTGTCCCTCAGACCAAAGCTCATTGGTCCTTTTTGGCTTGTTACTCTTATTTTACCAAACAACACCTTCTCAGGACGCTTGTCACAGATTGCATATGTCTGTGAGGTGTGAGGGTTGAAGTTCCCTTCTCAGAGTGGATTTTATTTATTCGTTAATTTAGAGTCCTTAATTAGGTAAAACTCCCAAGTTTCACAATAAAACCACAACAATTTCACCACAAGGACTTTCCCTAAACTGTCGAGGAACTATAGATGTACCAAACAGATGGACAAAGTTAGCTCGCTGGTGAACATAGCGAGAGTATTTAGCTGCTAAAGACCTGCATGTGTCTCTCGGGGATTGAAACAGAGATGAAGAGAGTGAATACGGGACTTGTATTCATCAGCCTGACAATGTTGCTCTTTAAGTGCTTGGTGCATAAATGAGCAACTGTTTGCTAACCAGTTTGCCATACCAACGTAAAGGTTTATGTCAGTGTTGTGTTTACAGATTGTTCCACTGCATCCCTGGGGCCAAAAACAACCGTTAATCAAGAGTAAAGGTTCCAATCTTAAACATCATTTTGGTTTTTTTGGACATCTCTTCATTTCTTAGCATGAACCAGAATCTTTAATTGAGCATTAGAATAAGTTTTATTTTCTCCATTTTTAAAGAGCTAACCAAACAGATAAATGTGATATTAATGATTTTAATATGGGGGGGGGGGGGGGGGGGGGGGGAATGCTCATTATGCCTTGTTGCTGTGGTTTGCCTGCGAGGCGCTCAACTGAGAAAAGCCAACTTTTTCAATCTAAAAAGACGGCGCTGCGTCTAATGCATTGCGAGAACAAATAGGTATCGACCTGCTAAGAGGAGGGAGGGGGAGGGGGGATGAGCAGATAATTAAAGGTCAAAGGAGGTGTGTGCTGCATTCGCTCATACCGTTTGTCAAAGAGGCAAATACACGTCCAATACTTAATCACATTACTGGGGACCAGAGAGGACACAGAGCGACTGGATGCCACGAGAAACACTATTCAGACAAACTATTCCCCCAGCTCAAGGACAGTCATTACCTGAGGAGAAAGAGGCAGCATGTGTGTGAGGGGAAGAGATGCTTCTGGCGCTGATCTTGAAAGGGCCCGGCCGATCGATCGCATTAAGCTCCCTGCAAAAGAGAGAAATCAATATGTTTTTAAAAGCGAAGCAGGCTGCATGTGTGTGGGCTTCATTGATACCGCCAGACGCGTTCAGAGAGAAGCTGTTCCTGAAAAAGAACGATCACATTTCGAGGTCAAGTGGTTTCATTTCCAATACTTAACTACACAATCCCGACACTTGTGAGAGTCTTGTACATGGAAAAAGAAAATGTCTGTTTATATGAAGTGTCACAGTTTGGGTTCTCAAAACTGAAATACTGGCCAGTGTTTGAGGAGCATCAATGACACACTGACAAAGAACATAAGTAGTATTCAGTTTAGAGGAAGTTGTGCAGAAGCTACGGGTTAGAAAGAGAGAAAGAAAGAAGCTGAATGATCGAAAATGAATTGCTTGTTTAAAGACACTGTAATGCAATCAGTCTTATAGTTTGCAACATGAATTGTCTCCAGAGGTTTGGCTCAAGGAGATGGAGTGGGAAGGAGGTCAACAAGAGCAAAAGAGTGAGAGAGAGAGACAGAAGAGAAACAAAGACAGAGAAGGAAATTTAATTTCCATAAGTCGTCAAAACAATGCTAATCAACATCAAAGACACCCACTCACAAATGAGAGGCAACCAAAAGTATTCACAAAAAGGCCCCGCAAAAACACAATATTTCCAATTTGAGCACACAAATTTGACTAAAAAAACATAAAAATGGAGGGGTTATAGTTCGAGATAGCTGATTAGAGATAGGAAACAGGCAGGAATTCATGGAGGAATCAGAATGATCACTTTTTTGTCTATCTTTCTTCATGTACTTACACAGAAATAAAATAACAGCTCGGGACAAGGTCAACCAAACACACTATTAGACAGGAGAAATAGTCAAAAAAACAATAACATACAAAATAAAACGTTTGTATACAAGTCAAGTGCTTTAAGTTCAAGCAGATAAATACATACTGGATGGATGCACATGGACTGGATGATTGAGTACAGTGTGTACATGTACACATGTCTGCACACTGTAAATAGCTTGTAGGATATGAAGGTTAAAGGTTATGTCGAAGGTTGACGCCTGTCTGTAGCAGTGGAGACTGAAAAAGAGCAACGTGCTTTAAAATATAAAACTTTCCGTTTCATGAGGTAAGAAACATGCAACCACCATTTAAAACTGGAAGAAATTTGATAAAAGAAGCCAGCCTGCCCCCTAGTGGTCGCAGAGAGAAACACAGGCTGGCTGGTCAGGATGCAACGCAACTAATTGATCGATACCACCAATACTATCTGCAAAGCAGTGGTGGAAAGTGCCATTTAATGAGGCATTGCACTTTGAGGTTCTAGTATTTTACTTATTTTATGACACTCAATGTGTTTCTTCATTTAAGAGGGAAATGTAGTTATTCCTACATTCACTGTAGTTAGTTAATTTGAAATAATGCGTACACATGAACACATTAGTAATTATAAAATACTCTAATATAACACTCTAAAAGAGGTCATTCTGTATTATGAGTTTTTCTTTTGATGCTGTTTTAAGTACAGTATGGCATATACTTGCATACTTGAAGTTAAATAACATTTTGATTGGGGGGATTTTTTAAAACTTGTAATTTATTAGGCTATTCATCAAATTGCTGTATTTCTACAATTATTTGTAATAAAAATATCTCAACACTTCATCCACAAGTACTAACAAGTAAATTACAACAATACGAGAGGACTTTATTTATGGGAAGAGAAAGAAAAAAACAACCAGACTGAACAGAAGTCTCTTGTGAATATGATATGAGCTTCTCCTGTGTGATTTAGAGCTGCAGACTGTGTTGCTATGAAATGCTGGTATTTATGGATGCTTTACTGGTCCTCAGCATGCAGACTCACTGTGGCCAAAAGAACACGAGGTGTGTAAGATACGACTACAATTACTTTTGCTCAATAAAAAACCAGAACATTGTAGATTTTTTTGCAATTTAGCACAATATACTATTTCACATTTCCCTCTCAATTGAACACGTGATCATCCCACTGGGCTCTCAGAATAGCTACCTGTTCAACTCACTGTCTGTGACTGATCCCCGAGGTTTGAGTGGGCTGTCAGTTTGGGTTTAACAACCACGTGTTCCGGCTGCGTTCACGTCTTCCTTGTTAATCCTCTCAGAAAGGTGCTTGAGATTATGCCTGTTCTTCTTAATATATATATATATATATATATATATATTGTAACGTTTCGCTACGTTTGTTTATGACACGGAGACTGGTTATTGTCCTTGGTGGCATGCTTTATTGACAGCCGTTCATGAGACACTCACATGCTACCAGCACCGACACTTTTACAACAACACGGTTCCCGTCACACACACTTAACTCCCTCCTTCCCCCAGACAGGTCAAACCCCGCCTCCCCTCCGTTCCACCAATCACAGGCACGCACCTTGACCATCATGTCTGCGATTGCTAGAGAGGAGGGGTTGCTGTACAAAGCCCTCTTTACAGGGTCGCTACAATATATATATATATATATATATATATATACATATATATATATATATATATATATATATATATATATATATATATATATACATATACATATACATATATATATACGTAACGCTCACATAAAAGGCAAACGACCGGTCTTCTCGAACAAGCAAGCAGTTAGCCATTTAGACTTGAAGATTCAATTCTATTATCTTTACCAGCAGTTTAGTTTATAAGAATATCCCGCAGCTGGTGACATAATTTAAAGTTTTTCTTCAAAATAAATAGTTTCAAATGTGCGCCGTAGAAGACAAGCCACATGTTTACAGTGACGGCAAGTATGAATTTCTACCAGATACAAGCGAGCGATGAGCGAAGACGGGAGCGGTTGTGCAATCTGCTTTAATTGGCCAAGACATTGTGCATCCAAGACGGGGTGGTGG